>NC_133458.1:47972814-48601703 GCF_048565385.1 Saimiri boliviensis
TTTCTACCTGCCTTATATTTGCTGGAAGCTGATTAGATTGTGCCCAGCAGATTAAGGGTGGGTCTGCCTCTTCCAACCCACTGACTCAAATGTTAATCTCTTCTGGCAACACCTCACAGATACACCCAGTATCAATACTTTGCATTCTTCAATACAATCAAGTTGACAGTATTAACCGTCACAAGTCCACCTCTTGTCAACTTGAACCCATACACATCTCCTGAGATTATACATAATCTTCAAATAAAGACAATAGTAAGGTCATAATTATACCTAACATAATACAGCTATCCTTCATACAACTGGAAACGCACCATACCCAACCAAATACTATTGCATAAAGTTAACAATAAATGCTGATATGAAGTCAATAAATCTTATGTCACATGATAAAGGAGAAAGAAACAAAATGAAGATATTTTCATATTACTAGTCTATGCAAGCATAAACATGTTTTTACCAAAAGAAAGGAAGAAACACTCATGACAGTTACAGTTCTCAGTTCAGCAGCTTATCACATGGTCATAGCTGATATTGATGACTACCTTCTTCTACCACCCATTCTGTATTCCCTTTGCTTTCAGCGAGCACCTCAGCAAGTCATGGTTTTTTCCTGGTGGAGTGACCCAAACCTTCATTTCTGAAGGATATGGGTCATTTGTAGTCCTGCCTGGATCAGCTGTTGTAGTTTGCCATTGACCTTAGTCAAGGGCATGTTAATACTAAGAGAAGCCCTAATGGATCTCTTGTATTCCATGCACACTCCTCCTTACCTCTGTTGTGGTGTAGTAGACTGATTTCCTCTTGGTACTCTGGGTCAGTCACCCCAGCCAACACTGTAACTCCCGTATTAGCCTGTTGACTTAAAGGTAGGAGGAGCCCAAAGTGTCCAGGTGGCAATCTTAACTTCCAGTTTAATGGAATCATTGTTGTGTCTCCTGGTGGCAGCGTTCCTCCCTCTGGAATTAAGACCTCTAGGCCAGCAGAATGTAATGTCAAGGGAATAGGAAGCAAAAATTTTGCTAATGGATCACTAGGGGTGATGGTGAGTGGTGCTATTTCCACTTCCGCCCTTGATTCCTGGACCCAGGAATCCTGGCTATGGGAGAAAAAATTACCATATATTGGACACTGATTCAGAGCATACGTGGCCTTCTGGAGAACTTTGCCCCAGCCCAGCAAAGTACTGTCACCTAGTTGGCATTGTAATTTTGACTTCAAAAGGCCATTAGTTGTTCTGTCCAGATGATAGGGAACATGGTAAGACCAATAAGTACCTTGATCAGAAGCAATGCTTTGTGGAATGCCATGATGGTGGATAAGGCATTCCAAGCGTTCAGGGATGATGGTCTTGGCAGAAGCATTACATGCAGGATCAACAAACCCACCTCCAGAGTAAATGTCTATTCCAGTGAGGACAAACCTCTGCCCTTTCCATGATGGAAGAGGTCCAACATAATCAACCTGCTACCAGGTAGCTGGCTGATCACCCCAGGGAATGGGCTCAGTGTTGGTCTCTGCTGCTGGCAAATTGAGCACTCAACAATGGTGGTAGCCAAGTCAGCCCTGGTGAGTGGAAGTCCATGTTGCTAAACCCATGTGTGACCTTCATCCCTGCCACCATGGCCACTTTGTTCATGGGCCTACTGGGCAATGGTAGGAGTGGCTGGGGAAAGAGGCTGCATGGTATCCATAGAATGGGTCATCCTATCCACTTGATGACTAAACTCTTCTTCTGCTGAGTCACCCACTGATGAGCACTCACATGAGATACAAATATCTTCACAATTTTTGACCACTCAGAGAGGTCCATTCACATACCTCTTCCCCAGATTTCTTTGTCACCAAGTTTCCAACTATGTGTCTTCCAAGTCCCTGACCATCCAGCCAAACCATTGGCTACAGCCCATGAATCAGTATATAATTGCATATCTGGTCATTTCTGCTTCCATGCAAAGTGTACAACCAGGTGTACTGCCCCAAGTTCTGCTAGATGGGAAGATTTGCCTTCACCACTGTCCTTCAAGGATCTTCTAAAGGGGCTGTAGTGCTACAGCTGTCTACTTTTGGGTGAACCTGCATATCACGCATAACCATCTGTGAACTAGGCCCTAGTCTTCTCTTCCTCTGTCAACTGATCATAGGGAACTCTCCATGAGGTCATCAGTACCGGCCGGGGGAGAGAAGGCAGGGTGGCAGGAGTGGAGACCACGGGCATTTGAGCAACTTCCTCATGTAACTTATGCCTTCAGGACCTGTTCGAGGCTGATTACATATATAACACTTCCATTTGATGATGAACGGCTGCTGTGCAAGACCCACTTTATGGTTAGATGAGTCAGAAAGCACCCAGTTCGTGATAGGCAGTTCAGGCTGCATGGTGACTTTACGACCCATAGTTAAACATTCAGTTTCCACCAAAGCCCAGTAACAGGCCAAGAGCTGTCTCTCAAAAGAAAAGTAGTTATCTGCGGAAGATGGCAGGACCTTACTCCAAAATCCTAGAGGCCTCCACTGTGATTCATCTATGAGAGCCTGCCAGAGGCTCCAAACAGCATCCCTATTAGCCATTGACATCTCAAGCACCATTGGATCTGCTGGGTCATATGACCCAAGTAGCAGAGAAGCTTTCACAGCAGCCTGGACCTGTTGCAGAGCCTTCTCCTGTTCCGAACCCCACTCAAAACCAGCAGCCTTTTAGGTCACTGGAACCCACTCAAAACTGGCAGTCTTTTGGTCATTGGTCAAAACTGGCAGTCTTTTGGTCACTGGTCAAAACTGGCAGTCTTTTGGTCACTGGTCAAAACTGGCAGTCTTTTGAATCACTGGAACCCACTCAAAACTGACAGTCTTTTGGGTCACTCAAATCTGGCAGTCTTTTGGGTCACTCCAGCCCAGTCTTTTGGGATGGAGCGACACACCCAAGTGAGGAATGTGTTCCCTCCAAAGTCCAAATAGGTCCACTAGTCATTGTGCCTCTTTCTTGTTTGTAGGAGGGACCAAATGCAACAACTTATCCTTCATTTTAGAAGGAATATCTTGACAGGCCCCACACCACTGGATCCCTAGAAATTTTACTGAGGTAGAAGGATGCCGAATTTTAGTCAGATTTATTTTCCATCCTCTGGCATGCAAATGTCTCACCAAAAAGTCCAGTGTGTTTGCTACTTCTTGCTCACTGGATCCAATCAACATAATGCCATCAATGTAATGGACCAGTGTGATATCTGGCAGAAGCAAAACTCTTTCCAAATACACAGAGATGAAGGTCTCTCCAAATAAGATTATGAGACAAAACCAGAGAGTTGATATACCCCTGAGGTAGGACAGTAAATGTATGTTGCTGGCTTAGCCAGTTGAAGGCAAATTGCTTCTGGTGGGCCTTAAGGACAGGAATGGAGAAAAAGGCATTTGCCTAGTCACTGGCTACATACCTGGTAACCAGGAGATGTGTCAATTTGCTCAAGCAATGAAACCATATCTAGTACAGCAGCTGCAACTGGAGTCACCACTTGGTTAAGCTTATGATAATCCACTGTAATTCTCCAAGATCCATATTTCTTCTGCACAGGCCAAATGGGAGAGTTGAACTTGGATGTGGTGGAAATCACCATGCATGCATCTTTCAAGTCCTTGATGGTGGCACTAATCTCTGCAATTCCTCCAGGGATGCGATGTTGTTTTTGATTTACTATTTTCTAGGCAGAGGCAGCCATAATGGCTTCCATTTGGTCTTTCCCACTTTAATAGACCTTACCCTACAAGTGAGGCAGCCTATGTGGGGGTTCTGGCAGCTGCTAAGTTTGTCTATGCCAATTATGCACTGTATTCACTGTAAGTTGGACCTGAGCTAAAACTCCATTTGTTACCTCTCCTCCATAAGCCCCTACTTTAACTGGAGGACCACAGTGACTTTTTGGGTCCTCTGGAAGCAGCATCAGCTCAAATTCAGTGACCAGTAGCCCCCAAAATGTCTGATCATTTCCCTTTCCCCAATGCACAGTTACCCTGCTAAAAGGCCAGAGGTCTCCTTGGGGAAGGATGGGAGAAAGATTCACCGCATAAATTGTCAGTTACGTAGTGGGGTCCTTCCTCAATGGGACTCAGCCTCCCCTTCATGCAAGGGGCTCTGGGTCTATAAACTGGCTCTAGTCTGGAAATTGATTGAGGTGCCATGATTCTCTGTTTTTATCATTCAAATTCATCTTTTGTCCATTTGACCAAGAAGTTTTCTGTTTATACAATTTAAGTAGGATTGCAGTAAGCTTCCTATCAATATCACTTCTAGGAACAACGTGATTAGCCAATGCCAGAGCTCTACACGAGTCAGACTATTCTGATTGCTGCTTTGCCTCTGCTGTCCATTACAGTAGCTATGTCCACCTTACCTTTGAAGGTTGAGTGCTCTTCCTTGGCCCCTACCACTTCGGCATCCAATTATTCCCATTCTATTGAAATTTTGTAGTTGAGTGACTATAGTTCCCACTGTTAGATCTGACACACAGAGAAGAGCAATTACAGACCTCTTCAAAGATGCAGGTGTTGCCCTCAAAAATCTATTTCACAAGGTATTGGTCAAGGATATATCTTCTGGACCATCACAGCTGGGATGAGTAGTTTTACAGTAACTAATCCACTCCACTATCTCAATCTCCCTAAGCCTTTGGATCCATTCCTCTGCATTAAACCAAGGGAGATCAGGCATTTCCAGCTCACTCGCAGTGGGCCACCTTTTAATCTGTATTTCAGCTAACAAACCAAATAAACTATTAGAACCTTTTTTTTAACTCCCTAAGCTGCAACATTAAAAGCAGAGCCCCTACTTAGTGGGTAACCCAAATCTATAAATTCAGTCTGATCCAATTCTATGTTCCTTCCACCATTACTCCATACCCTTAATATCCATACCCATGCCTGTTCTCCAGATTGGTGTTTACATAAATTAGAGAACTCAAACAGTTCTTTCTGAGTGTAGCACACTTTCTCATAGGTCACACTTTAAACCTCACCTCCACGGGCCTGACAGTATGTTACTCTAGTTATAGATCTAGAAGCAAACAGTGGTGTTGGGGGTGGCTCCTGAGGAGAATCAACATTATTTTGCCTGGAAACTGCCTCAGGGGAGGCCATCACTGTTGTCTCAGGCAGATTTATTTCCTTAGACAAAGGTGGAAAGACTGAGGGCAGCATGGGTCGGGGAGGGGATGTTGCCACTACTGGAGATGGGGAAGCTGTTCCTCCTGGCAAAAAAACCTTCATCAGAGTTTACGACCTCAGTGTACCCAGCCTCATCAGCGTCCTCCCACATTTCCTTATTTCAAGTTTCCGGGTCCCATTCTTTTCCAGTCAATTCCCTCCCTTTAACAAAAGACACCTGGCAAGACTCCACATGCATATTTCATTGCAGGGCAGCCACTTGCATGATAAGAGCTTGTGTCTGTTTCTCCACAATTTCAGCTCTTTCTCTACAGGAGATAAGACTCTCACCCAGGGCAATCTTAGCAGATTTAAGGCTCAATATCTGCTTCTGAAGCCGGGAGATAGAATCCCAGACTTTCTCATTTTTTTTCATCACTATGTCCACTGAACTTAGGAGCAACTAACCAGCTGCATTACGTTCTTTGGTTCTCCACATATGGTCAAAGGTGTTAGGTATAGAGTCAGTGCACTCCTTGCCTCTCACGGGCGATGAATCAAGAGTGTCAAATGCATTTATTTTGCATTACTCTCTAAACGGTTCACACCAAGGACTATCAGTGTTCTCCATACTATTAGAAGTAGAGTTCTTAGCATTTTGGGGTCAATCATATTAAGCAGCCAATTCCAAAAAGCCCAAAACCAACAAAAGAACTCCATCCTTAATATTCTGTTCCTCTAGAATCACTCGTGGTACCAAATCTCTAATAGTCAGGGTTCTCTTAGAGGGACACAACTAATTGGATATATATAAGGGGATTTCATTAAGTATTAACTTACACTACCACAAGGTTCAACAACAGGCTGTCTACAAGCTGAGGCACAAGGCGAGCTAGTCTGAGTGCCCAAACTGAGTAACTTGGAGTCCGATGTTCAAGGGCAGAAAGCATCCAGCACAGGAGAAGGATGTAGGCTGGAAGGCTAGGCACGTCTCTCCTTTTTCACATTTTCCTGCCTGCTTTTTAATTCACTAGAAGCTGATGAGATTGTGCCCACCAGATCAAGGGTGAATCTGCCTTTTCCGGCCAACTTACTCAAATGTTAATCTCTTTTGGCAACACCGACAAAGACATACTCAGGATTAATACTTTGTATCTCTCAATCCAATCAAATTAATATTCAGTATTAACCATCACAGTACCAGAAACAAAATTTTTAAAGACAGTCATGGGGGAATCTAGGATAAAAGGTTTCTAGGCAAAGGAGACGGCAAAGGAAATGTAGAGTCTGCCGTGTATATTAATTTGATGAGGTTAACAAACAGAAAGACATTCAGTGTGGCTGGAGCACAGCGAATGAAAGTAGTGGATAATGACAGAGACATTAGTGGAGCCAGGATATATAGGACTTTGTAAAAGCATGATAAAGTGTTTGGATTTTGTATTAAGAGCAATGAGAAGCAATTAGAGGGTTTTATGTAGGATAACACATGACGTGATTTATATTTTAAGATCTCTCTGGCTTCAAAACGTAGCACCAATTACAGGGGTTCAAAAGTGGAAGCAGGAACATCGTAAGATTTTTGTCCAGGAAAGAGAGGATGGTGGCTTGAGTTAGGGTTTGTAGGCAATAGCAAAGAATATAAGTCAAAGGAATCAGAGTACATACATTTTTAATGGAGCGCGTTAAAAGGCTAACTGATGTGCTGAATGAAGTTGCAGAATGAAGTGTCATTTACCGATGTGAGGAGAAGTAGGGAAGGAACTGCAACCCCACATCAAGGAGGAAGGTAAAAATGTCCCTCCAGCTTCAGGGGATGAAAGAGGCAGACAGGAAAACTGTAGCCAGGTGACCATTTTGAAAAAGTGTCTGAGTTTCTCCAGCTAAAGCAGCCCCTCAAAGCTTTGCATTTCAGCTCAGCAACCTAAGGTGCAGAGAAGGTTCCCCCACCTCCACATTTCGCTCTAAAAGGCTTCCCCCTTACAACACTAGCAACATTTCAATTCATGCTACCCTGAAATGAAAAGTATTGCTTATCTGGCACATATAACCCCATCTTTGGGATTCAAACCAAGTCTTTTTGGTTTGACAGGAAGATGGTACAGGTGGATGACAATGATGGCTAGCCAGAGAAAAGAGGAGTTTGTGACAATGAAAGTGATTCAGGCTCAGAACACAAAGGTGTTCACTGAAACATCTGCAGCACTGATGTTATCTGCCAAGAGGTGATAGAAAAGAGAAGGAAGAAGAGAAGAGAAGAGAGAAGAAGAGGAGAGGGAAGAAGGGGAGAAAGAGACCTACCAGCACCACTACCACAGCTAGTTTTGTATGGCTACCATTTATAGTGTATACTCAACAAGATATTTTTAGATGTTGAGAAGTGTTATGATAAGCTAGGCACCGTGCTAGGTGCTTTATATTGTCTTTAATCTACACAGTAATCCTAAAAGTTGTACGTTGTTTTCTTACTTACACAGGTGAGAAACTGAGGCTCAAACAGAGCAAAGGATTTGTTCATGGACACAGAGCTACTAGGAAAACCAAGATTCAAACCAAGGCTATGTAAGTCCAAGGCCTGGTAGATGCTGTGGGCAGAGTGGGGGAACGTGGAGATAGCATCTGACAACGAAATCTGCCAGGCCTCGTTTACAGAGCAACAGTGGACACGGTCAGGAGCCAGAGCATGAACAACAGGGACAACATCTGGGACTTTTACTAGGAGGGACCCAACATACAGAACATGGGAGACGCAACATTTGACTGATAGGCAGAGATTATGAGGATATTCTTTGATGTTGCTACTTTTATTGTGACCCTGATGCCTACTCCCTTGGGTTAGAAATACTGCTACAAAGCTGCATAATTCTGCACCTACATAGGTGCAGTGGAACTTCCCACCCTGCTGCCAAGTTGCCGTAGCTAGAAAGAAGGAAAGGCTTATCTCTGTGTGCACAATTAAATCTCTACAGAGAGCTGTGTTAGTCCTACTCAAAGACATCCGCCTTCCCCTCGTTTTATGAAAGAATTATAAAAGCGTTCCTTGCTGAGTTGAGTTACATCCTGAAATCTTTGAAGAAAACTTAAGTCTCTCTGGACCTGCGTAACTCTCTTGAAGTCTGTAAAACCAGAAGGAAAGATAAGGTTGCATAAGCTGCGATTCTTTTCTTTTCAAACATCCTTAACTTTATGCACATAACAGCAAGAGTAGCTCTCATTATTGCTTTCTGACAATGCAAACATTGATAATGTTTCAAAATGGATTTTTCACAGAGAAAGATATTTTCATACTTTCAAAGTTTCACATTTTCCTATTTAAAAACATGTTCTTAATGTAAAATTTCTTCTCTGGCTTGTTTTCTCTTCTTCATCAAACTGAACAAGCTACCAGTTTTCATCTCTGATACTTCCTCCCACCACTAGTCTCCACAAAGGGAAGGAGACAAGAGCCATTAGGCCTACCATACACCAAAATCAATCAAAATGGATTTAGCTTTCATATTTGTGACAATGAAAGTGATTCAGGTTCAGAACACAGAGGTGTTCATTGAAACATCTGCAAAACTGAAGTTATCTGCCACAAGGCGATAGAAGGGAGAAGGAAGAAGAAAGGAGAGGAGAGATAAGAAGAAGAGAAGGACGAAGGGAAGAAAAAGAAGACTTATCAAATGTAGAAGGTGTAAACGTAAAAGCAAAAACTATATAATTTTTAGAAAAATATTGTCAAGACCTTAGGTTCAAGAGAAACAAAAAGTTCTTAGAAAACAACACCAAAAACATGATCTACAAAAGAGAAGACTGATAAACTGGACTTAATCAAATTATTTTCCATCAAAATGCATAAATAAGAAAATGAAAAGCCAAAACAAAGACTAAGAGAAAATATTTCTAAATTATATGTATAAAATAAAGGATTCATACCTAGAATATATATATGAAGAACCCTTTCAACTCAATATAAAAATATAACCTAATCTGAAAATGAGCAAATTTGAATATATATTTTACAAATAAGATATATGAATGGTTAATAATCACATGAGAAGTTGTTCAATATCATTTAGTCATTAGTGAAGTCATCATTAAAACCACAATGAGATGCCACTCTTCATCCACTAGAATGCCTGTAATTAAAAAGACTGACAACACTAAGTCTTGGTGGGGATGTGGAGAAATGAAACCCTCATACACTGCTGATAGGACTGTTAAACAAAACAACTATTTGAGAAAACAGTATGGCAGTTTCTTTAAAAAATGAAAAGTAATTCATTAATTTCACTTTCAGAAATTTACCCAAGAGAAATAAAAACATATACTACTAGAAAGGCATGTGCACAAATATTTATACCTGCATTATTCGTAATAACCAAAAAGTAGAAACAATTCAAATTTTCAGCAACTGGTGAATGGATAAAGAAAATGTGGAATTATTCACACAATTGAATACCATTCATCAGTAAAAAGAAACTGATTGGTGCTAAAACAATGATGAATCTCAAAACCGTCATGCTCAAAACCATGAAGCCAGATTTGAAAAACTACAGATTGTATGGTTCCACTTATATAAAATGTATAGAAATGAATCTATAAAAACCAAAAGCAGATTACTGTTTGCCTAGGGCTGAGGGTGGCAATGAGAATTATCTGCAAGTGAGGATGAGAGAACTTTTGGGGATTACTCTAAAATTCACAGGATTGCTCTAAAAGTGGATTATGGTGATGGTTGCACAGCTCTATAGTTTTACTAAAAAATACGTAATTATATACCTATAATGAAAGAATTGTATGGCATGTGATTATGCCTCGAAAAAAAAAAAAAGGTGTTTAAAAAGACAAAAAGACTTTATGACAAAGGAGCCATTAGGTCCCTAAGGACCAACAAGATATATCTATGGCTTTAAAAACTGCTTTCCTGATTTTTAAAAAAAATACTTTTATTTGCTTTCCTGATAAAAAATACTTTAAGACATCTCTCAGATTGGCACAAAGCTTACAACCAGGTAATACCACATGGTGGTGGGCATATTAGTCAGGATTTGTTATGTTAAACTGCATAATGATCCCAGGATCTCAGTGGTTTGAAACAAGGGTAAGCAAGGTTTTTCATCAAAAGGGCTAAATAGTAGGTATTTTCAACTTTATGGGCTACACGGTTTCCGTCTCTACTACTCAGTTCTGCCTAGATGATATATAAACAAACAGGTAGTGAGCCAGATTTGGCTAGTAGGCTATAGTTTACCAACCCCCGATATAAAACCTCAATAATTTATTTATAGCTCATGCCTAATATTTATTGCAAGGCAACTGGAGACTTTACTCCATGTCGCCCTCACTGAGACCCAATCAGTGAAGTTATCATATGGATCATTAAAGTTCACTGAGGCAGAGGCAAAGAAGGAATGTGGTAAATTCTTCACTGCCTCTGAAGGCTGTGCTCACATTTCACTGTGCAAAACAAATCACATGGCTATGCCTAACTTCAAGGGGATTGGAAGAGTACAATTCTACCATGTGCCTAGAAGGCAGAGAGCTAGAAGTGGTAGCAAAATTAAACATACTGTACACACCAAAATTTCTATCTTAGATGGGTGTCCTGGAGTAGTTCCCACATAAGTGCACTAAAAAAATACATATAGATGTTCAATGCATGGTAGTTTATAATATTAGAAAATATTGAATACAACTTCAATGTCTGCCAACAGTGAAAGATAAATTATGGCATATTTTTACTAAATGGTATCATGCATGGCAATCCAAATAAATAATGTACAGATGAATGAAAAATAAATTATTGTATAAGTATAGATATATCTATAGAATCTAATTTTGAGTTTTTTAAAAAAAGGAAAGCTGCAAAAGAATACACAGACGATTTTATTTATGTAAGTTGTTAAAAACACATTGTTTGTAGAGACATAATATAAAGAAGTGAGCACACATTAACTTTAAAACATGCTCATCCTGCCAGGCGCGGTGGCTCAAGCCTGTAATCCCAGCACTTTGGGAGGCCGAGGTAGGTGGATCACGAGGTCGAGAGATCGAGACCATCCTGGTCAACATGGTGAAACCCCGTCTCTACTAAAAATACAAAAAATTAGCTGGGCATGGTGGCGTGTGCCTGTAATCCCAGCTACTCAGGAGGCTGAGGCAGGAGAATTGCCTGAGCCCAGGAGGCGGAGGTTGCGGTGAGCCGAGATCGGGCCATTGCACTCCAGCCTGGGTAACAAGAGCGAAACTCTGTCTAGAAAAAAAAAAAAAAAAAAAAAAAAAACATGCTCATCCTTGAGGAGGCTGAAGGATTGAGGAAACTTTTAATGTATTTTGCAAGGTTTAAGATAAAAATATCTGAAGAAATTATGGCAAAATGGCATTAAATCTGGATGGTGGGTAATGTGGGTTTTCACTTTCTCCTGTTCTTAGTTGTATGCTTGAAATATTTTTTAATTAAAAAGACAAATAATTACTTCGACTAGAGTCTGATTCTCAGCGGAGTGAAATGACATTAAATGACACTAACGACCAGGCTGAGCTGAGAGCAAGACACTGAGTTGCCCTCACAAGCACCCAGCTATCGAAAATGAGCCCAGGAAGAGAATGAGCTAAGATCACTAACTGAGCAGTCTCAAAGCAAAACTGTCAAGACTCATCTTTCTGATCTAGGGAAAGTTAATAGTGAATAAAATCCTTAAAAAATAAAGTCTGTCTTTTCATGCCCTTTAATAATACGTTGTAGTCTTTGAAGAGACAATTGTCTAGACTTTCGTGGCATAAAGACTGCTGTGTCTTCTACATTGTCAAAGTGTTCCCATATAGCAGAAACAAAATGGAAGAAAAGAGAGTGGGATGAAAGAATGGAAAGAAGGAATTGGAGAGACAGAATGAGATACATTTTGAACAAAGCAAAGGATAGAGGGTCCATAGTGAATTCTGGGAACTGAGCCCCCATCCTAGCTCTGTTACTAAATATGTCCTGAGCAAGTAACTCCAGTTCTGTGAGTCTGTTTCCTCTTCCCAAATAGGAGGACAACGGCCTCCATTCCTGTTCAACATTCTATGAACCTTGAAATAGCCACTGGGGTTTATGTTCAGAGAAGAGGTATTACCTGGAATTAAAACCCTCAGCATCTGTCTGATCCAGTGAACAACACAGAATAATAAAAAGTCAGGGTGACAATTTAGCATGAGAATCAAAGCCACATATCATTCCTCAGGGCAGCCAGGGTGCTAACGACAGGTAGAGTGGGTCATGTGAGAAGATAACCCAGGGAGACTGCTGGGCTTCCTCTTCCACTGATAACAAGCCGGATCCCATCCCACCAGAGTGGCCCAACCAAGAGTTGAGAGAAGAATCCAAGATCTATGCCTACTTCCTTTTTTTCTGGATTTCAGAACAACATCAAAATACCCAGGAGTCCCTGGTATACTCAAACCTTTCATTTTCCCCTAAATTTGGTGTAAAAAGATAAAAATTATAGGATATGGGACAAAGCCTCACCAGAGTGGTTTCTAGAACACCAACTCTGCAACAAACACTGCACTAATTAAAAAAAAAAAAAAAAAAAAAAAAAAGAGCCACAGCTGTTCTTTTCCCATTGCCCATTCCTCCTCATCACCATCGCTGTGGCACCTCAGCCCCTTTCTGCACAAGGCATAATGACTCCTAGGATTTCTCTCCAGCCCAAGCCGTTTGCCTTTTAAGTGGGATTAGGCCACGTGAAGTCATTTCCCTATGACTATCCATAAGAAATCATCCAAAGTTTAAAGCAGCGAAGGCGGCGGTACAGGACCTGTGAACTAATGAGGTTCCCTTGGGAAGCAGAATGTCACTGAATTAAAAACAAATTTTCTTCAGATTTGCAGACAGACATTCTCAGGGGAAAGTTTTCCAAACAATCCGACCATCTCTACTTTACATTTCGTATGATGTCATCACAAACCAGGATATTTCCATTAAAGTGTCAACACTCAGATTTATACAACAGACATAAAAATAAAAGCTAAACACTGAGGCAAAGAACGTTAATGGAAGTTATGTACATGCATTAAGCAGAAAATACACCTCTGAGTGTTGTTTATGTAAAAGGCTATTTGTAAGTTTGAGCTTGCATTTCCTCTGACATTATTTGAAAGTGTCTATTTTACTGATGTGCTAGAAACATTTCTTACATTTTAATTATGTTGTGAGACATGCTGATTCCAATCAACACATTGAGGACAGTTTTAAAGTCTATGAGCAAGAAAGAACCCCCATTCACACAGAGTCCAGATCTTTATTTATACAGATATGTATATACATTTAGTACCTACTATGTGCGAGTGTCTGTATGAAACACAAGCAATTTAGATACTACTCTCTGCTGCATGAACAATAAGTTTCCCCTTTGTGTCCCCAAGTTTGCACTAGGACAATAGTTCCTGAGCAACAGAGAGAATCAATAGGCAGCACAGTGAGGTAAGCAGGGTCCAGGTCACCACCAAACCCCATGTAACCTTGAAAGCTACAAAAAATACAGAATATTTTTAATCTGAGGAAGTATGGCAACAGAGTTGCATTTGTAAAATATCATTCTGGCCAAAGTAAAAAGAACAAGATACAAACAGGAGCAAGGAGACAGGTTCGTGGACCATGGAGTCATTAAGGGCTTGAGTGTGGAAGAAATTTTAGTATGTACATTGATATAATTTGATAAGCAAATAAATTGGTGGTGAAGGATTGAAGGCAAGGATAACTCATTATTTCCTGGCTCTGGCTTTTAGACAAGAAATGGTACCATTGGCTAAAAGAAGGAATATGGAAAAAAAAAAAAAAAGTTTGCAAGAAGGTGAGATGATGAGCTCAATTTTGAATATATTAAGTCTGAGGTACCTGAGGGCAGGCCAGGTGGCTAGGTCCAGAAAGCCCTAGGAAATGTACCTAAGGCTCAGAAAAGCTGTTCAGGAGATAGTGGAGATTTTGGATGCGGCAAGTTACTGCAAAGAAAGTCTATGGTGAAAGAGCTTGATAATAACAATAATGACGATAATAGCCAACACTGAAAGAGTATTTCCCATTTGGCAGGCTCTATTCTAAGCCCTTTCCACATATTAACTCTTCTTGTCCTCACAGAACTCCAGTGAGGGTGGGCATTGTCATTCTTCCCATTTTCCAGGTCATGATACTAAGGCACAGAGAATTTAAGCAACTTATCCAAGTTGTAAACCAGACAAAATGTCTCTAGTCCACGCTTTTAATCTCTGTACAATACACCCTTCCTAAGAGAGCATGGCCACAGAGGTAACCTGGACAGAAATGACATGGGAGGAAGAAAGGACTGCTTGAAGAGCATTGAGAATGGGAAGCTTAAAAAGGTAATGAAGAAACTAAGGAAAGAATTAGCCTTACGAGTTAGGGAGGGGTCAGGAATGTCAAACCCTGAAAATGTCATTAGCTGATACCATCTGTTAACACACAGGAGGAGAAAGGAAAGTTTCTGAAAAGAAACTGAATAAAATTTGGAAGTGATCCAGTAATAGTGTTGCAAAAATTTTCGTTGAAATGAGAAAGGGTTTCTGTCCCCATTGACCACATAAACATGAGGAGGCCAGACAATGAATATGGATCTCAAGGGACGAATATAAACTATTTAGAATCAGGTTTCCCTCTGTTCCTCTTTTGTAGTTACCTGCAGTTCCACCTTGCCTTTTCGTAAGTAAAGGCTCCTGAAAACCGGAATGATGTATTCTGCTGCCACATCTTGCCCAAAGGAGGCAGTGAAACTAGGGAGGCCACTTCCCAGCAAGGATTATAAACTCAATTTGGGCAGCACTGACTCGCTACTGCCACTGCCAAGAAAATGAAAAGGGGAGATACAGCAAAGGTAGCTTTGCAACCCGTCCTTGAAAGAACTGTAATCAGATCAAAACCAACAAACAAAAATCCTTTAAGCTCTCAGATACGCTCATTGAGGCTGCTGACGCATCCTAAACCCTGACACATCATGCGTATTCCAGCAGTCTGCAAATAAGTGAGCATCTCTAAATCTAATTTCCCATCCCAAAAGGAATTGTAAAGGCTATCCTTTTCTCATTTTCAACTGGAGAAATACACTCAAATATTCTGCTCCAAAAAGTTAGGAACTGAGATCTCATTAGCTCCCCTCTCTGCTTCAATGGCAATAGATCTCCCTCTTGTGGATTTTTAGGATACTTTTAGCGAAGAGTCCTTTCCAATGTATATCCCCACCTCTAACCCCCACTCCCGCTTAATCATCAGGTTACATTTCACAACCATGAGCATCAATAAAAGATAGGTTACTCCACCATAACCTTCTACTAACTGAAGCACTAGAATACACACCCTGGCAATTCACATACATTCTTCTGCGAATGAAATCACTGTTAACAAACTGTGACCATGCATCAAATATTTATTGGGCTATTATGAAGAGCATGGACACAGAGCACTTGAAAAGGCAGAGCTGATTTCTACAAAAATTTACAACCTGAAAAAGACAAAATAAACTGCTGAAAACTGTGAATCAGTCCCTCCGGTAGCAAAGTTGGACTTAGGTGAGGACAGCTGTACAGGTGGACTACCCCACCTGTGGCCAATAGTGCCCAACACCTGGATTCTTGAAGACCAATGAACTGAGTAAAGTATGCCGATGTCCTGTGACTAGGAAAGTAACATTTTTTTCCCTCTATGCACCAAAAATCAATATAGGAATTAAATTCCATGGCTGTTTGTAGAGGTAACACCACCAGACAGCAACAATACTGACTTCTTATACTTCAACCTTTTTTTTTTTTTTTTTTTTTGAGATGGAGTTTCGCTCTTGTTATCCAGGCTGGAGTGCAATGGCGTGATCTCGGCTCACCGCAACCTCTGCCTCCTGGGTTCAGGCAATTCTCCTGCCTCAGCCTCCTGAGTAGCTGAGATTACAGGCACGTGCCACCATGCCCAGCTAATTTTTGGTATTTTTAGTAGAGACGGGGTTTCACCATGTTGACCAGGATGGTCTCGATCTCTCGACCTCGTGATCCACCCGCCTCGGCCTCCCAGAGTGCTGGGATTATAGGTGTGAGCCACCGCGCCCGGCTATACTTCAACCTTAAAATGTGGCAATGTGTAGACCTGCTTTTCCCTTATGTCAGAAAAGAAGGTGTCATTCCTTCCCAAGATTGACCCCTTTACTTTCTCGGGTTCGTTTTCCTCTTTTCCCTCCACCTGTGATATTGCTCAGGACTCTTTTATTCCATACTCTGATACTTTGAACCATGAAAAGTAAATGAACCTAATTTATCTCAGCTAAAGCTATGACATAATTTACTACCTAACAGAACCTACTTGAAAAATGAAATGACACAAAGCAACTTATACCCATTCAAACATATGGCTTGTTCTATTCTCAGTCTAGTGGTCATTTTGTCTTCATCTGATGTTTAGAACAAATAAAAACCTCGTGTGATCTCCCTCAGGAAAAGCAAAGAAACAAATGAATGAGGTATTTACAACCTCTATCTCAAGACTCCAAAATAAAGGATACTGTTGATGAACTAAAATGTATTTCATTTTTAAATTCAGTACAGTGATGCTTCTCAAACCTATCATGGTCTAATTATTCCAGAAATCTATCCTAGAGAAACACCAGTGCCAGGGAGCTACATGGTTTATTATCTTTCCACACATTCACTTCTCTAGAATGTTGGATTCCCAAAGGGATATATACCATTTCCTGACAGCCCCTAAGCATAAAATTATTATAGAAGGTAAAAGAAATTTTGCTACGGAGATTCAGAGCTGATTAATCTAAGCCATGCCTGTCAGTCACTCTCTGGAAGCCAATTAAGCAAAGTACTCAGATGTAACACTTTAACACCATAAATTAAAGTGGGCAAAAAGTTTAAATTCTATCATAAAATTAACCATTGTAAGTGAAGTAGCTTTGAAAATGTACCCTATAAAAATAAAGTATATTAATGCCTCAATTGTACACAAATAAAGAAAATTTTATGATGAATCTGTCAAAATGACCTCATCAATCTTTTCTAGCCTTCCATTTGGGGAAAAGAGGATCATTGCACCAAGAAGTCCTGTGACATTAATCTTCTTCAAGGGTATAATTTTGTAGACTCTTGTGAAAAACTTCACACCGAGTCCCTTAAAAGTAAGAATGGACAACTCACCAGAATACATCTTCCTCCTCCTCTGCTAACTCATGAAGCTGCATCACGGTCAGAGCAGAGGGAAAAAGTAGATGGCCTGATTTCTTCCTCTCTCTTTAAATAGTTTGGGCAGTTTTTTTAAGCCTCTATTAAATTCATCTGAGGTCAGAGACAGTGCCCTACCAACAGCCACACCTCCACACAATAAATTGATACTTAGACAGGATAAAGTTCTCCTATAACTCTGCCTTACATGCATGTTGTCAATACGTAATTTTTGTTTGTTTATTTTTTGCTTTTAACTTAATTGTCAAACAGTTGGCTATTGAACCATGGCTTTTATGACATAATCAGGAAAAAGTCACTATGATTAAGGAAGAATAGTACTGTGTTCTGAACCTACAGTACGCAAAAACAAAGAACCTTGATTAATTGCTTATGCCAGGTGATTCTAACATTGCATATTACCTCAACCACTCACACGAAGGCATCCTAATTCCACGCCCTGGGCTCTTCAAGCATCAGCTGACACCACTCTTCCCCCCTTTCCACACTATTCTTGACAAGAAGAGCAGGGTTTCCAAACTTCATGTGCTACGGATAAAATCCCACTCTTGTTCACCACATCAACCCTCACTACCTGTCTATCTACTATAAAACTTGAACAGACTTATCTCTTAATTCCTGATTTATTGATCACCTTAAGAAGCTCAGCTTCTCACCCTCCTCGCTTCCTCTCCCACCCCATATGCATTCATCCTCAGAGGCTTATTAGACAGCTGCCTACTTTCCCGTTTAGGAACTCATCTCCCCCCCATCCCCAAACCTGAAACGATTTCAATGTGCCCTCTGAAACCCATGCTGAATCATCAGGAAAATGCCATGTATCCTTAATGTCTTCAACTTGTCTTGAATCTCCTGACAGAATATAGTTTCCATGTATCTCATTAGACCGTCAACCCCCCCACCCTCCCTTGCTACAATTATCGACACACCCGGGTCCTTTCCCTCACTCCCTAAAGAATTGAGTTCCTCATTCACTGCACTTCTGCTACTCTACTTAACAAAATTTTTCGTGACTTAAATATCCAGCTGGGTGATCTTTCCAATCCACCTGAACTTACCTCCTCTAATGCTCTCGTCTTCCACCTGACCTAGCTACCTGCAACGGCGATTGCTCTGTAAGCTCAGTATCAAGCATTCCACTCCCCCACTACCACCTCTTGTCCTTCCAGCAC
The DNA here is from genome assembly GCF_048565385.1 of Saimiri boliviensis. Lineage (NCBI taxonomy): Eukaryota > Metazoa > Chordata > Mammalia > Primates > Cebidae > Saimiri > Saimiri boliviensis. The sequence continues at coordinate 47,991,330 of NC_133458.1, forward strand.
TTTCCCTCTACTATTCCAATCCTGACTAGGACCTATCAGTTTTTCCCATATCCTATTTTTGTATTTACTTCCATTTTTACCTTTTTTTCTTTTTTTTTTTTTTTTTTTTTGAGACGGAGTTTCGCTCTGGTTACCCAGGCTGGAATGCAATGGCACGATCTCGGCTCACCGCAACCTCCACCTCCTGGGTTCAGGCAATTCTCCTGCCTCAGCCTCCTGAGTAGCTGGGATTACAGGCACACACCACCATGCCCGGCTAATGTTTTGTATTTTTAGTAGAGACGGGGTTTCACCATGTTGACCAGGATGGTCTCGATCTCTTGACCTTGTGATCCGCCCGCCTCAGCCTCCCAAAGTGCTGGTATTACAGGCTGAGCCACCGCGCCGGCTCATTTTTACCTATTTTCAAGTCCATAGTTCATCCTCTCTCTTTTGCATAAAACCTCAATTCTCTTATCTTCTTACTTTGGGGTTCTAACTTGGCAAAACTGTAATCATGGTTAAATCTAACTCCCTACCTGCTTTGTCCTGGCACCCATGAAGCTGAAGGTCGCTAGTAGCTATAAAAAAAGAGTTTTGCTGTGTGTTTAAATCATAATGACTAATTTCAGAGAGACTTTTAGTGCTTCCCAGAGAATGAACTGTATTTCTCTACTCACTTTCATTCTCCTAGAAAATCCTTTGGTCTCTCGTCTTCGACCTGAAAACTCTTATCACCTCATCTTCACTCTGAGTTACTTTGCTTCCTACGTCTCTGAGGAAAAAGTAGTTCTAGAAACTACTGCCTCCACCTCTGTCTACCCAGCTGCAAGTATTGCACTTTTCTCACTGTTACTGCAAGTGATTTTTTTCATAGCATCATCTAAAGCCAACTCCTCTACTTGAGCACTGGATCCCATAATCTCTCATCAAATAAACTATATTGCTCCAAAAATTATCCTCCTTCTCTTTCCTAATTATATTAAAAAAAAAAAAAACTATACTAAATCATTCTGTTAAGCACACAATCACCAATTTGCCGAAACCGTTGTCAAGGTCACCTCCAGGTTACTAAATTAGGTCTCGGTTTTTCACCTACATGACAGAGCTGCAATATTTAACTTAGCTGATCGCACTCACCTCCTTGAAAGACTTTTTTCACTTGTTTTCCAGGACCTGACATTCTTCTAGTTTTTCTCCTATCCATGGGCCAATCTTCAGGTTTTGGGGAGGAGTTTTTTTGTTTTTGTTTTTGTTTTTGTTTTGTGAACTCCTCCTCCCCTTTACGACAACTTCACAGTGGAGGGTCCCAGGGCTCATTCTTGGGATCTCCTCTATCTTCACTCATTTCCTTGGTGATCTATCAACCTACAAGCTGACAACTCCAAGATTTACATTCTTAGCATTGACTTCTCCCGTAAACTTCAGTCTCAAATACCTAAGAGTACTCATCATGTTTCTGCTTTAATAGGACTGTAACAAACAACTCCCGAGTTCCGTGGCTTGTAATTTAATAGAAATACTTATTGCTCGTTCATTTATCTGCAGGTTTGCCCAGGCCTCTCTGCTTTGGGCTACAGGTTCAGTTCTGGTCTGCTTCACTCTTTCATCCTGACATGCTTTTCTCAAGGCAGAGTATAAAATCTTCAAAGGAGCTGCTACATTGTTGCTGCAGTATCTATGCCTCAGCTAAGTGTGCACACCATCATGTCCATTCACATTTAATTGGCCAAAGCCAGTAATGTGGCCAAACACAGAACAAAGGAGGTGGAGAAACATACTTCACCCAAGAGAAGCCATGACAAGGATGGGGTTGGGGAAAGAAAGAGCTGTGAACCAATACTATAGTCTACAACACAGCCTCCCTATTCAATGTCTTCACTTAGATGGTCAGTGAAAATCTCAAAACATGTCATGAACAAAACTTATTTTTACCCCCAAACCTCCTGCAATCTTCCTCCTATCTGCAATGGGCAGCTCCATCATTCCAGCTGATCCAAAAGCCAGCAAGTCTTCATTGACTTTATTTCTGTCATGCACGCATCCAATCCTATTGGCTCTGCCTTCAAAATAAATATAGAATCTGGCCCCTTTTTATCACCTCTGCCGTTATCACTGTGGTTCAAGTTATCATCATTTCTTGTCAGGAGTATAATCATAGTCTCCTAACCAACCTCTATGTTTACACCCTCAATCCCCTATGATCTATTGTCAATATAACAACTAGAATAATCCTTTAAAAGTTAGATTAGAACATGCCACTCCTCTGCTCAATCTACCACTGACTCCCTTCACCACTCTGACCTCATCCACTACTATTCTCCCCCTCATTCTATTCCCACCACTCTTGTCTACTGCTAATCATTTAACACAACAGGTAGGTACACTTTTTCCCACTGCCTCTGCACCTGCTTTTATCTCCACCTAGAATATCCTTCTCGAGATATCTATATGGCTCTCTCCTTTGCCTCTTTTGGGACATTTATTCAAATGTCACCCTCTCAGTGAAGCCTCCCTGAACACCCTAATTGCATAGTCCGAGGATACGTGCTATGATGGAGTAAGCAAAGTAAGCATGAACTTAGTGGGCTTAGTTCAGAAGGCACCCCGTTCTGACTATGACTCAATATATTAAGTCCCTGTTTAATAGGGAGGTGCTGATGGAGAGCAGTGGATCATTATACCTTGCCATGTGTAACCGTGAAATTCACTACCCAGAGACAGCATGGTTGCTCTGCTGATTCTGGAGGAGATGTGTACTCTGACCCACTGATGTTGAACTAAGCCATGTGATTTTCTTTGGCCAGTGGATTGTGTAAGGGGACATTATGCAAGCAGAGGCTTTAAATGTGCTGTAGTGGTTTGGCTTAAACACTTCTGCTTTTATCATCTTCCTTGAAAAGAGCATACCTGGGATTGCCTCTGGTCCCTGAATGAGAATTATGTAGATCAAAGCTGAACCAACCCACAGACAGCACCCAAGCCCAGGCAAGCCCAACAGAGCCCAGCAAGTAAGATCTAACCTATGATTCCATTAGAAAGAAATGCTTGTTGCTGAAAGTCACTAGACTTTGAGGTTGTTTGCTATGCAGCATTATTGCAGCACAAACCTGAAAGTATTTTTATATATCACATCAATAACATCTAGAAAGATTTCTGCAACAATCTCCCCATTAATTTTTTTTTTACCATATCCCATAAAGGCTTTCATCCTTTCTCTGTTACCCAGCCACCACCCTTGCTCTTTCTTCTTCAGTGATAATTTATTGAAGCAATCGTCTCTACACATTCATCACTTGTTCCTCATTTATTCCCCCAGTTTGACCCCTCCAACATATTTGACGCAGGAGAGTAGGGTCCGGAGTCAGGGAACCTAAGGCCAATTCATGCTTTCTAGAACTAAATCAAAAGGAAAACCCCAACTTTCCACATCCAAGTAACAAAAGGAGCAGAGTCTATTCCCTGGACAACACCTGCCCTTTTCTGCGTGGCAGATGAAAAAATTGAAAGTACCTCTGATTGGTCCCCTACCACAACCAATCAGATTGATCATGGGCCACTACTTCATTTACATAAGGTGTACAGCAAGTAACCAATGGGAAACCTCTAGAGGGTATAATTCTGCAACCAGGCTCTTGAACCCCTTGCTCACTATGGAATGTACTTTTGTTTTCAATAAATCTCTGCTTTTGTCGCTTCATTCTTTCCTTGCTTTCTTTGTGCATTTTGTCCAATTCTTTGTTCAAGACGCCAAGAACCTAGACACCCTCCAGCGGTAACATGTTGACACCTTGATATAGAACCATTTTCTCAAATGTCATTTGTTTCTGTACCAAAGGGTAAACATGGGCAGATAAGACACATAGCTGGGCCAGTAGCAGTCATGACAACTGAATCCATCAATAGTGACAAGTAAGAGGTGGTCGTGTCAGGGTAGAAAGCATAAAGCAAGCTGAGAGGCACTTTTGTTAGGTATATTGTGGTTTGTTTCCTACCCTTCCCTTTCAATTTTATATCAAAATAATTCATCCTATAAATGAGAAACTAACCCGTTTTCTAAATTAGTATGATAATGTTATATGTTGTCACTGAACTTCTCTGGAGCCTGGCATTTTCATTTGTCATTTTAGAAAGTTAAAGTTACTAAGTTTCAAGCAGAAACCCCTAAAAATTTTCATAATTCACATAACCGAAGACTGTGTCCTCTTCCATCCAATTCTGGGTGGGGCAAGGTTTAGCAATCTGAAACTGTTCAGCAATTAGTTGCTTATCTTTTCAAGCCCCTGCGCTCATCTCCTGCCACACATGCACACTGGCCATTCAGGATAACTGGACTAGACGTTCTCCAACATTGCCTTCAACACTTGGTAGGTGTGTTTATTGCCTATAGATTACGGTCTGAATTCACCAAATGAAATAACGTTTTGTATTTCTAATGCAAATTGTGTCATCCAATGAATATAATCCCTTCTTTTTTTCTTTTATAATCTCCATCAAAGCACTAGGTGTTAACAAATACTTTTTATGTTAATTTACCTTGCCAACCCTCCAAAATACCATACATGCAAGAGCTCTTATGCCAAGCCAGCAACTTTGCAGTAGCATATATTAATTTCTTCATATAACCCATAGCATAGAGACTAAGAAAAAACTTGAACACTAGTATGAGTTTAGGATTTGTATATGTTAGATATAAATTTTTCCCACCACCACATTTGAAAGAATTTCAATAATTGGATGTTTTTCTTCTCTTCATTATATCCTTATTCTGAAAAAAAAGGGGGGTGGTTAGATACTTTTAATTTAATTTGAGGTTTTAGAACACAAATCCATTTCCCTTTTCCATACCATTCTTCAGCCATTTCAATATGAATTCACAGAGACACACATGTACCCAACTTCTAAATGTCTAAATGTACAGACAGACGTCAAGCAGTTTCCAAGGGAACATTGCTTCAAGGCAATTATCCTATTAAAAAGACCCTTTTGAGAACAAATATCCATTCCCTACACTATCATTCAGAAGCATTAAATTACAGCCACTCCTCTTGAAATGAAAAGAACAATCCTGTAGTTAACGATCACAGGGTAGCAGGGAATTTTCCCCTTAAAAGCATGATTATTCTACTGGGTGGCAGTACTGGTATGGACCATTAGCTCGGACAGTGAAAAGCTTCCAGTTCCTTTACAATTGAAAAGTTGCTTGAGATGACAAGAGATCTACAAATCATGATTATCTTAAAATCAGAGAATTAGGCCATGTAATTAAAAGGGCCCTCCAGAGAACTGACGTTCAGGTCCTCTGGCTTGGGCAGGGAAAACAGCCAGAAATGAGACTTGTTGAGTAGTCTTTAAGGGGTGCTGCGTGCCTAGTGTTAGCCATTGAAGCATGAGAATTCCTCTTAAAAATAGTTATTTTTAGCATTTTTCTCATTATAAAACATTCCTGTTTTATTTAGAAAACATAGAAAATCACACAGAAAAATTAAAATTAACCATACCTCTATCACCCAGAGAGCCACTGTTAACATTTTGGGGCATAGTTCTAAACTTAGTCTGTGATTTTACTTCGTAGAGACCTAAGCAAGGTCATAGCATATGTACTACTTCATAAGGTACTTTTTTCACAGACCACTTTATTGTAAGCATCTTCTCTGCGTTAGATTTTTAAAGACTACAGTGAATTCCAGATTACCATACTGAAATTTAGTTAACAAATATTTATTTGGGACACTTAGATTATTTGTGGTTTTTTGCTCTTATAGCTAATAGGGTGCTAGACATCCTCACGCATAAATCTTTATGTACATCTCTGATAATTTCTACAGGGCACATTCCTAGAAGAATTGCTGACTCATAGAACACAAGTATGGATGAGTTTTTCTATAGTTTGCCAAAGCATTGCACAGAAAATTCATAGCAATCGAAAGTCTGTCATCAGTGTGTGAGAATGGACAGAAAAAATGGTGCTGTAATTGCCTGACGAGGTCCAACTGGGACAATTATATCTGTACATAGCAATGACAAGAAGGATTCTGCACCCTCCTCAAGGGCCAAAAATTAATTTACTGAGAAATAGCAGACGTACACTAAAAAACAAGAAGTAGGGTTTACTAATAATGCTAATTTATAAATAGTTCTAAGCATCTGTGAATATTCCACGGTGAGATGCTGGCAGTAGCTTCTAGTTTCTCCTCACGAATGGAAATACCAAGAAAGAGTTAAAGGAGGAGTCGCTCTTGGTTTTGTCAGGAAACTTCCACCTGGCTTAACAGAGACTCCTGTTAGAACTCATCCTCACTCTTTGCTTATATATATCTCATGGTATAAAAGGACTCTTAATACAAATGGCTGATTATCAGAGAACATAAAGTCAATCAGCTGCAAAGCCCAGAAAGCTATATAACCGCATAAACCTTCACAGTTTCAAAGCATTAGGGAGTTAGTGGAGCCTATAACAAACTGAAGGATAACTGTCTTCCCTAAAGTAATTCACTTTTATTTTTTAAAACCATCCTGGCAGTCGAGCAAAACACACTGTGGGGCAAATGTCACTCATGGACCTCCAGATTGCAACCCGGGTTTGTTTGTTTATATCACTCCTCGTAGGTTATTCTGTCTCTGATTAATGATTGTTCAAATGTTTTGGGCAACAAATATTCACTGAAGGATGTCTGTGGATGTTTGCTCCGATGTGCTCCTTAAAAAGAAGTATTCAGGCCAAATCTGTGACACTTATTTTTTTAAATGGAAATGGAAATTTCCTCCTAATGTGCCCTTTTTTCCCGTGTTATCTGTGTTAGGCTTGCTGTAGCAACTGGGGCTCTGCATACCCTGGCAAATGAAAAGTCATTATAAGGGATTTTTTTTTTTCAGCAATAGTGATATTAGTTAGTATTTATTAAGTACTTACAGGAGGCAGGTCAACTGGCTTCATCTAAGCTGAAAAGGCCTTTCCTCATTACCCGTTTCCCCCTAGCAGCTCTGGAGATGTTTCTTTTAAATATTCTACCCACAAACACATATACGGCCTGTATTTATGGTAAGAATGAAGTCACTCAGCTCTAAGAGATGAAGCGAATCCCCAAAGTGACATGATGCTCTTTACCTTGGGATACTGCCACACACTGCAGCCACTAATTATAGAGTTTAAAATGTTACAAGTCTGTACACAGATACAAGAGCGTGTCCGTAGTCCCAAGATCTCCTAAAATGAGTAAAAACATAGGCGAAGAAAGCAAGGTGGCATACGAAAGGAAATGTAACTGGAAGCCCTTGTAAAGTTTGATTTTGAGTTGGCGAGGCTAAAATCCCAAGAGAGTAGAACTCTATTTAAGCCTAATCTTTTAGGGGTGGTAAATTTATTGAACTCACAAGCTGAAACAATCTCAAGAGGGTTGTTTATTCAGAGGAGACATATTAATCCATTAAGCTAATGTTTTAACATAAACGGCCAGGCTTTTTACATTAGCTTTGGTGACCCAAGTGAGTTGACCTATTTAAATAAAATAACCTTTGGTGTGAGCAATATTTTTTTGTTTAAAAAAAGCATTAAATTCCATTTTGTGTGTGTGTGTTCCACCTGTTAAGTTAAATTTCTAGCCTAGGCTTTTATATTACTCTGAAAATCACAAACTCTTCCATACTTTAAAACATGCATCAAATCTGAAAAAGAAATTACAACCAAAGGCCTGTACTCACCTAGAGAAAATGAAAGCTTTATGAATGTGTTTAAAGGGGAAATGCTATATAAAGGGAAAAATACATTGTGACAGCTTGGGGCTCCAAAATAATAATAAAATGAAATTATATCTTAATTATAATTATAAAGATTTGGCACGTTCTGAAATGTGAGTAAACCATTTACGTTTTCAACAAAGTTTTCATCTGAAATGTGTTGAAATATAATTTTCACTAAATCTTAAATCATTTATGGCAGAAGTTAAGTGTATCAGTATAACAGGATCATGCAAAGAAGTTAGAAAATTCCATCCTACTAATAGCATAAGGCAAAACAAATGTGCGTGATTAACAGTGACACTTTGAGAGAATAGCTTTAAGCAATTTAAAGAGCCAGCAACCAAAAGGATCAAAAGAAACAAGTTACTTTCATTGGATGAATAGAAATAACTTTAAAATTGAGATTGTTATAAGATGCTACTTAAAATGAGCTACAGGAAAGAAATGAAAAAGGACCTATTTTATCCTCAAAAAGCCTATTCTGTCAAGGTTGTTGGAGAACCAATTATTCTTAGGAGTTCATCAAATAAATGCCTCACAACCTGTCTCAAGCTAAAAAATTACATACAAGCATTTAGCATGTATTAGTTTGACCCTGTGAGCTGACCTCATTCATGAGATTTCAACAAAACTGTTGAAAAATACTTCAACATACTAGCACATCGTAATTGAACATGGCACATATTATAGCAAAGGGTATAATGTGGTAAATTGCACAAAACGAGAGTGAAAAAAGAAATTAATTTAATGCTGTTCTGTATCCCTGTGCCATTCTAGAATTTAACAAGAAACACAAACCATATAACCACTATATTCTGGTTGTGTAGATCCAGATCTCCTCCAAGCCATCCAACCCAACCACCCTCTTGTCTTGTGTTATTTATGAACACAGCTTTTATCTGTAATAACTATCAATGGCTAATTGTTATATTAATAATAGAAAGTTAAAATTCAACACTGAAACAGATGGTCTCCCTTCTACTCCACTTCAGTCTTTTTATCTTATTGAAAAAACCCCTAAAAGCCAAAAACTACTCATCAGTTAGATGAGTTTTATAATATATCTGTTATTACTCAAGATGGGGTGTCAGTGAAAGCTTTTCTTCCTGAAAGGCAATGATTTTGGTCTGGAAAAATTTCACAGCATGTTTGATAATCAGTGTTCACCTAAACAAAAATATTTTCTCTTTTTTTCCTTTAGCATTGACTCTTGTACCTCCGATCTCTTACTCTTTGGCATTTTATTAATTGTTAATCTGGCGAATATTTATCTGATACTCAGTGAAAATGGAGATGCTACATTCACATAAATTTAAGAGCATCTCTTTAGTGTGGCTTGTTTGGGATTTGTATCTATGTGATCTTCTCTGACCATTCAGTGACCCCTTTATGGCTTCTCATGCCTACTTCATGAAATAAACCTATGATCCTATTTGGGGTTCCAGATACTTTCTCAATTAAGTCATCCTCATCCACACATCATAAGCTGTATGACTGAATGCTAATAAAAGCCCTTCCAACCCTTAAGTATTATATATTACAAGTTTTTAAACTATAACAAAGATATTATCGTACGTTTGATTTTTTTTTTTTTTTATTTTGTTGAGATACAGTCTTGCTCTATCACTAAGACTGGAGTGCAATGGAGTGATCTCAGCTCACTGCAGCTTCCGCCTCCCGGTTCAAGTAATTCTCCTGGCTTAGCCTCCCAAGTAGCAGGGATTACAGGTGCCTGCCACCACACCGAGCTAATTTTTCTAATTTTTTAGTAGAGACAGGGTTTCAGCATGTTGGTCAGGCTGGTTTTGAACTCCTAACCTCAGGTGATCTGCCTGCCTTGGCCTCCCAAAGTGCTGGGTTTACGGCCACCACACCCAGCCACAAATTTGATTTTTTAAGGCCTACATTATGCATTTTCTTTCCATATTAAATTAATATTCTGTGCACATAAAAAATCGAACATCTTATTAGTTTCATCCAAAAGCTAATCAAAAGTAAGTTCTTATAAAGTAACTGGCAGTAAAGCCCTTCTGACTCAAAAGGTAAGTTATAAATATTTATATTAAGATAAATAACAGTAATATCAATTTTTTAATTGCTTAAAATGCATTTATTCTGGATATTTTTCTTTAACTACAAACATTAAATATTTTAATGAGATAAATGTTATTTATATGAACAATGGTTTTGCTTCCTTTCATTAACCAATTGCATTTTTGCATGACAAATTAAAATTAGGATAGCTAGCTTACCTCAAACATTATTTATTAATAGACTAAGATATCAGGCAGGAAATAATGTTTTCTTGCTTTTTCAAATGCTAAACCATTTTTCAATGGGAAATAATTTAACAAATAAAAAAATATTCTTTCTAAACCATTCGGTTATGAAAAGCTTAATTGTCTCTACAGCACTCCTATGATACCTTTCTAGGGAAAATCTGCAAATAAGACAAAAGCTTTAGGTAAGAGTTTTGCCTCTAAGAACCATGGTTGGCCTTGGCTCTGGTTCTGCAGACCCTCAGTCCTGACATTCAGGAAACCGAGCCCAGGACAAGTTTAGCCTGTCCCCAGTCTTTGGGCCAGCTCTGCCTATGGTGAATGTGAATTTTAAATCACCAGATAGGTATCAAATCAGCATTACTTCCAGTTTCACTCTGAACAGATGCTCTGATTCTAATAGAACTCTTGATATCTTTTTCCATGGTAGCTCACGGCAACAAGGACAAAGGGAGATTCTCAATAATAGTTAGAGCAGGACAAAAGAAATCAAAGCCAGAGACACAGTGCTGAGCATAATATGGGAAGGTTAAAGAGAGGCTGTGCCTATGAAGATCAGTCATAAATCAAAGCATGAGGGATAAGACTGAAGCTGGATATGGCGCCTCAGATGTGCAAGGTTTTAAGAATGAAACTCATGACTGGAATACAGGTGTGTTCTGTGACAGAAGCTGTGTGACATGGCAGAGGGCTCCATGGCTGAAAGGACAAGATAAGACTGAACATAAGCATAGGTTCTATTCTGGAAGCGAGATAAATCTGTTTAAAATTCTGACCAGGAACATGACATGACCTGATACACGTTTTAGAATTCTCATTTCAGTGTCAGTGTGATAGATTGGAAAAGAATGAGGTGGAAGGTAGCAAGAACATAAGGAAACAAGAAATGACAAAGGTGTAAATTAGGGCACCAGAATTGGGATATGCTTGGAAGATATTAAAGAAATAAAATTGATAGAAATTGAAAACCAGTTAGCAGCTGGATCTGGGTAACAGCTAATTGTGGTATTTGGGGATCATTCCCAGGTCTGGCTTGGCAGATGTGTGGATAGCAGTTTTATTCACAAAGATAGGTAAATTCACAAAGAAGAGCAGATTTTTGAGTAAAGATAATGAAGTCATTTCTGAAGGCTCACTTAAGTCAGCTAAAAGTATCTAGACCAAATCAAAAAGACAGCATTCCTTCAGCTACTCTGGATTAGTATCCCACCATTGAGAAGAAACTAGAATTTGCTGCCAACATCTTGCTTTGGGGTATTTGCAGATGCTTAGAAGTATTTAAAAATATACATCAGTAGTAAACATTACTTAGTTTTTACTTTTTAGTGTAAATGTAATATTTCTTAATTTCTGGCCTTTGAAGAGGTGGTAGAATCCTTCTTGTTATTGCTATAGGTCTACATGTAACTGTCCTGGGTGGACCTTGCCAGATGATTACAGTGTGATTTTCAGTGTTCATTCTCATTCACTGATGGTGGACTTTCAGCTGCTATTACCTTTCTGTGCAATGCTTTGAAAAAGTGTCCCATATAGGCGTAGGCAAGGACTTCATGACCAAAACACCAAAAGCATTGATAGCAAAAGCCAAAATAGACAAATGCACCTAATTAAACTCCACAGCTTCTGCACGGCAAAAGAAACAGTCATTAGAGTGAATCAGCAACCAACAGAATGGGAAAAAATTTTTGCAGTCTACCCATCTGACAAGGGGCTGATATCCAGAATTTACAAAGAACTAAAACAGATCTACAAGAAAAAAACAAACAACCCCATTCAAAAGTGGGCGAAGGATATGAACAGACACTTTACAGAAGAAGACATACAGGAGGCCAACAAACATATGAAAAAATGCTCATCATCACTGGTCATTAGAGAAATGCAAATCAAAACTACATTGAAATACCATCTCACGCCAGTTCGAATGGCGATCATTAAAAAATCTGGAGACAACAGATGCTGGAGAGGATGTGGAGAAATAGGAACACTTTTACACTGCTGGTGGGAGTGTAAATTAGTTCAACCATTGTGGAAGACAGTGTGGCAATTCCTTAAGGACCTAGAAATAGAAATTCCATTTGACCCAGCAATCCCATGACTGGGTATATATCCAAAGGACTATAAATCATTCTACTATAAGGACACATGCACATGAATGTTCATTGCAGCACTGTTTACAATAGCAAAGACCTGGAACCAACCCAAATGCCCATCAATGATAGACTGGACAGGGAAAATGTGGTACATATACACCATGGAATATTACGCAGTCATCAAAAATGATGAATTTGTGTCCTTTGTAGGGACATGGATGAACCTGGAAACCATCATTCTCAGCAAACTGACACAAGAGCAGAAAATCAAACACTGTATGTTCTCACTCATAGGCGGGTGTTGAACAATGAGAACACATGGACACAAGGGAGGGGAGCACTACACACTGGGGTCTGTTGGGGGGAAAGGGGGAGGGACGGGGGGTGGGGAAGTGGGGAGAGATAGCATGGGGAGAAATATCAGCTATAGGTGAAGGGGAGGAAGGCAGCAAATCACACTGCTATGTGTGTACCTATGCAACAATCTTGCATGTTCTTCACATGTACCCCAAAACATAAAATGCAATTGAAAAAAAAGAAAGAAATGTGGTTAAAAAAAAAAGTGTTCCAAAACTCTTAACATACTTACATTCCATGACTTAGCAATTCTTCTAAGAATTTGTTCTATGGAAATTATCAAAGATGTTCATGAAGATTTATGTAAGGGCATGTCTAGTACACTATTAGTCATAAGAGTGAAAAATCTAAAGGCTAACCCATAGAATTGGTCAGGAAGCAATGGGAAATAAGCTGACCCCTTACTAGACTAGCTTTCTCCAGTTGAATGGGTATACTTAATCTGCAGATCCCACTTTTTCTTTATCTCTTCCAGATCTTAATCTTATTGTCATGCTGCTTCATACATATTTCATGTTTGATTCAGTCCTGCCCTTTCCAAGCCCACTCATTCTGTACTCTAAATGTTACCTACCCTTTCTTCATCTAGTCTTCACAACTGTTCTTCTCTAGATAATAGACTATTAATCTGAAAGTCAAGTGCATATAACAATACAGGGAAGGCCAAACCCATTGTATGGTCTCTACTCTTCTCCACAGTGAGATCTTTATTTTAGCACTAATCTTCTGAACCCAAGCCCTGCATTTCGTGGGTTCACAGAGGATGGGAATTTCAAACAAAGCAGAAAACAGGACTGCTGTGCCAGTGAGTCAGACAAACACTCTAGAAAATAAAGTTTCTTGGCATTTTACATCTGTTTGGCCATTTATTCCCATCTACGATTGGGTTCATCCTGGCCTCTGATATATTCGAAGGATGCTTACGTACTGCTTTTCTGGAAAGTTAAACTAAATCAACGTTTACAAGACATATTTCACTTGAAAAGAGTTACTGTTATCCCTGAAGCAGATGGAAATCACCGTAAAATGTATTCACACAGCTGATATTTCTTCCGCAGTTAATGACTAATAACAATACCAAGAACCGAAAGCACTGACAAGAAATTCACCTTTAGATACTTAATAAACTGTACAAGGGATGTATAAAACCTTCTAAAACTGCATGAAGTCTCCCCAGGGGACCACAGCAAATTTACAAAGGTGCCACAGGACGTTTGGCTTTCAGGAGAAACACAGTGACATCTGTCGGGCACCAAGCAAACTGCTAGCTCCAAGTTCATTCAGTGTCAGCGTTAGATGAATTCACAGTCCTTGTGATGACATATCATTCTGGAACTTTATATTTTATTTTATATTTTATTTTATTTTATTTTATTTTTTGAGACGGAATCTTGCTCTGTTGCCAGGCTGGAGTGCAATGGCGCAATCTCTGCTCACTGCAACCTCCGCCTCCCGGGTTCAAGCAACTCTTCCACCTCAGCCTCCCAAGTAGCTGGGACCACAGGCACGCACCACCATGCCCAGCTAATTTTTCATTTTTAGCAGAGAGGAGGTTTCACCATGTTGGCCAGGATGGTCTCGATCTCTCAACCTCGTGATCCGCCCACTTTGGCCTCCCAAAGTTCTGGGATTACAGGCCTCTGAAACATTTTCAAGGTGAGAAAAAGTACCAAATGAAAATCATTGCGGAACAAGAAATGAGAGCAATGATGTTCATCTGTTTCCAAGGTTAGAGAACTTTTGCGGTGACCAACAAATGTAGACAAACCTTTGGAAAACAATTGCCTTTAGTTCAGAAGGACATGTGATTTTTCTCTGTCTTTATATATATTATTTTTCATTCATGTTTTTAGGATATAAATAGTTATTAAGTTGTTTGAGCCTAACTACTTAATAAACAGATCCATTGGGTATTTCTTTTGCCTAGAGACTGTAAAAATATTACTAGACACTAATGGTACTGAGGCTAGAGAAAGTTCAAGAAATGCTATGAAATGAAACATAAACTATACCTTGCTATTATATATTGGCCCTTTTGCAAAATTCAAATGAAAGCCTTTTTATAAAGACTTATTCGGGTATTACAAAAAGTATTTAACCTCCAAATATAAAGAAATTATTGGTTTTTATCAATTTTTTATGGAACTAAACATTGGCAGCCATGGTGTAGGATTTTAAAAAGGTAAACACTAAGTCTTTAGTTTCAGAAGAATTAATTTCTTTCTACTACCTTCGATTTCATGTTTCTGTAATTTAAGGCAGTACAAACTTTTAGGCAAAGTGCCCAGTAATTAGTTGCCAAAGAATTTATTTGTATGGAAATCTCTCTTTAGCTCTTTTCACTGATGCTCAAAAGTGGTAACTTTAACCTCACTGATATCAGAAGAAACACCTGAGGCAGTGCCAATCAAGTCAGACTCTTTTACAAAATTGCAGGTGCACATTTTGTTTTTAATATTCAAACCAGCACCAGTTATTCAAATCAGCTTACTTTATGTAAATTAGTCCCTTCAAACAGTCTCCTTAATCTAGGCAGTTATTAAGTGAAAAGGGATTTACCTTAACTAATGTCTGCACAAAGAGGAAAAAATGCACCAGGGAAAATTCTTTCATAGCTTGGAAGTACTGGGCGTGCCCTTGTTTACTTAAAACTCCTCTGGCAAGAACAAGGAACAGAGTATAATTACTTTCTTGACTATCATTTTTACAGTTCCAATATGACCCTGCATTTAAGGAAAAGGGGAGAGGCATACAAAGACAGGGCCCTTTTGTCTCTACCAGTCTGGCTTAGTGATTAGGAAAAGGAGACATCAATTTTGCCATTAATTTCCCAAGGGACATATTTAAGGAAACGTGTACCATTATGCTTGGGAAATCCAGTACACTGCCTTTCCAACTGTCCTGTCCTGTTGCTCAAAATCAAAATGATTTTTATTAAAAAATAGACTTCTATTTAGAAGGAAATAGGATGTGTTGGAAAAAAAAGAAGGAAGGGAGGGAGGGGAAAAGGAAGGAAGGGAGAAAGGAAGGAAGGAGGGAAGGAAAGAAGGGAGAGAGGGGAAAGAGAAAGAAAAGAAAAAGAATGAAAGAACAAAAGAGCAAAAGAATGAAAGAACATAAAGAAAGAAATCATGAAAGAAAAAGAAAGAAAGAGAGAAAGAAGACTTCCAGGACAGATTTTTTTGTTGTATTAAACTACAATGTACTAAAAAAAATCAGACGTTTTATAAATCAGATTTATAATCTTGAGATGTGAATCAAACGTAAGTTTTAAAGTATCAAACTAAAGTTGAACTAGGAGATAAAGGTGAGTTTTAGTGTCTTTATTTTTTTAATTTTTCAATTGCTATTTATCATTGTTAAAGAATAGCTTGAGAGAAACCCACTAAAGTTTGGAGCCAAGTCCACAGTTATTAGTTACATTGTTTTGTTTTAGTTTCAATCTTTTGTAACTAAAGGAATGTTTGTTAAGTGTAAATTAGCATCATAAATTACTTTGTTTTAGTTATATTCTTTTGTTTATGTTCAGAAATTGCACTTGTTAATGTAATGCTGATAAGCCAAAACTTTGTCACTTGGAAAGCTGGGAAATTTCTTTTCACAGTGTCTTTTTGAAGGTAGCAGCTCAATAGAAAGTGACACTTAATTTGGCAGATCCTGGTCTTAGGAACCCAAGAGAATAAAACTGTCCTGGTAACATAGGTATACGATGGAGGTTGAATCAGCATGGAATTCACTTTGTCAAAGTGTCATAAGCAACCTAAGTTGGGGGCAAGAGTGAGGTTGGTACAAGAGGGATTTTGAGGGAAACCATGGAATTTATGTTTTTATAATTTGCTGTATTTATCTAAGACTTCCATTCTGTCAAGTGGTATTTTTTGTACTTAATATATATGACACCTTCATTTCAGATCCTAAATAATCTGTATAGAATAAATTCCAAAGGTTAAGAGTCACTCTCAAAAGTTAGAAACAAAATCAGAAAAGTCATCCTCTGAAACTGAAGTTAATTAACAGAGGATGTGATTAGCCTTCTGCAAAAGTGACCCACAACAGCCCCTTTGAACAGTACTGCAGGAGACTGGTGTGTCCCCAACTCTCTTCAAAGAATTAAGCAACTACAGCCTGAGCTTTGACTTTGAATAACCTGGAAGACCACATTTTGCTCATAAATGCTAACAAAATGACGTGCAATCTGCAAGAAGTTTAGAAAACAGAGTTGGAAAATAACCATTTGTTAAGAGTTTATCCAGAGACCTGGAATCTCCATGATAAAGGTATAATTCTACACGGTAAAGGTATAATTCTTTAATTTCTGCTGTAACCCAAAAGAAATATTCTTCAAGCCTACTCAGTTTATTTTATCATGATTTCATATATTCATGTTTGCCTCACAATTTCTTGGTTAGCAACCTGGATTCCAGGGAAGCTTGATAATGGGAAGAGCTACATGAGATAAGGTTTTCTTGTGACAAGAAAAGTAAATCCCCACTGAATATTAATGTTGGCACCTGTTTATACATCAGTCCATGTTCCTTGTTAGTCTGAAGTCAATCCCCAGAAGCTCATCATTCCTAAGGGAACTGATAGCAGTAAGTGTCTTGAAACTGGATTCTGAACCTATAGAGATTTCATCGGTCTGCAAAAGAACTCAGCATAAACAAATGTCGAAACGGTAAAAAGTAACACACAGAATACACCATGATGTATTTCTGCAAACCCCTGGAACGTACAGCACCAGGAGTGAGCCCTAATGTAAACTAGGGACCCTGAATGATAATGATGTGTCAATCAATGTAGATTTCTGGTTTTAACCAATGTACCACTGTGGTGGGGGATGTTGACAATCGGAGAGCTGAGCATGTTGGGGTATATGACAACTCTCTGTACAGTACTTTTTATTCAATTATGCTGTGAACCTAAAACTGTCCTGGAAATATGAAATCAATTTTCTGTAGGGGTTCAGTACCACTTTATTAGTGACTTTTAGCCACCGCAGAAAGACCAACCTAGAGGGTTCCTGGGTTGGGCACTGATGAAGAGACAAGTCTGGCCTGTAATTTGTAACAGAGTTTGATGCCATTTTTGATGTTTGACTGTTGACAGCTTTCAAGTATCATCACTTCTCCACTGCCCCATCAGGGCAAGCTAATAAGAAAGCCCAAATGTTCCCTCCTTTGACACCACAGCAACTTGGAGTTCAAAGCACACACTTTGGCATGAAAGAGAACCGAGTTAAAATCCTGACACTGCTCCTCCTTGGGTGACAACAGGTAGTCCATTTATTCTCTCTGAGTCTCAGCTTCTTTATCTGTAAAATGGAGGTAATAAATATGTACCTTCAGTGCTGTGAGAATTAAATGAAGTAACATACAAAAAGCATATGACAAGGTTCCTGACACATAGTAAGACTTAATACAATAATTGCTATACTCTGCCCAAAGTGAATCCTGTGATATTGCACCTGATTTAGAACTATTCTTCATGCCCAAAAGAATGTCTCTTCTCTTACTTCTCAGAGGGGCTAAGGGACACAGAAATAAGAGTAAGAGATGGCAGACTGCAATACCAGGCCCTTGGATTTTTAAAAAGCATTTCCAAGTAATAAGTTGTTAGGGTCAAAAATTTTGTAAAACATATTGGCTTCATCAAGCTTTCTTATTAATACAATTGATATAAATTTCATTAATTTGAATCTAAACATTAATCATTGTGTAGACCAGAAGACCATGAATTTTCTGCAACTAATAATAAATGTCACAATATCAGAAAGTGGTTATTGCAGCAAATCCCAAATGAGGACACAGAACAACAATGGAACACAAAAAAGAAGGTCAATCACAATTTGGATAAGGAAAGGAAAATTTAACAGAGATAACACTTAGAAGCAAATCTAGCTAAGGTGTTTGTGAATTCATTAATGCAGAACAATGGAAATTAATATCAGCTTACATCAAGCCATTGTACTAAATAATACAAGTAAATTAAACATTATATTAATTGTAAGGTGTTGTTGAGGACATCAATCACTACCTCAAAAATGGTCCTGTTGTCACAGAATCAGAAATAGTTGTGCTTTTCCTAAACATCCGTTTGTGGGTGCCTTAAGGACCCTATGAATAAAACGTTTGTGTTTTCTTCTTCATGGAGGCTGCTGGAGAAATCTTGTTGACTACCTCTTGCAAGAATCTAAGATATCATAATTAGCATTTGTATATTCTGGAATTCCTCTACTACTGTACATATTCCCTTTGTCCAAATTCTCTCAATTATTTTTAACCTATTACAATATGATGTCATGTATATATTTATGCAAACCATCTTTTAATAATAATATGAGGTAAAAACAAATTTCTGAATGTAATAAGCAAGAAAGGTTTAGTAGAATATGACCGAAAAAATGAAATGGGTGCTATGCGGATGGCTTTCGTTAACATCACTTTGAGGCTTGTTCGGGCTTGTTCGCTTTTTTTCTTTCTACTGCTGGTCTTGTGTCTTATCTCACCTATACCACAATTCAGGACACATAGCACATTATTACGTAGTATGACTCTTGTATTTGTTAAGGAAAAGAGAAGGCCAGAGAAGCAAGAAGGAAAGTAAAGTCCTGGGTCCCAGCATTTCTGCCATTGTATCAGAACGATGCATACTTAGGCCACGGCCCTGCTGGGCCCACAGTCAGGGTTTGCATTCCCATGGGCCTTCAACATGTCACTCTGCCTTCTTTATTGAGCCAACTGAGAAGATAGCATTGTCATTGGGGAGTACACAGGCGGCTTGCCCCAGCTAGTCTCTCTCGGGGAGCCAGCCCTTACAGTGATTGTCTGGAAACACCAACTGCCTAGCTTCTAGAGACTTTGGAGCGCGTGGGTTGTTGCCAGCCACCTGCTGGAGAGAAGTGCCTGGTCCCATGGAAAGTTGTGTTTGCTGCGGCCTCACTCCCATCCTGCACTGGGAAAAGCGTTCTTCCAGGACTTGGCGCGCTTGTTTCCCAGGCCATCCTGGATGAGAAACCAACCCTGACAGCGCCTTGGAGGGTCACTTGCAGTCACTTCTGCTTGTTGCCCCCAGTCATCTGTGAGTAAATGTTTAACCACAGGTCTCCAGTGGAGAGAATGGGAAAGCTCAGGTTTGTAGTGTTTGCCGGTTTCCATCCTATTTCAAGCTACTAAGGTAACATCACTGCACGCATATTTGGAAAGAGCTATGCAGCCTCTCACCATTAGGTTTATTCCCTTTGAGCAGACACAGCAGATGTAAACAACTCCAAGATTATTGTTAATCATGAAATGGAGAGCAGTAATTAGAAAATATGTTCTGAGTAATAATCTGTGTATTAAATTTAATTTTTAATTGGAAGTTTATATTATTTAGTTTCTAATAAGAGTTGTGCTTAATATTAGGCTCACAAAATTCATGAAAATATAACAATTGGCTCTCACAAGCCAGTGCAAACTGGTTCCAACAGAAAGCATTTTGGTTTGTTGTTGTTGTCCTTGTTTAAGCTTTGCTGAGATGTAATCGATATACAAAAATTGCACCTATTTACTGTATACAGTGTAATTAGTTTGGACATATACCTATACATGTGGTGTCATCACATAATCAAGGTAATAAACATACATGTGTCACCTCCAAAAATGTATTGTGTTTGTGTGTGTGTGTGTGTGCGTGTGTTGGTAAAACTTAACATGAGATCAACTGTCTTAGCATATTTTGAAGTGCACAATACTGTATTGTTCATTGCCTGTACCACGCCGTACAGCAGATCTCTGCAACTTAATCATCCTGCATAACTGAAACTCACCACACCTTGTTTCATGAGGCTTCCCTAAAATTCCATGGAGAGTTTGGTGCCTCTTGGCAATTTTTTGAACTCTTTTTTGTTTGTTTATTTTTTACAGGGATTCAGAACAGAAGGAAGACATCAATACCAGATTGCAAAGAATGGCATGCATTATCTTTATTGCTGACGACGTTTAACATAGAAAAGCTGGGAGAGTTCCACAGATTTTCAAAGTGAAGCAACTGAAATATAAATGTGAGATGATCCTATGTCACTATCTTTAAAAAGCCTGGAAAGAAACAGCTTCAGAAGTTGAAGAAAAATGACAATGCTTTTTTTTTATTCCCTAAAATACACATTTCAGTATTTGTTTATTACTTCTGCAGTCAATAATAAGAACTATTTTGGGCCTCATAGTCTAGCAAGAATTCTTCATTAATTCACAATAAGAAGTCATTGAATGAGTGCTTTTGTTGAAGTGAGCAGCTAATATTTTAATAGCATTTTGTAGTCTACATATACTCTCCTATTTACTCCTCGCTGAAAACCTGAGAAGGTAGTCTTATTTTCATCTGTATTGTGTCCATTAAGAAATAGAGGCATCTTCAGTGATTTGCCCAAGGCCACACAATACAGGCAGTAGAAAAGATAAATCTCTTCTCCTCTTTTTCGCCTTTCTTCTTTCATTTATTTCTTTACAAAGATTTAGGGGGTAGTGTATTAGTCTGTTAGGGCTGCCATAACTAAACACCATGGACTGGGTGACTTAAACAACATAAATTTATTTTCTCACAGCTGTGAAGCCAGGAAGAAGTCCATGATCAAGATGCCTTGGAGCTGGTTTCTCTTGAGGCTTCGCTTCCTGGCTTATAGACACTGCCTTATTGCTGTATCCTCACATGGCTGTTCCTTTGTACATGTGTGGAGAGAGAGAGAGAGAGAGAGAGAGAGAGAGAGAGAGATCTGATCTCTCTTCTGCTTCTCATAAGGACACAAGTCCTATCAGATTAGGGCCCCACACTTATGACTTCACTTGATTTTAGTTAACTCCCTAAAGGCCCTATCTCCAAATAGGGTCACATTGGAGGTTAGGGCTTCAAAACATGATTTTTATGGGGACACAATTCAGTCTGTAACATGTAGCTATTACACGGCAGGCACTAAATTAAAACTGGAAATGCCGTAACAAACAATAAACACCTGGTCCCTGATTTCATGGCGTTTACAATGCAGAACAGACACTGAATGCATCCACATTTTCTCACAGACAGCATTATCTATAGAAGAGACAATGGTCACCCCAGTCTTCTTCATACTGTGGTTTTTCCCTCCAAAAAAATTCTTTTTGTATACCTCTAAAGGATAAACTTCAGACCACTTTGTGTCTCATTCATCTGTCTATAAATTTGTGGAAGCTTAGTTAATAAAATTTGCTTGGAAATTAAAGGAAACAGGAAGAGGGAGTGGGGTCCTCCCTGAAGACAGAAGAAGCATTAAGCCAAGGCTTGTCAACAGGAATGCTGTGTTGCCATGATGAAAGACAGGAATGTTTTTGTGAATTCTGTGCAGGCAGGTGCTTTGCCTCTTTATCCTATGTAGACCAGTGAAGAGTAGAAAACCTTTCTCTTTCATGAGTGCCAAAAATCAACAGGTACCATTTCTAAGTAGTTTCTGCTATTAAGTCCTTGCTGTTAAGCTGAAGCAAATTCGTGAGTGATTCAGAATTTTTTTTAAAGAACAGAAAGAACTGTACTCAACAGCATCACAGCCCTTTGAGTCCATAATTCTGCATCATCTTCCTACACTGCAAATGGCAGTTCAAAAAAAAAAAATGAAAGAAAAGAAGAAACATTCTAAGACCTTCTGTTTAATGATATGCAAATGAAACAGCTCCTAGGTCACCAAGCACCATGGATTCTTATGGATTCTCATTCTGCAGTGTTTTCTGAATCCATTCTCTGCTTCCCAGCTGGTGAAAGTTTATATTGAATCAGATATAATACTGGCATGAGTGAAACAAATCTGGCTTTGGCTTCTGTCTCTAGTCTCATGGTTACTAGTTTTATGAGCTTGAACAAAACACCTCATCTGAAGGAGCCTTGGTTTCCTCACGTTAAAAATTATAATAATAATAGTGCTACACTAGGCTCTATCAAGGAAGAAACAGACATTTCTAGCTATCTCAGGATATTATCAAGACATTATGTATGATATAAAAATATTCTGCACAGCAAAGGAAAGAACTGTGGGCAGAGACAACCTATGGATTGAAGAAAAAATATTTACAAGACAAACATTTGATAAGGGGTTAATATGCAAAATATATAAGGGGCCCAAAGAACTCAATAGGATAAAAACAAAACACCCAATTAAAAAACGGGCAAGGGACCAAAACAGACTTTCTCAAAGGAAGGCATACAAATGGCCAACAGGCATATGAAAAAAAGGTTCAACATTGCCAATTGATAGGGAAGTGCAAATTAAAACTACAATGAAATACGTCTCAAAATAGTCACCTGTCAGAATGACTATTATCCAAAAGACAAAAGATAACAAGCACTGGTGAGGATGTAAAGAAAAGTGAACCCTTGTACACTGCTGGCAGGAACGTAAATTAGTCCAGTCATTATGGAAAACAGTATGGAGGTTTCTCAAAAAAACAAAAATAGAATCACCATATGAGTCAGGCGTGCCACTTCCAGGATTTACCCAAAAGATTTGACATTAGTTTGTCGAAGAGATGTCTGCACTCCCACTTTCACTGCAGCACTATTCAAAAACAACCAAGTTATGGAATCAACCTAGATGACCATCAATGAGTGGGTGAATGAGTAAAGAAAATGTGGTATGCCTACACAATGGAATAGTATGTTTGGCCTTAAAAAAGAAAGAAATTCTGTCATTTCCAACAAAGTAGATGGAATTGGAGAGCATTGTGCTAAATGAAATAAGCCAAGCACAGAAAGACAAACACCTCATATTCTTACTTATAAGTGGAATAAAAATCTAACTCATAAAAACAGGGAGTAGAATGGTGGTTAGAGAGTCAAGGCCATGGGAGGCATGGGGAGATGATGGTCAAAGGGTACAAAATCTCGGACAGGAGGAATATGATTTATTTCAGTTCTATTGTACAGTGTGGTAAACATAATTATTAATAAACTATTGAGATTTCAAGATTGCTAAGAGAGTAGTTTTCCAAACTTCTCATCATAAAAAATATTAAGTATTTGTGGTGATGGATATGTTAAGTAGCTTGATTTAATTATTGCACACATTGTACTAAAAAATCATAACATCACTTGGACCCCATAAGTTTAACAATTATAAATTTACAATTTTTAAAATATAAATAAACAGGAAGAAAAGGAAACAGTCACCATGCAGATAACCAGGATGTCATCGGTCATGATTCAAAACAGGGTAGATGTGTCTCTGATGACCTCGCAAGACCAAAACTTGTCCATTTAAAGTTTGTTCCTCCCTACGCCAGCAGTTCTACCTAAATGGTCCCTTTCTCTCTCTCTCTGCTTTTCTGATAGCTGCTCCTTTCTATTCCACATCCGCTAACTTCCCTCTACTCTTAATGTTATGACGCCTGCTAACTTCCTTCTCCTGTTGCCTTCCTTCTACTGCCTTTTCTACGTGTATTTCTCTTCTGCTTTCACTCCCCACTATACCCTTTTTTGTGTGTTTCCTTTTTAAGCTCTCTGAGAGACAGAATTAGGTCTGATTATTACTCCAAATAGAACTCTGTCTTTGGGACAGAGCTTGGTGCTGTCCCTTTGACGCTGGCCTGTCTGTGGATGGCTGCCTTGGAGATTGATGTTGCTCCTCCTTATTACACTCAAGTGTGGCCAAAGTTCTGAGATCACACAGGATAAAACATGGTTACATCTGCACAGAGAGCTTACTAAAGAGAGCTGGTAACAGGCAGGTGCTCTGGGGTTTATCAGAAAGAGCTAGTATAAGTGAAGACTCACTTACATAACCTGCCCAGTACAGGTGTTTGTGAGAATAAGATAAGACTTATAGCAGCTTGTCTAGTGCCTGGCCTATAACAGATGCTCAGTAAATCTTAGCCCCTCTCCTTTGATCTCCATTGCCACTACACCAGTACGGCCTGTCTTCTCTTACAACTGCAATAGATTTCCACAAGTCTCCTTGCCTCCAAGGTCTTATTACTCAAATTCACCTCCCACAACTCTACTGTAGTTATTTGTAGGACCCAGGTAGAATTATTCATTTGTTTAGTATATTTAAGATAAATCACATCCCTGCTGTGTGCTAGACGCTGTCTTTGATAATGAGAATACAGAAATTTACAAGCTATGTATTCCACCCTCAAGAGGCTCAAAAAACAGTAGAGAAAACCAATCATCATAAATATATGCTATAAAAGGTTCATTAGAGAAGAAAAAGAAGAAGAAATACTTCCCTGGTTAGAAAATGAAGACGTTTCTAAAGAGAAGGTAGAAAGTAAGTCTGGAGGAATACAGCGGCTCAGAAAATGCTCAAGGTGGAGTTCATTTCACAAAGAGTATGGGACCATGAAGAATTTCAACTCCCATGCAAAGAATTCAAGTATTCTGAGTCAAAGAGGAGAACTACTTTTAGGGGATGTTAATGGTGGTAAATGTATTTAAAAAAATAAAAAGTATTTCTTAATCGATTGTTCCAAGAAATGCTGGATTAAATGAAGAAAACAATTAATGGGTTTCTTTACTATAGGATTTTTTTAAGCTTTTACTAGGCAAATGCGTATTGCGAATCTCCAAGAATATGATAAGGAGAATTTGATGTAGGACATTTTTCCAAACCTGTATGATGGGAGTTCTTTTTTTTTTTTTCTCATGAAACACTGCAGGACATGCTAACACATTCTAGGGTCTATTAAGTTGCTGTCTAAGAGGAGTCATTGAGGAGTTTCAGCAGAAGAGCGAGGTGAAAAAACTCTGCATGTGGATCTCAGTGTCCTATAGAATGATGTGCAAACTCTTTGTCCTGCCGTCCCATCTTGGCCCCATGCTGCCTTTTCATCTCCAGCTCCTGGTTCCTTCCCTCCATGGTTTTAAACCCGAGGCAAAGTGGACATTTTGGTTTTGCTTATCAGTGTTTTATACTCCCCTGCCTCTGAGCTGTTGCACAATCTCCTTTTGAAATTCTACTCACCTTTGAGGGTACATCTCAAAGACATCTCCATCTTCAGTAGAGTTTTCCTTGAGTCCTAACACAAGGTCAGCAGTAACTTTTCTGTGCCCTCTTTGTCTGTTGCTTTTCTTTCTAGTTAACTCCATTCCATTCCAGTTTGTCTAATAGATGGCGGTGTGCATGTGTAATGGGAACAAGTTGCAGGTGGAAACGCTGCTCACTACTTGCCAGAACCTCCAAGAACCAATTCTAATTTTTTCCTTCTATGTTCCTACTTCCTCTTTGTATTTTGAGACGAACCCTCCTCCCACCTATCCCTACTACACAAACATACCACTCACAGCAGAGGTTTCCAAATTTTCTCTCACTTCACACAAATGTGCAGAAGAAATTCCGCTTCTTTATTTTGTCTGTAAGCAATCTAATCTTTCTCATTAGCACCCACCTACTGAGCAGTGATAAAAACTGAGTTCATTTCTGTCTTGTAAAGTAATCTAATTCTCTCTCGAGAACTCAGTCTTTTTTTGGTTAGATGTTCTCTCTCTTTTCTTATGAAGCATGTTTTCTGCATCCTCCTGACAATAGGGAGAGGAGGGCTGGGATTGACATTTTTCATCCTTACACTTCTCTCTGGACTGGCAGTCATTGAAGTGCCATTGGGCCTGTTCCTGGGCATTGTACTGGCAACTGCTGTGAAACTTGGAAGCTGGTAGGATTCATGGCCTGTCCTTTTTCAGTTTCATAAGACCCTGCGGTCTGATTTAAGTCTGTCTTATGTCTCACCGAGGCAGTTGGTCTTGGCTTAGAGAGGTTATCCTGCCACTCTCAGCCACAAGGCCATCCTGCTCAGCCACAGCAGCACTCCGCATGCCAGAATCCCAGCTCATTTTCTCTTCCCCTTTCCCCTCCAGGGCCTGCAAGAAAATCTGGGACTCTGTCCAAGTGGGACTGGAAGGAAAGACAGAGGGGAGAGCCCACGCCAGTATAAGTCACAAGACAGTTAGTTGCTCAATAAAAATTTGAATGGAGAGCTCCAAGAGGAAAAAAATAATTTTTATAAATTTTATCAGTGCGAGGGCCGGGCGCGGTGGCTCATGCCTGTAATCCCAGCACTTTCGGAGGCTGAGGCAGGTGGATCACGAGGTCAAGAGATCGAGACCATCCTGGTCAACATGGTGAAACCCCGTCTCTACTAAAAACACAAAAAATTAGCCGGGCATGGTGGCTCGTGCCTGTAATACCAGCTACTCAGGAGGCTGAGGCAGGAGAATTGCCTGAACCCAGGAGGCGGAGGTTGCAGTGAGCCGAGATCGCGCCATTGCACTCCAGCCTGGGTAACAAGAGCAAAACTCCGTCTCAAAAAAAAAAAAAAAAAAAAAAAATTTATCAGTGCTTATAATCTTGTTTTCAAGAAGCAATGCTATAAATGATCATATAAGCTTTATACAAAGATTTTAATGTTTCTTATAACGATTTTAACACATTAAAAAAATTGATTTCTTCCTTTTTTTAGTTTACCATTACCATCCAAGAACATCATTTCGGCGGAAGGATCTCCTCTACCCTCACAAACTTTAAATCCTAAGAAAAATAATCATGGTACAGACACACAAATGAGGAACGAGCAAAAGCATCATTTCAGTAGACCGAGGACCCTGTTCTAGATATTGTAAATTTTAAGAAAAATAATCATAATAGAAGACATCTAAATGGAAAATAAGCAGACAAGAATTCTTGAACAAAATACTACCTTTTTTTTTTTTTTTTTTTTTTTGAGACAGAGTCTTGCTCTGTTGCCCAGACTGGAGTGGAGTGGGGCAATCTCGGCTCACTGCAAACTCCGCCTCCTGGGTTCAAGCGATTCACCTGCCTCAGCCTCCACATAGCTGGAATTACAGGAGCCCACCACCATGCCCTGCTAATTTTTGTATTTTTAGTAGAGATGGGGTTTTGCCATGTTGGCCAGGTTGGTCTTGAACTCCTGACCTCCAGTGATCCACCTACTTTGGCCTCCCAAAGTGCTAGGATTACACGTGTGAGCCACCATGACTTGCCAAAATGTTACCTTTAAATTGGAAAACAAACTGAGGACCTCACAGACAAATCAGTGGGCAGGCTGAGAGATAGAAAGTCTAAAAGTGAGACGATGGAAGAAAGGGCGTAAGACAGGTGGACTTTGGAATTTGTGAAATGAAGAATCAGAACATTTCTCTCATTAATTATGCTCCATAAAGGTAACAGTACAATGTTACTCAAATGAAAATAGTGTCTGTAAGGGTGACTATTTGTAATAAATGGATTCCAAATTGATAGAATCTGTTAAATAGTTTTCTAAAACATAGGTTCAGAATAAAAATAATTGAAGAATAAAGAATACTGAACCCTGATTAATAGGTTGATTGCATCTATTCTTATTCTTCTGTATTAGTTCACTGGTCAGAGATTGGCTTCCAGCTTCCTGTTAATTGTGACATTAGCAAAATGCCACACTTGCTATTTAAGGAGAGAGAGAAATCCAGACAGCTTTTAGCATATGAGTAATCAGCCATTTAGTGGGCAGTACTAAAGATTGGATGAGGGGAGGGGTGAATTAGGTATCCTTTTAGTAGTGGGTCAAAGGAAGGTGGAAGCTTTAGATACCATTTTCCTTCCTGGGAATATTCTGCAAGTCTTGATTTTTTTTAAAAAAAGAAGAATACTTTATATCAAATGCAAAGTCATGAGTTCACTGGTTTATTCCTTTTTATTTCTCTTTTTAAGTAAAGCTTTCCTGGAAGATTGCTGCAGTATGTAAGTGTGAAGCCAAGCATTGACTACTCTATCACACCAAATATCATCTCTTTTCCTCTGGAAGGTGTTGAAAGGTTCATTTAATCCAATGACCCAATTGGAACCTTTTATAATGCATTTTATATGACACACAATTTATCTAGGTTTTAAAAATGCATTGGAAGAATACCTTTGTACATTTCAATGACCCTGAGAGAGCCTCGGTTACTTTAGATTATATGGATACTGTGCTACAACCTGCCTGCCTAACTGTAAACTGTTATCTCCAATTAACTTCTGCCTATGATCTATTTAAACCCTGAGAGACTCGAGGAGAGGTAAGGGGTCAGAGGCAAAGGGTGAAACTGCCTTTGGAAAACTGTGACTGAGACAGTGAAATAGAGTCTAATTTCACTGACTCCATCTTGCTTCTAACCTCCAAGCTGTCCTTGTTCATTCCTGGGTGTAGGCTAAACTAACTTTGGGAGAAACTTAGTTTATTATAGTTTGAACAAAGACAGTAACAGCCCTTTCCCAAAGCAGACCTCCTTCTTGCCTGGAAACTAGACTGCCTTTATAGGACTAAAAGTAGCCACAAGATTAGAAATTACGGTTTAGGAGTCATGCAGCTGGAGGCTACAAGATTCTGACCCTCCCTAAACTGCTCCTAAGATCAGTGCTTGGGATATTTTGCAGAACCTGCACTTGATGAATCAGCTGACAACACCCAGATCAATTAACGGGCTCATCTGATCTTGTGGCCTCTACCCAGGAACTGACTCAGCATAAGAAGATAACTCAGACTCCCTATGATTTCATCCCTGACCAATCAGTACTCCCAGCTCACTGGCTTCCCCCCACCCACCAAGTTATCCTTAAAAACTCTGTTCCCTGAATGCTCAGAGGGACTGATTTGAGTCATTATTAAAGTAGGGTCTCCCACACAGCCGGCTCTGCATGAATTACTCTTTCTCTGTTGCAATTCCCCTGTCTTGATGAATCCACTCTGTCTAGGCAGTGGTTAAGGTGAATGGGCCATTACAAATTTGGGGGCTCATCCTGGATCACCCCCGTGGCTACCTATCCATGGTTCAGAGATCCCTGACTCCAGCGATGGATCCAGAAGCCAGCCCAAGTGGCTCCCTAGTTCTCTTGGACTGGGGGACTGACTCTGGTTCTCTCTCTACTGGCAGGACACCACCGACCCAATGTGCATAGATTTAATTGTAATGAAGAAATAGTCCTGGGGAGACATCCCTTAACTGCAGCCTTATCACAGGTGTCTGTCTGTAGCCCTGTTGTGGGATGTCCGAATTGGTGAGTATCCTAGGTACTGCCAATGCCTGCTTCCTTTTCCTGCCTGGTTCTGTAGCCCTGTGGAGGGGTATCTGTATCCCCATTGTAGGGTGTCTATTTGTATCTCCACCATGGGATATCTGTGTCTATAGCCTCATTGCAGGGTATTTGTTCAGCTCCTGGGAGGTCTTGGTTGGTTCTTTCAAACTAATAGGAAGAGTCCTGGTTTGGGAGCCTTATCAATCAGGAAGATTTCGAGGAGGTTTCTTAGACAAAGTATAGGAGGATAGTTTGGAAGGGATACTCTTGGAGTTCTTGGTTAAGGGATCTGATTTGGAAGGTCTTCTGTCTGATTCATCTTAGTGTGTGTTTGTATATGTAGAAAAAATCTCAGAGGGGTTGTTGACGGAAGTCCAGCAGGCCTAACTCAGAGAACCCTCCTGAGGTTCTGATCACATTCGATGAGCCCTAAAGAAGGCTCAACAGGCCTGTCTCTCGGGATGGCTATCTGCTCTTCCCCTTGCCCACAGACCCCATTGTGAATTACCATTCAGAGGTCATCTGTACCAACCTGGAGTGGATCAAAGACAACAGGGACCAATGGGAAAAAGTTTGAGCTTCACCAGTCTGATATTGTGTGCTAAACAAGGTGATTGATGTTTGTTTTGTTATGTATATTTTGCTGGGTTGGAAAATGTTAATTCGGTTCCCCGTGCAGCCCGTTGGGCAGCATCTTACATAAGCACCTTGTCTATGGTTCCATAGTGGCTTGAACCCCACAGCTACAGCACAAGCAAGCAAGGTCATCAGAAGTCACTCTGTTCTTCTGGAAGCTGCAGAGAAAGGAAGTCAAGAAACCTGGGGTGCCAGCATAAAGGGTAAGAAACTCTCACCAGCCAAGTTTCTGGTCTCTCCCTCTTTCTCTTTCTCTGTCTGGGTAAAAGAATAAACTATTGGTCTCCCCTGCAAAGGTTTAATTAATAGAAAAAAAGGATTTATGAGACTAGTCTTAGGCTGCAGCAAATCTGGTGTACTTTGTGCTAAGAATTTGTCTTTCTGTGTTCTATAATGCAAAAAGGGGTATCACAGGATAGAACGTGGGTTTAGGACCCCCTGTAAGCCAGCTTTTCAAGCCAGCTTGGCAAACTGGTCAGTTATAAACTTTGCTACGGATCTCTGAAAGCAATACTGTGTGAAATTGCTCTGTCTTGTTTTGTGTCCTTAAGAGCTTAACCTTACGACCATGTGGGGATACTTTCTTTTGGTTTCCACCATCCAGAGGACAGGAATTTGGGGGTTTATGTCATAGTCCTACAGATTTTTCTCGAACAGTTAAAAGTCTTGCAAGCTTGAAATTGACTTCTCTAGACTCCTTCTGGGAAAAGCAATAGAAACTGCCCAATGCTGTATGGCTCAGTAGCTAAGACTTTATCTTTTGACAGTGGTAGCCTGGGTTCAATAGTTGGCTTCTGGAATGATTCCTTTCTGGTTTGTTATTTGTGTAACTTTGCCATTTATTGAGGTTTTTTTCTCCCATAGTTAGCGTCTGATTTCTTCTCTTAAATTTTCCTTTCTCTGACCTTATGGAGATTCTAAATCTTGTAAAAAAGAGACCGCTTACTATGTCTTTGAAGCATTAAGAGGTTACCTCTGGTAAAGTTCAGAAGCTAGAAATATTGGCCACTTGACATGGCCAAAGTCAGGTAATAAGACATCTGAAAGATTTTTTTTTTTTTTTTTTTTTGAGACGGAGTCTCATTCTGTCACCAGGCTGGTGCAATCTCGGGTCACTGCAACCCCCACCTCCCTGGTTCAAGTGATTCTCCTGCCTCAGCCTCCCATGTAGCTGGAACTACAGTATCTGCCACCATGCCCAACTAATTTTTGTATTTTTAGTAGAGACGAGGTTTCACCATGTTGGCCAGGATGGTCTCAATCTCTTGACCTCATGATCTGCCCACCTCGGCCTCCCAAAGTGCTGGGATTACAGGCCTGATCCACTGCGCCCAGCTAGACTTCTTTTTTAAAGAGCACTATGGTTAAAAGTCAGCTTAGTTAAAAGTGGTTAAACAAGCTATAGATATAATTTTAAAGTCTTTCTATTTTTCCTTTCTTGGAACTTGTTTTTCTGCAAAAAGGTTTTTTCCTCTCAGTCACTGAATTACTTTTCTCCTTTTTTTTTTTTTTTTTTTTTTTTTTTTTTTTTTTTTGCCGTGCCACTCTTCATGCACATGAGAGGCCCTAGACAACTTCTGGTAGTCTGGGATTCATTGGGAAAAACAGAGGAGGTGCCAAAGACCCCGTTTTGGAAGGAAAAAAAAAAAACAGACCTCTCTTTTTCTCATGAAACCACAGGAATTAAAAGTGGATAGATCCCTCTCAAAATCAAAGGCCCTATTCGGTTCTGCATTGTGTTATCTTATGCTTTTTGAGTTTGCAGGTATCAGAAATTGTTTTGCATTATGAGAGAGCTTTAGTGTATAATAACTAGGTAGAAAATATACTTTAAGGGATGGCTAATGGTTATTACAGAGGGATACTGGACTCTTTGCACAATTGGATCAGAGAAGCATGCTCTTGGCTACCTGAAATAAAAGGAAGCATCCCCACCCTCCCACTGGAAGTTGAGGCTCCCATGAGAGAAGACTGATTACAAAACGGGCTGACTAGCTTTGGGTTGCCTTGCGATGAAATGCAGAGTAGAAGCAATGCACTGTCTTCTCCCATAGTATTTCTCTCCTTTTGGGGAGCCAGGACCCAGTATGAAATGGCACCCTAAATTTTGGGGATTCGTCTTTGCCTTCAGCTGCTTATTTGCTGTTTATTTGACCCTAGGAATGCGTGATTTCCTGGCCCTATTCCCCCCAAGGACTCCACCCTGAAGTCAGTAATCCAATTAAGAAACTGGCAAATGAAGAATTTTACAAGTGCTGAATCTTCCGTCTGTGTATTGATATGTGTTGTATGTTTATATATAAAAGAGCTCTGGTTAATTGGCTTAGAAGAATAAGCGGGATCAAAGGACAAGGAGGCCAACCAAAGCCGCAAAAAGCAGGGTGATCTTGCCTTTTTTCAGCCTCCACTGCACCTGGGTGGGCAGGAGCTGGCAGGTTGAACCAAAAATAGAAATATTTCAGGTTAGCAAAGCAACACAGAGAAGAGCCTGGGCAGTGCTTCCCAGACTTGGCAAACACTGGCTCCATGTCACCACCAGGATTCAGAGTCAGAAGATCCAAACCACAGAGGGCCATCCCTTTGTGCAAATGAGGACAGAGACAGAATGAAATCCTAAAGTCAGTACAAGGGTCTACACATCGATTGAAGGAAGGCAGTATCAAAAAGGTAATGAACAGTTGATCCCACAGTAAGAGAATCAAGGTCAGCTACAAGTAATGCCAAAGAAACAGTAGCAGACAAGATGTCACCTCCCAGAATGAGCTGAGTCCACAGTACTTGTAGATCAGCAGCACCCTTTTACAAAAGGGAAGCGAACTTCCCTTAGTTTACCTACGAAGACGTTATTTCTTCTTTCTTAAGACAACCACATTTTAGTAATGATGGGGACATTTGAAACACTAAATTCCACAACAATTTCATTGGCACCTGCAGCCCCGAATTACCCTTCTGGAAAAATCACATCAGCGGCCACTGAATGCTTGTTCTGAATTTGCAAATACCACTTAGAAGTGTGGGACAATGGTCTGCTGCCCTCCACTAAGTCATGCCATGATGCCCCATGGCCCTCTGTGTCCTGGCCTCCTGCTTACAACAGACATGGAGAAGATACCCAGCAATTTCAGGTCACAGTTCCTCAGCACCGAGTTAATGATCTGGTTGAGGCTGAGACCCCTACTGTACATTGGAATCACCTGGGGACCTCCTGCAGAACAGTCGGCATGTAGGGTACAGCCTGGTTATGGATGTATTTTAGAAACTCCCCAGAAGAGTCTAATATCCAGCCAGGGTTGTAAATGACTGTCCAACTGAAGGCATTACACATCAGCAGCAAATAAATGCAAGGCCGCAGAGAACACGGCACAGTGCACCACAGATCAACATCACCGCCATCGCAAGTCAGCCACAAGAAAGCACGCACAGAGGCATTTGGTTCTTTGTTTAACAAAATGGAAAACCTGAAAAGCCAAAAATAAACTTCAGTTTACAGTCGATTGGAAAATAACTGGGTTAAGTCAGTTGGCTTCAGCCTGATGACAGTTCTCCATGAATGGCATTGCTCGGGGACCATCAGTCAATTGCTTGGCATAGAGGCAAGCTTATGCTGTGGTAACAAACAATCCCAAAATTCCTCAGTGGCTTAAAGCAACAAGTCACTTCCCAGTAATGCATCACATCTGTTACGGTTCAACCGAGAGCTTTGCTTCCTCATCCTTAGTTCAGGACCCATTTCCCAGGAATGACCCAGATAACAGAGCAGCCATTATCTGGGACATTCCTGGGAAAGAGAGCGTAGTGTGCCACATGAACATTTTTTAAGCTTCTGCTGAGATATACCACACCTCACTTCTCTTATTTCCTTAATCAAAGCAAGTCACGTGGTCACACCTAAATGAGTCTTACTGTGTACCAAAACAACAAGCCGGAAAGACTTGGTGAACAGAAAAACTGACTACTTAATGCACTCGAGAGATATGGACAAAGCAAAGCAATGCAGACAAACCCTTCTCTATTACGTAATTTTTGTATTTCCTAATGATAGCTGAAATGTATTCAGCATTTATTATGTGCAATGGACTGCGATAAGGACAGACTAGTACTATTTAAGATTCACAACAACTCTATAGTAGATACTCTTATCGTGACCACTTTACAAATGAGTAAACTAAGACTAAAAAGAAGTAATTTTCCCAAGCTCACATAGCTCAGAGCAAGCTGTTGAGTTGGGGTTTCATAGCTCCAGAGCTAGCCTACTGACAGAGCAGCCAGTTTGCTCAAAACTAAGAGGTTTCCTGAGGGATTTTCAATGCCAAATCCAAGACCATCCTGAGCATTATGGGTGTTAATCATATTACTGGCTTATTGATCAGATTTGAAGTGAATGACAGTACTACTGTTTTCCACATCAGGGAAGAGCTCTGAAATCTGCTAATCTCTATACATAATCACAACACAGCGTAATTCATGATCTCCAGGAAAATCATTCCAAGTTTCACGTTTTTATTTTGATTTGTGTCTGTTTGTTGGGTTGTTGTAGTGGGGATGATAGTATTAACATATCAGCATCCTATCATGGATATGCCTAAGAATCTCCCACCAAGATATCCTCAGTGGCATGTATTCATTTAACCCAGGCTTCTACGGACAACATAGACTTGCAGACCAACAATATTGTGGCCTTGGGGCTTATCACAATGTGACTGATTCTGTCCAGATTTCACCATCCTGTCCTCTGCTTCCCTGGAAGTTCCAACTGACTCACATCCTTCCTTAACAATCATTTCCACTTTTGTGCAGCCACTGTCATTGCTGTCAATTCTCCTACAGCTGCCAGAATTGAAGCCTAATGACACAATTCTGTTTATTGACCAGTCCCTACATATCAAGCAACAGGTTGGGTCCATGACATATTGTTTCATGTCATCGTTGACTAATCAAGTTGGGTTATTAACCTTCTGACATACTCAAATAGTTCACTCTACTTTTTGACAAGAGCTTCTCTTCCTTTCCAGACCTAGTGATTGCCTGTTTTCTTTTTTTTTTTTTTTTTTTTTTTTTGAGACGGAGTTTCGCTCTTGTTACCCAGGCTGGAGTGCAATGGCGCGATCTCGGCTCACCGCAACCTCCACCTCCTGGGTTCAGGCAATTCTCCTGCCTCAGCCTCCTGAGTAGCTGGGATTACAGGCACCCGACACCATGCCCAGCTAATTTTTAGTATTTTTAGTAGAGACGGGGTTTCACCATGTTGACCAGGATGGTCTCGATCTCTTGACCTCGTGTTCCACCCACCTCGGCCTCCCAAAGTGCTGGGATTACAGGCTTGAGCCACCGGGCCCGGCCGTGATTGCCTGTTTTCTTGCCTTATATCTCATGTATCCACCATGAGAATAAGGCTATGTTTTAAGCCGTCATTCTATCCTCAGCAATGCCTCTTTCTCCCTTTAGTACAAAGCAGGACACTCTTAGGGGCAGCCCTCCTAGAGGCAGTCTTCTGAGAACAGCCCGACACTGAACCAAACTACCTGACTTCAAATCCTGACTCTGATACCCGATAGCTATGGAACCCTGGACAACTTTTCTAACCACTTCATGCAAACATTTCCTCATCTACAAAATAGGTGTAATAATAGTACCTACCTCAGCCGGGCACGGTGGCTCAAGCCTGTAATCCCAGCACTTTGGGAGGCCAAGGCGGGTGGATCACAAGGTCGAGAGATCGAGACCATCCTGGTCAACATGGTGAAACCCCGTCTCTACTAAAGATACAAAAAAATTAGCTGGGCATGGTGGCACATGCCTGTAATCCCAGCTACTCAGGAGGCTGAGACAGGAGAATTGCCTGAACCCAGGAGGCGGAGGTTGCGGTGAGCCGAGATCGCGCCATTGCACTCCAGCCTGGGTAACAAGAGCGAAACTCCATCTCAAAAAAAAAAAAAAAAAAAAAAAAAATAGTACCTACCTCACAGGGTTGTTGTGAAGATTAAATGTGTTAACAAACATAAAGCATTAAAACAGAACCTGGCATCGGACTTAAGCACTTTCAGGATGCAGGACTTTTGGTGCTGAAACTAGGAAGGTCCCAGGCAAAGCAGGGAACATTGGTAACTCTACATAGCACATAATAAGAGATATTTTTATGTAAGCTTTTGTTGAAGATGTAGCTGGTAATACATGGAAAGATGGTACCCTCTTTTGAACCATAACTAGATTATTACACATCTCCAATTTCTGTTTCTTTTCAGAATCATGTCATCTGAGCAAGCAGGATGCACACATACCTCCTAAACCAAGCACCTAGCTTATGGGCTCTTTTGTCTTCAAACAGATCATCCTAAGCAGAGGCCTAAATCATCTCTGGTCCGTCTCTCCCAAGGTTCTCTCCCAAGGTTTTTACTTTAGAATCATAAGTTCACATCACATTCATTTATTTACTCTTAAGAGCTGCTTATAAGAAGCAAAAATGGGGCTTTCTTCTTATTGGCTCATTTGCTTGATGTTGTTTAATGAGGCAAATTTTTGTAACACTAGGAGGTAAAACATTATCACTATTAACAGTGCCCAATATTATTTGGCTTTCCAATCAAGGTGCTTGCTGTGCACAAACAAATGGCATTTGTTCACCTATCCTCAGCTCTCACAACTACAAAATCACTAACAGAATGGTAAATATATCTCTGACGTACTGGCCCAAGCTTACATAGGTATGTACACGGTCAACACAATTAAAAAGAAATGTAAATTTTCACAAGCACGACAAGACTTGTAATTCCAAAATGATGTTGCCACTTTGGATGGAAATGACTGGGTATAGAAGAAAAAAATCGAAATTTAGTGCTAGATAACTCCCAAGTCTACACTAGTTCAAAGAGATCTTAAATAACTTAAACATTTTGAGTCTGTTTCCTCATCTGAACAACATGAATAATATCTGCTTTATAGGGCTTTGTGAAGATTAAATGAAACTAACGCACAAGGAGAGAGATCCAAGATGGCTGATCACTAGCAGCTCGGGATTGTAGCTCCCAGTGAAAGCGCAAAGAACGAGAGGACGCCATACCTTCACATGAATTCTTGTTGCTCACGCACCAGGAGATTCCCAGCGGAGGAGCCCCACGGGTCGCCAGCGCGACTCTTGTGACCGGCGAGGCGGTTTTGCCGGCGCCTCGGAGCGTCAGTTCTTGGTGCAGAGTCAGAAAAGCACCATCAATCTTAAGGCTGCTGATTGAGTCGGCGCAGTGGGTTGCTCAGATTTCGGCGCTGAGAATCAATTAGTCGGACGTCCACTCAGAAAACCAATTACAAAGACAGTAAATACAAAGACCACAGATGGATAAATTTATAACGAAGGGAAGAAAACAGCCAAAAAAGGCTGAGAATACCCAAGATCAGAACACCTCTCCCTCAACGGGGGATCACAGTTCCTCATCAGCAACGGAACAAGGCTTGATGGAGAACGAGTGTGTTCCAATTACAGAAGCAGGCTTCAAAATGTGGATAATGAGAAACTTCTGTGAATTAAAAGAACTTGTTTTAAACCAATCCAAAGAAATTAAGAACTTTGAAAAAGGATTTGACGAAATGTTAAAAGAATACACAATTTAGAGAGGAATATAAGTGAATTGATGGAGCTGAAAAACACAATACGAGAACTTCGTGAAGTATGCACAAGTTTTAACAGCCGAATTGATCAAGCAGAAGAAAGGATATCAGAGGTCGAAGACCAACTCAATGAAATAAAACAAGAAGACAAGATTAGAGAAAAAAGGATAAAAAGGAATGAGCAAAGTCTCCAAGAAATATGGGACTATGTGAAAAGACCTAATCTACGCTTGATAGGTGTACCTGAAAGTGAGGAAGAGAATGAATCCAAGCTGGAAAATACGCTTGAGGACATTATTCAGGAAAATTTTCCAAACCTAGTAAGGCAGGATAATATTCAACTCCAGGTAATACAGAGAACACCACAGAGATATTCCTCAAGAAGAGCAACTCCAAGGCACATAATCATCAGATTCACCAGGGTTGAAATGAAGGAGAAAATACTAAGGGCAGCCAGAGAGAAAGGTCAGGTTACCCACAAAGGGAAGCCTATCAGACTTACAGCAGATCTCTCAGCAGAAACCCTACAAGCCAGAAGAGAGTGGGAACCAATATTCAACATCCATAAAGAAAAGAACTTTCAACCCAGAATTTCACATCCAGCCAAACTAAGCTTCACAAGTGAAGGAAAAATAAAGTTTTTTGTGAATAAGCAAGCACTCAGAGATTTCATCACCACCAGGCCTGCTTTACAAGACATTCTGAAAGAACCACTACACGTAGAAAGGAACAAACAGTATCAGCCTTTCTAAAACAATACCAAAAAAAGCATCAATATAATGAAGAATTTACATCAACTAATGGGCAAAATAGCCAGCTAATATTAACTGGCAGTATTAAACTCACATATATTATTATTGATTCTAATTTTAAATTGACTAAATCCCCCATCCAAAGACAGACAGGCAATTTGAATAAAAAACTAAAACCCATCAGTATGCTGCATCCAGACCCATCTCACATTCAAGGATACACAAAGATTTAAAACAAGAGATGGAGAAGGATTTACCAACCAAACAGAGAGCTAAAATAAATAAATAAAAAGCAGAAGTTAAAATTAAGCAACAAAGATCAAAAGAAGCAAAGAAGGACATTATATAATGATAAAAGGATCAATGCAACAACAAGAAGAGCTAAAGATCCTAAATATATACGCATCCAATACAGGAATACGTAGATCAGTACCACATCATATCAACTTAGAAGTTTAAACGAAATGTTCGTTGGCTCCTTGTTTGTTATTCTCTTCCCTCATTTTCTTTTATATCTCCATTATTAAGGACAATTATAGGCATACCCATATTTAGATTGCATTCTAGCCCGGGCAATAAAGCAATACCCCCATTCTCTCTCCCTCTTCCTCTTTCTCTTTCTTCCTCTTCTTTATTCTTTTTCTTATAAAAAAATAAAAATAATAAAAGAAAAAAAAAAAGAAACGAACGCACAAGAGTCACCCAGCTTACTCCTTTTCAATTTTAAATCTAAGTTATCCTGGGCTGGGAGAAGAGGCACGTAGCCAATCCAGAGAAGATGATGTCGCACAAAGTAATTGGAATTGCTTGTACCACATCCTTGTAAGTTTCTAAACACAAAAATTCACTCCAAGTCAAGCTTGGTGGATAAAGTGCCCCAACAAGGCAACACTATCTGTAACAAAAATGTAATTCTGAAGTGACAAGGAGACACAGATGAAAACTAACTCTGAGGCAATTCCAAAAGAGGGGTAAAACATTTTGAAAAATGATAGAATTTTTCATATTCATTCATAGCTTCCCAAGGCGACTCCCTGAAATAGCAACCCCGACCTGAATGGTTGCATCTATGTTCATTTGTTTAAATCACATTTTCATTTCTCTTATATAATTAAAATTAATCCTGATTTCAAACATCAGTTTAGATATTCTAGTCACTGTTTATGCTTGAAAGCACCTTGACATGTCATAAACCAAAGCTGAAAATAATTTCTTGTTACGCAAACTTTAGGGTTTGTGTAAGAAGGAATAAAGTTGGGACTACACATATGGTACTTCCGCAGATGGCCACATGGAGGGCCGATTTCCAAGGCCAGACTGTAGAATAGATTTGTGTTTCCAGTCCTACCATTTAGGATAAAACACCCACATACGTTGGTTTTAAATCTTTTGATTTCAGCATGATTCAATAATATGTTAGCATTAATATCTATTCACTTTGCTGTGAACTCTTGGCCCCAGTGTGCATTATCAGAAGCAGTAAGACATGTTCCCCGGTTCTCTGATTTCTCGAAGTAAGAGGTTTTTCTACTGGTACTGACTGCCATAACTGTCTCAAAGAAAAAAAATATAGCCCTGGCCACAAAGTCAAATTATAGGATAATTTTTTTTAAGTTAGGTTTGCTGATTTAAGAGGCCCTTGGTGAGCTTTCAGACCTCAATTAGGCTGTGATTTGAGAAAAAGAAAATGAATTTTCCAAGCAATTAGGTGGTAATAGATCTAATGGCTTTGGGGGGAAAGAAATGGGTATATTTAACTTTGACAAGTAACTGCCATGCATGTGTTATATAACCTCTTTTGATAAGTCTTTTTGCTCCACAGACCAAATACCTTTTTTAATTATCTGAAAACGTCTTTCACAGGGAATTATAAAGAGTAACAACCTCAAAGCAGACAGGCATCCTGCCCTACTGAGTCAATAACATTCACTTTTCTAAAAACATCTCACTTTAATTTCATAATACTCATTTTAAAAGTTCTAAAAATATGTGCTTACTGATAAACCATATGGTCTCAGAAGGATATTTTATAAGAAAATGTGTCAGCTTTCATAAACTTCCACAGGGGACCCTTTTCCTTATGAAAGAAAAAACCTGACATTGAAAACACAGTGGAATTTGAACATGAAAAGACTTCTTAGCAGCATGAAACAGTAATAGAACCCAACAAAATCAGTATATTTCATATTAAAGTAAGGCCCTGACTTCAGCTCATTTGTGGGACAAAAGAGCATACCGCTGGTTACAGTGATGCAGCACAGGTATTCAAAATAAATGGAGGGTTAGATGCCTCATTTATTTGTTATTAAGGAATAGGCTAAGATTGATTCATCTAAAAACAGAGCTGCTTTTCTATGCCTTATTCCATAGGAAAAAAACCCATTTGACTCTTTTTGGTTCATAGTGTGCTATGTTCTTGATGATTTAACTCTACTTTTTT
The DNA here is from genome assembly GCF_048565385.1 of Saimiri boliviensis. Taxonomy (NCBI): domain Eukaryota; kingdom Metazoa; phylum Chordata; class Mammalia; order Primates; family Cebidae; genus Saimiri; species Saimiri boliviensis. The sequence continues at coordinate 48,032,243 of NC_133458.1, forward strand.
CTTTACCAATCCTTCAGAGAACCAAAATGTGTCCTATGAAGTCCTAAAAGGGAAGAAATTCTCCATCCAGCTGCTGTGTGTGAACAGGAAGTAAATTCTCTTAGTTCTGTTGCTTTCCTCTTTCAGGCTCCAGAAGGCTGACCTCTGACCTGCAGGACAACAAAAATACTTGGCTTTTGGGTGACAGTAAATATTTTCAGCTAATGACTGAATGAGAGTTCCGTAAAAGATGGCACACAAAATTAAAACAAGTCACAGTCAATCTAAAACTTGGCTGGAAACAAAAGAACTTGAATATCCACATTGCTGGCATTAGAATAATGAATGCTGCAGGCATACCTTCAATTAATCAATGAGTGATGAATACAGCGGTAGCCAAGCGAGTCCCACCAATGATGAATATGGATTTCTAAAGCCAAATCATTCAGGAGGTGATCTATAGTGTTTATTCAGATGACAAAACCAACAGGTCAGTTCCACTGCTAACCTGACCTCTTACCTGGAAAGATCCGAAGGGTGTTTGCTATTGTCTGAGATTGAAGAGTAATAATGTTGAAGCAGCTCTTCTAACCCCCAGGAACCCTCCGTTTCCCAGGGCAGAACTGAAGGAGAGAAGCAGAGGGCACACTCAGATTGAAGAAAGCTAAGACAGGACAATTGTGCCACAGGATTAAGCCGAAGAGAGCAGCACCACGTCACAGAGCCACAGTAACGTAAGGTTGAGCTAAAAGCAAAAACACCTAGAAAAATAATCGTAATAACAATAACTGACATGTATCGAGCATGAATATTTGTCAGAAATTATGCTTATCTCAGTGAATCTTGACAACAACCTTCTGAGATGGGTTCCATTCCTGTTTTAGGGAGAAAAAAACTGGGACTCAGAGAGCAAGCAGTAGAACAGGAATTAAATCCAGGCAACCTGACTTCAGAGTCCATGCTTTTGCCAAAAACTGTAGAGGGCACCAACTAGAAGTGAGGAAATAGCCAACATGAGAATGAAACTGAAATGAATCAGGGAAGCAGCGAGGGAGGTATAAATGGAGTCAGATGGGAAACATTCAAGGGACAGAGCCCAAAGCCAGGATGAGCAGGTGGGTGTGTGAAGTGACTTTTAAAACCTGTGCGTGCCTCGTCCAGAACCTATGATCTGTTTATCTTTAAGCATTTGCAATTATAAGCCACCATCAGGCAAGTGTAACTGGACATAGCCATCTTGGTAAGGATAGATCATTCAAACACAAATTCTACAAGTCAAATAGAATTCTTTCATTTCTCCTCACTTTTTGTGTTCTTTTAATCTCCTTTTTCTCTCCTCGTTTTCAGAAAAAAAAAATATTATTTTGTAATCTACTTGAAAATCTCACCTGAAAAGAGTATATCACGTATTTTATTTGAGGAGCTCAAAACATTTTATGAACACTCTCCCCATAGCCATTGTAAAAATAAATAAATAATAGTGCTTATTATTCAGTGCCCCGAAGCTATGGTTAGAGTACTAGAAAAGAATATCCCTGTGGGATATTCTGCACTTTCACCTGGGGTAAAGAGAAGACTATGATTTAGAAATTGGAATTGCTTGATTGTTTCATAGAAATTACACAGACATAGGAATGAGGGAGTCAATGGCAGAGCCTATGGGGCATACCAGGTTGTTTTGCCTGAGTCGATTTGTTAAATAATTGGAGCATGTATCATGTAAAGTCTTTCACTCCTTATGCCATGCTGATAAACAGCCAGCTTTAATCTTCAGTATCTTTAAATGGTTGCCATATATTATAATGTCCTCAGTGGAGTGATACATTTTTGCTTACACTTCTTTTATTTCTAGAAGTATGTTTTATAAAGAAATATATTTAGGCCGGGCACGGTGACTCATGCCTGTAATCCCAGCACTTCGGGAGGCTGAGGTGGGAAGATCACAAGATCAATAGATTAAGACCATCCTGGCCAACATGGTGAAACCCCGTCTCTACCACAAATACAAAAATTAGCTGGGCATGGTGGTGCATGCCTGTAGTCCCAGCTACTTGGGTGGCTGAGGCAGAAGAATCACTTGAATGTGGGAAATGGAGGTTGCAGTGAGCTGAGATCATGCCAGTGCGCTTCAGCCTGGCGACAGAGCGAGACTGTCTCAAAAAAAAAAAAGAAAAGAAAAGAAATACATCTGACCAATATAAATTATGATACGGAAATGACTGCCTTTATTCAATAGAGCTATAACGTTTCATGTTTACAAGAGTTTTTTTTATCTGATTAGGTGAGCATAGATATTTTCATCTTACTCCTGAAGAGTGAAGAAGATCACATTTCTACAATTCACCCACTAAACTCAGGACCAAAACAGTTAGAAGTCATATGGGGACACCTGTAACAGTGTTGGCACATTTTTTCTTTTACTGGAGCAAAAGATAGAGAAATTTGGACAATGAACCAATTTCCATTTATGTACTGATTGTACATATATAGCATGATGGTTAAGTTTGTGTCAACTTGACTGGGCTGTGGAGTACCCAGGTATTAGGTCAAATATAATTCTGGGTGTGTCTGTAAGGGTGTTTTGGGATGAGATTAACATATGAATGCACAGACTGAGTAAAGCAGATTGCCTTCCCTGGTGCCTGTGGTCCTCATCCAATGAGCTGAAGGCCTGAATAGAGCAAAAGGCTGATTCTCTGTCAGAGGGAACTCCTCCTGCCTGATACTTGAGCTGAGACATTGTCTTTTCCTGCCTTTGGAGGCAAACTGAAACATCAGTTCTTCTTGGATCTTGAACTTGGCACCTTTTGGACTGAAACTTACACTGTCATCTCTCCTGGTTCTCAGGGCTTTGGACTTGGACTGGAACAATACTGTCAGCTCTCCTTGGCCTCCAGCTAACTGACTACAGATCCTAGAGGACTTCTCAGCCTCCATAATTGTGTGAGCCAATTCCTTCTCATAAATTCTCTTTCTCTCTCTCTCTCTCTCTCTCTCTCTCTGTCCCCCTCTCTCTTCCTCCCTGTCTGTCTTTTTCTCTCTCTGTCCGTGCACTCCCACAACCACCATCACCACGCACATACCACACACACACACACACAAATACACACACACACACACACACACACACACACCCTATTGATTCAATTTCTCTGGAGAACCCTGTATTATACACATGAATTTAATTATTCAGGCCAAATCCTTCCCTAATTCTTATTTTACATCAGTACTAGTATTTCTGGCAAAAACTACTCACTAAAATAGCATGCGTACTGGAAGATTTATTAGTCATCAGTTATTGAGGACTGAGCACCCCTGGGCTGGAGACCGCGCTAGAAGAGTAAGGACAAACACAGGATCAACACCCCCAGGCCCACCTCAAGCGACAGTGCACTTAGAAAGTGACAACACGTACCCATAAAACATCCTGAGAAACCAATGTAACCAAAATGTGAGACGATATTCAGGTCAAATTTCAATAAATAAATCCAACTGCAGCATTACAAAGAAAACAGTTTCTTAGCCGCAATCAACAGTCACCCAGTTTCAAATAATATTTAGCCAAGCCAAATATCAGTATAACAAGGAGCATTCTTTAGGCTTTGCTGTGAATACAGGTGATTGCATGAGCTGGGTGAAGGCGTGCTAAAGCAGTGGCTCTCAAAATGTGTCTCTAGACCAGCAACATTAGCATCACCTGGAAGCTTGTTAGAAGTAGGTATCCCAGCCCCTCTCCAGACCTGCAAAATCAGAAACTCTGGGGGTAGAGCCCAACATTTTGTGTTTCTGCAACTTCTCCTTAGGATTCTGCTACATGTGACAGAGGCACCTGCTTCAGGTGAAGTGAGATCATGAATGTTTTCTAAAGGAAAAGAATCTTGAGTTAAACTTGAAATAGAAGACTGGCCTGATTTTAATCTCTTGGTAAAAGGCTCTATAAACACAATCCGAAAGACAGATTAAATATTTACCTTTTCATGTAAGTTTAGACTCTGTCTAGATGCTAAACCATGTCATGCAACTGCTTTGCCCAACCTATTTTCTACTGATATTCAAGCCTAAGATATACATTCCCCAGCCAGGGAGCCAGACAGCCAGACAGACAGCCAACCATCTTGAGAATATTCATAATCACACCCAAAACACTCGAGACTTCACATATTATCACTCAAGATGAAATGAATAGTACTTCCCTTCACTGGCAATTGTTGTTTCTTTACTTTGTTCGTTTTCTAAACCCTGTATTTGGTTTGAAGGTGAAATTTGTAGAAAATTTACAAACCATAAAGAGGCTGAAATTAATGAGGACACAAAGATTACTAAATTTTAGTAGACTTTTTAAATTCTTTTTTCTTTTTTTCTTATTTCTTCCTACAGAATATAGTTTTTCTTAACATAAATATATGACACCTTTTCATGAGTGCCATTTCAAAATACATTTAGTGTTGTACTCCCACCTTGTGGAGAAAATTGGAAATTCACCCTTTCTGAACTCCAAAGGCTGACAATGAACAGCAAAGGCTATTTATATCCAGTGTCAAGTTTAAATAAAGATTGACAGATTCCGCCGATCATTTCATTGATTTTTATATATCATCAAAATTCAGATATTTTTGAAATATCTGATGGTTGGTAGAATTTGTTCTCTTTCATTCAGGCGTATAGTACTATCTAGAGGCAGACAAATCGTCTGCACATTTTTTTCTAACAACATTATATTGTTTACTTTCTTAGGGTGCCTGAAAATAGAAATTAAATACATCAAGATAATGCAATTATTGCTGTTGAATATAGAGTCCTTAATAACTACACAGAAGGATTTGTGGTGGGTTTTTCACCATTTATTTTCCACATACTGCGCTAGTCCACAGAATAAATATCACTGTTTTTAAAAAGCCCAGTTTAATCAAAATTTCATTATAAATCTACAACTTACAGCCCTAGAGTTGACTTATCACTGGTGCCAGATTAAGTGTCACCACAGCAATAAATTTTAGACATTCATCAGAATGTACTTCGAGTTGAATTACTAGGGTTCAGGAATGTAAGGTTGTTACAATTTGAATGCACCCCCCCACCCCAGAGTTCATGTGTTGGAAATGTAATCTCCACTGCAACCATGTTTATAGGTGAGATCTTTAAGAGGTCATTAGCTCATGAGGACTCTGCCTTCATGAGTGGAGGAATGTCATTATGGCAGGAGTGGGTTTGTTATAACAGCAAGTTTGCCCCACTCTTTCTCTCTCTCATTATCTTTTGCCCTTCTGCCCTCCACCATGGGACGACACAGCACAAAGGCCCTTGCCAGATGTGAGCCCCTTGACCTTGGACTTCCAAGCCTCTAGAACCATAAAAAATAAATCTCTATTCTTTGTAAATACTGAGTCTTGAGTATTCTGTTTATAGCAGTACAAAACAGACTAGGACAAGTGTCAAGGTCAAAAACTCAACAATATAAAACCCTCCAATGGAAAAAAAATAGGAGAGATGATGATTTCAACAGCTAATTTGGCATTCATCATATGTCAAGCTGCCACTCCTATGTCCTGTGTAGCGTCCATGTGATCATCTCAGAACAATGATGATTCATATGAGTCAAATGATGCCACACCATGTAGGGGTCTGAACACCTCAATCCAGGCAGAAAATGAAAAAACAACAATGGACTTAAATTTCAAGGAATTCCAGCTTCCTCTGACATTTATTAAGTCTTTGCTATATTCAGGATGCCAAGCTAATGAGATAGCTTGTCCTCCAAGGCTGAGCTCAAATGCCAGTGTGTCTTTAAAGCCAGACAGAATTAATTTTTTCTCTCCTCAGTAATACAGTGGCATTTTATTGCTACAACTAGGAATGGACTTCATGTTATTTTGTAACTACTGTGTGCCCATAAGTTCTGTCTTCTCCACTAGGTTCTGCGTTCTTTCAGGAGAAGAACCACATCTTAATGATTTAGAATCTCCAACATCCAGTATGGCATCTGGGCACATAGAAGATGCTCAGGGAATGTTTGCTAAATGCATTGAATAAATTAGACTGAATGGCATAATACAAAGCCATTGAAAGCATAATTATTGCCTTCAGTTAGGTTACTGTTTATTTGTAAATGCTCCTGGGTCCATTTCTTTCCCTTCTTCTTATACTCTGGTGTATATTGGTTTAGCCTTTTGTAGAATTGCAAAAGGCCCAAGAACATGGAAGCTGTCCTCTGGGTTCAAATGGATCTAACAGAGGGTGCCCTGTTGGCTAAATGACCTCTGAATCAACTTTTTCAGTAGCTCCTTCCACAAGCCCTTCCCTAAAGGCACAGAATGTGTTGTGCAGCCAAATGAAGCTTGGCCACTTTTCTTGCTTCACGTGTTTTCCTCTCTCCATGTTAGCTTGGAAATGCCCCCAAGGTAAGGTAGTACATGGGCAGAATTAGGAAGTAGTCAAGATCCTGTGTTTTGTAAGGATACCAAGTTCCCTGTTGCTCAATAATATTTTCCCCATGATTGTGGTCACTAAAAATCCCAGCAGAAGGATCAATTTCATCATTTTATAACTCATCCTAACCCCTTCAAAGGAAATGTCCCTTTGAAGGGGGGCAACCCACACAGTTCCTAACACCTTGATATATGTTTATAAGACTACCTCCCATTCACTCTAGCAAGAATTGGGAGAGAAAGCACAAGGATTCTGGACACTTAATAAGGGTAGCGATGTGATGTGGGAGGAGAATGAACAGAAATGCTCCGACAGTGAGGCAAGGAAGGCCTGCCATCCTAAAGCCCTACAAAGGCCTGGGAAAAATAGTAAGATACCCATCTCTACAAAAAATAAAAAAGTACCTGGGCATGGTGACATATGCCTGCAATCCCAGCTACCCAGGAGGCTGAGGTTGGAGGATTGCTTGAGCCCAGGAATTTGAGGCTGCAGTGTGACTGTGCCACTGTACTCCTGCCTGGGTGACAGAGTGAGACCCTGTATCTAAAAGGAAACAAATTTCATTTAATTTAAAACATCCTAAAACACACTGAAGAGGAGCCACCCTCATCAGATCACCAAATCAGAAACAAAGAGTTAAAATTCAAAGAACATTTCTTAATGCTATTATTGCCATTGTTATCGTTACCATTTGGCCAGCCAAGATTGCTGCCTTCTTCCTAGTATGATATCAAGTCCTTTTTGGGAGAATTACTTCTCCGCCTCTCCATGCAGCCGTAGTCAAACTGTACCTTACCCTAACCAGAGATTTGGCACCAAGTCATAGAACGAAGTTCTCTTTCCCTGGACTTTGTACACAGAGGGAAGTGATAAAAAGATCATTTTCAAAAAATTGAGTTTAGGACATATTCATTCCAGGACCAGAGCCTATAAAATATGGTCAGATCATCTAATTTCTACTGCCTAGAGATCTACCCAGCTGTTCTGGTTTCAGTTCTTGCTCTGTGATAGCATAGAAGCCAACACATTTCTAAGCTTATCCATTCTATGGTGAATACCTCCAATAAATTTTCTTTTTGGTAACAATAACAAGAATTAGCTTAGATTACCTATAACTAAAGAATTCTGGTTGGTAGCCTTTATATCCTTTAGAGATTACGGCAGATCAACAGATGATTGATGATAGACAGATAGATAGATAGATAGACATACAAACACATGCATACACATACACGTACATGAAAACTATATTTGAATGCCTATACCAGCTGTCTTAGCTGGTTGACTGAAGACGTCCATGGTAGGCAAAACCAGGTAAGCCAGACACAATACTAAGCACAAGTTATTTCTGTCTGGATATGCCATGTGCTACATTTTAATTTTATCAGCTTACTTCCAGCCTCTCATTGTGGATGGTCCCTGCGTGACCCAGGAGAGGTAAAGCAAAGATAAAATGTTGAACACAACTCTCTTGACCTCATCACATGGGCCTATTGAACTGAGAATTCTATTCCAATTTCTTGAAAGGGAGAAAAAGGCTAAATTTTAGATGAAGGAAAGGAATCAATAGACACCAAACCTTTAGCCCATCTCATTTCCAACTCTCCCAGTCCCAAATAAGGTAATTCTTATGGTGGGGACATTCCACCCTCAGGGTACATGTGGCTAGCAGCAAGTTCACATCAAAGAGATTTTTCTTGGACTGTCCCTGGGCTGAGTCACCACCACTAAGTCTCCCACACAAGAGCTGAAGAGGCCAGTCAGCTTCTCTGAATGGCAGAAACACAGCAGTGCCAGGCTGAGACTCAAGTTCAGTTTTCTGATCCATCTTCCAAAAAAAGGCAGGATTCATTTTGATTGGCTTATTTCATCATAAGCTTTACTCAGAAAAATGGGAGCTTAACATTATGAGGTTAATAATTTTGTTTGAGAATGAATTTTATTAATACAAAGAATCAAGGCTTTTTTTTTAGCCACACTTCGCTGACTTGTGCATTTTGATACCTTTCTTCAAATCGCTGCATTTGCAGTTTAAAACAGGCTCAGGCTTGCTCCTTTTTCTTCATATCTAAAAATGAGATCAACATAAACACGGTTTGCTCCAACCAAGACTTAAGGAACCTCTAAAAAAATCCAAACAATAGAATAAGGTAAACGTATTCATTTGCTAGGGCTGCATGTTAGTCTGCTAACACAAAATACCGCAGTCCAGGTGGATTAAATAACAGAAAGTTATCTTCACACAGTTCTGAGGGCTGAAAGACCAAGATCAAAGTGCCATTGGGATTGGTTTCTAGTGAGGACTCTCTTGCTAGCTTGTAGATGGCTGCCTTCCTACTGTGTTCTCACCTGGCTTGTTCTCTACATGGAAAGAGATAACTCGCTTGGTGTCTCTTCCTCTTCTTATGTCACCAGTTCTATCAGATTAGGGCCCCACCCTTCTGACCGCATTGAATCTTAATTACCTCCCTAAAGCCCCTGTCCCCAAATACATTCTACACTGCAGGTTAGGGTTTCAACGTATGAATTCTAGGGGAACATAATTTAGTCCATAACAGGCTGCCATAATAACATACCACAGACTGGGAGGCTCAAACCAGAGAAATTTATTTTCTCACAATTTCGGAGGCTGTAAGTCCAAGATCAAGGTGCCATTGGGATGCCCCCAGTGAGGCCTCTCTTTCTGCCTTACAGATGGCTGCCTTCTCCCTGTGTCTTCACACGGTCCTCTTTTCTGTGTATCTGACTCCTAATCTCCTCTTCTTATAAGACACCAGTCATATTGGGTTTGAGCCCACCCTAACGGGCTCACTTTAACTTCATTACCTGTTTAAAGATCCTATCTCCAAATAACGCCACATTCTGAAGTACTAGGGGTTATGACTTTGACATATGAATCTTAAAGGGATACAATTGAGCAAGTAATGGTAAAACATTAAGTAAGAAATTGGGCAAATGATAGGGATAGGAGAGATGTTGAGATAATAAAGGGTGATAATATACTAACTAAGATTGGGTCACGACTCTCGGAGGCTCTTAGCTGCCAGTGCAGGGAAGGGAATGTGATTGGTTACATGACTCACGCTACCTTGAGTATGGATTTAAACAATGACCTTCCAGAGGCAGTATGCTTTTTTGCCTAACAAAAGTAGTGACTCTAATTGTAAGAGACTTCAGCCAGAGAGGAAAAATGGAGAGCACTATGACAGCCGAGTGAGAAATGTATTCTGATGTAATCATTGTCTTATGCGTTCCTCACAGTAATGTGAGCAATCATCTATGCTTCGAGATTTGGGGGAGACTAATAGTGTCTCCAAAGAAATGAATATTTTGTAAGTAACATATGGTATAGTTATATATGTTTACACTGAGAATTTTCAAAAACTATCTTCTGTGGTCACTTTAAACACTCTCCTAAAATTAACTGCAGTTCTAATTTCTCAATCAAATCACAAAAGTCATAAAGAATTCATAGCTCTAGATGAGCTCTTTATAGTCTTCAACCCACCTCCACAACCACTCCAGCTCAATGGGCCAAAAATGATGCATGTTCAGGTGCCGGAGCACAAAATATAACATGAGACCTTATGTCCCCATGTCCTGCAGCCCACACAGATTACCTTTAAGGGGAAACTGGATATTTGGAAGTGAGTAGACAGGAAGCCAGAGTCCCAGATGAATGGTAGAAGCTGGGGATGTCTCAATCGCCCTTCTAGTCTCATTCACAGATCAAGTGTGTCCTCCAAACTAAAGAGAATTACCTAGTTAGCCTTCTTTTCTGTCACAAACAAGGAGTCTAGTGTAGTGATAAAGGTGCATGAACTCGGGAGATCCTCTGCCTGGGTTTGAATCCCTGAATCAGTGTTTATTCAAATGTGTGTCCTTGGGAAGGTTGTTAAGCTCTCTGTAACTTGGATTCTTCATCTGCTGGAAGTAGGGGGACAATTGCACCTATTGAGGGTGTTTGATACATGGATTTAATTAATTACCTATGTAAAGTGTTTACAAAAGTACCCAGCACATACTAAATGTGATTGTTATTAAATAGTTCTTTACCATCTGAAAATTACAGTTTGGAATAAATAAGTTTCTATGAAATTATTTGACTAGACATGACAGAGTTAGAACAGCTTCAGCTATATTTTGCATATTCACAAGCCTCAAAATGCATTCCATACTGTGGGCACAGTTCATTTATTCAGATATGTAATGAGGATCTCATTGTGTTTGTAAAGAGACATGAAATCCTTTATCAAAGTTTCATAATGAGACACCTCTGTGTTTAAAACCACAGAAGGGAATTCTCACCTTTCTGAGCTGTTGTAATCCCTTGCAACTCAGAATTTTTCTATCTGCTTTTCCTCCAGGTCCAGGCTTGACACTTTTTTTCTCCAACTGAGTATCTTTATTTAAGATTACTTTCCCCAGATGTGTTTGTGTTCACTTTTCTCAGTTGAATCTTGTGATTTTTTTTTTTTTCTCAAATCTCTGAGCTCCACTAAGCTTTTGTAAACGCGCAGTCTCTGGTGTCCTCATCACCATCCTTCGGAGCTATGTGGTAAGCTCTACTGGCATGCCTTCTGCCAGGTCATTCGAGATCCTTTTAACATTTACATCCAAGGCTTTTCTGAGTCTTTTTCTCGCGTCCCGTATGTGTTTCACTAGAAAATGTCACTGGCCGGCTGGTTCTATCCCTTTTTTTGTTATCGTTCATTCTCTCACTCATTCTCCCCTTTTCTTTGTTCCTCTGAGAATTAAGAGAAACTCTGTTACTGAGAGTCCCCAGGTAAACTGGGGTTCCAGCACCAGGGCAGTTAGCAAGCCTCCCCGAATGGGAATCAGAGGGAAACTCCATGCGGGTGTTTACAGTGGGCCTTTCAGGGGATACTTCTTTTACTTGGCTGATGGGCTCGTGCCTGGTAGTCAGACCAGTGCCCAAAAGTGAGTAGAGGTGTGGTCCCTCACATGGGAAACTTGTTTAAGCTAGCAAATGCCCTTTGGCTCTTGTCTAACCTGTGTCCAGGTTATGCCTGCCCAACCATTGCTCTGGCACTGGGAGCCCAACCTTGAGCTCTCCCTGGCTTCCTGGGGAAAACCCAGCCTGGGGCAGCCCCTGACTCTTCAGATGGATGGTCCAATTCCAATATACCACCACCATAAGAAACAAGTTCCAAGATTTTTATTTACAGATACTGAATAGGGAGGGCACAACGAGTCAAGAGGCAGTCTTCATCCCTGGGTCAGCTCATGCAAGAACGAAGAGTCAAGCGGAGAAGCGGGGACGGGGTACTTTTGGTTCACAGGCCAATGCTTGACTGGTTCATTTAAAGGAATCAGTGAGAAAGCAGGGAGCCCTGGCAGGCAGAAGAGCTGCCTCTAGCTTCTTATCTCTGGCCATGTCTTGAGCCACATGGGTGTGGTGGAGAACCGGAAACAATGTCATCGAGCCCTGCTTCCGGTGTAACAGACTTAAATTTGTGTTCAAAACGGATGCCAACACAACATAAAATTATAAGAATTCACTGCCATTACCCACATAGGCTCTGTTCTTCCAGGATGGCTTTTCTCTTAGCGTACTCAGTGTAGATATATAATTACTATAGAACATCTTCAAATGGGATAATTTGTTTTTTAAATTACAGCCATAGGCTCATCTGGGTTTCTGTTCTTCCTCTTTTCCATACTATCTAAGTAATCAGATTTACACTGCCGTGTATACTGACTCCCTGTTGTTCTTGTGAGATGTGTAACATCTGTTATTTTAGGATACTTAACTCATGCGCACTGACAGCCAGACACCTACTGGAAATAACAATTAAAGGCATAAATAACACACATCTGCATGTGTTCTGGCACTAGCCCACACACTCACACTGCGTACCACCTTACAGATTTACTTCTCTTTGGCATCGTGATAAGCATTGGTTTTTAAAGAGTTTAGTTTTCCTTCCTGTGGAGATTATGGCATTTATTTTAAATAATTGTCTATTTTTTGTGAGTTGGGCATGTGTGGTTGTGTCTGTACCCACGGGCACGTGCACTTCAATAATTGAACATTCAGGAAAGGGAGGTACTCCCCCATCTTATTCTCTTATTGCAGCGCGTGCCTTCCTACCTGAATAGTTTTTACAACATCAAGCTTGACTCATTGGTAATTCCTGCTGATATAAAATTCATAGGCCTGTGTGCTTCCTTCTGAAGGCAGCAATTTGCATTTCTGTAGAGCTTTGAAAGAATAGGAGAGAGTTATTAACTGTTATTATTTGCTGACCACCCACAGCACTCACAATGGGGTAGGAGAGACAAGAAGGGGGAAGGTCAGCTCTTTAAAATGTATGTGTAACTAGCTCAGAGCCACTGGAAGCATCTTGGTGGCACTTTAATTAGCGGCTTCCAGGGTCAGAGGACTCTAGAAAGCTTTGCAACATCTACTTGGAGCCCAAGGAAACTGTCACTTCACAGACTCATGAGACATGAGGGCTGGCAGAGAACAGCTGTGAATCCCTCTGATTCTCTGTGAAACAGGTTAGCTCTACCTCACCCCTACTTTGTAGAGCTTGGGACTGGGACTCTCCATTGGCATCCGCTGGGCATCACATATAAGTATTAAATGCTTATTCCTGGCCAGGTACAGTGGCTCACGCCTATAATCCCAGCACCTTGGAAGGACAAGGAGAGTGGATCACCTGAGGCCAGGAGTTCAAGACCACCCTGGCCAACATGGTGAAACCCCATCTCTACTACAAATACAAAAATTAGCCCAGCATGGTGGTGCACGCCTGCAGTTCCAGCTACTTAGAAGGCTGAGGCAAGAAAATCGCTTGAATCTGGGAGGCAGAGGAGGCAGTGAGTTGAGATCGTACCACTGTACTGCAGCCTGGGCAACAGAGCGAGACTCTCTCAAAAAAAATGCTTATTTTCTCTCAAGGAAATTGAACTGAGGGAGGAAAGGATGAACTCACTGATTGAAGACATGGTGCTGCAGTGGATGGCATTATAATGGCAGGGAGAGAATGGAGCCAGAACAGAACCCTGAGCAAGAAGCTCCCATGGTAGCGGTCAGACTGCAACAGAAAGCCAGTACTTCATAGAACTAGAAAGAGAACAGAAAACCTTTTTTCTCTGTTTTGTTTGGGGAAAAAAAAAAAAGCATAGCTTCCAACCCTTATTTAGAACATCCAATTTTTTTTTCTAAAAACCTTTCAAATATTTCTAAATGGTAGAGCATAAGGTCACAGTTTTCTGTTGATTTTTTTGGAGGGTAATAGATGAATAAGCAGGTTGAAAGAGGTTATATAAAACTACACTTTCCGGGCCGAGCGTGGTGGCTCAAGCCTGTAATCCCAGCACTTTGGGAGGCCGAGGCGGGTGGATCACGAGGTCAAGAGATCGAGACCATCCTGGTCAACATGGTGAAACCCCCGTCTCTACTAAAAATACTAAAAATTAGCTGGGCATGGTGGCGCGTGCCTGTAATCCCAGCTACTCAGGAGGCTGAGGCAGGAGAATTGCCTGAACCCAGGAGGCGGAGGTTGCAGTGAGCCGAGATCACGCCATTGCACTCCAGCCTGGGTAACAAGAGCGAAACTCCGTCTCAAAAAAAAAAAAAACTGCACTTTCCAAACAATACCCAGGATTCTAGCATTAGAGAAGAGTAAAGCTTTCCATCCTAAGATACGTCACAATGTGACCATATTAAAACAAAAAATATAGGCCAGCTATGATGGTTCACACCTGTAATCCTAGCACTTTGGGAGGCTGTAGTGGAAGGACTGCTTGAGTCCACAAGTTGGAGACTGGCCTGAGCAACATAGTGAGACCTCGTCTCTGCAAAAAGTAAACAAAATTAAACTGGGCATGGTCAGGTGCGCCTGTAGTCTCAGCTACTCAGGAGGCTGAAGTAGGAGAATCATTGCGCCCTGGGGTCAAGGCTGCAGTGAGCCAAGATCCCACGAGTGCACTCCAGCTGTGTGACAGTGAAACCCTATCACAATAAATAAATAAATATCTAGATATCTACATGTCCACTGACAGGGAAATGTTTAGTGAGATCTATATGATGGAATTATTAGACAAGCATATAATTATGCTTTCAAGTCATTTTAGTGATCTAGGGAAAGGCTTACTATATAACGCTAAGTAAAATAATCATGGTAGAAAACTGCACCTGCAGTTTGATTTTATTTATAAGGTGTATACATACATACACTCATACTGGAAGGAAACACATCAAATTGTCAATAACATATCTCCCAGTGGGGAAGTTATGAAGGATTTTAATTTTCTTCTTAAAGAAAGGTTATTTTTCTAATCTTTCCATGATGAAGTGTTGTACTATTAAAATCAGAAAATAAAAAAAAATATTTTTAAATGCCGGGCTAGATGCAGTGGCTCAGGCCTATAATCCCAACAGTTTGGGAGGCCAAGACAGATGGATCACTGGAGGTCAGGAGTTTGAGACCAGCCTGGCCAAAGTGGTAAAACCCCATTCTACTAAAAATACAAAAATTAGCTTTGTGTGGTGCTTGCACCTTTAATTCCAGCTACTCAGGAGGCTGAGGCAGGGGAATCACCTGAACCCAGGAGGTGGAGGTTGCAGTGAGCTGAGTTCGTACCACTGCACTCCAACCTGAGTGACAAAGTGAGGCTCCATCTCAAAAAATAAACAAAATTTTTAAATGCCTGGCCTACTGTGAAGAGATGATTCAACTCATTGGCTGAACAAACATTCACTTGGATGATAGAAATTTGAGATTTCATAAAAGTCGATCTTAGCCAAAAATCACTTTCACCAGTATCCTACAAGCACCCAAAATTCCCACAATTAGAGATTTACTCCACAAAAGATTTTAAGCAGACAGTATATATTATATAATCCTATTTTTCATTATTTTTAAATGAGCATATATTTTCATGTCTGTTTATTTATTCTTTATTTCTATCATTATACATGTGTTTGAAACTGACTCAAGTCAATTTGTGCACGATCTTCAGATTGTTTTTAATAGACAATTGTTGCCTCTAACAGTTAGAAGTAGGAATAGTTATGGTGTCTTCTCCTACAACTCCTCACCAGGCAGTGTGATGAAAGCAGGTCTCGTATGGACTTTTGCTGAGGGAACAAAGATTTTATTAGCTGGCAGGCACTAACATAGTCACCATCTCCTCTTGTAAGACCAAGTGCCAGTTCTCCGTTCCTTTAGACACTCCAACTGACCTTGTATGAAAGGTTCATCAGAGGCATTTGTGGCAATGGTATACCTACGGTAGTCAGTAAACCTAGGCGGAGGTGAATGATAAAATTCTCTTTTAAATGCACAGAGGACAGAATGGACTCTTAGACCAAACATGCCATGCAAAGTATACAGAATTGGACTTAACTAGACGCTTGTTCCCTATACACCCAGGACAGGAGTGCCTATGTAATATTTCTAGCCAATTCACACATCTTAATCTCTAGTAATTTTACTAAGTAAAAAAATTTGTAATATCCATTATACTAAATAAATAAATAACTGAAAAGCTTGCACTGTGTTCTAGGTTCTTCTAGAATGTGGCTTTCTAATTAGTATTTCATTAGTAACTAAGCATCTCTGGAGTATTTTTTTTGACTAGGGCATGGTAGAGGTTAACTATTCAGCCCTAAGGTATTCATTAAAGCTACAATACAGATACTTCAGTATTTTATAATAAATTATAGACCATATAATGATATGCATTTTTTAAAGTCTGAAAGAAAAACTAACAAATTTTTATTAGTGGTTATCTCCAAAAGAATGGAATTGAGAAGAGAGAACATTTTTCTTGACACTCTTTTGTGTTATTTGAAGAACAAAAGCAACTATTACCTTTGTGGTATAAATTTATACTAATAAAAGTTGTTAAAGGCTAGGATCAATAATAAATGGAGATCTATTTGTTTGAATCAAAGGTTTACCTCTGCACACCTTCAGAAGTACACAGCAGTGTGCCAGGTGTGCTGCAAAAGCACAGGATAAACAAGGCATGTCTTTCTACAAAGTGAACTTTGCTGGAAATTGTAGAAGGGTGAGGTCAAGTAATTAAAAGGGTAGGCAATTTAAAACAGATTTTAAGAACTTTCCCTCAAGTCTTCCTTCCCCCAAACTTACTCCCTTGCCTCCTTATATGGCTGTGTCAGATTTTGGCTGTGTCCCCACCCAAATCCCATAGTGAATTATAATACCCATAATTCCCATGTGTCAAGGATGGGACCAGGTAGAGGTAATCTGATCAAGGCAGCAGTTTTTCCCTTGCTGTTCTCGTGACAGTGAGTGAGTTCTCATGAGGTCTGATGGTTTTATAAGCATCTGGGATTTCCCCTGCTTGAACTCGTTCTCTCTCCTGCCATCCTGTGAAGAGGCGCCTTCCACCATGATTGTAGGTTTCCTGAGACTTCCCAAGCCATGCAGAGCTGTGAGTCAATTAAACCTCTTTTCTTTATAAATTACACAATCTTGGGTACTTCTTCATAGGAGACTAATACACCTTCCATCCTACCTCCCTGAGCCCCTTTAGAGACCCTCATTCACTTTTTTCTATCATTAAAGGATTTTAGTGGGAATGTTTGAAGAGCAATGCCCTATTTTATTATTGTCCATTAATATTTGTGAATGACCAGACTCTCAGAAATCATTGTCAGTCATTTACCTACCAGGGCCACAGAATAATTGAAAAAGATGAGTAACTGGTGGCAGCTGGTGGTTGGGAAAGGCCGGTGGTGATGAGGAGGAAAGGCATGAAGGAGAGGAAGAGTAGCCTGAAATTCAGGAAAACTGAGAAGGGGTACCCTGAACCCTGCGGACAGCCAAGCCATTAGCCCTTTGGGGACTGGAGCTCTGAAAAGGTGAGTGGAAGGAATGAAGCAGAGAAGGAGGAAGTGGAGCAGAGAGGTCAGGGAGCATTAACACCAATTAATTTTCCTTCCCAATCTTATCCCTTCCCAGGAAAAATACAGACATATGTTCAGCAGCAGTCAGGGCCATGTCACTTAGAAGATTTACTGCCAATGATACACATCTGTCAGCTTATTTGCATCAAGCAAAAGAGCTGAAGCCACAATTTGTGTTCATGATAAATGAAGATTTGGAAGACATTTGCTTTTCCCTGTCTTTTGCTTACTTAAGCATCCTGCAGATACAAAAGACACTGACAGCATTTGCTTAGACAACACTGAACATGGGGGTAAGAGTGAGACGGAAAGGAGAAAATCACTATGAAATATTGCCACTTCCACTGCAATTCTGGACCCATCATTTTAAATTGTGAAATGCCTGCTGTTGCATGCGAGAAGCAGGAGCCTTTCCTGATTTGAAGGCGTTGGCAGGAGGCTTCATTTGTCAGGGAAGGAAAAATGCATAATTCAAAGTGAAAGTCACCTGGCCTGATAACCTGAAACAAATGAAGCAAAACTTCGTTCTTTGGTTCAGCGCCAAGGAACCAGGCCTGCATCTCCAGATAGGGCAAATTTTCCCCCTATTTTGTACTCCCTGTTAGGTGCACTAAGCACCTAATGAAGGAAGAGAGATGAGAGTTGACATCAGAACATCATCAGCATAACCGCTTTTGTGTATTTGTCTCCAGTGGTCTTAGGGTTCTTCTCTGTTTTATTCTCTCTTGCCCTCTCTCCCTCTACCTCTGCAGAAAGATTTAATTCTGTGTCCCTGTGTCTGAATGATGATAAACCACTCCAGAATGTTTGGTTGCTTCTCTGATATTCCTCTCTTTTTCCTTCCTTTTCTTTTCTTCATCACAATTTCTGTCCCAACACCCTGCACCCCCTGCCCCCATAAATCCAAAGCTTAATTCAGGTAGCTAGCACATGACAATGAGTCACCATTCCATCCCCCATCTTTGTTACAAATATCTATTTACAGCCTCTTATGGATGAGATGTTTGGGAAGGGGAAAAAGCACTCCCCCGTCCCCTCTTTTGCAGTCTGTATTCCTAAGAGATTCTGAAAACTCTGCCCCTAAAGTGACTGTAAGCTGTTCACGGTTGTTATCTGTATAGATTTATAAAGAGAAGATATTACATAAAAATTACAAATCTATTCTTACAATGCTCAGTGATCCCTGGCTGAATGCTACTCTCTTCCTTCAGCAGCTAAGTAAAATGAACCAGCAGAGCAAATAGAATCTGGTGCCCATGGCAACATGCGTTACTTCTTTGAACTTGTCAATCTGTCACAGGGAAATCACATTAATGGGATGTTTTTCTGCTACAAATAGCTTTTGTTTTCACATTTTAATTACAGGGCTAGATTTTTCTTGATTTCTAAATTCTTCAAATACCTGGGCAAAAAAGAAAGTAAAAAGTAATGTTGTTTCAAAAAAATGTCTTTGAAATTCCAAGCAGCCTCTTAGTTGGGAGGAGGAGGGGTAGAATGGAGAGCCGGTGCATATTTGTTCCCATACTTCCCGCAGCATAACCAAAATGCCGAAGCCTTAAGCAAGTACTTTACCATTTTGCTTTTTTTGGATAGTTTTCTTATCTGTAAAACAATTACAAAAAAAAAAAAAAAAAACATAACAACACGTTACCCTCAAAAGTGTTATGAGCTTTACCTGAGGATAACTACTAAGGATTATCAATTACTATTGCTGGTTAGTGCTGGATTGGGGAGCCTCCCATTCCCCTTAGGCCCTGAGCTACTTCATTCAGTCATTATAGGCCAGGAAATGTTCATTTTATACATCTTTAATTGCTTAAGGGTAATCCGTGGTTGTAGAAGTTTATGAACACATTATCTGAACAAATTAGTAAGTTCATTAAAAGGGCTAAATTAGAATTAATTTCCACCACTGAGAAAGCTGAGGAACTAGGAGGCGGCAACTATGTACTGCTGTGTTTCCCATGGGAAGCTCCGAGGAAGAAAGAGTTGGACAAGATAGAAAGAAACCATGAATATTTCTTTTAAGTTGCAAATCTTAGTACTCTTCACTCTGACTTGAAAACTACTGTAGCTGTACAATAAAAAGCAGGGGGAACCACTCTGATTTAAAAAAAAAAAAAAAGACAGTTGGTAAACTGAGTTGTGAAAGTCTATCTCTGTAACTGTTTCTAAATCTTATCATTCTGATTTCTGAAAAGCATGGAAAAAATAAATCTATGCAGAATTTTTAAAATTCACTCCCAGGCCCTGGATTTACTCACTTTTTGAGATACAGATACACGAAGAACTGCACATTCTGAATGTGTGTTGTTTGGTGAGTTTGGACAGCTGAACTCACCCCATGATACCAGGACTACTGTAGTAAAGGTAGTAAGTAGACAGACGCAGCACCTCGCAAAGATTTTCCTCAGGACATTGTTGCCAGAGGAAATCCGACCAGCCTCAGCTACTTCCTAATAGTCAGTGCCTTCTGAATAGTGCCTCCCAGTAGAACGAAACATCTGCAGGATTCAGAATTCGTTGTTGGACGAACCGGACCCGTGGAGTGTAGAGAGCAAGCAGAATGTAGCCATTCCTCCTCTCCTCCATGATTCACACCAGCTCTCATGACTTGCTCTTCTGTGTCCTTGAAAAAAATCCTAAGCAGGTCCTGTATACTTTCATGTCAGTCTCGGGTAATTTAAAGCCCTCTGAGCATTTTAGGCAATAAAACATCTGACCAAATTTACTACTAACACTTTAGTCTTTTACTCAGTTTTACTCCCTTCCTCATTCTTCAGGCCAGAAATCCAACAGTGGGGAAACACAGAATGTGACCCATTTCTTTTTCATCTTGTTGTCCTTGCTATGACACCCTGGGAGCCCTGGATGGAGCCAGAATAGAGAAGGAGGAGCGAGAAGGTCCCAAAAACCTTTACACCTGGGTACAGTTGTGATCTTGCTTTGGGGCCCTCTGGGCTAAGAAAATGGCCCAAGAGAACTCCTGTGGAGGACTTCAGTAGAATCTTTAGAGACCACTCCCCATGACTCGAAGGATCTCTTCTCTGTAGTTCCCTTGATGCTGGGGACTCCTCCAGCAGGGGCTGTTCGACTTCCTGCTCAGCCCCCTGGTTCCAAATGTTCTGCTCTTACGTTGGGATCACTTTGACCTCAGAGCATTCCTCTAGGATAGAGACTGTCTCAAGGCAACTCAGGCCAGTTGCCTTCCACAGTATTCATATCTAGCCAGATACTGATGCACTCCTGCTCCCCAAATCCCGAAAGAAGAGGCCATCCCCAGCACAGGTCTATCTCCTTCCTCAACGTCCTGGGGCAGCTCTAGCTATAGCCTCTCCCATGAGATCTTTTAACAGATTTTAGTCAGATTTCAGTTTTCCTGAAGTGCATGTTGGGTGGGAACAGCAGGACCAGGTTAAGTCTCTACAGAGTCATCCACACTCTGCATCTTCCTTGCTTCTCTTCTGTAGTCCAGAGGTGGACATTGGAACAATGGCAGCAGAACCAGAAGTCACATGTCTTTGCAGGTCTAGTCCTCTGCTTTAGACTGCTGGAGTACGTGACCCCCCTGTATTGCTCCCAGCCCTGTGGCCTTGGCCTTCCTCTGACACAAGAAGTGTTGCATTTAGCATCCTGTTACAAGAAGTTGTTTTTGCTTGTCCAGGGCATTTGATAATGAGATGTCCAATGATGCAGAAATATAATAAATAATATGCATGTATAGGAAGGGGCTGTGGCAAAGAGAGACTACTGAAGTGCCCTTGAGGGTGTGAACAAATTTACATAAGTAGCTCAGAGGTTTTCTAAGAAAGAAGGGATCAAAATTCCAACACTTTATCTCAAGATTCACCACTGAAATCTGTGAACTGTACTGGTACCAACCAAACTTAAGGGGCAAAGAAAGACCCCTTGATTTAAAAAAAAAAAAAAAAGAAAAAGAAAAAGAAATGACCAAGGGAGAAGAAAAGAGCCTATGAGCTAAGCCCAGCATCAAGTCAGGCAGTCAGTGAGGGTACTGATTTTAGGTCTTATCTGAAAATGACTCCATCATTTCTAGGGACAGAGTTTCAAAGATCCTTGTCCTTGGAGAATTGGGAAACTCATAGCTCTATTTTCCCCGTATTCATAAGCCTCACTGTGAAATGGATTTGATTTACTAAAACATTATTGTTTACTAGCTCACACAATTCAGCCCTTAGATGAGAAAGCATATGTTAATATCCATGATCTCCAGTAAATATAGCCATTAGATTCAGGACAACTGAAAGCCATAATCCATAATCTAAGAATTGATAATGGAGAAGAACTTTCCAGGTAATGCCAGTCATTAAACCTGATGAAACACCAGAAGATACTGACCTCCTAATACATGCACTATGAAAAGTGACACAAGGCCAGTGCGCGGCAGCTTACGCCTGTAATCACAGCACTTTGGGAGACCGAGGTGGGTGGACCACCTGAGGTCAGAAGTTTAAGACCAGCCTGGCCAACATGGCAAAACCCCGTCTCTACAAAAAGACAAAAAAAAAAAAAAAAAATTAGCCAGGTGTGGTGATGAGTGCCTGTAATTCCAGCTACTCAAGAGGCTGAGGCAGGAGAATCACTTGAAACCAGAAGGCAGAGGTTGCAGTGAGCCGAGATCGCACCATTGCACTGTAGCCTGGGCAACAGTAAGACTCCGTCTCAAAAAAAAAAAAAAAAAAAAAAAAAAAACAAAACAAAAAAAAAACGAAAAGAAAAGTAACACAATCAAGATGCTATCGTTGGTTGCTTCCATCCTACTTCCTGCCAAGAAGATTGACAATTCACCTGCTGTTCTGGGGATTTGTCTCCCTGCTGATCTCTTTCTTCCCCATAAGTACTGTGAAGATGCTAGCTAGAGCTAGTGATATTCTGAGTAGCATTTTTAATGGGAACACTTGATCCTCCAGAAAAATGTTTGTTCTGTAGTAGGAAGTCCATAGACACCACAGACACGTTTTGCATCTGAAGACAGCAGAAATACCATTAATGGGATAAGTGAGTGGGTATGCAATTTCAATGGCCAGAAGTCACTGTTAAAGATTCAGGGAAGTCCTACAATAAATAGTCCTTTTTAGTAATGTCTGTCCCCACATACTCTAAATTTATTGGGCCACAATATTGAAATATTGTGGAAATGCCCACAAGCATGCCAGTTTAGAAGACATTTTCAGCATATTACCTTTCCAGAACAGCTAACTGTCACCTTTCAAAATATACCAAGTGCACCCAAAGAAGACAGGCCCCAGGCAACCAGGCACAACATACACCCCAAAGCAAGGCAGGGGTTATCAGTGAGGAAAACGGAACGCAAATCTCAGCCTTTTCACAGTGGAACTTAGGCCAGCACTGGTTCCACTTTCTCGTTCCTCATTCTGATTTAATCCTCTCTTCTATGGTCCACTTCAAAGGTCAAACGCTTGCACAAGGCACAAATAAGCGCTAACAATAGAAATACAGCAACAGAACATAGAAGGAAAAGAAAAGAATCTCTAGATCCCTATTCATTTTACACCACACTGCAGCATCCAGGCTGTACACAGCTTTACAGCAAAGCACGGCCCCCATCTAGTGGGGAAGCAGAGGTGTCTAACATCGGTATTTGCAAATGTGAAACCCTCCTCCACCCTCCATATTAAATTTGGCAGCTGTTCCAAAGCTATACGCCAACTAAATCATGCTTGACAATCATATTTGTTTCTGGCTACTTAATTCATTCATTTAGTCCAGTAATAGATATTAACAACATTATATTCCCTACAGCAATGCAAACAATTACAGACATTTGTAATGCTCCAGCTTCTGCTGTGTCACAAATGCTAATGCAGCAGTGAAATTAAATGGAAAAAAAAAAAAAAAAAAAAAAAAAAAACCTGTCCCTCAGGCAGTAAGTTAAATAGAATAAGAGTGATTTTATCTTCTTTCCTGGCAATAGTGGAAAAAAATGAAGAATCTGACAATTTTGAAAAAAAGTTTTTACCCTTGAGCAATGTATTTTTTAATCCATCTGATTCAAACAAATGCTGCATCTTAAACTGCAATTAGGGCAATATATACCAAGTGATTTTTTATAAAAAGTAATAGCACTAAAGACTGCAAAGTTACTTTTCCCATGGTAGTTTATTATAGAAAATACTTCAAGATAAGTGAAAAACAGCCACTGACCACCCAGTCACAGTCAACAAATAAAATTAAGTATCTGAGAGTTTAATCTACCGTTTCCAGTCACTACTCAAAGTAAATGTAAAAATAAAAGAGACTTTGGCAAACATGTGACTAGGTACCACCAATGTAAAAAAAGCTTTCTAGCCCAATTAGTGGTATGCTTCTTTCTGAAATGAAATTGAATGTAACGTTTCTGGTTTTTTATTACGCAGCAGCAACTATATAAACAAATCGACTTCTAATTAAAAGCTTTAGGCCATCAATGACAAAATAATAATTATTTTTAATAATGTGGTTCTTACAATTCAGTGGAAAAGTAGTGGGAAGAAGGTAAAGTCAGAGAATGTAATAAAAAGAAAGCTTCAAACAAACTGCAACAACAGAGTTTAGAGAGTAAAAAATTTAGTTATAACCATGACAGAGAATAAATTCATAATCTTTTGTGATGTTCTGTGCCTTGAAGACAGCAAGACAACAGAATGTACTCAGAAGTGAGAATGGAAGGAGGGGAGAGGAGATTTTGAGCCTAACAACATTCGTGGAAGTAGGAGGGGTGGTCAGTAATAGGAGCAGAAAGGGGCTTTGTAGTGAATTGAGGTCTGCTCAAAGTGGAGGCAAGTAGAAAAAGAGATCATCAAAGTTTAGTAACAATTAACGACACGGATGGAGTAATGTTACTGCTGCTGAGGATAACATCCAATGGGAGAAACGCATGAACTTCAAATAGTAGAAATTCTCCAGAATAAAAAAGACAGACACTGTTGTAAAGACATGATATTTAGGCTGGGGGTAGTGGTGCATGTCTGTAATTCCAGTACTTTGGGAGGCCGAGGTGGATGGATCACTTGAGGCCAGGAGTTTGAGACCAGCCTAGCCAATGTGGCAAAACCCTGTCTCTACTAAAAATACAAAACTTAGCTGAGGTCTAAAAATTTTAGCTCTACTAAAAATACAAAAATTAGGTGGCACATGCCTGTAATTCCTACTACTTGGGAGGCTGAGGCAGGAGAATGGCTTGAACCAGGGAGGCAGAGGTTGCAGTGAGCCCAGATCATATCCCAGCACTGCAGCCTGGGCAGCAGAGTGAGAACCAGTCTCAAAAGAAAAAAAAAAAAAGACATGATATTGGTAGTTGGTTCAAAAAGTGACTTCTAGATAGTGTAAGTGAATAATGTTTAAAATTGATGTTACATAATTGATTAAGGCATATTATTGGGTATAAATTTGTCCCACTACATCCTGGTCCAAGAACCTAACTTTCCAATTCAACTTAAATCTGGTATCTCCCATCTACCCACTCATGGGATGGTCAATATCATCATTATGGATGCACGTGTCATCCCTCTGAGAAATGTGCAAGAATCCTGGCACTAACACAATAAAAGCAAAATTAGCCAGGCCTGACCCTTAGCCCACGTCTGTCATCATTGCTACTAATCCTCTTGCTGTCGCCTGCATTGCCATCAAGCACAGAACTTCTTCCATCCATAAGATACTTTACGAGTTTCCAATTGCAGCTGTAACAGTGTGCCACATACTTAGTGGACAAAAACAACACAAATTCATTACATTACAATTCCAAAGATGAGAAGTCCACAGGGGGCCACACTGGTCTAAAATTAAGGTGTCAAGCAGGCCCACGTTCCTTTCTAGAGGCCATGGGAGATAATCCGTTTTCTTACTTTTTCCAGCTTCCAGAGGCTGCCTGCATTCCCTAGTTAGTGGCCCCTTCTTCCGTCTTCAAAGCCCGCAATGGCAGCTTCAGTCTTTCTCAGGACAATGTCATCTCCGAGAGATTCTAACTCTTCTGCTTCCCTCTTTCCCATTTAAAGACCCTTGTTATTACACTAGGTTCACGTGGATAATCCAGAATAATCTCCTTATTTTGAAGTCATCTGTTAACAAACATAATTCCATCTACAACCTTGATTCCTCCTTGCCAGGTAACCAAACATTTTTGCAGGTTCTAGGGATTAAGACACGAACATCTTTAGGGGATGATGATTTGCCTGCTACAAGCTCTATGATAGAAATCTCACATGGCAATCCTCTTCTAGTGCTTTCCAACCTCTTTTCCTACGTCTGGGAATACAGTAAAAATGAGACTATTTTTACAGCACACTGAGGCAACTGGATAACCCTGTTAGGATATGGCACAATATTTGAGGAGCCCTATACCCTACACTGACCACAGGATTGGTCTCAGGGGTTACTACTGCTCTTAAGGCTGAGGCACTTAGGAAACAAATTATGTTGGTAAGCATGTGCCATCTCTATGAAATCTTCCAGGGCAGCTGACTGGGAGGAAACTTTTCACATTCATTAATCAGACACCCGGCGTCCTCTCAACCTCAGATTTCTCTCTCCACCTGGGCAGCAAATTTCCATCTTGTTATAAAAACATTAGCTTCCCTTGTGCTTCCATCTTCCTCCTTCCTTCTCTGGGGAAACTCGGTGTAACTCTTTGCTGTTCCTGACATTTGATAAAAGGTCCATGTGAGCGGCGAGTGCTAGAATTCAATTCAGATTGGTTTCAGTGAAAAGGAGACTTTTTTTCTCATATAAATGAAGTGTTAAGGAAAGATGGCTTTAGGCATAGCTGGATCTAGGGCTTAATGGTTCTGAAATTCCCTGTGAAGCTCTTTTTCAGGTCCCATAAAGTAGCCATTGGTGATATCAGGCTCACATCAGTCTTTTGTTAGCGGTCCCAGCTGAAACATATTTTATAGATTGTCTAAACATGAATTCATAGAGATTTCTTTTGGTTTCCTGTATGATCAATTTGAAAATATTCTAGCAGTGCAGGAAAAGACAGAATTGTTCTGTTTATAACTAACAAATGGGAAAAATTTTCAATATACCAGTTATTATGGCTTGAAAATGAAATTTCAATTGGATGTAACTGTGCCAATATAGGTAGCTCAGAGGAATTGAGACCAGGAGGAGTTGCTCTTTTAAAGGTCCTTAGCTGGGCATGGTGGCTCATGCCTGTAATCCCAGCACTTTGGGAGGTCGAGATGCAAGGATAACTTGAGGATAGGAGGCCAGGAATTCAAAACCAGCCTGGGCAACATAGTGAGACTCTGTCTCTACCAAAAAAAAAAAAAAAAAAGGAAGAAGAAGATAAAAATTTAAAAATTAGCCAGGTATGGTGGCATGTGCCTTGCAGTCCTAGCTACACAGTAGGCTGAGGCTGGAGGATTGCTTGAGCCCAGGAGTTCAAGATTGCAGTGAGCTATGATCATGATCATGCCACTGCCCAGGTGACCCTGTATCTTAAATATATATATATATATATATATATATATATATATATATATATGTTTATATATGTCCTTAAAAAATAAACTCACACAAATGGTGTCTACATAAAAAGAATTCACACTTGATTTTAACTTTCTAACAAGATGAAAGTCTTCTTTTCAAAGTTCTCCTCTCATATTATAACTGAGGGGATGTATCCTAGTTTTCTAAGTATCTCAAGATCCACCAGTGTTAATACATAAACTGATTTTGTCTCCTTCCAACCGTAATTCTTTGTTAAGATAGTATCTCTGACAGTTTGGACAATGGCATTTGAACAGAAAATTATTTTCTCACACTAAAATGTCTGGAAGAAAAATAATAATAGAAAAGTTACAGAAAAAGAGATGTTATCATTTGGAATTTAAAAAAAATTTGTGGATGACTAAATCAGTATCCCAGGATCTTTATGAATGGATAACATTTATTTGGTATAATGAAGGTGTCTCAATGCAGATGAACCTATTTTATCAAACAAATAAAGAATTTTGTAATGTATCAGATAATCAAATTATGAGATATACACATAAGACATCTAAATTATTTATTCACTAAACAGTTATGGAAAATGTACCCAATGTGAGTCACAGATCCAGGCACTTGAGGCACAACGGCGAAAGACCCCTACCTCCAAGTAGCTCATATTCTATTAGGAGGAAACAGATAATAACATAATAAGTAATAAAATAAAGTGGTAAGTGCTGTGTGAAAACAAACACAGAGTGAGATGAAGGGATAGAGAGTGTGAGGGAGGCCCATTGAAGAGGTAGCAGATGAGCCAAGACTGGAAGAAGCTGAAGGTATTGGCTGTATAATGGAAGAATGCTCCAAACAGAGGAACCAGCTAGTGCAAAGGACCTAAAGCAAAAGCTTGCCGGGCATGTTCCTGGAAGAGTGAGAATTCCTGTCTGGCTAGAACACAATAAACAAGGGTGTGATGGTTAATACTGAGTATCAATTTGATTGGATTGAAGGATGCAAAGTATTGTTCCTGGATGTTCTGTGAAGGTGTTGCCAAAGGAGATTAACATTTGAGTCAGTGGACTGGGAGAGGCAGACACATCTTCAATCCAGGTGGGCACCATCTAATCAGCTGCCAGTGCAGCTACAATAGAGCAGGCAGGAGAAGATGAAAGAGAAGACTTGCTGAGTCTTCTGGCCTTCATCTTTCTCCTGTGCTGGATGCTTCCTGGCCTGGAACATAAGACTCCAAGTTCTTCACCTTTTAGAATCTTGGACTTATACCAGTGGTTTGACAGGGGCTCTTATTTTTATTTTTTTATTTTTTTATTTTTTTTGAGATGGAGTTTTGCTCTTGTTACCCAGGCTGGAGTGCAATGGCGCAATCTCGGCTCACTGCAACCTCTGCCTCCTGGGTTCAGACAATTCTCCTGCCTCAGCCTCCTGAGTAGCTGGGATTACAGGCACGCGCCACCATGCCCAGCTAATTTTTTGTATTTTTAGTAGAGACGGGGTTTCACCATGTTGACCAGGATGGTCTCGATCTCTTGACCTCGTGATCCACCCACCTAGGTCTCCCAAAGTGCTGGGATTACAGGCTTGAGCCACCGCGCCCGGCCGACAGGGGCTCTTGACCCTTGGCCACAGACTGATCCACCACTGGCTTCCTGGCTCCTCAACTTGCAGACAGACTATCGTGGGACTTCACCTTGTGATCATGTGAGTCAATTCTCCTTAATAAACTCCCTTATTTATAATATATATTCTATTAGTTCTGTCCCTCTAGAGATCCCTGACTAATACAAAGGGGAAAAGTAGTCAAAGATAAAATCAGTGAAATAAAGGGAAGGTAAGCTGATTATGTAGGACTTTGTAGATTACTGCTAATGATTTAGCTTTTACTGCTGGGAGGGAGTAAATGGAAGGCTTTAAGCAGAAAAATAACAAGTTCTCATTTATCTTTATCTTTTTTTTTTTGAGACAGAGTTTTGCTCTTGTTACCCAGGCTGGAGTGCAACGGCGCGATCTCGGCTCACCGCAACCTCCGCCTCCTGGGTTCAGGCAATTCTCCTGCCTCAGCCTCCTGAGTAGCTGGGATTACAGGCACGTGCCGCCATGCCCAACTAATTTTTTGTATTTTTAGTAGAGACGGGGTTTCACCTTGTTGACCAGGATGGTCTCGATCTCTCGACCTCGTGATCCACCCGCCTCGGCCTCCCAAAGTGCTGGGATTACAGGCTTGAGCCACCGCGCCCGGCCTCATTTATCTTTAAAGAGAATAACTCTCATTGCTGGCTCGATAATAGCCTAATAAGGGGTAAAGAATGGAAACTTACTTTTACCTAATAATCCATATGAAAGATGATGCTGATATTAACATTAGGGTTGATAAGAAGCTGTGAGATACCAAAAATAGTTTGAAAGCAAAGCTAGTGCAATTGCCTATGGAGTGTGAGTGCTAATACCATGAAAGAAATCAAGAATCATTCTGGGATTTTAACCTAAGCAACTGGAAAGATGGATTTATAATCAGCAGAGCTGGAGGAAGTCGGAGTTGTGCTATCCATAGTACCACATTAGACATACTGAGTTCAGTGGACAGTTGGGTATATGGATCTGGAGGGGTTTTTTTAATTGTACTTTCAGTTCTGGGGCACATGTGCAGATTTTGCAGGATTGTTGCGTAGGTACAGACATGCCATGGTGGTTTGCCATCTCCATCTGCCCATCACCTACATCAGTCATTTCTCCCAGTGTTATCCCTCCCCAGCCTCCCTGCCCCCTGCTGTCCCTCCCATAGCCCCCTACCCCCAACAGACCCCAGTGTATGACATTCCCCTCCCTGTGCCCATGTGTTCTCATTGTTCAACACTTGCCTATGAGTGAGAACACGCAGTGTTTGGTTTTCTGTTCTTGTGTCAGTTTACCGAGAATGATGGTTTCCAGATTCATCCATGTCCCTATAAAGGACATGAACTCATCCTTTTTTATGGCTGTATAGTATTCCATGGTGTATATGTGCCACATTTTCTCTGTCCAGTCTATCACTGATGGGCATTTGGATTGGTTCCAGATCTTTGCCATTGTAAACAGTGCCTCAATGAACATACGTGTGCATGTGTCTTTATAATAGAACGATTTATAATCCTTTGGGTATCTACCCAGTAATAAGATTGCTAGGTCAAATGGAATTTCTATTTCTAGATCCTTGAGGAATCACCACACTGTCTTCCACAATGGTTGAACTAATTTACACTCCCACCAACAATGTAAAAGTGTTCCTATTTCTCCACATCCTCTCCAGCATCTGTTGTCTCTGAATCTGGAGTTTTTAACAGATGAATGTTAGCTAGAGAAAAACAATTTGGAAGTGGCATGCATATTGATGGTTAAAACTATGGGATGAAAAGAGGTCACTAAAGGAATGAGTAAAACCAGGAGTAGAAGAGAATGGAAATAATAAAAGTAGAAGAGGAAGGAAGGGAAGGGAAGGGGAATAGGGAAAGAGGAAGGGGAAGAGACTCAAGAAGCAGAAGAGAGAAAAGGAGGAGATAAGAAAGAACTGAAGGGGAGAGAGGATAAAAGAACCAAGACTGAGAAGATGCAAAGAAGAGGAAGAGGAATCAACAAAGGACACCCAGAAAAAGCAACCGGCGGAAGAAAGAAAAACCCAGAGGTCAGTGTTCTTGGATATAAGTAAAGAAAGAACATCGAGGATGAAAATGTTGAACTGTATGTAAGATTAGGTCTGAGAAATGACCAATTTATTTGTTATCTGACATTGCTTTCACAGTGTGCAGCTCACTGATAACCCTGACAAGGGAAGTTTTGGTGTCATAGTGAAATTGAAAACTCTTAGGAAAAGTTTTGCTATAAAGGAGAGCAAATAAATATGAGACAGCAATTAGTTGAATAAGTGGGATCCAAAGAAAAATTTGTTGGCAGAAATAGAAACCGGTTTGTTTGCTGGGGAATTATTGAATGGAAAGAAATAGAAAAAAAAAAAGAAAGAAAGAAAGAAAGAAAGAAGAAAAAAAGTAGCATAGAAGAAGAAGGAATAATCTTTAGAGCAATGCCCTTGAAAGCCCTGAGTGATGTGATCCAGTGTATAGCAGAGGGGTCGGCTGTAGGTGGGAACATGAAGAGTTTGTTACTGGTAGTGGGACTTACAGAAAGACAGTGAAAGTGAAGCCACTGCAATTGAAGTATGATAGGGAAACTTGGGAAGTTCTTTTTAGATTACTTCAATTTCTTCATGAAGAAAGAAGAGCACCAGCTATGAATGAGTGGGTGCAATTACCTTTGCCCTTTTGTTCCATCTAGGTGAAGTTTCTAATTTCCCCAGAACTAGCCTTTTATATTCATAATTGTATATCATTTTCCAGATGGCAGGCAAACACAGAAGCTAATGAGCACCCCAGGAATAAGAAAAGAAAGACTTTTATGCTCTTGCTCACTATGATGCATGTATATTGTGTCTCTTGATCACAAGTGTTCTGTCTTTAGGACCAATATCTAACTTTAATCTGGAGTTTCCTAGTATTCATAACAAACAAAAGCAAGGTAATACTATGCACACATTCTTTGCACTTTTAAGGTCATGACTTTCTCATTAAATCACTCCTTTAGTAAATTTTCTTTAGTCCTCATAGTACCTCTGTAAGAAACATTCATCCTGGCTGGGCACGGTGACTCAAGCCTGTAATCCCAGTACTTTGGGAGACCGAGGCGGGTGGATCACGAGGTCAAGAAATTGAGAACATCCTGGTCAACATGGTGAAACCCCGTCTCTACTAAAAATACAAAAAAAAAAAAAAAAAAAAAAAAAAAAATGAGCTGGGCATGGTGGTGTGCGCCTGTAGTCCCAGCTACTCCGGAGGCTGAGGCAGGAGAATTGCATGAACCCAGGAGGCAGAGGTTGTAGTGAGCAGAGATCTGGCCATTGCACTCTAGCCTGGGTAACAAGAGCGAAACTCCGTCTCAAAAAAAAAGAAAGAAACATTCATCCTAACACTTGTTTGTGGCAAACTTTTAGAGTAAAGTTTTTAGGAGTTTGCCTTTACTACAAAAGTTTGTTCTTTATTAGGTTTTTAAAGGTGTGTCTAGTCCAGAGTTTCCGAAGAGTGTCACACAGAATTATTCTTTTATTTAATTGGTACAGAGAAATGTTCCTTGAAAAAAGGTTTCTTGATTATAGATTTTAGAAATGCCTCAAACTATATCTTCTTGAAGACATCCAATGAAAATTAGTATATTAAACACTCTGAGAAATCTTCATGTAATAAGGAAATTTTCAAACCTTTCTTATTTATGTTCAACAAAAATAAGAATTTCATAGGGAAGTGTAAGAAACTCCTATATTCTTATTTTCATTGAACATAAATATAACACACTTTGGAAAATGCTGATTTACGGCATTCTTTATACAATAATACAAAATATAGAATTTATTTATAATAAAATTATTAGAAATCTTTTATTTTGATAGCACTATTCCATAATTTTTTTTTTTTTTTTTTTGAGATGGAGTTTCACTCTTGTTACCCAGGCTGGAGTGCAATGGCGCGATCTCGGCTCACCGCAACCTCCGCCTCCTGGGTTCAGGCAATTCTCCTGCCTCAGCCTCCTGAGTAGCTGGGATTACAGGTATGCGCCATAATACCCAGCTAATTTTTTGTAGTTTTAGTAGAGATGGGGTTTCACCATGTTGACCAGGATGGTCTCGATCTCTCGACCTCGTGATCCACCCGCCTCGGCCTCCCAAAGTGCTGAGATTACAGGCTTGAGCCACCACGCCCGGCCTACTATTCCATAATTTAAGGAAATGAATATTTTATTCTAGCATGTTCTACTGCCCTTACCTATTTTGTTCTTGTATAGAAAACATATACATTCCATTGGTGTAGCCCTATTTACTTTTACACAATTACTATGATGTGTGTACTGAGTGTTGCAAAATTAGCCATCATCTGTCTCCTGAAAAATTTTCTGTGACCTACAAAGTACCTCTTTGAAGTAGATGCTGCTAACATTTACCATTTTCCAACTCTAGTCTACCTCTCAGCCACATAGAAGGTTATACTTCCAGATCCCTTCTCTTAGATAGCATCGTAAGACCACATCTGGCCAGTGGAGCGAAGTATATGTGTCACTTGCAGGCCAAAGCATTTGACAAGGGAAGACTCTTATTTCTTTCCCTGATAGCCAACAAAAGCCTTTCATTAAGCTGGTAGAGCTATAATTTATGTGTCAGCACTGCCTCATCAGGTGGGAGACAGCTGCCATGGAAAGAAACCTAGACCTGCAGCAGATGTTGTATAAATAAGAAAAAAAGTTTATAGTGGTAAGTCACTAAGATTTTGGGGTGGTTATCACAGAATCAATTAACTGATGCTGATCAATAGACTGTTTTACCTATACAGAGAAGGAAACAGAGATGAATGGATCATAATCCTCCCAGAGAAGCAAAGAAAAATGTTCTCTGTATCTTATGTCCTAGATCTATATGGGTCTATATTACTGATCTATGTGTCAGGGAATAAGACCAGTATCACTTAAAAGATAAAAATAAATAGAAAGAACCAAATAATATTCATTAGCAAACACCATACCTTCCATTTCTAATTATAAAATACGTAATATAAGACCTATCCTAGAATAGCCATGTAGAATATGCTAAGGTAAAATTTACTTAAAGCAAGAAAATGTTGTCATGCTTTTAAATTATTACCTACATATTAATACATTTAGTTGTAACTAAAAGTAAATTGTGAAATGTCAGCGGAGAATTTTAATGACTCTTCCCTAATATATGTAATGAATCATGTAATGCTTCTTCAAGTAATTATTATGTGAAATTATATTTAAATAATAGGAAATTACGCTTAAAATTGAGCAGTTGAAAGTGTTTGCAATACTGATTGAAACTGCTAATTTAGTGAGTGATAATGGCATAACGTGTCCCAACTCAAAAAGACTCGATCATGAGGCATCCTTGGGACCTCAACAGCATGAGTTGTTTGGGAGAAAGTGAAAACAAGGAGTTTCCAGGCCAAGGCTAAGGGAAATAATACAGGTGTAGATTTGACTCCCTAAAGGCCAGTAGTTTCAAATTCAAAGCCAGTATTCAAATTGATGAGAGAAATTTAAGTGTGACTGTGGCAGGATGAGGCAGAGTGGAGAAAGGCGGGCCGCAAAAGATCTGATTTGGTAAAGAAGCCATGATCACAACCAACTCCAGGCAAAAAAAAAAAAAAAAGATATATAGATAGATAGATAGATAGATAGATAGATAGATAGATAGATAGATATATGTATGTATGTATATATAGTATTGACCTTGCTTAAAGAGACTGGGATCTCTAACATAATGAATATTATTTATCAATGCTTAAAGTAATCTTTACCAAAAGATAAAGATAATTTTATTGCAAACCACCCAAAGACATCTTTATACATAGATGTTGAATTGGTAGCTATTACTACCTGTTGAAGTGTAGACTATTAAGGCATGCAGTTCGGTTTTATACTTCAAAAAAATCATAAATTATTACATTATGGAACTCTGGAATCTGTCCCAAATAGTTGGAACCAAAAATGTCATGTACCAATGCCAAGATTCCACAGTATTTAAGGTAAGGTTGGTTCCTAACTGGAAACAAAATCATTTATGGGTACACAAAGAGCCCAATCCTCTTTAAAAACGTCTAAATAATCTAATAGTAAAGAAGAAATCACGAAGAAAATAAAGATGTTAAGAATCACTGAGGTCTACTTTTAAGTTTTAACATTCAATTGGTTGTAGGATATACATCCTTCTCTCATTCCCCTCTAATATAATACCTTTTTTCTATTTATCCATCAGCTACCATTTGAATGTGTTTCCCAAAATTCATGTGTTGGAAACTTAATCCCCAATATAACAATGTTGAGAGGTGGGGCCTTTAAGAGGTGACTAGGTCATGAGAGCTCTGTCCTCATAAACGGATTAATACCATTATCATGGGAGTGGGTCTCTTACAAGAAGATGAGTCCTTCTCTCTCTCTCTCTCTCTCTCTCTCTCTCTCTCTCTCTTTCTCTTTTTCTGTGCAAGAAATGTCTGAGAGAGAAAGACATTTCTTGCAGTGTCATAACATGGCAGAAGGTATTATATGATGCCAGCACCTTGATCTTAGACTTCCCTGCATCTGGAACGTGAGGAAAAAAAAAAATCTCTTTATTATAGGCTACCCAGTCTGTGATATGCTGTTATGGTAGCACTAAACAGACTAAAACACCAGCCTTTCCCAGGTGATGATGAATTCAAAGGAGACTAGACCAGACCACCATGCTAGCTCTTAACTGCTGACCTACATCAATTGTGGTCATTATATTCCCCCTACTAGTGATCAGTTTGCATTCTGACTTACAACAATAGGTAGCATTTCTAGCCAGTAAAGATGGGAGGGAAAGTGTTTTGAGGACATTCTAGAAAAGGTTTCATTGCTGATAACCATTTTATTACCAGCCTGAGGATGAGGCCAACACACAGAGAGGTCAGAGCCAAGACAGCAACTAAGAAGCAAAACTAGATTCCGGGAATACCACTCCTGGAGCTGCCTGACCTCCTCTGTACCTCTCTCTAGAGAAGAAAATAAACCTTTTATTGCTCAGCTGACTTTATGTATTAAATTTAATTTAGGGTTTTCTGTTACCTGCTGCTGCAGGCATCCTTACTGAAACACCAGAGTTCGTTGTTGTTTTTTCCTTAAAAATATACTAATGTGTTCCAGTTGCCTAACCATTTGGAAAAAGAAAAATAAATAAATAAATACACACACACACACACACACACACACAAATATGGGAAACATGCATTCACAAACAAAAATGTGAACATTACAAATGAAGTAAAATGCAAAGTAAATCTTCCCCTGACTCCCAATCACATTCCTTAAAAGCTATCATGTTACCTGTATCAGTTGTCAGATCTTCTGGTTGTCACTGAAATTTAAAATAATGTGCTTAAATCACCAGTCTTTGACTTATAACTTTAGACACAGTCAATTGATTACCTACTATGAGAGATCATAGAATTAATACACTAATCTTTGCTTACACTTCACCTTCCCTTCTTTCTCCTTCCATTTCCCGACATGTTAGGTACATTTCATATGATTATCTTATAAATATAATTGAATCCTCTCTTCTTTGTTTATACACTGATTGGAAAACACTTATGATAATGCAAACAACTTCATTGTAAATTGAGTAACTAGATCCATAAACAAAGTATTTCTTGTTTCCCAAAAGAGAAACTTCCAAGTGTGAAATTCTAATATATTCTCTCAATTTCCTTCTAGCTTTATTTTCTCCTGAGGATGTATAACTCAGCTGCCATTGTCTCTTGTCCTCAATATTGTTCCCTTTTTTATACATTGTCATGTAGAATAAAAGCTAGGTTTTTTTCATAAAGCGTATGTGGTTGGTAATCTTTGAGTTCTCACATTTTCAAAATGCATTCATTCGATCTCATCCTCTATTAATAATGTGTCTGTTTAGCCCTCTGTTCAAAAGCATTTTCCCCTCAGATCTTTGAAGACATTGCTCCATCAGTTCAGTGCCTGGTATTATTTTTCATAAATCTTTAAACTAATTATTACTGCTTAATAAGGAAACTTCTTTTGACCCCACTATCCCACCAAATACTGCTCATTTCTTTGCACCTCTTTCCAACGGAACTCTACTCATTGCTTTTCTAGATTTGGTGTTTTCCATTTCTCTCACTTTTTTAACAATTTATTTTTTGGTGAATCCTTTAGGTTTTCCCACAACAGGGGACCATTTTGTAGGCACATACCAGAAACTTTATTACAAAAGTTTACATGGAGTACAAGATGAGTAATTTTTCATTTATGCATATATGCAATGCAAAAAATTTTGTTAATTCCAGAAAGACTCTTTAATTAACTATTCATTTATATTAGTATTTTCATCTGTTTCTGTTCATTGCATTATTTTGCAAAACCAAAGGCTAGTTCACCAAAATATGCACAGAGGTGTAGTAAAAGTGGCACAGGATCCTTGGGGCGTCACTTCGCCAGCTGGAAACCTCTGTGGCTGACAGCACCCTCTGCCTGAGCATTGCTCATACCCACTGGGTTCATTCTGACCACTTGGCCATGCAGACTACGCTCAGCTCACGTGGCCCAGATTCCACACTTGCCAAGGGCAAGCCAGGTGAAGAGTGGCAAGGGGTGAGTGAGTGAGTAAGTGTAGGGTCCGGCCACTGAGCACAGCCAGGCATGCCAGCTGCTGTGGTAGGGCAGACAGCTCCAGGTGCCAGCTCCATGCAAGGTTGTAGCTGGACCAAATGTACCACATGCACTGTCTGCTCCAGGCACCCACATTTGGATAAGAGGAACACAGTAGCACCCAGAGCTTAGAGACAGCAGGAATTACAGAGCCCCAAAGAGGTTGTCACAGTCCTGGCTTGGGATCCCCTAGGTTTGGGCTCCCTGAAGGGTGCAGCTCTTCTCTGTCACCCACAACATGGCGGGGGAGGGCGGGTGGGGACGTGTTTCATCCCTGTGTGCGTTGCAACTCTTTTAGTCCCGCCATTGAGCAGATCTGGAGTTCTTGTCCCATAGCAAGAGGAGAGGAGCTTCACTGAGCAACAGAACGGCTCTCAGGAAACCCAAAGTGGGTAGCTCCTTTCCACAAGCAGGTAGTCCCTACAATTTAAGGAGACCCGAAGTATGTAGCTCCTTCCTGCAACTGGTACTCCCCAATCTGTGTAAGTCTGACTGAATCTGGGGTTTTTATGGGCTCAGAAGGGAGGAAGTGTGTGCTGATCCATGGGTGGCCATGGGTGGGTCTGGAAAAAGCACTGTAAGTTCTCACCCCAGGAGGCAGAGTACACCTGCAACTGGCAGACCAGCCCCTAGGCTTCAGACTGTTCCCGGCTTGAAGGAGTGGTTTCACCAGGGACCACCCCTTCCTGTCAGCTGTCCATGCTGAGGAGCACCTACAGGCCCATGCCGAGCCACCCTCAGCCCTATTTCAGCCTCCTTCCCATGGGCCTTGGCACCGAAAGTCCAGAGGGTGCTGGTGTGTCAGTGCCACCTCAAGTGCTGGTCATTCCTGGCCAAGCTGTGACAGCACTTGGGCTGCGCCTCAACTTTCGTCCAAAATTGGAGCAGGCACTGGGAGCAGGGAGTCCAGAGAGTGGGGGCCTGCACTTCCAAGCCTGTGGGGGCAGGGGGCTTCCCAGGCACCCTAAGGGCGCAGGGTAGCTGCAGCTGTGCCTTGGAGCACAGGGCTCCCACCTGTTCCCGGCCATCACAGGCTGCACGGAGCGCAGCCCAGCTGCACCTCCTGGACTGCAGCTGATGTCCCTGAAGCAGCTGTTCCAGATGGGCCACTGCTGCCATCAAAAAGGTTAGACTGTCTTCGTTTATTTTGTGTAGCTATAAAGAAATACATAGCCGGGCGCAGTGGCTCAAGCCTGTAATCCCAGCACTTTGGGAGGTTGAGGCGGGTGGATCACGAGGTCAAGAGATCGAGACCATCCTTGGTCAACATGATGAAACCCCGTTTCTACTAAAAATACAAAAAAAAAAAAAAAACAATTAGCTGGGCATGGTGGCGCGTGCCTATAATCCCAGCTACTCAGGAGGCTGAGGCAGGAGAATTGCCTGAACCCAGGAGGCGGAGGTTGCGGTGAGCCAAGATCGCGCCATTGCACTCCAGCCTGGGTAACAAGAGCGAAACTCCGTCTCAAAAAAAAAAAAAAGAAAGAAAAAGAAACACTTGAGGCTTGGTAATCTCTAAAGAAAGGAGGTTTATGGCTGGGGGAGGTAGCTCACACCTATAATCCCAGCACTTTCAGGGGCCGAGGCAGGCGGATCATGAGGTCAGATCAAGACCAGACTGACCAAACATGGTGAAATCCCGTCTCTACTAAAGATACAAAAAATTAGCATGGTGGCACACGCCTTTAATCCCAGCTACTTGGGAGGCTGAGGCAGAATCGCTTGAACCTGGGAGGGGGAGGTTGCAGTGAGCGATTGCACTCCAGCCTGGGCGAGAGGGCAAGACCCCGTCTCAAAAATAAAAATAAAAAAGAGGTTTATCTGGCTTACACTTCTGCAGGCTGTACAAGTGTGGCTCCAGCATCTGTTTCTGTGAGGGTCTCAGACTGCTTCCACTCATGATGGAAGGCAAAGGGGAACCAACATATATGGAGATCACATGATGAGAGAGAAACCAAGGAAGAGAAAGGGGGAAGTTGTCAGGCTCTTTTTAACAACCATCTCTTGTGGGAACTAATAAAGTAAGAACTCACTTACTCTTGAGAAAGGACATTAAACTATTTATGAGGGATCTACCCCTACAACCCTAATACCTCTCACTGGGTCCCACTTCCAACACTGGGGATCAAATTTCAACATGAGGTTTGGAGTGGACAAACATCCAAACCATAGTAGATTTTAAGAATGATTTCCCATTTATCTTAATAGTCACAGTTTGATTCTTCTGTCTGCAAATACTGTCATGTAAAAATTTAAAAAAATAACTAGCTTTTTTTTGGGGGGAGAATAATAAAGTTTTCATTTACATAAATTATCCTCTCATAATTTGCCTTGATGATGATTATTGTAGGTGTAAAATAGTCCTGAGGAAATAGTATTATTCAAGTAGCTACAACAGTGATCAAAAAAAGAAAAGCTTGTTGATGAAATGTAGGCTAGATTAAAGACTGTCATAATGGGCTCTGATAGGATAATCTTTTTTAATCATAGTAAATTCAAATACTTTTTATTATAATGGGACACAAGTACCAACATAATATATGCTATCATCCTTGCTTTAGTATGTGTTCATGCACATGTTCCAAAGGTTTATTATGATATTTTATTCACTTTTATTTAGGCCAATGTTTACCAAGCTTTTACTTTGGCACAGTTAGATATGCTTAAGGGTATTTAGTAAAAACATTTCCATAGCCCAATCAATTGAGCAAACAATACTTGGTATCTCTACCAAAGATTCACAACATAGATTAGTATGTTGAGAATTTTGAGCAGCTCACTGTCTCAGTTCTGTTCAGACTCATATAACAAGATGCCATAGACTGTGTGGCTTATAAAAAACAGAACTTGATTTCTCACAGTTCTAGAGGCTGAGAAGCCTAAGATGAAGGCATCAGCAGATTGACTGTCTGGTGACCCCTCTTCCTTGTAGATCTTCTCTAACCTCACATGGTAGAAAAAAAACGAAGGATCTCCCTTGGGCCCTTTCTGTAACAGCAATGAGAGCTCTGCCCCCTGAGCTAATCACTCAAAGGCCCTATCTCCTAATACTATATGAATTTGGGGAGACATAAACATTCAGACCCTAGCACTCACCTAAAAAAAGAAACATATTTAACAAGGTTTGAATCCCAACCCAGATTTCACAAATCTATTTAAACATGATTTTTTTTTCATAGCATACTTATTTACTCCTGTCATTCTGAAGAATAAGCTGTTGCTACATGGATTGAATCATAGCTGACACTCTAGTAAAAAGTCCATGATAAAAATTCCATCCAGAAATGTTTTCTATTTCAAATCATTTAAGAGTACTTAATCTTCCTGCCATTCTGTTTTAAACCTGTTCCCATCAGGCACATCCCTACAACTTGATAGAAATTTGTATCCAGGTCATTTTTTGTATCTATATTGCTAAAAACAACAATAGTTAGTTCTCAGTCATCATCTTACTGGACTTAGTGGCAGTATTTTACAAGGTTGATTGCTTTTTCTTTTTCTTTTTTTGGAGACAGTCTTGTTCTGTCATCCAGGCTGGAGTGCAATGGCACAATCTCAGCTCACCACAATCTCTGCCTCTAGATTCAGGCGATTCTCCTGCATCAGTCTCCCACGTAGATGGAATTACAGATGTCCACCACCACACCTGGCTAATTTTTGTATTTTTAATAGAGGCAGGGTTTCATATGTTGGTCAGGCTGGTCTCTAACTCCTGACCTCAAGCAATCCAACCACCTCAGCCTCCCAAAGGGCTAGGATTACAGGTGTGAGCCCATGCCCAGCCACTTTCTACTTCTTGATACATTTGCTTCACTTTATTCCAAGACACAAAACTCGTTACTTACTGGCTGCTGCTTCTCAGATGCCTTTGTACGCTCATTTTCTTTTTGCATTTTTAGAGTATCTGGGGACTCAGTTCTTCACTTGCTTTTTTATACATTCATTCCCTCAGTGATTTCATTTACTCTCAAAGTTTAAAATATCATGTATTTTGACAATTCCAAACTGTACATTTCCAGCTTCACTGTCTCTCCCAACCTTCAGACATATCTCCACCCATTTACTAATCATCTCAAATTTGGTATATCCATGCCCAACTTCTGATTTTTCCTCCTAAATGTCTTCCTTCTGCAGCCTCTCCCATCTTAAAGGCAACTCTGTATTTCCAGTTACTCAGGACATGAAGCTTAGAATAATAGTTTTCTCCTCGATCTTTCACACCTACATCTAACTCATCAACAAATCCTGGTAGCTCTACTGGCAGAATGCATCTGGAATCCAACCACTTCCCACCACTTCCACTGCTGCCACCCTCATGCAATGCACAAGCTGCAACAATTTCTCATCCTCCCATACTGAAATAGCCTCCAAACTGGTCTATTCTACCATTGCCCCTCTATGTCTCTTCTGAACAAAGCAGGTAGAGTGATCCTTTTAAAATGATTTAAAGATTAAGTCATTTATCTGCTCCAAGCTCAGCCATCATATCACATTCCAAAGTCAAATGCTTCATGAAGGTTGGCAAGGCCCTAGGTGATCTGTAAAGCTGCTTTCCACCCCTCTTAACTTTATGAACTCATCTCTGACTACTCTGGTTTGCTCACTAGCTTCCAGTTATGCTTGCTTCTTTGCCATTCCTACAACTTCCCACGTATGCTTCCACCTTCTGTATACATGATTCAAGTCTCTGCTCAAATTTACCTTCTCAATGAGGCCAACACTGACAATCCTGTCGAAAATTGCAACACATCCTCAACCTGCCTGCCCTCCCAATTTTCATCTCCTGTGCTACGTTTCCTTTTACCATACTTTATCAGTTTATAATTTATTCATATGGTTATTGCTTGTCTTTTTCCACAAGAATGTAATCACCCTATCATCCTGCTCACTACTTACAGTGTATTATAACAAGTAATCATAGAGAACTGTACAAGAAACTATTTAGGTTGCACCACATTAGGGCAACCGCTGGAGAGAAGTTTGCAAGGGAGTTGAATAACAAAGTTGAGATATGAGCAAGAATATGAATTTCATAAGACAAAGTAGGCCTGCATGGTACAGAACGTATGTACCACACATCTGCTGTTACCTCCCATTGACTTTGTTAGATGTAGATGTAACTAAATGTGAGTTCACATTATTTCATCTACTCTGATACCATCATTAGAGAAAGGAAATCCTGAAGCAGATTGAGACAAGAACTGTCCTTATTTGTTGATGCCGTATTGTATGAAACAATCTGATACTAGAATCTTAAATTCTTTCAATCTTTTAAATTATAGTGTCAGGGCTAAAATTGTCAGGGCTTCCTTTCCCAGCTGTTAGTTTTCTTTAAATGTCTGACATTCCTTAGATATCAGTATTTGTTTATGAAGGATTAGATCAAATTGCACGAATAGCTGAGAAAAGCAGTTTCTTCAGCAGTTACACGTCTGCATTAGATCTCCTTTTTGAATAGGAATGATGGTTCTCAGTAAATTGTCGGGCAGTGGCCGATCATGGCTCACTGCAGCCTCAAACTCTTGAGTTCACAGGATCTTCCCACCTCAGCTTCCAGAGTAGCTGGGACTATAGGTGCAGGCCATCATACCCGGCTAAATTTGTCAGGGATTTTTAACCAGCAGGCACCCACAGTTGTGTATGCAGAGAAGTTGTTTCTCACCATGCCAACATAAGGCTTTACTCTGGGAGTGCTGCCATTTCTTACCAGCACCCTCTTGACCTTCAAGTGAAAAGTCACTTCACCTCTACTCTGCCTTCACCTCACGCCCTAATACTCTCAACTTGGAAGTCTTCCCCCAAATAATCCCTTTCTTTCAAGACTTGTTCTTAGTCCCTTACCAGAGGAAAAAGTTACTTTTGTTAACTGCTTACCTGGAGGGAGTACCGAAGAGAGGAGCTTTCCAATGCAGTTGTTTAGTAAATTAATATGAATGAATTCTGGCTGGTTTCTCACTACCCTCGCCCAAATCCAATCCTTAAAGCTTCTCCAGGGCATCCTGTTTGTGGTTGTTCTGATTTCTCTCACAATCCACACTCTTCTGCTTTATATATTACTGGAATGTCTCAAAACTTTTTTTTTTTTTTTTGAGACGGAGTTTCACTCTAGTTATCCAGGCTGGAGTGCAATGGCGCGATCTCGGCTCACTGCAACCTCCGCCTCCTGGGTTCAGGCAATTCTCCTGCCTCAGCCTCCTGAATAGCTGGGATTACAGGCACGCGCCACCATGCCCAGCTAGTGTTTTGTATTTTTAGTAGAGACGGGGTTTCACCATGTTGACCAGGATGGTCTCGATCACTTGACCTTGTGATCCCCCTGCCTCGGCCTCCCAAAGTGCTGGGATTACAGGCGTGAGCCACCACGCCCGGCCTGATTTTTTTTTTATATAGGCTACAGATAATCCTCAGCCCAA
Source organism: Saimiri boliviensis (assembly GCF_048565385.1). Classification (NCBI taxonomy): domain Eukaryota; kingdom Metazoa; phylum Chordata; class Mammalia; order Primates; family Cebidae; genus Saimiri; species Saimiri boliviensis. The sequence goes on from NC_133458.1 coordinate 48,075,713, forward strand.
AATTCAAGAGATAGCTAATTTTATTATTAAACTAGTAGATACAAGTTTCAAGAAATAAGTTACATAAATAAAACAGAATAAATTCACTTTCTTAACAGTTTCAAATTAAAGATGATTAAGAAATACAGCTTTATGTAAAGTTTCTGCTTCTACCCAACCAGGCCCAAAGAGGAAAGAACTGGAGAAGGAACACTTGGCTCCTAGCAAGCAAATACAACATAATTGTAATTAGAAGATCTTCAAGCTATCAATATTTGTAAGAGAAGGATGGTAGGAATGCAGTAGAAATTACCAATGACAATCAAACAAAATCCTATCAGGGTTTTCAGATTAGTCAAAAGTAACTTCGTGGATACAGCCTGTGATCAGCATATGTCTCATAGCTTGTATGCCCTCTAAACCTCCAGAGTTGCATAATAAACTTTTAACAATAAAACAACAACAAAGAATATCAGGTTGTAAATATCTGTATTTCTCTCACATACAATGTTGTATGAGATATTTATTTTAATATGTATCCATAGGATTAATACTCATATGGAGTATAATGTGGAAAGTGCAGAACTAAAGAAATAAGTCTATCAGAAAACAAAAGCATACATTTCTTATTATTTAAGAATATTGCACATAATAAGGTTGCACAGAAATTACTGGCTGGTTTTACAAACAGAATGAGGTATTAGTCAATTTCTAGATAAAGATGAGTAGAGAAGAGACACTACACACACAAATAAATCCGTATTAAGACCTAGAGTGTCAACAACTAAGAAAGAAATGTGAAAAGATATGTTAAGTAGCTAAGATTTCAACACTACAATATCATTTTTAGCCTGGGACCAAACACATGACAATCTCTTGTCAATATTTTATAAGTTTTCAACTTTTTTCCAGCCTAAATGACTACGGGCAATAAAACCATTTCCTTTACCCCAGTTCTACTGTAGAAAGGCACAGTGCTGTGGTAAATATCAAACCATCTCTTTCCCAACCTTTCAGTAGCAATTAACCAAGATGCTGTTCTCCTTTGCTGAATGACTCAATTATACAGTTTCATGTACATTTTGCAATCCAAGTCACAGATGTTAAAGAACATGCAATTTTGAATTTGTAAAGGTTTCACTGCAAAAATCATTAGGTTCACACAACTTAAATCTACAATAATTTTTAAAGTTTAATCAGGTAAACTCAATCTTTTCTTTTTTTTTTTTTGGACGAAGTTTCGCTCTTGTTACCCAGGCTGGAGTGCAATGGCACGATCTCAGCTCACTGCAACCTCTGCCTCCTGGGTTCAGGCAATTCTCCTGCCTCAGCCTCCTGAGTAGCTGGGATTACAGGCACGCGCCACCATGCCCAGCTAATTTTTTGTATTTTTTAGTAGAGACGGGGTTTCACCATGTTGACCAGGATGGTCTCGATCTCTTGACCTCGTGATCCACCCGTGTTGGCCTCCCAAAGTGCTGGGATTACAGGCTTGAGCCACCGTGCCCGGCTGAACTCAATCTTTTCTTGGTAATAAAACTGGTGACATTAATAAGCCGAAGGGCAGGTAGAGAAAAAGGACTAGGCAAAAACTACATGTTTTTTAAAGAAACTTTCCTCATCAGGGAAATCAGCATTTCTCTACTAGTTGAATGTTGCTGAATTTGTCAAAAAAAAAAAAAAAATCCTTAAATATATTTAATAGCTATATCAAATTGTTTAACGTGAAATCATGCACTTGTCAAAATGGTTCACAGGAAATCATTTAGCATCAAAGATAATGAGGACGAGTCAACTAGTTGGATTTAGTGAGAACAGAAAAAGAATAAACTACTGTCCTGAACAGTCAGTGTACGTAGTAACCATATTTCCTCTTCGTTGAGTGACAGTCCTGCAGTGCTTGCTAGATCCATGAAATCTATTTTCAGTCTGTACTGTATGCCGATTGGTAGAGTCAAAACCACTGAAAGAAAACATTTTCTCCATATCTTCAAACATGTCATCAAATAATCCACCTCCAAAAGAAAACTCTTGGAAATGATGCCTTTGTCTACTGGAACCATCCTGGCCTGTCTGGAAATGATTTTCAAAATGCTTCTTAGATCGAGGGTTTTGATTTTGACCAAAAAAGCTAAAGTCTTTAAATAAGTCATCAAAATTGAAGTTAAATGACTGCTCAAAGGGACTTCCACTACCTCTTTGTCCTTTACCACTAGTAAAAGCACTGTGTCCAAGTGTATCATACTCTTTTCGTCGATTAGCATCTGAGAGTGTTTCGTATGCTGAAAGAGATAAAAATATTTTTAGTTCCTGAAGGTACAATATTCAAAATTACATATATTCAAATCTCTTCAAGTAAGTGAATTGAACACTACCGTTTTAGGGAAGAATTTCACATCAGAAATAAAAGCAAAACATTACAAACATAAGCATAGAGTTAAAGTTATAAAACAGGGCAGAAACTGTCTTATTAGCTGCTGTTTTATCAGCAGTTGGCACAATGCCATGTATAATAAATAATAAACAGACATTAAATGAATGCTACCATTACTACAAATAAACATGTGGGCAACAATTATAGGGTTCTTTAATCTTCATATTATTGGTGTGAAATAATTACTTGTATTAAAAAATTAAACAGTCAACTATAAACAATAGGAATTAAGATTTTTCACCTCCTTTCTAGTTAAAGTAAACGTTTAATTCTAACTCCCTACTCAGTTACCTCCACCTAACAATAATTACTGAATGCTCAGGAGGTGCAATTTGTTTTAGAAACTAGTCTGAAGTCTAGTTCTTTAAACAATGTTTAAAGAAAACATTGTTTCAATGTTTTCTTTAAAGACAAATATGGCTTTGAAACAGATCAAGTGAAGAACAAAGCACTTTAGAGTCTAACTTAATTTTTAAGTATTTAATGTTTAAAATAGTAAAATATTCTGTCTCATAAGTTAGTTGATAAGAATTTTGGGTTTCTAAAATCCCTTTTGCCATAGAAACAACAGTGATTTTATAAATAATATAGAATACATTTTCAATATGTTTAGTTCTATATACCAATAAAATTATCTATTATGTTTCACGTATTTATTCAGGAATCAAAGTATCTGTGATAAGAAAATAATCTCAGAGAATCATATAATATTTATACATAAATCATACTCTACCACCTCCACCAAACCTTCAAATACAAACACTTCTTAGCTATCATTCTCCTTACTAGTTCATACTCCTGAGACTTCAGAGATTGTCATTTACTTACCTTCTGCAATCTCTCTGAACTTTGCTTCAGCATCAGGGCTTTTATTCTTGTCAGGGTGGTACTTCATGGCTAACTTGTGAAAGGCCTTCTTGATTTGGCGCTCTGATGCCGATTTTGGCACACCTAAGATATCATAGTAGCTTTTTGAGGCCAGAATTAGTTCTGTTATCATTAAAATGCAAATTGCAAAGATGAAAACTGACTGGGGAGTAGCCATTTCTAATATTCTAAAACAGAAAAGAAAAAAAAAAATGTTATGGATGGGGCTAATCTTAAAAATTTTTTCTTTTAAAAGAAATCCAACACAAGGTAAACCTAATGCAGTATCAAAATGTTAAGCATGCAATATCTTGTACCTGTTCACGTTATTTCACTTACAGATTTTTTAACTCCCAAATTGGCTTAACCTTATTGAGAACAGTAAGAATTATTGGCTTTGTCGGTCCACTAATACTCTGGCCATACACAGAGGATATAGAAAATTTAAAATAACTGATTTTTAACCAGTTCATATGGAAGATTCATCATACCAAGCATTGTAAGAAAGAAAAAAAAAGAAAACCAATTAATATAAGATCCCAACCTTCCTTTAAAGAATTCATATCCTGAGAATAATAATATGTTTAACCTCAGAGAAAAAAAAAAAAAAAAGAAACACATAAAAAAAGGTTGAGCACCAAGTTAAATAGTCGAGTATATCTAAATTAGCACTAATCTCTCTCTAAAAATTCAGCTTTCATTTCAGCAGGTGAGCCAAGGACTGCAAATAGAGTTAATAACGCAATACTAACACTGACAATACAATAGAATATTGTCTTTTTCCCAAATGTTAACATCCCAAATGTTTAACCAGGAAGCATGGCCAAATATTGTTTAAAACTCATGATGAACAGAATTTGAGATTTCTGCTAAAGCTGCCAGAAAAATGAACTTTGATAGTCTGCACTGTGGTTAAGGCAGAGTCTTACTTTCAAGTTTCTCAGTAGTTAAAATGTTTCTCTTACCTATAAACCATTCAAAAAATGTTAACTTGGAATTATTGACAACATGTATTTAATGACTTAAGATTCAAAACCAAAGGTTTCCATTCGTTTTTTGAATGCGGAACCACCAGAGTCCTTAGTAACCTATGATGCCATAACAAAGCTGACGAAAAACACTACGGTTTGTGGAAATCGCCTGCCTTCCTCTCCAGTGGCCTTTCCTCAGAGTAATCAGCAGGCAGGTGGATTGCTAATTTCCAGAGTTACTCGTAGTCACGGGTACCAAGGATCAAGAACCACCTCTTGGTTTAAATAACACAGAGTGTGTCCCATGGACGCTGCGTCGACTGCAGGTTGCTCCCTAGTCAAAGCGTGGATCTAAAACTGACAGGGAGGCGCCTCACTGGCTCCGTGGATGTTATTCCACGGTCTCCGGGCGGACATCTGATGATGTTTTTAAAGCAGTCTAGCTTTTTTTTTTTTTTTTGAGACGGAGTTTTGCTCTTGTTACCCAGGCTGGAGTGCAATGGCGCGATCTCGGCTCACCGCAACCTCCGCCTCCTGGGTTCAGGCAATTCCCCTGCCTCAGCCTCCTGAGTAGCTGGGATTACAGGCACGCGCCACCATGCCCAGCTAATTTTTTGTATTTTTAGTAGAGACGGGGTTTCACCATGTTGACCAGGACGGTCTCGATCTCTCGACCTCGTGATCCACCCGCCTCGGCCTCCCAAAGTGCTGGGATTACAGGCTTGAGCCACCGCGCCCGGCTAGCTTTCTTACTGTACAGACTTCTCATCCCCAAGACGGCCCCGCCAGCCAGCAGCCTGTGCCTTGTCCCCCGGCCTCGGTGGCCAGCTAGGCTGGACCGTCCAGCCTTCACCTACGGGCGACTAGCAGCCTCCCCGCCCGCCCAGGCCCCGCCACAGAGGCTGCCCGCGGCCAGGGCTCCAGGCCGGCGCCCGCGAAAGCCAGCGGCACAACTCAAAACACGATCCTGTGATGCGACTCTCTCCGTTCCCCAACTCTCCCGGCCAAAAACCATGCGGCCCGTTCGTCCCTGCGGCGACCGCGGCGGACGCCGAAGCCAGGTCAGCTCACAAAGACAGGCCTGGGCTCGGGGGACGCTCCGAACGCCCCTCCCCACGACCCCGGCCTGGTCCCTCACCTGCACCCTCGGGCTACTGCTGCTCCTCCACAGAGCTGAGGCGTTGGCGACCCTGAAGATTGGCTCCGGTCGGCTGGCTAGAGCCCTGATCTTGGTCGTACACCGACCTAGCGCTCCTCCTTGGCCGCCGGCGCCCAGTCTCCTCTCAGCCAGTTCCTCACTTGCCGGAGGCTGCCGCTGGCGCCACCATCTCAGAAGACCAACACGAAACGCTTCCCCATTGGCTTACGCCTGCCCACGTGACCCCGGCGCTCTACGCGCACGTGGAAAACTGTTATTGCCGCTAAGTCGAGACGCCACTTCCGGCTCCAACCCCGAAAAGGCGGCGCTTAAACCCGCGGAGGCGGAAGTGAGTCGACAAACAAGGCGGCTCTCCCGGCTCATGCCAGCGCAGGCGCATTGGCTCGAGAGGCCTGGATCTGCGGCGCAGCCTCAGTGAGGAGGGACGCCCTGTACCTGTCGCCTGCCCGGGTCTCCCGGGGCCTCACCCGAGTGATGCCGCGCTATTGCGCAGCGATTTGTTGTAAGAACCGCCGGGGACGAAACAATAAAGACCGGAAGCTGAGTTTTTACCCGTAAGTTGTCTCTGAAGCAGAAGCGTCAGCCTCCCTGTGGTGTCCCGGTCCGGTGGCCTTTGGGCTTGGGTATCTCCTATCCGCTCTGCATGCGAGTCCTCAGCTCCACGTAGGTGTCCCGTCGCCCGCGGGAAGACCGTGGAAAGGCTGTCAGTTTACCTACCAATGCCCTTCCTGCCCGAGGACTGCGGGCTGGAGAGACCCAGGGTCCTGTGTGCGTTTTAATAGAACAGTTAGAACTGTCAAGTTTGCGCGGACTTCTGTGGTTTTCACAGTCTTTTCCCCACCTCACGTGATCTCATCTCATTGAGCAACATTAACCACCATTTAAGATACGTGAAACCTGCGAAGTGGAAAGGTGCACACAAAGTTGATTTACACCCTTTGCGAGGCAGGTGCATAGGCACAAGTTCATCCCACTTTTCTCCTGAGGAAACTGAGTCCCAAAATGATTAGGTGACCGGCTTGGAAAGCTTTGTGTCAGAGCCAGAATTAAAAGCTAGTCTTCTGCTTAGGGCTATATATACTCTGCAGAGAACAGGGCACTATTCTGTTACTCTGAATTACTAGAGCCAGGAAACATTTCCATGAAACTATGGAAGCACTGATTTTTATTCAGAAATACAGGAAAGCAGTGTATAATAATTAGGGGTCCAGGCTTCAGTGCTAGATCCTGGTTCCACTGCTTTGTAGCAGAATGACCTCTTGCACATTATTTAGGCTTTGGGTGCCTCACATATCTATAAAGTGAACATATTAATAGTACTTACATAATTAATATATGAAAAGCAACTTATTTAAAATATTGCATTTCCATCTTTTCTTGTATTTAAAAACAATTTATTTCGATCTAACCTGGTTCAGATTTCAGCAGTTGTTTCGTGCCCATTTTACTTTAAATCTGAAGGACTTATTCACTAATGATTCAGCTGCTTTCCAGTATTTTAATTAATGGACAAAGAACTGATAACCCCGCCTGCTGCGGTGGCTCACGCCTGTTATCCCAGCACTTTGGGAGGCCTAGGTGGGCAGAAAACTTGAGGTTGGGAGTTCAAGACCAGCCTGACCAACATGGAGTAAACCTGTCTCTACTGAAAGCACAAAATCAGCTGGGCGTGGTGGCACATGCCAGTAATCTCAGCTATTCCAGAGGCTGAGGCAGGAAAATCGCTTGAACCCGGGAGGCAGAGGTTGCAGTGAGGAGAGATCCCACTGTTGCACTCCAGCATGGGCAATGAGAGTGAAACTCCGTCTCAAAAACAAACTGACAACCCCAAGTAATTTACACTCCATGGCAATATTTTCAGGACTGTCTCCCTTGAAGCCCAGCCTCAAGATGCAAAGAGATGTTTTAGGGAGGAAAAAAATCTAATCCACTTTCAGTTTATTGGGAAATGCTACTGTATTAATGGCTCTATCTCTGAGAATGTTTGTAGCAAAAAATCTTGTTGAACCCGTTATTTCCCAGACTTATTTGGCCTTTGATATTGGAGATGTGGTATAATTCCACACTAACATTTTTAACTAACCTTTGCGGAACTTACAGTAACTTTTTAGGAAGGAAAAAAATGGAAGTGAATCATAAAGATTCCTTTCACTGAAAACTGAATTTAGTAAAAGTGGGATTCTTTCTAGTGTGTGTTTTTTTTAAATTTTGTGTATAATCCATAAAATAAAAATTGAATTGGTTTTATTCTCCAGTAGCGCCAAACTTGAATTGAATTTGCTCATGTTAACACTACAGCAAACTGTAGTTTAAATGTATATGAATTTAGGAATTCAGTTAATATAGTGTCCAGTTTGTACTGTGATTATCATATGCTGTTTTGGGAATTACATAAGACAATGAAACAAAATTATCAGTCAAATGAATTGAACCAATATGAAGATGTAATTTATTCAGGAAACATGATCAAGAAGATTTCTCAGATACTTATCTGTTGAGGAAACAATACAGTTCAGTTACCAATAAGGATATTCACAAAGTATTTTTTAATGATTTGATAACAGCATATAGGTACAATAAAAATAACTTGCAAACAGCATCCATATACATGAATTTACAGTAAAAAACATTACTGTAAAAGGCCTATTCTCATTTCAGTTTTAACAAAAGATAGGAATTTACCAGTGGCCAGAAGAAGTCAGGTCCTCTAAAAGAAAATCTGTTTGCCTTTAACTTCGTTTCCTGGTTAGGCTTGTCATACTTACAACCTAATATTTGTAAAGTTAAAATATTTTTAAAACTTGTATTAATACTGTTTCTATGGTTAGAATTTCCAAAGGTAGTTTATCTGATTTTTTTCCATATAAGGATATTAGGATTAAAAGTTATGTCTTACAGAGTACCCAGACTCTCCATGGCATCTTAAGTTACCAGAATTTATGGGGGAAAAAATGATGCTACTACAAAACATAAGCTAAATGGTTGGGATTGGGGGAGGGAATATGTAACAGCTACATTTCATATGAGAAACCTTATATTGTTACTGTTTTTTTTAAACAGGAAATTATGTGATATGTGTCTTGAACTGTGTTCTTGGAAAATTATGTAATGGAATCTAAACCATTTTCAAATGTTGTGTTGTATACTTTGACCCAAACCTTTTTATTTTGATAAGAAAAATTTTCTATTAAATTCTGCCATTAGTCCAGTTTTGCCTATAAAACACAGAGTAATACTAGGACCAACTGTAAATCCAGGTTATTGTCAGGTACAGGAATAAAATGTATACAGAGCTGTCTTGCCATTTATATTTGATTTGTTTCATATAAAATATATGAGACTATCCCTTTTAACATGTTTCGTTCTTTTCTTGTATCAGAGTTTCTCTTTCAGAACTTGAAGTTTGGAGTTTCCACTTCATTGGTTATAGAATTGTAGTACTATTAGACTAAATTACATATAGAGAGAATTGAAGCTGATGCTAGTAAAGAGACCAGAATATTTTCAGTACTCTTTCAGCTAAATGATTTGTTTGAAGTAACATCTACTGGCCAGGCACGGTGGCTCAAGCCTGTAATCCCAGCATTTTGGGAGGCTGAGGCGGGTGGATCACGAGGTTGAGAGATCGAGACCATCCTGGTCAACATGGTGAAACCCCGTCTCTACTAAAAATACAAAAAACTAGCTGGGCATGGTGGCGCGTGCCTGTAATCCCAGCTATTCAGGAGGCTGAGGCAGTAGAATTGCCTGAGCCCAGGAGGCGGAGGTTGCGGTGAGCTGAGACCGCACCATTGCACTCCAGCCTGGGTAACAAGAGCGAAACTCTGTCTCAAAAAAAAAAAAAAAAAAAAAAAAGAAAAGAAATAATATCTACTTAGTTTTTAAATATTAACATAAATAAGATCATAAAACTTAATACTGCCTTGAATTATAGACAAACTATTTGACTTGTGGTATTATGAAATACATTTGCATAGGTATTTATAATTTATACAAAGCTGTTTTCTAGTTCTAGGCAAACTGTACAATATAAAAATGGAGCATAATCCATACAAAATACAAATAGATTTTATCCTTTATAGGAACACATATATTTTACTTGAAGGGACTCTGAGATGTGTTCAGCTCTTATCAGATGAGAGCCTTGGCTACATGTCTTACACCTTAGTCCTCTTACTGCAGAGATGATATGGTAATAGTTATCATGAAGATGCCCTTATTTGGTAGGGGTGGTTGCCTTGCTATTGTAGTACTTACTTGATGCATAGGTTACTCAGATATATGGGGTTGGCATTTGGCAAAATTGTAAAAATATAGCAAAGTTTTCCATTTTTTTCTTTTTTTTAATTCCAGATTTCCTCTACATGACAAAGAAAGACTGGAAAAGTGGTTAAAGAATATGAAGCGAGATTCATGGGTTCCCAGTAAATACCAGTTTCTATGTAGTGACCATTTTACTCCTGACTCTCTTGACATCAGATGGGGTATCCGATATTTAAAACAAACTGCAATTCCAACAATATTTTCTTTGCCTGAAGACAATCAGGTATTGGAGTAGGGGAGACGGGTAATGCTGAGCAGAGCAGCAGATTGCAGGGTGGCAGGTGATCAGTTGGGAGAGTAAGAGGGAACTATAACTTGGGAAAACATACGTGGAAAAAAGAGAGCAGTAATTTGTGCTTTTACTAAAGTAATAATTTTTTAAAATTTAAACTCATGAAGCACAGCTTAAGAGAAGCAAGAGATATACATTACTAAGTTATTAATATAAGTTCATGAGTTTTATTTTTTATATTGTTTCATTTTGGTTTTTGAGACGGAGTCTTGCTCTGTCATCTGGGCTGGAATGCAATGGTGTGATCTCAGCTTACTGCAACCTCCACCTCTCGGGTTCAAGTGATTCTCTTGCCTCAGCCTCCTGAGTAGCTGGGGTTACAGGCGGCTACCACCATGCCTGGCTAATTTTTATATTGTTAGTAGAGATGGGGCTTCACCATGTTGGCCAGACTGGTCTCGAACTCCTGACTTCAGGTGATCTGCCCACCTTGGCCTCCCAATATACTTGTCTTTTGAATGATCTTAAATGTTTCTGCTGTATATTGAATGGGGTTAATGCTTTTTAAAGAACACTTTAAGGTATATGTACTTAGAACATCTTTTTTGTCTAAATAAATTGGCTTGGCCAGTATACTGCTCAAAGTTATAATTAAATAGTCAGCACTAACAGAATAAACCTATGAAGATCATCCTTTTCAGAACATGAAAATATTATTTTCTAGGGAAAAGATCCTTCTAAAAAAAAATCCCAGAAGAAAAAATTGGAAGATGAGAAAGAAGTATGCCTAAAAGACAAGTCAGAAGAATCATTTGTATTAAATGAGACAAAGAAAAATACAGTTAACACAAATGTGCCCCCTGAACATGCAGAATTACTTCATTCATCTTCCTTGGTAAAGCCACCAGCTCCCAAAACAGGAAGTATACAAAATAACATGTTAACTCTTAATGTAGTTAAACAACATACTGGGAAACCAGAATCTACCTTGGAAACATCAGTTAACCAAGATACAGGTATAGGTGATTTTCACACATGTTTTGAGAATCTAAACTCTACAACTATTACTCTAACAACTTCAAATTCAGAAGGTATTTATCAGTCTTTGGAAACGCAAGAAGTTCTTGAAGTAACTACCAATCATCTTGCTAATCCAAACTTTACAAGTAATTCCATGGAAATTAAGTCAGCACAGGAAAATCCATTCTTATTCAGCACAATTAATCAAACAGTTGAAGATTTAAACACAAATAAAGAATCTGTTATTGCCATTTTTGTACCTGCAGAAAATTCTAAACCTTCAGTTAATTCTTTTATATCTGCCCCAAAAGAAACCATGGAAATAGAAGACATGAACATTGAAGACTCCTTATATAAGGATGTAGACTATGGAACAGAAGTTTTACAAATTGAACATTCTTACTGCAGACAAGATATAAATAAGGAACATCTTTGGCAAAAAGTCTCTAAGCTACATTCAAAGATAACTCTTCTAGAGTTGAAAGAGCAACAAACTCTAGGTAGATTGAAGTCTTTGGAAGCTCTTATAAGGCAGCTAAAGCAGGAAAACTGGGTATCTGAAGAAAATGTCAAGATTATAGAAAATCATTTTACAACATATGAAGTCACTATGTTATAGAATAAAGAGGTTTTACAGGTGTGATTGTTAAATAAGCTTTTTTCAGCCAAACTACATCTAAAGTGAACTTTTTCCTATGTAAAGTTCTCATCTTAATGAACCTATGAGAGTGCTGTAAAGTTATAAACTGTATCCTATTCTTGTAATGCTCATTTAAGAAAAACCAGAGAGGAGCTGGAGAGAAAAATGGTTTCTTTACTTGATAATTTTTCAAATTAAAATTTAGCACATACATAGTAGGATCCAGTTATAACATGAGAAAACAAGCAAGTGGCCAAACAACACAGACTAGAAGTCAGGTTCAGGAATGAGACCTGGTTCTACCACTGGCATATGATTTGGGCAAGTTATCATGATTGAGCCTCTGTCCCCAATTCATAAAATAAGCACATACTAGATTTCTATTTGTCTGGTTCTTTATAGTTCCTTCCCTTTTTATTAAGATACTTCTATTAAAACAGATTTTCTGTAAGATAATATAGACTTAATACTAGAAGTTGGCTAGAATTTGATATTAACTATGTATTCAATATTTATTGAATTCTGTAGTATTTGACCTTTTGGTTATATGTATATATTCCAATTATATATATATGTAATAGGAAGGTAAACTTTTTTTTTTTTTTTTTTTTTGAGACGGAGTTTCACTCTTGTTACCCAGGCTGGAGTGCAGTGGCGCGATCTCAGCTCACCGCAACCTCCGCCTCCTGGGTTCAGGCAATTCTCCTGCCTCAGCCTCCTGAGTAGCTGGGATTACAGGCACGCACCACCACGCCCAGCTAATTTTTTGTATTTTTAGTAGAGACGGGGTTTCACCATGTTGACCAGGTTGGTCTTGATCTCTCGACCTCGTGAACCACCCGCCTCGGCCTCCCAAAGTGCTGGGATTACAGGCTTGAGCCACCGCGCCCGGCTACTTTTTTTTTTTGAGACAGTCGTTCTGTCACCCAGGCTGGAGTACAGTGGCATGATCTCAGCTCACTGCAGCCTCCGCGTCCCAGGTTCAAATGATTCTCCTTCCTTAGCCTCTCGAGTAGCTGGGATTACAGGTGCATACCACCACATCTGGCTAATTTTTGTATTTTTAGTGGAAATGAGGTTTCACCATGTTGGCCAGGCTGGTCTCAAACTCCTGACCTCCAGTGATCCACTCGCCTCAACCTCCCAAAGTGCTGGGATTATAGGCATGAATCACCATGCCAGGCCAAGATAGACCTTTTCTAATTTTATTCCAGTTGAACTAAACTAAGAAACCACCCATCAGCCGAGTTCTTAGAAGAGGAACCTGAAAGGATATGTATTTTCGTAACTTATGTGTGGCTAACCATCAAATACATAGTCATTTATGCTTCTAAACATCCTGTATTTATGCAGCTACATTTGTAAACCACAAATTTTAATGAAGTTATTTTAAATAGTTATATTTTAGAAATCATAATTTATATATATTTCTTAGTAGGTATAGCTTTTAAAATATGTCCTTGTGTCATTGTTAAATTCCAAAATAATAGAGTAATAATACTGTACATTCCCACTTATATGTATTTTACTAAAATTTATAAGCAAGAAATTATAGATAAGTGGTTATGACCTAGGAAGACAAAGAATCTCTCTCAAGAAAGAGAAGTGATGGTAATGTAAATAAAAATACTGTTTATATTCACAGGATTTTAAGAAAACTGTAAAAGCAAAGACTTTGTAGTAATGACACAAACGTGAAAAATAGATGTTTTCTTAAAATTGGCCATCAATATAATTATGTTTCTGTCTATGATGTTGAGCAAGTTCTATCAGTCTGATTCTTAGTTTTCTTGTCTGTTAAGTAGAAGATAACTATTACTTACCTTAAAGGATAGCTTTCAGAATTCTGTAAGATTTTCGGTTCTGGAAAATAGGAGGTACTCAATAAAAGTTGACTCTGAATGGCAAATAATATTCTAATTGTTTTGTAAATGCATGATGATTATTTTTGGCCACATTTCACTTAGTTTTGTTAGGCCAGTATTAATTGGTATTATATGAAAGTGTGTCAACTAATTATAAAAAGATTAGAAGTGACTATTAGGTGATGATGGGGGGGGAGTTAAAATTTTGCATAAATTATGTGCAGATAATTGATAGAGTTAATACAGTGTTACTAAATATCCCCGTGTTGCATTTTGCAAGTAATTTAAAATACAGATGAAAATAATCTTGAGTCACAATAAAGTAATAGATTAACTCAAGTTTTCAGAGTGCACATTGTAGTAATTTTTATTTAAAGTTACAGTTTCCTCAGGAAAAATATAAACTAACTGTATTTCTTTAAAAAATTATAAGTAAAGGTTGAGTATCTCTTCTCTGAAAATCTAAAATGCTCCAAAACCTGAAACTTTTTGAGCACCAACATGACATGCAAAGGAAATGCTCACTAGGGCATTTCAGTCTTCAGATTTTTGAATTGGGGATGCTCAGCTGTTAAGTTTACTGCAACTATTTCATATTCTGAAAAACGGTACCCTTTCTGTATTCACATTCATCCTTACTCTGATTCCCTGGACCATAGTAATCATTCTCCTGTAAAACTTTCAACAGCATTGCTCTTTTGCCTATTGTTCTCACTTGCCTAAACTACATTCCTGGTTGAGTAACTGTTAAAGTTTATCTCTTTGCCTGTTCTCTTCCTACATCAGAACAGCTAGTAGAATAGAAAAGTCACATGATTGGACAGACTTCATTATAAAGTCATGACCACAAATCAGATGGGCCCAGCAGTGTCACCGTATTTTTCTACTAAGTTCATAACCCCACTCTTAAATTATCTCTCTCACTCCTCCCTTCCTTTTCTGCCTCTCCCTCCTCCTTGCCCAAGATGAGGATCTCATCACATGCTTCATCTAGAAAATCAAAATCATTAGCTCATGTCTCTCTTAAAAGGTCATTAATGTTCTTAAGACTAAAATCCAAAAATTATTTTTCTTACTGTATTTATTCATTGAGACCTAATGGATACAGAGTACGGTATTTATTTCTACCCACATCAGAATGAAAAAAAAATTGTCATTTCACAATAATTTGTTTCTGTGGAAACCCACAATCATCCATGTTAGGGAATGGACTGATGAAATTCAATACTTGTCACCTGATGTAAAATAAGCTTCAAATTTGTTTCTAAAACACACATTCTAAAATTGCAAGCTTTCCTAGGATTTGGAGTAAGAAAATCTTTAGAAATTTGTGAACCTCCTAATAACTACAGTGGATATTCCTCAAAATCTGTATGGAAGAAAGTAAGGGTAAATGAGATGGATGAAAGGGAAGTAGTCTAGATGAAAGGAAGGGAGGAGGAGAGTGGATGAAAGGATTGATGGATGGATAGATGAGTATGTTTAGGTTCCACTTTTTAAACAGCTGTTCTTTTCTAAGTAGTAGTCCAGTTCGAGTCTGAAAAAAATCGGGGGAGGATTCTACAATCCCCTCAACCTAAAGGAGCAGAACAGGAAATCCTGTGAACTGAATCTGGATTCCTCACCATTATCTCAGTAAGACACCCTCATTACTAAAAACACTCTCATCTAGTACAGGATGTATATTTGAGAGAAGTCTCAAAGTTTATTTTGCCAAGGTTAAGGACATACCCTTGACACAGCTGTAGGAGGCCCTGATGGCATGTGCCCAAGGTGGTTGGAGTACAGTTTGCTTTTATACATTTTAGGGAGACATGAGACATCAATATGTGTAAGATGTACATTTGATTTAGTGTGGAAAAGCAGAACCACTCAAAGCGGGGCTTCCACGTCAAAAGTCGCTAAGAGACAAAAGGTTGCATTCTTTTGAGTCCTTGATCAGCTTTCTGCTGAATACACAATTTAGTCTGGCTCAGTGAATCTGTATTTTTACATGAACAATAGGGCATTGGAAGCAATCAGATATGTATGTCCCAGGTGAATCTCAGAGGGATGACTGAGTTCTGTCCTTTTCTACAAGGAATTTCCTTGTTAGCAAATTGGGAGAGAGGCATGTAGCTTTTTATCATTGTGGCTGTCTTCTTTAGGAACAAAATAAGGGAGGCAGGTTTGCCTCAGCAAGGCACACTGGCTCCGTTCCTATAATGCCAGCACTTTGGGAGGCCAAGGCAAGAGGATCGCTTGAGGCCAGGAGTTTGATACCAGCCTGGGCAACATAGCAAGACCCCATCTATTAAAAAAAAAAAAAAATTAAGGGAGCAGCATCAAGGACCTCAACTGAAGGTAATTTAGTACACCTAGGAAGAAAACTTGCTGCATTTTAATAAGTGTCAGGTAATAGTACTGTATGTGGTTCTTGAACCATATTTTAAGAAACAGCCTTAGAAAATTAGTGGCTCCATTCCTGATTGGAATGCCTCTTCATTTATTTCCACTAGTTCTATTTTTTATGCCACTGCCAGTTTTTTATTTTTCTCCAACTTTTCTGCAACACAGAAAGATATGTACAAGCTAGAGTATAATAAAGTATTATTTTATGTATAAAGAGTTTATAGCCGGGCGCGGTGGCTCAAGCCTGTAATCCTAGCACTTTCGGAGGCCGAGGCGGGTGGATCACGAGGTCGAGAGATCGAGACCATTCTGGTCAACATGGTGAAAAACCGTCTCTACTAAAGATACAAAAAAATTAGCTGGGCATGGTGGCACGTGCCTGTAATCCCAGCTACTCAGGAGGCTGAGGCAGGAGAATTGCTTGAACCCAGGAGGCGGAGGTTGTGGTGAGCCGAGATCGCGCCATTGCACTCCAGCCTGGGTAATAAGAGCAAAACTCCGTCTCAAAAAAAAAAAAAAAAAAAGTTTATATAATTTGCCATTTAAGATAGCAAATGCAACATACACATTTTTAGCTTTTCTCTTAACTGATAACAACTATAAAGATATTTTTTGCCAGGCGTGGTGGCTCAAGCCTGTAATCCCAGCACTTTGGGAGGCCGAGGCAGGTGGATCACAAGGTCAAGAAATCGAGACCATCCTGGTCAACATGGTGAAACCCCGTCTCTACTAGAACTACAAAAAATTAGCTGGGCATGGTGACACGTGCCTGTAATTCCAGCTACTCAGGAGGCTGAGGCAGGAGATTTGCCTGAACCCAGGAGGCGGAGGTTGCGGTGAGCCAAGATCACGCCATTGCACTCCAGCCTGGGTAACAAGAGAGAAACTCCGTCTCAAAAAAAAAAAAAAAAAAAAAATATATATATATATATATATATATATATATATATGCATTAAGTGTGTTATTTTGAGAAATATAGGTAAATACACTAAGAATCTGCATATATCATTAGAAGGGGGTTGACTCTGGGGAGCAGAAAATGAATGAGAACTGCAGGGTTTTGATTTTGTTTTTGTTTTGTAACAAGGCTTGTAAAACACTGGGTTTTTAAGCATGTATGTAAGAACTATGGGCTCATTCCTATTCATCCTTCAGGACTGATATGGTTTGGCTGTGTCCCTACCCAAATCTAATCTTGAATTGTATCTCCCATAATTTCCATGTGTCATAGGAGAGACCAGTGGGAGGTAATTGAATTTTGAGGGCAGGTCTTTCCCATGCTGTTGTCATGATAATGAATAAGTCTCACGAAATCTGATGGCTTTTTAAAGGGGAGTTTCCCCTAAACAATCTCTCTTGCCTGCTGCCATGTAAGATGTGACTTTGCTCCTCATTTGCCTTCAGTCATGATTGTGAGGCCTCCCTAGCCATGTGGAACTGTGAGTCAATTAAACCTCTTTCCTTTATAAATTACCCAGTCTTGGATTATGTCTTTATTAGCAGCTTGAGAACAGACTAATACAAGGACTGACCTATTCGTTATTTTATCTAGAAAGCCTTCATTTGCCCTTCCAGATAACCTTCATATTTAGTCTGTTAGCTCCTTTTACTTAACCCTAATATAATTTCTATTATCCAGTGTCATTATTGCTTCTTTTTCCTCTCCAAAGTATAAGTTTTTATGAGCTTTTTAGCTTCACTGTACAGCACAATTCGTAGTACAAAGTCAGAGCTCCATAAATGTTTGTCAGGTGAACAATAGCACCTACTAAGCCATATTTCAGAAACTATTTTGCTGGTTCTAATTCTGGCACCACATTCAGACAGTCAGCATATAAATTAACTAATTTTTAGATTCATGAGTATATTATTGTCCCATTATTCAGGCAGGCCCTGTTAAATTATTAACTTGACTTGTAAATAATGCTACTTTACATGTTATAACCAGTACCTAGAAAAGGTGCTGTAGCATTCCCTCCAGGGGGACTGGACCATGGGAGGCCTTTAGAGGGTCATTGAATTTCTAAAATTTCATGCAAAATTTCATGTGCAGAGGCATTTTTCTGGAAAGAGAGCTCACAGTTTCTATTAAGATTAAGGAAGGGATAAATTACCCCTCGAAATTTAAACACCACTCCTCAGGGCAATAATATCTTTCACCTCACCTTGTGCCATACTTTAGAGTAACAAAAAGCTCTTTACATGTTTTATTATCTAAAAACCCTAAAACACATAAATGGAAAATCAACTATTCTAGATAGATTTTAATACACAAACACCAGCTCAACTATGTGATTTTAATTAATCAGGAGTAGAACCAGGACTAAGAAAAATTGTTCCAGGTCTAAAAGCAGGCTTGATAAACTGTACACAGAATTCTTAAAAATCTTAGACCAACACTGCCTCATAATTTTATGGAAAATAACTTTTAATGTTCAAATTACTATATAGAATATCAAAATAAATTTAGGAATTAAGTGTTCTTTTGAATCACTGGAAAATAATATGTAAGCTGAATCCTTGCTTTTGGTTATGGAAATATAATTCAAAATGAAAAGCAACAGAGCAGGAGAGAACCTAACGTTTAGTTTTTTTCAGTGCATGGTTCATGTTTTCCATTAATAAAGATATGTGGTGTTTAAATATGCACAATGAACTAGAATATTATAAATGTGAAATTAGGTCAATTTCATTGCGCTTGCAACCTTGGTTAGTTTAAGAGAAAATGAATTCACTGGCATGAAACTAGAACGAACCTGAAGCATGGATGAAAAATAAGTCAATCTGTTCATGAGTGTGGTATTAAAAGATGAGAAGGAATTTTTGAGGGAGTGAAGAGGGACAGATAAAGGACACTATACAAATCGTTCAAACAATCCTGACAAAGTCATTAAATAAGAAATGTCTATTCCTTTTTTGGAACATTAAATAATATGTTTAAGAAATACTGGTTTTGCCCTGTTAAAACGGTGCTTTGAAATACCCTTGAGCATATCAACTTCCAGTCCACCTGGATGGTCTCCTTAATTTGGGAAATGATAAAACACAAAGGGAAAACTATGTTCCAATAATATGGGAGGGATATGGTGCTGGGATCCAGCTGGGATCCCTTATATTACCAATGCAAGGGAGACTGAAACATCTGGTTTGCCCTGGTGATATAATCTAGTAAGTAGGCAGAAGCACATTACTGAGTATCACCACAGAAATGTACTTCTGAGGAGTACTGTAAACAAAGCTTTTTAATAAAAAATAGGCAACATCAGCTCAAGTCATGCAAAGTTAAACTGCTCGTTCCTTAGCAATAGCAAAATACTGAGTGAGGAGACAGCACTATTAAGAAGAGAGGGGCGGGGCGCGGTGGCTCAAGCCTGTAATCCCAGCACTTTGGGAGGCCGAGGCGGGTGGATCACAAGGTCGAGAGATCGAGACCAACCTGGTCAACATGGTGAAACCCCGTCTCTACTAAAAATACAAAAAATTAGCTGGGCATGGTGGCGCGTGCCTATAATCCCAGCTACTCAGGAGGCTGAGGCAGGAGAATTGCCTGAACCCAGGAGGCGGAGGTTGCGGTGAGCCGAGATCGCGCCATTGCACTCCAGCCTGGGTAACAAGAGCAAAACTCCGTCTCAAAAAAAAAAAAAAAAGAAGAGAGGGCCAGGCGCGATGGCTCATGCTGGTAATCCCAGCACTTTGGGAGGCTGAGGTGGGTGGATCACGAGGTCAGGAGTTTGAGACCAGCCTGGCCAAGATGGTGCAACCCCATCTCTACTAAAAATATTTAAAAAAAAAAAATAGCCAGGCACAGTGGCGGGTGCCTCTAATCCCAGCTACTCGGGAGGCTGAGGCAGGAGAATGGCTTGAACCTGGAAGGCAGAGGTTCCAGTGAGCTGAGATCACACCATTTCACTCCAGCCGGGGTGACAGAGTGAGACTCCATCTCAAAATAAATAAATAAATAAATAAAATAGAGAATGGTGCACTTGGTTTTAAACAATAATTCTTGATATGGGAAAAACTGCTTCCAAACTTAGATAAAATGATCCCACAAATTCCTCCTTCTCCTTCTCTTCTTCCTTCTCCCCTTACTCTTCCCCTTCCTGTTTTTTTTTTTTTTTTTTGAACCAGAACTTTTCAAGGGCAGCAGTGTGGGTAAGGGTCCTATATATCACTGCAGAACCAGTTCAAATATCACCTCTTCCAGCTGCAAACACCAGTTGGTTGTTTATGCGTCTTGTCTGAACACATTCTATTCATTTTTAAAACTAAATCACACTTTTCTGTAATTGCCTCTTTATGTATCAGTCCCTGTCATTGCACTGCAAGTTCCTAAGAGGTGGAGGCCAAAACTTACTTGTTTTTGGCACCTAGCAGGCCCTCAATGTGTTGCAGAAAAACAAGATAATAATATGCTGTCTCTTGTGGTCTTATCTGATTGATGGATGGTTGATAAAGTGAACTGCATCATGCTGAGATCTACTTAATGCTATGTAATAAATACCATTTAATAAATGCTTAGATCTATTTATTATTTAATACATACTGTAGAATGTTAAGAGAAACTTTAAATTGCTCAATCTCAAAACCTGTTGCTAACTCTATTCTGGCTTTCTTGCCCTACTGTGTATCTCAACTCCACTCATTTTAACAGCAAACTGAGGAGAAACCATAGAAATTAGAATCTCAAAGGAGATGGGAAAATTGGAAAAGATAAGACTTAAATGAGAGAAGAGAAACTTAAGATGGCTAAAAATACACATATCACTATTTTCAATTTGAGATCCCACTCAGAAAGTCACAAAATATTGACTCTGACTCCTATGTTCAATTGCAATATATAGAATGATTAACAAATCAATGAAACTCAAAAATTTAATAACTCAATAGTACAAAAGGTGATTTATCAGCCACTCCCAAATCTTGCTTATGTTGGAATTACCTAAATTCTAAATTGAATTGGTAAGTTAAGCCTTTGATATTTTTTTAAATAGATATTTTTCTAGACTACTATCCTCATCTTGAATGACTTACCTCTTGATTAGGATTTCATTCTATGAAGCTAAAGCTCTACCTAAATTTATTTTATGTCTTTAAAGATACATTATCTCTAAAAGTGTTTGTAAATATTTCAGTTAGTCACAATTTTCACAATGGAACTGAAAGCAAATTAAGTGTCACTTGAGACTCAGAGAGAAGCTGCCATTGTATCTTAATGCCATGGAATGTTTGCTGCCAACACCCTCCAAATAACACAAATTTGCTGTTTATGAGTGTTCTGGGAACATTAGACATGAAAAGTCACTTTCACTACACTTTAAACACAATATAGACTTTCTTAACATTATATAATATGAATAATTCTATGCTTCATTTACTGATATTTCTAAATCTTATATCAATTCATTTTATGGAGCAATTCAACTGTTTTTGTCATTCTTGGCAGTGTGTCTATTCTTAAAAATGTAGCCTCAAATTTGACATAAACTATGGCAATCTATATTTCTCTAAATAAGACAAAAATGAAACTAAATATAATTTGAATTTTTTTTTTTTTTTTCTGAAATACCTCTAGCTAGTTTCCTCTGATTGTCTCTTCCTTCTAAACTTGCTTTACTGCATTTCAAGTGTGGAATTTACAGAGAATCTAGGCCAGGTGGTGGCTCGTGCCTGTAATCCCAACACTTTGAGAAACCTAGGTGAACGGATTGATTGAGCCCAGGAGTTCAAGACCAGCCTGGGCAACATGGTGAAACCCCATCTCTACAAAAAACTGCAAAAAATAACTGGGCATGCTGATGTGCCACTGTAGCCCCAACTATTCAGGAGGCTGAGGCAGGAGAATTGCTTGAGCCCAGGAGGTGGAGATTGTAGTGAGCCGAGATTGCACCTCTGCTACTCCAGCCTGGGTGACAGAGTGAGGCCCTGTCTCAAATCTCAAAAACAATTAATTACTAAAGAGAATCTATGGAGAGTTTGTTTCATAAGCATTTTTACCACCCCCACCCCGTTGTTTACCTATTCTATATCAATGTCCTTCTTTTGTTGTGGTTTTCTTTTTTTTTTTTTTTTTTGAGACTGAGTTTCGCTCTTGTTACCCAGGCTGGAGTGCAATGGCGCGATCTCGGCTCACCGCAACCTCCGCCTCCTGGGTTCAGGCAATTCTCCTGCCTCAGCCTCCTGAGTAGCTGGAATTACAGGCACGCGCCACCATGCCCAGCTAATTTTTGGTATTTTTAGTAGAGACAGGGTTTCACCATGTTGACCAGGATGGTCTCGATCTCTCGACCTCGTGATCCACCCGCCTCGGCCTCCCAAAGTGCTGGGATTACAGGCTTGAGCCACTGCGCCCGGCCCTGTTGTTGTTTTCTAAATGGAGTCTCACTCCGCTCCCAGGAAGGGGTGTGGTGGCATGATCTGGACTCACTGCAATCTCCATCTCCTGGGTTCAAGTCATTCTCCTGCCTCAGCCTCCCAAGTAGCTGGGATTACAAGCACCTGCTACCATGCCCAGCTGATTTTTATATTTTTAGTAGAGACAGGGTTTCACCATGTTTGCCAGACTGGTCTTGAACTCCTGGCCTCAAGTGATCCACCCACCTCAGCCTCCCCAAGTGCTGAGATTACAGGCATGGGACACCATGACCAGCCCAATGTCTTTCTTTATTTAGAAGATTATTGATAGTTTGGACCATAAATTGTCTCCTTTTCTTCCTTAAATGTTTAGTAGACTTCATCAGAAAAATCACTTAGGCTTAGAGTTTTCTTTATGCAGAATATTTTGAAAACAAATGCAGTTACTTTAATAGAAAACAGATTATTCAGATTTGCTTTTTGATCTTGGGTTAGTTTTGGTAAGTTATATTTTTCAAAGGCTATGCATTTCATCTAAGTTGTCAAATTTATTGGCATATAGTCGTTCATAGTATTTTACTATAGTTTTGATGTTTATAGGATTTTTAATGAAACCCATCCTCTCTTTCTTTCTTGTTGTTGATTGATCCCTGATTCCTGAGTTAGGTAGAATCTTTAGCACCATCCCCTCTTTTTTTTGAGACTGAGTCTCCCTCTCTTGCCCAGGCTGGAGTGCAATGGTGTGATCTCGGTTCACTGCAACCTCTATTTCCCGGGTTTCAGAGATTCTCCTGCCTCAGCCTCCTAAGAAGCTGGAATTATAGGTGTGTGCCACCACACCTGGCTAATTTGTGTATATTTAGTAGAGATGAGGTTTTACCATGTTGGCCAGGATGGTCTCAAACTCCTGACTGCAGGTGATCTGCCAGCCTCAGCCTCCCAAAGTGCTGGGTTTACAGGCATAAGCCACCACGCCTGGCCTACCCACTTCTATATGTGGGGAAATGAGCTTCCAGTGGTGACTTGTATCACTTCCTAGCTCAAGCTGGCATAATTTGCTGTTAACTTCTGATGTGCAATACATTGTGTTTACCTATGTTTATGTTTACCTAAAATATCCCACAAAATTTTATGTACCACATAGTCAAAACTATCACTGGGATGAAAAATAGGGCCAATCCAGGAAAATCCAGATCACATAGGTCTTGGATATACTTGGCTGGAACAATTTAGTATAGCAATAAAAAATACTAGGAGCTATTTCAGACTAGATATGAAAAACTGAAGATCACAGCTGCTACAAATTGCAACATTTTAAAGACAACTTTATTTTGGAAAGTAATCATTTGGTGATAAGACTGCTTGTCATCAGTCCCTAGTTGTCATGTTTGTAGTACAATCACCATGGTAGACGATCACCATCAACTTCTCCTCTTCCTGGGTAAGCATGCCATATTCCATCAAGAGATAGAGGGCAGAACCTATTCTTCCCTTCTCTTGAATCTGGACTGCCCTTAGTGACTTGCTTAATGTTCTAGGGCTCTCAAAGCCAGCTCATAAAAAGACTTGCAGCTTCTGCCTGGGCCTCTTGGAACGCTCATTCTTGGGAAAGCAATTCTCCATGTAAGAAGTCAGACAACCCTGAGCTCACTATGCTCTGGAAGCCCTGTGATAGTGCTCCAGTCAATAGTTTTCAGCCTAGTCTTCTAGCCATTCCCACCTAGGCACCAGCTATATAAGTTAAGCCATTTTGAATTATCCAGACCAGCCCATCTGCCAGCTGAAGCCACTAAGTGACTTCAGTCAATGCCATATGAAACAGAAGATGCTTGGCCAGGCACAGTGGCTCACACCTGTAATCCCAGCACTTTGGGAGGCCAAGGCAGGTGGATCGCCTGAGGTCAGGAGTTTGGGACCACCCTGGACAATATGGTGAAACCCCGTCTCTACTAATAATACAAAAATTAGCCAAGCATGATGGCACATGCCTATAATCTGAGCTACTCAGGAGGCTGAGGCAGGAGAATTGCTTGAACCCAGGAAGCAGAGGTTGCAGTAAGCTAAAATCGCACCATTATACTCCAGCCTGGGAGACAAGAGTGAAAGTGAAACGTGTCTCCAAAAACAAAAAGAAACAAAAAAAGAAACAGAAGATGACAAGCCACACCCAATCTGAAAAGCAAACAAAAAAAGAAAGAGAAGATGACAAGCCATGCCTAAATATCTGACCAAGGAAATTGTGAAATATAATAAAATGCTTGTTTTTTTTTTTTCAGTCACTAAGTTTCAGGACTGTTATGCAGACAAAGATAACCTGAGTGCCATGACTATTACATAAGTGGAGGCAAACATCTTTACCATCTAGCCTTATAGACATTTGTGGTATTACACTTTAGTTGGGAAAGAAACTGGAAAAATGCCACTCAAGTCCACCATGCTACATAATATATATCCTAAGCAACTTTGTTATCCCCTCCACAGTGACAGAATAGCAACACAAATCCCAAAAACTAGAAAAGTGCTTGCCAAAACATTTGTTTCAATTTAAGTTTTTTGTTTTTTTTTTCCCCTGACCTTCAGCCAATTCAGACTTATTTTTTTGTTCAAGCTGCTGCAAGGAACAGGACTGTCAGATTATTGAATGTCATCTTGGAGAGAAAATCAAAACATCTTCACATATAAGGAAATGTTTGGGTTGCAACTTAAGAGTTAAGCCGTTAGGTTTTGGCTGGTAAATGTAATGGGTTGGCTCAGATTTCAGAATCCTCTGAAATGCATTTCTATGATTGAATGAACCTGCAACAGGGGATTTGCTTCTTGAGAGAATTCTTACTGCTGCATTAAAGACCTTTTTACTGGATAAATACAGAGCCCTACACAACTTGAAATTGAGCTTTGCAACTGCTTTCACCAAGAGGATCATAAGCAAAACAACAAAAGTGAGCATATACATAAGAATGCTAAATTTAATCAAGTCTCTAATGCTTTTTAAACAACTTGGATCATAGATTACTTTTTTTTTTTTTTTTTTCGAGACAGAGTTTCGCTCTTGTTACCCAGGCTGGAGTGCAATGGCGCGATCTCGGCTCACTGCAACCTCCGCCTCCTGGGTTTAGGCAATTCTCCTGCCTCAGCCTCCTGAGTAGCTGGGACTACAGGCACGTGCCACCATGCCCAGCTAATTTTTTGTATTTTTAGTAGAGATGGGGTTTCACCATGTTGACCAGGATGGTCTCGATCTCTCGACCTCGTGATCCACCCGCCTCGGCCTCCCAAAGTGCTGGGATTACAGGCTTGAGCCACCGCGCCCGGCCTATAAATTACTTTTGGTAAAAGCCTAGTAACTAATTTGGTTTTGTTAGAACTTATTTAATTGGAAATTATACATGAAGTAATTGAATATGTCTACTGTGAGTTTTTAATCTTCTTTTTAATTCTTTAATGCGGAATAATTGTAAAGCAACAGAAAATACAGTCAATATCTAAACTCATTGATTCCTTTTCTGCTCAGGGAATGAGCATTCTTATTTTCTTAAAAAAAATAAGGCCGGGCATGGTGGCTCAAGCCTGTAATCCCAGCACTTTGGGAGGCTGAGGCGGGTGGATCACGAGGTCGAGAGATCGAGACCATCCTGGTCAACATGGTGAAACCCCGTCTCTACTAAAAAAATACAAAAAATTAGCTGGGCATGGTGGCGCGTGCCTGTAATCCCAGCTACTCAGGAGGCTGAGGCAGGAGAATTGCCTGAACCCAAAAGGTGGAGGTTGCCGGTGAGCCGAGATCGCGCCATTGTACTCCAGCCTGGGTAACAAGAGCGAAACTCCACCTCAAAAAAATAAAAATAAAAATAAAAATGGTTGCCATTAAACATTTGTCTCCTTGGGGCATATTAAAAATTATTATAAGACTTAAATGAATGCCGTACTTCTATAAAGCGAGGTTTTTATTTTAGCTCTAAAGTGGTATTGTCAAACTGTTCAGATTACTAGAGAAAATAAAGAGCAGATGAAATGGAAATTGACTTGAGCAACTTAAACTAAAAACTTGTTTTTAAGGCCGGGCGCGGTGGCTCAAGCCTGTAATCGCAGCACTTTGGGAGGCCGAGGCGGGTGGATCACGAGGTCAAGAGATCAAGACCAGCCTGGTCAACATGGTGAAACCCTGTCTCTACTAAAAATACAAAAAAGTAGCTGGGCATGGTGGCACATGCCTGTAATCCGAGCTACTCAGGAGGCTGAGGCAGGAGAATTGCCTGAACCCAGGAGGCGGAGGTTGCGGTGAGCTGAGATCGCGCCATTGCACTCCAGCCTGGGTAACAAGAGCGAAACTCCATCTCAAAAAAAAAAAACTTGTTTTTAGCTCCAAAGAACAATTTTCAAAGTATTTTTCAAAGACCTTAACAAAAGTCATTAACTAGAGTGCAGACTTATAAACAAAATGGCTTGTAAATACTAACTTGTATATATATTAAAATTTAATAGCACCAGACACGGTGGCTCATGCCTGTATCCCAGCACTTTGGGAAGCCGAGGTGGAGGATCACCTGAGGTCAGTTTAAAACCAGCCTGGCCAACATGATGAAACCCCATCTCTACTAAAAATACAAAAAATTAGTTGGGTGTGGTGGTGGGTGCCTTTAAGCTAATGGGAGGCTGAGGAAAGAGAATCGCTTGAATATGGGAGGCGGAGGTTGCAGTAAGCCAAGATTGTGCCATTGCACTCTAACCTGGGCAACAAGAGTTAAACTCCACCTCAAAAAAGAAAACAGACAAGCAAACAAACAAAACCAGCTGCATGAGTTCATGACCATGTTAGAAAAAGTTCATTTCTCAGAATACACAAAAGTCTGTGTCATTAGTAGAATGGCTTGTATTTGGCAATCATATTCAGAAAATGAGTAGAAAAGCTATCTTATCACTTGAGACTACTAAAATATACATTTTACTCACGGAGCAGACTAAATTGATTTATGGCTTATACCAGGCATCCCCAAACTACGGCCCGCAGGCCACATGCAGCCCCCTGAGGCCATTTATCTGGCCCCCCGCCACACTTCGGGAAGGGGCACCTCTTTCATTGGTGGTCAGTGAGAGGAGCACAGTATGTGGCGGCCCTCCAACGGTCTGAGGGACAGTGAACTGGCCCCCTGTGTAAAACGTTTGGGGACGCCTGGCTTATACTTAGATTGTGATGTAATAAATGTTGTAAAAAAATAAAAACTTGTTTTTGGTTATAGATGTATAGATCAAAACTACATTGTAGACAATTCATATGCATTGTGGAACCTATTTTTCCCTCCCATACTTTGGAGGATTAATTAATTAATTAATTTTCTTATCAACAAATATGTAATGGGCATTTGGATTAGTCAGGGTTCTCTAGAGGGACAGAACTAATAAGAAGCTATCTATCTATCTATCTATCTATCTATCTATATAAAGGAGTTTATTAAATATTAACTCACATGATCACAAGGTTCCACAATAGGCCATCTGCAAGCTCAGGAGTGAGGAAAGCCAGTCTGAGTCCCAAAATTGAAGAACTTGGAGTTTGATGTTCCAAAGCATGAAGTGCCCAGCATGGGAGAAAGCTGTAGGCTGGGAGGCTAGGCCAGTCTAGTTTTTTCATGTTTTTCTTCCTGCTTTATATTCTAGCCTCTGGCAGCTGATTAGATGGTACTCACTAGATTAAGTGTGGGCTTTGGCAACAGGCTCGCAGACACACCCAGAATAATACTTTGCATCCTTCAATACTATCATGTTGACAGTATTAACTACCACAAGTCCACCCCTTGTCAACTTGAACCCATACACATCTCCTGAGATAACACATAATCTTCAAATAAAGACAATAATAAGATCATAGTTACCTCTAAAATAATACAACTATTCTTTGTACAACCAGAAACACACCAGTCCCCAAATACTATTTCATAGTTAACAGTACTTAAATGCTGATGTGAAGTCAATAAATTTTATGTCCCATGATAAAGGAGAAATGAAATAAAATGAAGATATTTTCTTAGTACAAGTGTATACATGCATAAACATGTTTTTAACAAAAGGAGAAGGAAATACTCATGACAATTACAGTCCTCAGTTCGGCAGCTGGGCACATGTTGATAGCTGGTATTGATGACTACCTTCTTCTACTACCCATTCTGTATTCCCTTTGCCTTCAGCAAGCACCTCAGCAGGTCATGGCTTTTTTCCCAGTGGAGTGACACAAACCTTCATTCCTGAAGGGTCTGGGCCATGTGTAGTCCCGCCTGGATTGGGCTGTTGTAGTTTCCCATTGACCTTAGTCACAGGGCATATTACCAAGAGATGCCTTACCAGATCTCCTGTATTCCACACATACTCCTCCTTATCTCCGCTATGGAATAGTAGACTGATTTCATCTTGATAGTCCAGGACAGTCACCCAGCCAACACTGTAACTCCCTTCTTAGCCTGTTGTCTTAAAGGTAGGAGAAGCCTAAAGTGTCTAGGTGGCAATCTTAACTTTCAGTTTAATGGAACTGTTGTGTCTCCAGGTGGCAGCATTCCTCCCTGTGGAATTCAGACCTCTAGGCCAGCAGAACCTAACATCACAGTAACAGGAATTAAGAATTTTGCTAGTAGATCACTAGTAAATGGTGAGTGTTGCTACTTCCACTTCCACCCTTTGATTCCTGGACCCAAGAATCCTGGCTAAGGGAGAAACAGTACCATATATTGCACACTGATTCAGAATAAACATGGCCTTCTGTAGAACTTTGCCCTACCCTGCAAAGGACTGTCACCTAGTTGGCATTGTAATTGTGACTTCAAAAGGTCATTGACCATTCTATCAATACAGCTGCTTCAGGATGACAAGGAACATGTTAAGACCAGTGAATTCCATGAGCATGAGCGCACTGACACACTTCTATAGCCATAAAGTGAGTGCCTTGGTTAGAGGCAATGCTGTGTGGAATAACATGATGGTGGATACAGAAGGCATTCTGTGAGTCCACAGATGGTATCTTGACACAAGCACTGCATGCAGGAAAGGCAAACCCATATCCAGATTAAGTGTCTAAACCTCTGTCCTTTCCAAGATGGAAGAGTTCCAACATAATCAACCTGCCACCAGGTAGCTGGCTGATCACCCAGAGCAATGGTGTCTTATCAAGGGCTCAGTGTTGGTCTCTGCTGCTGGTAAACTGGTGGCCATAGCCAGGTCAGCTTTGGTGGGTGGAAGTCCATGGTGCTGAGCCCATGCCACCATGGCCACTTTGTTCATAGGCCAACTGGACAATGACAGAGGTGGCTGGGGAAAGAGGCTGAGTGGTGTCCACAGAACAGGTCATCCTATCCACTTGATTATTAAATGCTTCCTCTGCTGAGGTCAACCATTGGTGAGCACTCACGTGGGATACAAGTATCTTCACAGTGTTTGACCAACCCAAGATGTCCATCCTCATACACTTCCCCAAATTTCTTCGTCACCTTTTTTTTTTTTTTTTTTTTTTTTTTTTTGAGACAGAGTTTCACTCTTGTCGCCCAGGCTGAAGTGCAATGGTGCAATCTTGGTTCACCGTAACCTCTGCCTCCCAGGTTCAAGCAATCCTTCTGCCTCAGCCTCCCTAGTAGCTGAGATTACAGGTGTGTGCCAACATGCCCCTCTAATTTTTTTTGTATTATTAGTAGAGACAGGGTTCCACCATGTTGGCCAGGCTGGTCTCGAACTCCTGACCTCAGGTAATCCACCCAGGTACTCGGGGAAAAGGCTGGGCCAAATATTTGAAAGCACATGTTAGCTAAAGAGTGTGACCTGTAGTCCAGCTCTGCAGCTTCCTTAAACTTCAGGAAAAGATTGGGCCAGTGACAAGAGTTTCAAGACAATGTCAAAGTTGACAATTATTTTTCTATAGTCCATACAAAGTAAATAATCTAGAGTGAATAAATACTTGAAAAATTAATTATGATATTTTTACTCATTAACTTTTCACTCTGGTAAGTCACCTTGTAGAATGCATCTCATTTCTTAATTTGCTTTCGTTTTGAACCGCCCTTGTAATCGCCCAAAAAGTCTGGCTCTGTATGCTGTGGCTGCTGCTGTGTTCCATTTTTTTTTTTCAGTAGATGCCATATTTATTTGTATTGTTTTGCTCTGTTCGCCTGCTAGTTTTAAACCAGCTTGCTGTGTGCGATGTCAGTTGGTACATCCTCTGCAGTTCTTCAGAAAAGCAATAGCCTCCCCTATTTGAAACAAACCCTGAGAGGAAATGCAGAAAAAAAATCTGAGTGTAAACAGCCACTCCAGAATATCTCTAGTTCCTTAATAAAGAAATGAATGTCAAAAAAAAAAAAAAAAAAAAAAAAAAAAAAAAAAAAAGGGCCGGGCGCGGTGGCTCAAGCCTGTAATCCCAGCACTTTGGGAGGCCGAGGCGGATGGATCACGAGGTCAAAGGTCAAGAGATCGAGACCATCCTGGTCAACATGGTGAAACCCCGTCTCTACTAAAAATACAAAAAATTAGCTGGGCATGGTGGCGTGTGCCTGTAATCCCAGCTACTCAGGAGGCTGAGGCAGGAGAAGTGCCTGAACCCAGGAGGCGGAGGTTGCGGTGAGCCGAGATCGCGCCATTGCACTCCAGCCTGGGTAACAAGAGTGAAACTCCGCCTCAAAAAAAAAAAAAAAAAAAAAAAAATGACTTGACCTCCCAAAGTCCTGGGATAATAGGCATGAGTCACCAATTTTTAAATCATGTTTCTTTCTAGTCCCTGATCATCCAGCCAAAGCATTGGCTACAGCCCATGAATCTGTATATAATCGCACATCTGGCCATTTCTGCTTCCATGCAAAGTGCACAACCAGGTGCAGTACTCAAAGTATTGCCCACTGGGAAGATTTCCCTTCACTGCTGTCTTTAAAGGATGTCCTAGAAAGAGGCTGTAGTGCTACCGCTGTCCACTTTCGGGTGGTGCCTGAATATCATGCAGAACTATCTGTGAACCCGGCCCTAGTCTATTCCTCTGTCAGCTGATCATAGGGAACTCCCCATGAGGCAATCGGTGCAGGCTGGGGGACAGAAGGCAGGGTAGCAGGAGTGGAGACCGCGGGCATTTGAGCCACTTCTTCATGTAACTTACTTGTGCCTTCAGGACCTGCTTGAGCCCGATCACATATATACCACTTCCATTTGATGATGAAATGCTACTGTGCACGACCACTTTATGGCTAGATGGGTCAGAAAGCATCCAGTTCATGAAAGGCAGCTCAGGTCGCATGGTGAATTTATGACCCATAGTCAAACATTCAGTTTCCACCAAAGCCCAGTAACAGATCAAGAGCTCACGCCACTGCATTCCAGCCCAGGTGACAGTGTGAGACTCTGTCTCAAAAAAAAAAAAAAAATCTGTAAATATAATGACCTATGTAGTCTATATAGACTATACAGTCAAATCGATTTAGTCCTACTACTCTTTTCTTTTGTTAGCTGAGAAGGCATTTCTTTAAATACAGAAAATAGCATAAAATGTGCCTTTTTCAGCAGCCAACAGCTCCCTAATTAGGGTGGCCAGATGAAATACAAGATGTCCAGTTAAATTTAAGTTTGAGATAAACAAAAAAATTTTTAGTATAAATATGTTCCATGCAATGTTTACTTTGCTAAAGCTGGCAACTCTATCTCTAACCCCCGTTTGGAATCAACAACTGTTCCTCTGAATTCTCACAGTACTTTGTTGATTCTTCTGCTACACAACATGTCGTGGACTGTCCGGGACGGGTAGGCACGTCTGCCCGGGGTCTCTCGACCTGCAAGAGGGTCCCAATACCTGGAAGAGGGAGTGCGCCTGGAAAATTAATAAAGACAGAGAGAGAGAAAGCGAGGCGTCCGGAGGGCTGATAGGCTGTGCCTAAACAGCAAATTTTATTTTCTTTTTTTTTTCTTTCTTTTTAAGTACATTTGGGGATCATGTGTTTCCACACCTCAAAAGAAGTTATTTCATTTGCTCTTTATTCTTTTTTTTTTTTTTTTTGAGACAGTGTTTCGCTCTTATTACCCAGGCTGGAATGCAATGGCATGATCTTGGCTCACCGCAACCTCCGCCTACTGGGTTCAGGCAATTCTCCTGCCTCAGCCTCCTGAGTAGCTGGGATTACAGGCAGGCACCACCATGCCCAGCTAATTTTTGTATTTTTAGTAGAGACGGGGTTTCACCATGTTGACCAGGCTGGTCTCGATCTCTTGACCGCGTGATCCACTGGCCTCAGCCTCCCAAAGTGCTGGGATTACAGGCTTGAGCCACCACGCCCGGCTCACAAAGCTTGTTTACATCCAAACATTATTCCTCCTGGCTGCAGGTATCTCTGGTTTGACCTTGTTGTAGAACTGAGATGTGAAAAGGTTTTTTGGTTTTGCTCATCAGAATATCTTTTAATCGGATTCTCCTTTGTCTACTCCTGACTCAATTTAACTCAACTTCCCCATTCAGGAGTCTCTGAGTCAGGAATCAAAGCCATCCCTTACGGTGGCATTTTGCTTTGCAAATATCGACAGTTAAACCATTATCTAGGGTACAAGGCAGTCAGGTAAGGTTTAAGGCTTATTCTTAAAGAGTCATAAAAAGGTTAAAAGCAGGAACCGGTTGCTGCTAGGGGGTTACTCGGTCTAGCAGCAACGCATAATTTTAGGCCCAAACGATATTGTGGTTGGTATTAGAAAATGATCATTCATCTTTCAGTTCCTATATTTCCGGATAGCTCGACTGCCTCCAGTAGGAAACTGTGTTTGGGATCAAACTCACCGTATAGTGAGACTCACGCCTTTTAGGGGTCTCACGGGAATGTTCCCCACATAACACATTTCATTTTTCTTTGTTCTGACTCTTCTATAAGACTACCAAACCTTCGAGGACAGGAACTATGTCTAGCTCACCGTTTTGCATATAGTTGGGCTAATAAATGCCACTTCTTTTGAATTGAATTTAGCATCCTACTACATTGATTCAAGCTAGCCTCTTACTTCAAATAATATATCTGGAAACACTATGAACTTCTTTTCAGCCCCATTAATTTAGTATTGGTATGCCAATAATATCAGCCAAATTTATCCTGTGTATTTACAAAATTGTGTAGTTCATGAGGGTTGGGGCTACATTTGTTTTATTGACTGATGCATATTCAAAGACTACCACAATTACCAGGTCATTAAATGTGTACAAGAAATATTTTTTATAAATACTAGGCATTTTACATGTAGTATTTCATTTAATCCTCCATAAACCTTAAGAGTATTAGTGTGCCCATTTATTGGATGAGAAAAGTAAGACTCAGAGTAGTTATGAGCCTTGCTCACTATTGTTTTGGGAGTGACAAAAATAACTCTGATTCATAAGGCTCTAACATCTATACTTGAATGATTTTAGATACAAAATAAGCAAGTATTGCTGCCTTTTAAAAAATAGGCATTCTGTCTCAAACTGGGTCAAAATGTCCTTGAAAAGGTCCTCATAAAGATAATATCTTTTTCAACTTTTGGAACTGAGACGTAAAAGTTGGGTAATTTGGCTGGGCGCAGTGGCACATGCTTGTAATCCCAGCACTTTGGGAGGCTGAGGCTGGTGGATCATGATGTCAGGAGTTTGAGACCAGCCTGTCCAATATGGTGAAACCCCATTTCTACTAAAAAATACAAAAATTAGCCAGGTGTAGTGGCACACGCCTGGAGTCCCAGCTACTTGGGAGGCTGAGGCAGGAGAATGGCTTGAACCCAGGAGGCGGAGGTTGCAGGAGCTGAGATTGTGCCATCGCACGTCAGCCTGGGCAACAAGAGTGAGAATCTGTTTCAAAAAAAAAAAAAAAGTTGGATAATTTCTTCAAATAAGTGCAAAGCTTAGAATTGGAATCTAAGTACTGTCTACTGTAAAGGACATGCTCATCCTCAGCACTGTAGTTTCCAAACATTGTTGGTCTCCAACAAATCTCTAAGTTCATGGGAACTACAGAAGGCATTAAAAGAAAAGTGCTACTGGCTCCGTTGCATTCAGGCACTGGTTCCTTTACACATTCCAACCAGTGTTCATCTGCTTGCTGTGTTGCCTAGCCTTTTTGTTCTCCTGCCCTGTATTTTTTCCTTCCATGAAAAACTTTTCTCCCAAAGCAAATTCTACTGGTTCTATGAGAGATGCTGGTTTCACACTAGGACCCTGTTGAGAGGTTTGGAGTCGTCTGACCATGCTGTTTGATCGTAGTATTTCATTCTCTGGCCATAGATCATAATGCCCTTAGATTACTGAATTGGGATATTGAAAAATTTTGCTAATGAAAAAAGGGAGGCTTCTGGGACTTATTTGTCCACAGTATCACAGCCAGTAAATGGTGAGGGAGGATAGGTCTCCAACCTTGCCTTAAGTGTGAAGTTAAGCAATGCAAACATTGATACTTGCCTATAAGACAGTAACATGAGGCGGGACACAGTGGCTCATCATGCCTGGAATCCCACCATTTTGGGAGGCCAAGGAGGGCAGATCAGAGCTCAAGACCAGCCTGGCCAACTTGGTGAAACCCCATCTCTACTAAAAATACAAAAATTAGCCGGGCGTGGTGGTGCATGCCTATAACCCCAGCTACTTGAGAGGCTGAGGGCAGAAGAATCACTTGAACC
Source organism: Saimiri boliviensis (assembly GCF_048565385.1). NCBI lineage: Eukaryota > Metazoa > Chordata > Mammalia > Primates > Cebidae > Saimiri > Saimiri boliviensis. The sequence goes on from NC_133458.1 coordinate 48,110,582, forward strand.
CAGAAGGCAAAGGCTGCAGTGAGCCAGGATCACATCAGTACTCCAGCCTGGTGACAGAGTGAGACTTCATCTAAAAAAAAAAAAAAAAGAAGAAGAAGAGTCTGGGTACGGTGGCTCACACTTGTAATCCCAGCACTCTAGGAGGCTGAGGCAGGCGAATCACCTAAGGTCAGGAGTTTGAGACCAGCTTAGCCAACATGGTGAAACCCTGTCTCTACTAAAAATACAAAAATTAGCCGGGTGTGGTGGTGGGCACCTATAATCCCAGCTACTTGGGTGACTGAAGCAGGAGAATTGCTTGAACCCAGGAGGCAGAGGTTGCAATGAGCTGAGATTGCCCACTGCACTTCAGCCTGGGCAACAGAGCAAGATTCTGGCTCAAAAAAAAAAAGTAGGAGAAAGAAAAGAAAATAAATTAACATGCAATTGAATATGGGGTTATTTTTAGACTTTTTCCGACTTTTTAACTGGATGTCATAGATATAAGCAAGGCATGGAATAACCTATAAAAGTATTAGGTAAAAGTTAAAATGTACTCAGATTCAAAAGTTGAAGAAAATATAATTGTATGCCCTTAATATCTTAATTTTGTGTTGTTAGTCTTGTGCCAAAACCTTAGCTATTACCTGTGTATTAATAAAACTATTCTTCCTTCACCCAGAAAATCACCTTATATACAACCGGTTTATTTCCCAATGGTTTAGCTCCTCTGGGATGTCCCAGCAGGAAGCTGGAGAAACTGGTCTCAAGCCTGATCAACAGGCTGAGACTGCAGGTACACATAGGCAAACTCTTTAAGGTAGTTTTTAGGGTAGAGGAAGAATGATTTTTATTAAAAGGCTAAATAGGAAACAGTACAATATGATAACAACAGGGCTCCTCATCTCCTTCAAATCTTGCCCTCTCATGGTACCAAAAAAAACCTACTTAAAACTTCAATACAACCATGTTACTCTTTTGCCTTAAGATCTGAGAGTGGTTCTGATCACTCAGATCAGGTCTAAGTTCAGCTTCAGCTCTCACCCAATCCTTATATTACATGTAGCAACATGGAATACATAGTTCCCTTTATGCACTATGTATTTTCCTGCCTTATTGCCTCTTATTACAACATTGCTTCTCTCTGTAAAGCTCTCTTCATTCCCTTCCCACTTTTACCACTCCACTACTGCTGTCTGTCTTGCTAGCAACATCTCTTAAGACTTGGCTCAGAAGTTCCTTCCTGACACCACAGGCTAGGGTAGGTATTCCTGCTCCAGATTCATAATTCCCAGTTAATGTTTCCATTAGTGCTCTTTCTACATTAGCATTATTATTACCTAAGGTTATATTTTGAGTTCTGTGACAGTGCTTCAATGTTTTACCACCAGCAAATAGCTTGGTGCCAGGCACATAATACACACTCAGTAAATAATGGTTGAATGAATAAATTCAGTAATTCCAATGTTCACTTACCAAATAGTTACTGAATTTTTTTCTTTTTAAGACACAGTCTCACCCTTCCACCCAGGCTGGAGTGCAATGGCGCCATCTTGGCTCACTGCAACCTCCACCTCCCAGGTTCACACAATTACCTGCCTCGCTTCCTGAGTAGCTGGAATTACAGCGCCAACCACCACACCCAGCTAATTTTTGTATTTTTAGTAGACACAGGGTTTCACCATGTTGCCCAGGCTGGTCTGGAACTCCTGACCTTAGGTGATCTGCCTGTCTCGGCCTCCCAAAGTGCTGGGATTACAGGCGTGAGCCACCGCACCCACCCACACTTACTATTAATCATTGTTCTGCCTTCTTTTGATTGTGGTTTTGCAGTACATTGAAAAGAAAGAAAGAAAAGAGAAGAAAAAAATAATAATTGTTCTGCTTTGGTGCTAAGGATCAAAACAGAAAATACTTGCTGTTCTGTTTTCAAACTATATAAAGGTAATTATATTAATTTCCTACTGCTGCTGAAACAAAACACTACAAATTTAGTAGCTTAAAACAATTCAACTGTGGCCAGGTGCAGTGGCTCACGCCTGTAATCCCAGAACTTTGAGAGGCTGAAGTGGGGATATCACTGGGGGTCAGGAGTTGGAGACCAGCCTGGCCAACACAGTGAAACTCAGTCTCTACTAAAAATACAAAAATTAGTCGGGCATGGTGGCGTGCACCTGTAATCCAGCCTACCCAGGAGACTGAGGCAGGAGAATTGCTGGAACACGGAGTGAGCTGAGGTTGCGCCACTACACTCCAGCTTGGGCAACAGAGCAAGACTCTGTCTCAAGAAAAACAAAAACAAACAAAAAAAACCTTCAACTTAATTATATCTCAGTTCTGCAGGTCAGAAGTCCAGCAAGAGTTGGTTGGTTCCTCTGTTGAGATCTCACAAAGCTGAAATCAAGGCATCAGCTGACCTAAGCTTTTGTCTGGTACTTCTGGGGAAGAATGTGCTTTCAAGTTCACTTAGGCTGTTAACAGAATTCAATTCCTTGTGGCTGCGGGGCTGAGGTCTCTGTTTCCTTGCTGGCTGTTAGCCAGGAGCCTTTCTTATTTCCCTAAGGCTACCTGCATTCCTTGTCTAATTGTTCCTCTCACTATCCTGAATCTCTCTGACTTTTGCTTTGCCACATGTGTACTGCTTTTAAGGATTTATGTGATTAGATTGGGCCCACAGAGTTAATCCAGGATTATTTTCGTTTCTTAAAATCTGTAACCTTAATTACATCTGCAAAAAGTCCCCTTTGCCCTGTAATGTAGCATATTCACAGGTTTTAAGGATTTGAGCATGGACATTTTTTAGAAGGCCATTCTTCTGCCTACCGTGGTGATTATTTTTCTAGAATTGTTTTCTGGCATATCCCTCCCTTAGGTGATCTAGAGAAATACCTTGTATCAATATGGCTTAATTTATTTTCGTTATAACATTAGGTTTTTATATTAGCAGTTCTTTAAAAAAAGACAAAGATATTAGCAGTTCTTTTAAAAAAAAATGAAACTGAACAGAAAAGAGTGACTATGGATGTAGAAGAGCTAAAATAGATAAAGAAATCAATAATAAACCTTATAAATAAAATGAGCATAGCAAGTAACTGATACAGGAGCAATGTGATGTTTCTTTTACCCAGCTTCCAAAGAATACAAGGTTGAACAATTACTATATTTAGCATTATTTCAAGTATAGATGTTTTCCTGAAGATATTAGTCTGCTATTATATACAAGATCATCTCCAATTTTGCATACTACTAAATTTGTTTGAAATTAGATATAATTTTCTTTTCTCTCAAAACTGCCCATCACAAGAATCATAAATGGGTTTTGTTTTCCATTTTTAACTTATCAAAATAGTAATGTAAATGAAACTAAACATCAATTCAATAATACAGAATTTTAGGGAGTCTACTATATGTTGGATATTATGCTGGATCAAGACAATACAATTTACCTTACGCTCCTTGACTGCAGGAAACTGGCAGGCATATAAACACATAAATTATAATACAGTACTGTGCTGCAAGGGCAATAAGAGAAGTGAGCACAGGTGGAAAGAAATGATTTATTCTATGAGTAGTGAGGTAAGATTTTCCTGGCTGAGGGACAACCAGATCTTTAAGAGGATAAGGTGGAAGGGGAGCTAAGCCAACAGCATGACCAAGGCACTAAGTATGAAAAGGTAACAGAGTATCTGGGGAAGTACAGACATGGCTGGAGGATAGAGAGTGAGAGGCAAGTGGTGAAAGTCAAGGCTAGAGGTCGGCAGGATCAGAGCCTATCATTACATCTGGTTTATTCTGTAAAGATGTAGTGCCAGCAAAAGCTTTTTAATTTGGGAATGCATGATTGGACTTGTACTTTCAAATATTACTGTGGTTGCGCAGAAGAGACTGACTGGGTTAGAGGTTAGTTACAGGCTGGAAAACCAGTAGATGATGTTGAGGAGAAAGGATGAAAGCCTAAACTAGAGCAGTGGAAATGCGAATGTGGAGCAGAGGAAAGATTCAAGAAATTCTGCAGTAAAACTCATCGGACTTCATAATTGATGAAAGGTATGGTGGTAGACAAGGGAGGGGGAGGAAGGGTATAAATAGAGAAGCAGGACTTGAGAGTTATTTGAAAATTTCTGACATGGGAGGAAGATCTGGATTTTTCATAACATCTGACTAAATCAGGGGATGAAAGAGCATAAGGGGAGAGGGGATGGTGATGTCCTCTCCTTGACCAGACTTACTTAGGCCTTTCTGAGCCCTCTTCTCAACTAGAACTCATCCTTGGGCCCCTGTCTTAGACCTGCTGAGTCCAGTTTTACCAAGAATGTTGCTAAGTAAGTTTAGAGAGTATCCCCTAGCCTTGATAATTGATCATCCCCACCTATCTTTGGCAAGAATCTTGTAAGTCGGTTTAGCAAGAATATCCCCCACCCTTAATGTCATCTCTTAGTAATTTTCCATGCACTGACCCCTCAGTCTTCTTGTTGGCTATAAATCCTAGCTGTTTCTGTTGTATTAAAACTTAAGGCCGGCCTGGCGTGGTGGCTGAAGCCTGTAATCCCAGCACTTTGGGAGGCCGATGCGGGTGGATCACGAGGTCAAGAGATTGAGACCATCCTGGTCAACATGGTGAAACCCCGTCTCTACTAAAAATACAAAAAATTAGCTGGGCATGGTGGCACGTGCCTGTAATCCCAGCTACTCAGGAGGCTGAGGCAGGAGAATTGCCTGAACCCGGGAGGCGGAGGTTGCGGTGAGCCGAGATTGCGCCATTGCACTCCAGCCTGGGTAACAAGAGCGAAACTCCGTTTCAAAAAAAAAAAAAAAAAGAATTAAAACTTGAGGCCAATCTCTTGCCCCCCACAGTGACAGTCTTGGTGCCTACTGCAATACTTCTGAAGTCTTCTTTGCCATTTTAACAAGTGTCAGAATAACTTTTCTTTTGCAACAGCGAGAAATGTCTCTTAAAAACCAAATTTTCTTCCACAGGGCCTATAAAGGTTAATTGGTGCATACATCTTTTAACTCTCCTGTAGCTAAATAACATGTCTGGCTTATCCACCACTGGGGTTTACAAGGCATTATGATGTACATAATCCAGACACTGTGTCCCAAGAACATAGCAAGCTGGCTTTCCCTCCTTGAGTTAAAAAAACAAAACAAACAAAAAACTATCAGTCTAACGTCCACTACATTTGACAGGTCACAAAATTCCCTTCCTTAAGGACTTTATAATAATCTGACAGGGGGTAAAGCACACACACCCATGAGTAGTGTATAAGCCTTGAGGGCACAGTCTAAGTCTTGATAACATTTTGAGGTTGAGAACTAGTTGAAACTGATCTGTTTTCCTGACCTCAATTTAATTGCAAGGTCACTTCAAGAGGGTAAAGAGCTATTGCCAACCAAATTCACTATTGTAGCATAAAAGATTTAATTGACAGCACGTATAGGAATGGGCAAGGCTGTGTTCTAAAGAAACTTTAAAAAAACAGACACAAGCCCGGGTGCTGTGCCTCATGCCTGTAATCCCAGCACTTTGGGAGGCCGAGGCAGGCAGATCACGAGGTCAGGAGCTCAAGAGCAGCCTGGCCAACATAGTGAAACCCCATCTCTATTACAAATACAAAAAATTAGCCGGCTGTTGTGGCGAGTGCCTGTAATCCCAGCTACTTGGGAGGCTGAGACAGTAAAATCCCTTCAATCAGGGAGGCGGAGGCTGCAGTGAGCAGAGATCACACCACTGCACTCCAGCAAGGGCGACGGTGACAGATTCCATGTCAAAAAAAAAAAAGTCACAAATATGAATGTCGTGTAATTGCCATGTGTTGCAAAAAGTTTTTTTTTTAACCTCTGAAAAACGTGAAAGTCATTCTTAGCTCCCAGCTATAGCTGAACGGGGTGGGCTGGATTTGCCCTGAGGGCTGTAGTTGCCCCTTTGATACACATAAAACGACAGAAAGTCATTCTTAGTTCCCAGTTATAGCTGAACGCGGTGGGCTGGATTTGCCCTGAGGGCTATAGTTTGCCCCTGTGATACACATAAAACACCAGAACTTTAAAAAGATTTGTTGGCTGGGCACGGTGGCTCACGCTTGTAATGTCAGCACTTTGGAAGGCTGAGGCGGGTGGATCACGAGGTCGAGAGATCGAGACCATCCTGGTCAACATGGTGAAACTCCGTCTCTACTAAAAATACAAAAAACTAGCTGGGCGTGGTGGCGCGTGCCTGTAATCCCAGCTACTCAGGAGGCTGAGGCAGGAGAACTGCCTGAACCCAGGAGGCGGAGGTTGCGGTGAGCCGAGATCGCGCCATTGCACTCCAGCCTGGGTAACAAGAGCGAAACTCCGTCTCAAAAAAAAAAAAGAAAAAAAAGAAAAAAAAATTGTGTTAAGTGTGGCACCACCTGCGGTTTACCTAACTTCCAATACAGTAATATATGCCAAATCGCTTTTTTTTTTTTTTTTTTGAGACGGAGTTTCGCTCTTGTTACCCAGGCTGGACTGCAATGGCGCGATCTCGGCTCACCGCAACCTCCGCCTCCTGGGTTCAGGCAATTCTCCTGCCTCAGCCTCCTAAGTAGCTGGGATTACAGGCACGCGCCACCACGCCCAGCTAGTTTTTTGTATTTTTAGTAGAGACGAGGTTTCACCATGTTGACCAGGATGGTCTCGATCTCTTGACCTCGTGATCCACCCGCCTCAGCCTCCCAAAGTGCTGGGATTACAGGCTTGAGCCACCGTGCCCGGCTGCCAAATCGCTTTTAAGTGACATCTAGTCTGGGTGGCCATGCCCAGGAATGGATATAAAGAAAGGAGCGCGGCCATGGTGCGCACCACCCTCCAGGAGACTGGTATTGCAGTCCCCAGCTCCGAGGAACAGAGACGCGGGCAGGGGCTTCAGGGATGTGGAGAGGGAAACTTATCTCTGTTGACCGGGGGTCGCAGCCCGCAAACAAGCAAGCCAGGACTCTGTTCCAAGGTCCCGCCCACGAAGGCAAAATAAAGTCCCAACGCTTTCAGTCCGGGGCAACGCAACCAGAGCGCAGGTCGCCCCACCGGCAAGCCACGCCCCGCGCACACGCACGCACGCACGCACGCACGCACGCACGCACTCACGTCTGTCGCAGCTCCCCGCCTCGCGCTCCGTCATGCTCTATTGCGCATGCCTTGGGGAGGGGCAGCAACAGAGACTGACAGTGGGGCAGAGGCCTGAGCGAGGGGGAAAAAACCTCTCCCGGGCCCGCGGGTAGACCAAAACGGCTAGTGCGTCACTTCCTCTGGGGGCGGGACGGGGCGGGGCTGAGTAGGCGGCGACCCGGCAGCTGCGTGAGTGTTTGTGTTGAAAGCTCAGCTGATGCAGGCCGGCCGGAGTGGACGTCAATGCCGGGAACAAGCGAGTCGCCGCCGCCGCCCTAGTGACTGCGGCCTGCATCCCGGTAAGTGGCCGTGACAGGGGCGGGACGGTAGGAGGCGGGCTGATCGTTCTGGACCCTGGTTCGGCGCTCCGGGTCTTCCTCTCTCTTCGGAGGGCACTTCCAGAGCGAGAGGGCGGGGAGACGCCAGCCTTTGGGGAGGACCTGGCGCTGGAAGGAGCCCTCGGGTCCTGGAGCTCTTTGCTGCGTGACGCCCTCCGCCCCTGTGGGCCTTGCTGCCCCAGAAGCACAAACTGTGTTTGGTTTCGCCGGTCCCGCCCTCTTCCTCCTGTCCCATCCGCACGACTCCCTCCCCAATTTCCTAGAGTGTCTGCCTTTCCCTGCACTCTAGTGTTCTCCAGTAGTTAACTGGTCACTCTCGGGAGGGTTTCCCTGCTCTACAGCATTCTCGACTGTCAGTGTGCACCTGATGATGCTACTGCCTGATATTTTTTGTTAGCGATCTCTTTCTAACCCCATCAGTGTTTGATTCCATCCCTGACCACTTGCTTAAGTGGATTCAGTGTATGAATCACTGTGTTGCAGTACTTCCTCTCCCTGTGTCATTTCTATCATTATGCTGGAAGGAACCTGCTTTCCTTAATACAATGATAACTTTAAAATGGTGACTCATAGAAAAAACTTAGGAGAGTTGTGGCATAAGGGACTATCGTATATTCCTGTTTAAAATACTGTTTTCATTTCCAGTAGCAGTTGTATCCTTGTTCTGCAAACCTAATTGCTGAGAGTTCAAAAATGACAAATGTTTCAGTATATTAAGAACATGCTTTTAAACACTGAAACATTAAAAATTGAAAGGTTGGCCGGGCGCGGTGGCTCACGCCTATAATCCAAGCACTTTGGAGGCCAAGGCGGGCGAATCATCTGAGGTCGGGAGTTTAAGACGAGCCTGACTAACATTGTGAAACCCCGTCTTTATTAAAAAACAAAACAAAACAAAACAAACCTGAAAGCTTATGCCTTGTATGAGGCAATTGTATCAAGCGCATTGTAGCTATTTTGTTAAACTGCTTATGCAAATTAGTGGTACTTTCAATATAAGAACATGTTTTTATTTAGTAATTTTGTCATCAACTTTTTCTTACTATTGATCTCGTTTTTCTATTTCTATATCAGGCCTAAGTAAAAATCTTGTAAACGTGCTTTTAATGGGTGATGTTGAATGAAAAGGTCAGTTTTACTATTCACTTGTTTAACATGCAGAGTTGATGCAGGAACAGCCTGTACTTTGAGTTGTTTTTTTGAACCCCAGTTGGATAGAGGGATTGTGCTGAAGTTGCATATTGCTTCACTCGTGGAATATATATTTGTAAAAAGGTCGGAGTTAGAACGCTTAGCCGTAGACACCTTTCTCTCCTTTCCTTTGTGGTGGTGGTTGTTGATGGAGTCTCTCTGTCGCGCAGGCTGGAGTGTCCTGGCGTGATCTCAACTTATTGCAACCTCCGCCTCCCATGTTCAAACGATTCTTGTGCCTCAGCCGACTAATTTTTTTAAAGAGAGAGGGGTTTCGCTGTGCTGGCCAGGCTGGTCTCGAACTCCTGCCTCAGGTGATCCGCCTACGCCTCCCAAAGTGGTGGGATGACAGGTGTGAGCCACCGCGCCAGGCCAGTCATTTCTTAATTCAAATCTTTCTCTGCAGTACTCATGTCTTTTATTCTTTCATTATCCATTACTTTAAAAAAAATTGCTCCTCTGTTCGTTTCCAGTGTCCTGATTTTTTCTGGGTGTCTTTTCTCCTGTTTTGTTTTAGAATCTTTTCTTCCTCTTCCTAACTCTGTGTGACTGTCAAGGCTCTACCCATGTTTCTTTCTCTAAACCAGTTTCATATTAGAAACCCAAGTATACTTTAATAGACATGTGAATACCTTAAAATGTTATGGAAAATATAGTTTGTATTGCAAATACACATTTTTCAAGGAAGAAGAGCTTTTCTCAGGTTCTCTGATCCCAAAATACTTATGTACTATTACTGTAAATTGTCATCTGGTAAATCCATCTAATGTTGCGGTTTCAGCTGCCATTATGTTGGTAACTCCACACATAAATCCGGAGTCTGTGTACATTTCCATTTGAATATTTCACTGTTACTTCATCCTGTAGATCCAAAAGAAAATGTGTTTTTCCTCTCATATTAAATGAGAATACTTCACAGTTTTCTCATATTCACAAATGGCATTCTCCATATTTTTCAGATTTAAAATTTTGTAACTCTCTTGACGCTTCCCTCTTGTTACCCCATTCTTGGCTGTTAAGTCCTGTGTTTCATTGTTCTCTCCTTTTTCCCCTTCTTTCAAAGTGCTCAGAGTGACCCTCTTTCTTTCCCACACTAGTATTTGCTGGGTGAGTTGTGAGAGCCTTACGTCGGAAAGTGGTCAGCTTGGGGTAGTAGAGTAGTAAGAAAAATTTACCGGCAACAGTATAGGTATGAAAAGGAAAGTTTTATTAGATAGAGCACTGCAGAAGAGTGCAGTGAGGTGCCTCAGCAAGAGAGGACAGTGGACCACAGTGGATTATTTCTTAGCTGTAAACACCTTCCTGTCCTGCCTTTTTTGTTGTTGTTATTAACAGAGTCTCTCTCTTTGTTGCCCTGGCTGGAGTGCCCTGGTGTGATCTCAACTCATTGCAACCTTCACCTCCCAGGTTCAAACGATTCTGGTGCCTCACCCTCCGGAGTAGCTAGGATTACAGGTGTGTGCAACCACACCTGGCTAATTTTATTTATGGACCTTAAAGCAGGAGCTGAAGGGTAACTTGGACCATATTAGCCACATAGGTCGTGATCAGTGATTACATTTGTAGACATTTCGGTGCTTTGATATCAGCAAAGGTTGCACGGTTAGTTTTGACATGCATACATTCTGGACATGTATAGAAATTCTAGTTACTTATAAATTTTTGGGAATGAATCCTGGTATCAGATGCCTGTTTTAGCTAATAGAGAAATCTAATTATTTCTAAATTCCTCAGAGAAGGAGTTTTGCCTCTGGTGGGTCTGCTTGATGGCCACCAGGTGATCTTTGCTCTCCTCAGTACTATTACTACTTCAGACTCTTGTCACCCTTTTGCCTGCGTTACAGCAATAATTAAGTGACAACCCCTGTAAATTCATTCTTTCCATCCTTAGCTGGGCCTCCACCTAACACTTCCCTTAATTCAGGCATCCCCAAACTACGGCATGCGGCCCCCTAAGGCCATTTATCTGCTTCCCACCCCCACCCCCCGCCCGCACTTCAGGAAGGGGCACCTCTTTCATTGGTGGTCAATGAGAGGAGCACAGTATATGGTGGCCCTCCAACGGTCTGAGGGACAGTGAACTGGCCCCCTGTGTAAAAAGTTTGGGGACGCCTGCCTTAATTCCTCTAGTTAAAACTCAATTCCCTTCTCTAGTGGTTGGTCCAAGCCTCTTCATTTTATTTGTTCCTCCACTGTATTTATACTGCCTCTATTGCTCTTTTTTCAGTTGATGATAGCATGTCATTTCACATTCTTCTTCCTATGTTTTTGCAATCTAAATTCTGGCTGAATGTATTCTCAAAACACTTACCTTGCGTTTACCAGCGTTGTGATTTGGGAGCAATTAAACTTAATGATTTTGTTGGTCATCTTTGTGTTTTGTAATTTTTGCTTGGTAGTTCTTGTTTTGGAGAAAAGTATATTAAATCTCTCATGATTATGAAATTGTCGAGTAATGGTTCCCATATTTTGGCCTTTTGTACTATATTTTAATGCCAAGTTGATAGGTGGTTTCATAAATGTGTCATATTGGAAAGAAATAATGCAAAGTTCTTACCATAGTCTAGTCTTCATTTTCTGCCTGAATCTTGGGTCTGTGACCCCAAAATATCTGAAACAGGTCTCAGTGAATTAGAAAATGTTGTTGAGTTTAAGGACGCACCGGTGACACAGCCTCAGGAGGTCCTGCTGACGTGTCCAAGATGGTCGGATCCCACTTGACTCTATACATTTTAGTGAGACAATGCATTAATCAGTTACATTGGTTTGATTTGGAAGGGCAGGACAACCCAAATGCAGGGGGCTTCCAGGTTTCTGACTGGCAGTTGGTTGAAAGAATTACTATCACTGGGCGGGGTGGTTTAGGCCTGTAATCCCAGCACTTTGGGAGGGCAAGGCGGGTGGATCACCTGAGGTTGGGAGTTGGAGACCAGCCTGACCAATATAGAGAAACCCCATCTCTACTAAAAACACAGAATTAGCCAGGTGTGTGGGGGCACATGCCTGTAATCCCATCTACTCGGGTGGCTAGGCTTGAACCCGGGTTGTGGGGGCACTCCATCTAGCCTGGAGAACAGAATAAGACTCCCTGTAAAAAAAATTTAAAAAGTTACTATCAGTGGAAAGGAATGTCTGGGTTACCTTAAGGAGGTGTGGACACCAAGGTTTTGTAATGCAGATGAAGCCTTGAGGTCACAGGCTTCAGAGAGAATAGATTGTAAGTGTTTCTTTTTTTTTTACTTTTTTTTGTTTTTGAGAAGGTGTCTTGTCTCACTCTGTCACCAGGCTGGAGTGCAGTGGCGAGGTCTCAGCTCACTGCAATCTCCAACTCCCTGATTCAAGCAATTCTCCTGTCTCAGCTTCTGGAGTAGCTGGGATTAAAGGTACACGCCACCACATCCAGCTAGTTTACATATTTTTAGTAGAGACGGGGTTTCACTGTGTTGGCCAGGCTGGGCTGAAATTCCTGACCTCGCAGTCCACCAGCCTGTTTCAAATTGCTAGGATTACAGGCGCCAGCCCTGTAAATGTTTCCTATCAGACTGAAGACCTATGTTGATGTTAATGCTGGAGGGGTATAATGAGGCACATCCCATCTCCTTTTCCCATCATGGCCTGAACTAGATTTTCATATTAACTCTGGAATGCACTTGGCCAAGAGGAGGGATCCATTCAGATGTCTATGCGGACCTTAGAATTTTGTTTTTGGTTTGGTCCATCTTTATCATTCTTTTTTCCCCCTACTTTTTCATAACCATCTTTTAATTCTTGCTGTTCCGAAGTTCATATTTGTCTCCAAATTGTTGGTTGTTTTTTCTCTCTGACTAGAATCCTATTTTTCCAGATGCTCTTAACAATTTGCTTCCTCACTTCATTCAGATCTCCACTAAAATGTCAGCTTAGTTCTGATCACACCATGAAATAGTACTCTCTGTGCCGTCTTCCCCTCCCCCCTGCTTTATTTTAATTCATGGCATTTCTAAGCCTGACTTTATACATTACGTTCATTATTTGTTTTATTTCTCAATAGATTGTCTTCTCCTCCAAGGTTGACATGATTACCTGAAGTTTAATAAGTAAATGGATCATTCCTTTATTATTGGGTAGTATCTCCTTATTTTAAAAAAATGAGACAGCGTTTCACTCTTGTTACCCAGGCTGGAGTGCAATGGCGCGGTCTCCGCTCACCGCAACCTCTGCCTCCTGGGTTCTGGCAATTCTCCTGCCTCAGCCTCCTGAGTAGCTGGGATTACAGGCACGTGCCACCATGCCCAGCTAATTTTTTGTATTTTTAGTAGAGATGGGGTTTCACGTTGTTGACCAGGATGGTCTCGATCTTTTGACCTCGTGATCCACCCGCCTCGGCCTCCCAAAGTGCTGGGATTACAGGCTTGAGCCACTGCGCGCGGCGTGTAGTATCTCCTTTTTATCCTTAATAAATGCCTTTCCCTTATGTTTACCTTCAAAGGCTTTTTACTTTCTGATGGTTAGTTTAGGTCTGGTATAACGTTTTTCCCGGTTGTGTATTTTCAGCCTTTCTTTTTCATCTTGGTGTAGGTGTGTTTGTAGCTAGCATATAGCTAGAGTTTTCATTTCTAAGATTTTGCTCTCCCTGTTTATTCTTGGTACAGTTCTCTTTTTGACTCTATTTTTGTTCCTTCTGTTTCATCTTTGAACATTTTAGACCTTAATTTTTTTCTATTTCTAAATCTTAGTTACACAGCTTTTTCTGGCTATATTTGCTGATTCTCTCTGGAGGTGCTGGTACATTTCTTTGCATGTTTTGTAACTTCAGCGAGTTCATTTTCAGTAGTGGTCGCTTGATGTGGGATTCCATTGCCCATAGGGTATCTGCACCTTGAGGACAGTATGACTGCAGATCCAGGCCTGTGGTTTCTCTTAAACCTGGAGATGTTTTGCTGTTGACTTTGAGCATGGATTTACTGGGTTTTTGTTTTTTTGTTTTTGTTTTTTTTTTTTGAGACGGAGTTTCGGTTTGGTTACCCAGGCCGGCAGTGGCATGATCTCTGCTCACCACAACCTCCGCCTCCTGGGTTCAGGCAGTTCTCCTGCCTCAGCCTCCTGAGTAGCTGGGACTACAGGTGGGATTTACTGTTTTATAAAATTATTTTTTATTTTTTAAATTGCCAGATAAAGGCGTATGTATTTACAGGTTTTTTTTGAGACGGAGATTTGCTCTTGTTACCCAGTCTGGAGGGTAATGGCACCATCTCGGCTCACCGCAACCTCCGCCTCCTGGGTTCAGGCAATTCTCCTGCCTCAGCTTCCTGAGTAGCTGGGATTACAGGCACGCACCACCATGCCCAGCTAATTTTTTGTATTTTTAATAGAGACAGGGTTTCACCATGTTGACCAGAATGGTCTCGATCTCTTGACCTCATGATCAACCCGCCTCGGCTTCCCAAAGGGCTGGGATTGTGAGCCACTGTGCCCGGCCCATATTTACAGTTTACAGCATGATGTTTTTGTTTTTTGTTTTTTGTTTTTTTTTGAGACGGAGTTTCGCTCTTTCGCTCTTGTTACCCAGGCTGGATTGCAATGGGGCGATCTCGGCTCACCACAACCTCCGCCTCCCGGGTTCAGGCAATTCTCCTGCCTCAGCCTCCCAAGTAGCTGGGATTACAGGCATGCGCCACCATGCCCAGCTAATTTTTTGTATTTCTAGTAGAGACGGGGTTTCACCATGTTGACCAGGATGGTCTCGATCTCTCGACCTCATGATCCACCCGCCTCGGCCTCCCAAAGTGCTGGGATTACAGGCTTGAGCCGCCGCGCCCGACACAACATGATGTTTTTAAGTGTATTTTCTTTCTTTCTTTCTTTCTTTTTTTTTTTTGAGACGGAGTTTCGCTTTTGTTACCCAGGCTGGAGTGCAATGGCGCGATCTCGGCTCACCGCAACCTCCGCCTCCTGGGTTCAAGCAATTCTCCTGCCTCAGCCTCCTGAGTAGCTGGGATTACAGGCACGTGCCACCATGCCCAGCTAATGTTTTGTATTTTTTAGTAGAGACGGGGTTTCACCATGTTGACCAGGATGGTCTCGATCTCTCGACCTCGTGATCCACCCGCCTCGGCCTCCCAAAGTGCTGGGATTACAGGCTTGAGCCACCGCGCCCGGCCTTCTTTTTTTTTTTTTTTTTTTTTTTGAGATAGAGTTTCGCTCTTGTTACCCAGGCTGGAGTGCAATGGCGCGATCTCGGCTCACCACAACCTCTGCCTCCTGGGTTCAGGCAATTCTCCTGCCTCGGCCTCCTGAGTAGCTGGGATTACAGGCACGCGCCACCATGCCCGGCTAATTTTTTTGTATTTTTAGTAGAGATGGGGTTTCACCATGTTGACCAGGATGGTCTCGATCTCTTGACCTCGTGATTCACCCGCCTCGGCCTCCCAAAGTGCTGGGACACCGCACCCGGCCCTAACCACCCTCTCTTATCCCCTCCTTTCCAGCCCCTGACTTGCCCTCACACATACTGTTCTTGCCCTCTGGTAACTGTCATTCTACTCTCTATCTCTATGAGATCCAATTTTTAGCTCCCACATATAAGTGAAAACAGAGCATGGCTTTTTTTCTACAAATATTTTATATTAAGTATTTCCATGTCATTGGGCTGCGCTGCTTTTATGTTAAGTTGGTTTATCTTTTTTTTTTTTTTGAGATGGAGTCTCGCTCTGTCACTCAGGCTGGAGTGCAGTGATGCCATCTCGGCTCACCACAACTTACACCTCATGGGTTCAAGTCGTTCTCCTGCCTCAGCCTCCTGAGTAGCTGGGATTATAGGCACCTGCCACCATGCATGGCTGATTTTTTGTATTTTTAGTAGAGATAGGGTTTCACCATATTGGCCAGGCTGGTCTCCAACTCCTGACCTCATGATCCACCTGCCTCAGCCTCCCAAAGTGCTGGGATTACAGTCATGAGCCACTGCACCCAGCTGGGTTTATCTTAATGACTGCATGTTGCAAGGAGTTCAAAAGAGCTTGGTGGGGGTTCCACCTCTGCCGGTTCCCTGAAAATCAGCTGACAAAAACAGATTGCTAAGAAAAATGGCATACAAATTTATTAATGTGCACAGGTGAGAATCACAATGATTACTTAAATATCCCATTGGGGACCACATAATTATATAGCTTTTTTCAGAGGGGACGGAAAGATGGGGAATGGAGGTAATTCTATTGAGCAGCAATAACCGATTACTAGCGAGAAGGAATGGATGGGGAGTTGGAAGGACAGAAATGAACTTGTATTCTTTTTGGAAACTGAATGGACCTGAGAGACGTTATTTTGTGAAAGTGTCCTTTGGGTATGGTTACATTCTTCAGTCTTCTTTTCTGCAGCAGGTAATAAAATTGTTTTCCCTCCTCCCTGAGGGGGGAAAACAATTGTTCTCCTTGGGGAATCTGTCTGGTCTTTTTCTAGATAGGGGAACATCTCTTCTAGCATCTGTTGATCTCTGATGGGCCTTTAATTCAAAATACTTATACCAGGGAGCCATACTTTGGGATAGAATTCCCTGGGCTCCTTCAGCCTGGAAGACAAGACAGGCTTTACTAAATTTGCACGTGCAATTTAGAAGGAAGGATTTTAGTTGAGGCTGTTATCTTTTGGACAATTGGACTAGGTTCTCGGTTCCATCTTTCTCAGCATCGTCTACGTCTCTCTCAATCTCTCTAGGTCCTGCAGTAAAGCTAGACTACATGGAATCTCTGCATACGCTATTTGTGCTTTCTTACATGCTTTTTTGTGTTTGCTTGTGTGTGTGCGTGTGTGTGGTTTTGTTTTAGAGATGGGGTCTCTGTGGCTCACTGCAGCCTCAGACTCCTGGGCTCAAGTAATCCTCCTGTGTAGCTAGGACTACAGGCATGCACCACCATGCCCAGCTAATTTGTTTTTTCTTTTTTAGAGACAAAAGTTTTACCATTTACCTGGCCTGGTCTCAGACTCCTGGCTGTGTTTGTTTTGTTTGCCATTATTTGAAATTCTCTCTTTTCCTTCTCATCTTTGCACATGATGAATTCCTTTTTAACTTTACCCAGTTTTTAATCTTTTTTTTTCCTTTGTTTCTTTTCTTTTTTTCTTTTTTTTTTGTGAGACGGAGTTTTGCTTTTGTTACCCAGGCTGGAGTGCAATGGCGCGACCTCAGCTCACCGCAATCTCTGCCCCCTGGGTTCAGGCAATTCTCCTGCCTCAGCCTCCCGAGTAGCTGGGATTATAGGCACGCGCCACCATGCCCAGCTAATTTTTTGTATTTTTAGTAGAGACGGGGTTTCACCATGTTGACCAGGATGGTCTCGATCTCTTGACCTTGTGATCCGCCCGCCTCGGCCTCCCAAAGTGCTGGGATTACAGGCTTGAGCCACCGCGCCCGGCTCTTTTTTTTTTTTTTTTAACTTCTCTGGATTTTGTCTCACTTTGTCTTTCATTCACATGGTACCTTCTGTTACAGTGCTTTAAATATTTTGCTTTTTCTAATTACAAAATAAAACCTCATTATAAATAATTCAGACAGTAGAAAAGTAAAAACCATTCTCCTCGTTCTCTTTTGGTCCCATATCTTAGTTCTTAAGAATAAACAGGTTTTACCCTTTAAGAATCAATTAGTGTATATTTATGTGCGTCCATAAGATTTCAACTGTATATGTAGATTTTAATTTTTTTATTTTTTAATATGTGTGTATGTGTGTTTATGTGTGTATGGCATATATAGAACTGCAGATTTTTTTTTAAGACTTTTTTTAGAACAGTTTTTAGGTTCATTGGAAAATTGAGAGGAAGGTATGGACATTTCCATATACCACCTACCCCTACACATGCATAGCCACCTCCATTATCAACATCGCCCACCAGAGTGGTAGAGTTGTTATAATTGATGAGCCTACATTCACACACAATCAAGTTCATAGTGTACATTTGGGTTCATTCCTGGTGGTGTACATTATGTGGGTTTGAACAAATGTATAATTATATATATCCATCATTATAATACTCTACAGAGTATTTTTACTGCCCTAAAAATTCTCTATGCCCTACCTATTTATTCCTTCTACCCTCTGTTTTTGGTAAGCACTGATTTTTTCTGTCTTCATAGTTTTGCCTTTCTAGAATATTACACAGCTAGAATCATACTTCTGTGGTCTGAATATTTGTGTTTGTCAAAGCTCATGTGGAAATCATAACTGTGAAGGTGATGGTATTGAGAGGTAGGTCATGAGAGTATAGCCCTTATGAATGGGATTAGTGCCCTTCTAAAAGACACCACAGAGAGCTAGTTATTCCCTTCTACCATGTGAGGACACAGTAAGAAGGCAGCCATCTGTGAACCAGGAAGTGGGCCTTTAGCAGATACCAAATCTGCTAATACTGATCTTGGACTTCCCAGTCTCCCGAACTGTGAGAAATAAATTTCTATTGTTTATAAGCTACCCAAGCCAGGCATGTATACCTGTAGTCCCAGCTACTTGGGAGGCTGAGGCAGGTGGATTGTGTGAACCCAGAAGTTTGAGGTGGCAGTGAGCTATGATCATGCCACGGCATTCCAGCCTGTGTAACAGAGTGTGACCATGTCTATAAAACACACACACACACACACACACACACACACATACACACACACATACACACACCCCATGTTACATATATATGTAAACTCCCCAGTTTATGGGATTTTGTTGTGTGTAGGAGCCTGAACAGGCTAAGACACAATATGTAGCCTTTTCAGATTGGCTGTTTTCACTTAGTGATAAGGATTTCAGGTTTCTCCGGGTCTTTTTATGGCCTGGTAGCTCATGTCTTTGTAGCACTGAACAATTTTCTATTGTCTGTCTGTACCACACACATACCATATATTGATGTACCACAGTTTATCCATTCACCTACTAAAATATATCTTGGTTGTTTTGAAATTTTGGCAGTTATGAATTAGGCTTTTATAAACATCCATGTGCAGATTTTATTATGGACATAAGTCTTCAAGTCCTTTGGGTAAATATCAAGGAGTACCACTGCTGGGTCATATGTTAAGAGTATATTTGATGTTGTAAGAAACTGCCAAACTATCTTTCAGAATGGCTGTTCCATTTTGTGTTTCTTCAGCAACCAGTGAGAGTTCCTTTTACTTTACGTCCTTGCCAGCATTTAGTGTTCTGAATTCTGGCCATTCTAATAGGTGTGTAGTAGTATCATGGTTATTTTAGTTTGCATTTTCCTGATGACATATGATATGGTACAACTTCTCATATCTTTATTTGCTGTCCATATATCTCCTTTGATGAGGTGTCTGTTACAGTCTTGCACATTTTTAATTGAGTTTGTTTTCTTATTATTGAGCTTTAAGAGTTCTTTAAATATTATGAATGAAGCACTTTATCAGATATGTCTGTTGCAAATATTTTCTCCCAATCTCTGCCTTGTTGTCTTGTTCTCTTGTCATTGACCTTCACAGAGCAGAATTTTTTAATATTAATGAAGTCCACTTTATCCATTTTTTTCTTTCGTGGATTGTGTGTTTTATATTGTCTCAAAGTCATTGCCATTCCTAAGGTCATCTAAGTTTTCTCCTATGTTATAGTCTAGATTTTTTTTTTTTTTTTGAGACGGAGTTTTCGCTCTTGTTACCCAGGCTGGAGTGCAATGGCGCGATCTTGGCTCACCGCAACCTCTGCCTCCTGGGTTCAGGCAATTCTCCTGCCTCAGCCTCCTGAGTAGCTGGGATTACAGGCACACGCCACCATCCCCAGCTAATTTTTTGTATTTTTAGTAGAGACGGGGTTTCACCATGTTGACCAGGATGGTCTCGATCCCTTGACCTTGTGATCCACCCGCCTCGGCCTCCCAAAGTGCTGGGATTACAGGCTTGAGCCACCGCGCCCGGCTATATTCTAGTTTTATACATTTGCATTTTACATTTAGATCAGTAATCTGTCTTGAGTTTTTTTTTTTTTTTTTTTGGATAGATGTAAAGTCTGTGTCTAGATTAATTTCTTTCATGTGGATGTCCAGTTGTCCCAGCACCATTTTTTGAGAAAACTATTTTTGCTACATTGTATTACCTTTGCCCTTTTGTCTAAGATAACTGCATTTAATTGGGTCTGTTTCTGGACTCTCTCTTCTGTTCTATTGATCTGTTTGTCTTTTCTTTCACTGTCACATTTTAAAATTGGATTATCCTTTTCTTATTTTTATATAGTGTTTAAGAACCCCTTCTTTTTTTTTTTTTTTTTCCAGTCAGAGTTTTCTCTTGTTGCCCAGGCTGGAGTGCAGTGGCATGGTCTCAGCTCACTGTAACCTCCACCTGCTGGGCTCAAGTGATTCTCCTGCCTCACCCTCCTGAATAACTGGAATTACAGGCATGTGCCACCATGCCCAGCTAATTTTGTATTTTTGGTAGAGACGGGGTTTCTCCATGTTGGTCAGGCTGGTCTCAAACTCCTACCCTTGGGTGATCTGTTCACCTTGGCCTCCCAGAGTGCTGGGATTACAGGCATGAGCTTCTGTGCCTGGCCAGAACCCCTTCTATATTAGTTGCTGTAGTTTCCTCTAGCCTGAGTTACTTGATTTAATGAGCACGTATTACTTAGGTAGTGAAATCTTTTTCACATAGCTATCACCAGGCTGGACGTTCTTTCGTATCCTG
The DNA here is from genome assembly GCF_048565385.1 of Saimiri boliviensis. Lineage (NCBI taxonomy): Eukaryota > Metazoa > Chordata > Mammalia > Primates > Cebidae > Saimiri > Saimiri boliviensis. Next base: position 48,130,868 of record NC_133458.1, read on the forward strand.
TAACTTTGTGGCTCTAGCATTAGCACCATGTCTGGTATAGATTAAGTATTCTGTAAATGGTTTGCAATGAATGATGTATAAGACCTGACCTTGAGGCCGGGCGCGGTGGCTCAAGCCTGTAATCCCAGCACTTTGGGAGGCCGAGGCGGGTGGATCACGAGGTCAAGAGATCATCTTGGTCAACATAGTGAAACCCCGTCTCTACTAAAAATACAAAAAACTAGCTGGGCGTGGTGGCGTGTGCCTGTAATCCCAGCTACTTAGGAGGCTGAGGCAGGAGAATTGCCTGAGCCCAGGAGGCAGAGGTTGCGGTGAGCCAAGATCGTGCCATTGCACTCCAGCCTGGGTAACGAGAGCGAAACTCCCTCTCAAAAAAAAAAAAAAAAAAAAAAAAGACCTGACCTTTTTCTTCAAAGACCTGAAGTCTAGTGTCACATAAAGTAATTCAGAATTTAGCAATAAGTAAGGTGGGAAAAAAGCATAGTATCTAAATTGCATATTAAATTATTTGTTGTAAGAAAACTTATCTATTGGGAAACTTCCCTAAATTAGTTCTTTCCCTAAATATTCTATTTCTCATTTTCTTTTTTTTATTTACCTCTATACTGAAAGCAAATTATTTTCTATTAGCTTAAATATGAAATTTCTATCAGCCATAATGGAAATGTTTTATCTGCTTTCTTTGAGACAGCTTGCTGAGTTTAGTCCAAATAGTCTTGTATTTTCTGTTATACCCAATTTCAATTTTTAATATGAGTTCTAATTTTTTTTTCTTGCTATTTCAGGTAAGACCATGAATTGTGGCATTTCTTAAATGAAGCATTCAAGAATGAAGTGAGAGAATGGCATATAGAAAATAAACGATTTTTAAGTTATGTCTGTTTATCTGACTGTAGATATATATATTTACCTCCTTAGTAATGCAAGAAGCCTTTGTGGGAAGCAGAGAAGCAAGCAGCTGCATTTCTTGTTCTCACCTAAGCATTACTGGAGGATAAGTCACATCAGTCTACAAAGAGGTTTTCATACAAACAAAGTGAGATGTAAATGGACCAAAAGTGAAGCACATTCTTGCAGTAAGCACTGTTACTCGCCAAGCAACCATGGTTTACATATTGGAATTCTGAAACTTAGCACGTCTGCTCCCAAGGGACTTACAAAAGTGAACATTCGTATGTCCCGTATTAAAAGTACTTTGAACTCTGTTTCCAAGGCTGTTTTTGGCAATCAAAATGAAATGATTTCACGTTTAGTTCAATTTAAGCCAAGTTCTCGAATTTTAAGAAAAGTATCAGATAGTGGCTGGTTAAAACAGGAAAACATTAAACAAGCCATCAAATCTCTGAAAAAATATAGTGACAAATCAGTAGAAAAGAGTCCTTTTTCAGAAGAGAAAAGTCACATTATAGACAAAGAAGATACAGGTAAACACAGTCTTTTTCATTACACAAATACTATAACCACAAAATTTGGAGAGTCATTCTACTTTTTGTCAAATCATATTAATTCATATTTCAAACATAAAGAAAACATGTCTCAAGAAAAGGAAAATAAACATTTCCAGGATGAATCAGAACTTGAAGATAAAAAAGTTGAAGAGAGGAAAGTAAGTTCTCCAGATCCTGCCATCCTGGCTGATAAGCCAGGCTCAGAATCTTTAGATACTGTGGACAAGCCTGTGAGTCCTGGTGCGATACCTGATGTTCTTCCAGTTTCAACTAAACAAAGTATTGCTAACTTTCTTTCTCGTCCCACGGAAGGTGTACAAGCTTTAGTAGGAGGTTATATTGGTGGACTTGTCCCCAAATTAAAGTATGATTCAAAGAGTCAGTCAGAAGAACAAGAAGAGCCTGCTAAAACTGATCAGGCTGTCAGCAAAGACAGAAATGCAGAGGAGAAAAAGCGTTTATCTCTTCAGCGAGAAAAGGCAAGTTGTTCAGTGTGGTTTTAGGTTCTTTTGCTTTTTGTCAAATTTAGAAGTTTCATTTCCTAATGAAACCTAAGAAACTTTAATTGTTCTTTAGAGCAGTTTTGTATTCTAATCATATATGTTTACTATGTCTTTGTAGATTATTGCAAGGGTGAGTATTGATAATAGGACCCGGGCGTTAGTTCAGGCATTAAGAAGAACAACTGACCCAAAGCTCTGCATTACTAGGGTTGAAGAACTGACTTTTCATCTTCTAGAATTTCCAGAAGGAAAAGGAGTGGCTGTCAAGGTAATTTCTAATTTATTTATTCTAGTTTTGTCTTGAAATAAAAATCCTAAAAGAATCTTCTGAAATGGAGAAGGCAAAGCCTTTCATTTTTCTATTTGAATTTTATGGTTTTTATTATACATGTGATGTATATTCAGTACCCCATTTATTTTGTGATATACATTATGCTAATCACTTCATTTTATTTTGTTAGCACCAGTGTGTATACTTTGAAATTAAACATTTATAAAATATAAAATAATCAGTATATTAGTTGAATTGCCTAACAGCTGCCAGATTTTTCTTCAGTATGTAATGTAAATATGTAAATATGTATACTATGTAACTACTCTTTTAAGATAGGAGACATAATTCATATGTAAGGCTGTTGTTTTTATTTCATGGTCCTTTCATATTTGAAAGTCTAAAAATTTTAATTATCTTACTGATGATTGAATTGGTAATCATATTAAGGAAAACAATGAGCTTTGCTTTGCCTCTTTTTTTTTTCAGTTCAAAAATATTGAAAATAATTGAGACCCATTTAAATGGACTGTTTTCAGAAGTGTTATAGAATATGACTAATGTGATTGAGTCTCTTTACATCTATATTAAGATTATCATAATCAGTGAAAAATTTGAAAATATCGTAATGACAGATATTGCTTACATTTCATTAGAAATCTATTAGTGCTTTTTTTTTTTTGAGACGGAGTTTCGCTCTTGTTACCCAGGCTGGAGTGCAATGGCGCGATCTCGGCTCACTGCAACTTCCGCCTCCTGGGTTCGGGCAATTCTCCTGCCTCAGCCTCCTGAGTAGCTGGGATTACACGCACGCGCCACCATGCCCAGCTAATTTTTTTGTATTTTTAGTAGAGACGGGGTTTCACCATGTTGACCAGGATGGTCTTGATCTCCTGACCTCGTGATCCACCCGCCTCGGCCTCCCAAAGTGCTGGGATTACAGGCTTGAGCCACCGCGCCCGGCCCTATTAGTGCTTATTTTTAACTTGCCATTCAGAAAATTGTTTTAACTTAGGTCACATTTATTCTACTTTTTAACAATTACCTTGCTGAATAATTGTCTTTGAGTAATGTACCCATTCTTAATTGTGTATCGTATAACACATACATTATTATAGGTAAGCTTCAGTATTTTATGGTCCTAAAATTTGGGATTATATTTTATATTTGTATACTCTCTTACTTAAAGAAAAGGTTCTCAAATATACATATGCTTTTAAGTATATTTCACATTTCAGTGATATACCGAGAGCAAAGATCTTAAATAGAATTACATACGGGCTTAGTCCATTTGGGCTGTCATAATAAAATACCTTAGACTCGGTAATAAAAAACAGAACTTTTTTTTCTCTTTCTTTTTTTACTATCTCCAGTAATGAGTGTAAGCAATAAACAACAGAATGTTATTGCTCATAGTTCTGGAGGCTAGACAGTCCAAAATCAAGGCACCAGCAATTTGATGTCCGGTGAGAGTTCCGTTCCCCCTAGACAGCGGCTTCTCATGGCCTGCTTACATGGCAGAAGGGGCAAGGAGGCTCCCTTCGACTTCTCTTACAAGGCCAGTTATACTACTGATGGATTTCTGAGTAGTTTTGAGTTGTAGTTTATTATTAATAGTTTTGCTAATTGAAACTCTGAGGACTCTTTTATCTGGAATTACGGATCCCAAATCTAAGGACCTTTCAATACTATGAAAAAATGTGATACAGGAATGTATATTCAGATCAATTATGAATAAAAGTCTAGGTAGTCTGAAAAAATTTGTCTCCCTTCCCTTAAATAATCATCTAAAAACCAGTGAACTGGACAAATTGTGTAAGACATGTCAGCATGTATATTCTCGTGTGAACTTTTCCAGCTAAACTTTTTGTTATCAAGACTTGAGCTTTTTAAAAATGATAGAATTGTTATAAAACATCTGTATGAATTTTACTTTTTTATGTGTCTACCATATTTATGCTAGCTAAATATAGGGAATTATGTCTGATACCTAATGCCCTGAAAAAAAAAAAAATGAGTTATTTTGTGTGCTACATTTATGACAGCCACATTTAGGGAATTGTCTTTGATAATTTTTTTATTGTTTGTGATGAAGGTGATCTCCTTTATTATATTTTTAAATTAAACAGAAGAACTTTGACTATTGAGAAAGAAGGCAGCACAAAGCTTTGTAGGGAATTAGAAGAAAGAGAAGATAAGAAAATTAAAATAATGTATATTTACCAGCCTCAGATTACTTAACACTGTAATGTATTAGAGTTTATTCGCATTCATCAGATTAAGCTGCCCTGCCTTAAGCTCTAATAGCAAACAACACCAAAATCTCAGCGACTTGGCAGGGCACTGTAGGTCATACCTGTAACCCCAGCTCTTTGGGAGGCCAAGGTGGGAGGATCACTTGGGTCAGGAGTTTGAGACCAGCCTGACCAATATGGAGAAACCTCATCTCTACTAAAAATGCAGAATTAGCCAGTGTAGTGGTGCGTGCCTGTAATCCCAGCTACTCAGGAGGCTGAGGCAGGAGAATTGCTTGAACCCGGGAGTTGTAAGTTGTGGTGAGCTGAGATCACACCATTGCACTCCCAGCCTGGGCAACAAGAACAAAACTCTATCTCAAAAAACAAAAGAATAAAAATAAAAATAAAAATCTCAGTGACCAAACAAAACAGTTTTATTTCTTGCTCATGCAAAATTGACAGTGAGTTTGGGTAACTCTTTGGCACAGTGAACCTCCATGTGGTGGTTACTTTGATCCTGTCCTGTTGACTGTATTTTAATTGAGCCTTCCTCTATGATTTCTATAGCAAGGAAAGAATATTTCAGCAGAAGTTGCCATAGGTTTCTTCTACTTACAACGTATTTATCCTGTCTGATTGCATGGCCAGAAAAGTACAACCCTTTGTATGCTTGGAAGGGGAAGCAAAATGGGTATTGGTGAACATTAGTAGTGTCTGCCACAGTATTCCTTCAGAAATTATTCTTTGCACATATATACCAAAATAAACTCATTCTGTATATGTTGTTTTATAATCTGTTTTTTAGCGTATAATGTATACCTTCCTGTATCAGTAAATGTTCCTTTATCCTATACCCAGTTTGAAAATGTTCTTTATATAACTGATTAGATTCAATTGAGGATCCAGTCTAGATCACACATTGCATCTGATTATTTCTCCAAGTCACTTAAAATATAATGCATTCCTTCAGCCATACCTTCTTCACCTGCACCTTTAAAACTGACTTAATTGAAGACATTTGGCTGGTTAACATGCAGAATGTCTCACTTTCTGGATATACCTGCCTTCTTCCTTCTCAGTGTTTCTTTCCTTTTCGTTTCCTGAACATTGGAATTTAAATATAATGGCTTGATTGATTGAGTTAAACATTTTGTTGTCAGAGCACATTGTGGTTACTGTCATGTGCCTCATAATGCCTCGTATCAGGACACACATGACAGTTGGTTGAACCACCATTACTAATGCTAAGGATGACCACTGGGTTAAGGTGATGACATGCTTTTCATTGGACAGTTGTGTTGGAACCATTATCTCACCAACCATTAAGCTAATCATTTCCAGACCTAATAATTTCATTAGAGTTGCAGAATGGCCAGTTTCTAATTTTCTTACTCCTGCATTATAATTGACATTCTTCTGTAAAGTAGGGTCTTCGTTCATCAACTGAAGCCATCTGGGTATTCTCAAAGGCAAATTTTACAGGAAAGGAAAGAGGAGTGCTTACTTTCTTTATATCTAGTTACCAGTTTTCAAAATAAGGTGTTGCTTTAATAGCTGCCTCAGTGATTAAATGAAGTTTTTTGTACTTTTAAAAAATATTATAGACTCTTGGTTTTTCTAAGTTAAATGTCTGTCTTTTTTTCCCTCCCTCCCTCCCCCCCCTTGCTCTCTCTCTCTCTCTCTCTCTTTCTTTCTCTCTCTCTCTCTCTCTCTCTCTCTCTCTCTCTCTCTCTCTCTTTTTCTTTCCAGAGTCTCTATTACCCAGGCTGGAATGCAGTAGCACAATCTCTGCTCACTGCAACTGTTGCCTTTGAAGTTTAGCCCAGCTCAGCCACCTGAGTAGCTGGGACTCTAGGTGTGCACCACCACACCCTACTAATTTTTGTATTTTTGTAGAGAGACAGTCTCACCATGTTGCCCAGGCTGGCCTCACCCAGCCTCTTTCTTTCTTTCTTTTTTCTTTCCTTCTTTCTCTTTCTTTCTTTTCTTTTTCCTTCCTTCCTTCCTTCTTTCTTTCCTTCTTTCTTTTTCTTTCTTTCCTTCTCTCTCTCTTTTCTTTCTTCCTCCTTCCCTCCCTTTCTCTCTCTCTCTGTCTCTCTCTCTCTCTCTCTTTCTTCTTTTCACTCTTGCTGGAGTGCAATGGCATGATCTCAGCTCACTACAACTTCTGCCTCCCAAGTTCAAGTGATTCTCCTGCCTCAGCCTCCCAAGTAGCTGGGGTTACAAGCACCTCCCACTATGCCTAGCTAATTTTTTGTATTTTTGTAGAGACAGGGTTTCACCATGTTGACCGGTCTGGTCTCCACCTCCTGACCTCAGGTGATCCACCCTCCTCTGCCTCCCAAAGTGCTGGGATTATAGGCATGAATCACCACACCCGGCCTTACCTACCCTGTTTCTATGATCTGCTTTTCCCCCTCCCTTTTTAAAGATGCTGAATTTGTGAGAAGGATGCATCTATCCTTTGGGTTTATTAAAAGGCTTTTTATCACCGGGCGAGTTGGCTCATGCCTATAATCCCTGTACTTTGGGAGGCCAAGGCCGGTGGATCACAAGGTCAGGAGGTTGAGGCCATCCTGGCCAACATGGTGAAACTCTGTCTCTATAAAATACACAAAATTAGCTGGGTTTGGTGGCACCTGCCTGTAATCCCAGCTACTTGAGAGCCTGAGGCTGGGGAATCACTTGAAGCAGGGAGTCCGAGCTGAGATTGTGCCACTGCACTCCAGCCTGGGGACAGTGTGAGACTCTATCTCAAACAAACAAACAAATAAATACATGGAAACAAGTAAAATTAATTAGGCTGGGCGTGGTGACTCATGCCTGTAATCCCAGCCCTTTGGGAGGCTGAGGCAGGATGGATCATCTGAGGTCAAGAGTTCCAGACCAGCCTGACCAATACGGAGAAATCCCATCTCCACTAAAAATACAAAATTAGCCAGGTGTGGTGGCACATGCCTGTAATTCCAGCTACCCAGTGGCCTGAGGCAGGAGAATTGCTTGAACCCAGGAGGTGGAGGTTGCAGTGAGTCAAGATTGTGCCACTGCATTCCGGCCTGGGCAATGGAGCAGGCCAGAGTGAGACTCCATCTCAAAACAAACAAACAAAAACCCTATTACATGGCTTATGTCATTTAATAGTATTTTTTTAAACACTTTTATAATATTATATATAGAAAACTATACAAATCATAAGTTTACAGTTCCATGATTTTTCACACATGGAATACATACAACCACCACCCTGAATGAGAAATAATCTTACGAACACTCCAGACACTGTCCCCAAAAAAGTTCATCAGTTTTTCAGAATTCTGTCAGCATAATTCTTAGTTGTGCCTCTTTTTGCATGTTATATGAATGACGCATCACGTGTTCTTTTATGTCTTTTTTTTCACTCAATATTATGTTTGTGAGAACCTTCCATATTGCTGGGTATAGTTTTCATTTTTCCTTCTGCTAGACATTTGGATGGTTTGCGTCTGGGAATATTTAGGAATAGTACTTCGGGGTTGTATCTTTTGGAAAACATATGTCTTCGTTTCTTTGGAGTATATACCTAAGAGTACTATTGCTGCTCACAGAGTGAGCATATTTGCATCATTAGTGCTTACTGCCAAATGGTTTTGCATAGTGCTTGTGTCAATTTATACTTTCACCAGAAGTGTATGAATCTTCTGTGTTCTGCTTTCCCTCCAACACTTTATTTTGTAATCTTTTTTTGAGATTGAGTGTCTTTGTCATTTAGGCTGGAGTACAGTGGTACTATCTTGGCTTGCTGCAACCTCCACCTCCTGGGTTCAAGCAGTTCTCCTGCCTCAGCCTCCCCAGTAGCTGGGATTACAGGTGCCTGCCACCATGCCCTGCTAATTTTTTTTTTTTTTGAGATGGAGTCTTGCTCTGTTGCCCAGACTGAAATGCAGTGGCGCCATCTTGGCTCACTGCAACCCCTGCCACCCTGGTTCAAGCGATTCTCCTGCCTTAGCCTCCTGAGTAGCTGAGACTACAGGCATGTGCCACCATGCCCAGCTAATTTTTCTATTTTTAATAGAGACAGGGTTTCACCATGTTGGCCTGGCTGGTCTCAAGCTCCTAATGTTAGGTGATCCATCTGCCTCGGCCTCCCAAAGTGCTGGGATTAGTCGTGAGCCACCGTACCTGTCCTAATTTTTGTTATTTTTAGTAGAGATGGGGTTTCACCATGTTGGCCAGGCTAGTCTCGAACGCCTGACCTCAGATAATCTGCCTGCCTCGGCCTCCCAAAGTGTTGGTATTACAGGCATGAGCCACCACACCGGCCTTTTAAAATCTTTTTGATTTGAGCAATTTTGTTGGGTGTTAAGTGATATTATATTGTGGTTTTAATTTTTTTATTTTTATTTTATTGATAGCTTTGACATTCAGCATCTTTTCCAGGGTTTATTTGCCGTGGTTATACATCTTTATGAAGTTTCTATTCTAGATCTTGCCTATTTTTCCATTGGGTTGGCCAGGTTTTTCTTCATTATTTGTAGAATTTTAAAAATATATTATGTCTGGGCCTGGCGTGGTGACTCACTCCCAACACTTTAGGAGGCCAAGGCAGGCAGATCACGAGGTCATCGAAACCATCCTGGTCAACGGTGAAACCCCGTCTCTACTGAAAAAATACAAAAATTAGTTGGGTTTGGTCACGTGTGCCTGTAGTCCCAGTTACTTGGGAGGCTGATGCAGGAGAATTGCTTGAACCTGAGAGGCAGAGTTTGCAGTGAGCTGAGATCACGCCATTGCACTCCAGCCTGGGCAACAAGAGCGAAACTCTGTCTCAAATTATATATATATATATATATATATAGTCTGTAAGTCACTTGTTACATGTGTGGTATATACGTGTATGTCTTACAAATAATGTTCTCCTATTCTGTGGCTTACTTTTTCACTCTCGTGGTTTTTCTGATGAACAGATGTTATTAATATTGTCTAATTTATAAATCCTTTTCTTTATGGTTAGTACTTTGTGTCCCGTTTAAGAAATCTTTGCTTATCCTAAAGTGATAAAAATATTTTCCGCTGGGCGTGGTGGCTCACGCCTATAATCCCAGCACTTTGGGAGGCCAAGGCAGGCGGATCACAAGGTCAAGAGATCAAGACCGTCCTGGCCAATGTGGTGAAACCCTGTCAATACTAAAAATACAAAAATTAGCTGGGTGTAGTGGTATGCGCCTGTAATCCCTGCTACTCAGGAGACTGAGGCTGGAGAATCACTTGAACCCAGGAGGCAGAGGTTGCAGTGAGCTCAGATCATACCACTGCACTCCAACCTGGCGACAGAACGAGACTCTGTCTCAAAAAAAAAAAAAATTCTGTGTTTTCTTCTGAAACCTTGCTTTGCCTTTCACTCTTAAATGTACTATTTGTCTAGAATAGATTTGATTGTGTGGTGTGAGGCAGAAGTCCTGACTCTTAAATAATACACTTATCCAGTTGACTCAGCACCATTTATTGCAAAGACCTTTATCATAAATGAGGCATATAAATGAGATGTGTGTGTATATATATATATATATATATATATATATATATATATATATATGGATCTGTTTCTAGACACAGTTTTTTTTTTTTTTGTTTTTTTGTTTTTTTTTAGACTGAATTTTGCTCTTATTGCCCAGGCTGGAGTGCAGTGACGTGATCTCAGCTCACCTCCACCTCCACCTCCCAGATTCAAGCAGTTCTCCTGCTTCAGCCTCCCAAGTAGCTTGGATTACAGGCATGCACCACCATGCCTGGCTAATTTTGTATTTTTAGTAGAGATGGAGTTTCTCCTTGTTGGTCAGGCAAGTCTCAAACTCCCCACCTCAGGTGATCTGCCCACCTCGACCTCCCAAAGTGCTGGGATTAGAGGCGTGAGCCACCATGCCTGGCCAGACACAGTATTTTATTCCACTGGTATATTTGTCTATTCTTGCTCTAATAGTGCACTGCCTAAATTTTTGCAACTTTATCAACTTAGTATCAGGTAGTATCAATATACTAACCTTGTTCTTCCTCTTAATATTGTTGGCTTAGCTATTCTTGACATGTTATATTTCCATATGAATTTTATATTCAGCTTATCTACAAAAAAATTTAAAGACGAGAAAAACATGGTGAGATTGCAATGAATATGTGGAATAACTTAGGGTAAATTGGGTCTCTGTTGAGTTTCCAAGCCATGACATATGACACAGTTTTTCAGTTATTTGGGTCATCTTTATTTTCTTTCATTGTTTTAAAAATTTTCACTGTAGGTGTCTTGCACATCTTCCACTGGAATGATTTTATTAAACTGATTCATAGGTATCTGACATATTTTGATGATAATTTTATTTGGTTGTTTTTATTTTAACGTCTTTTTGTAGTAATTCTAATATGAGCATCAATTCTTTGTATTTGGTCATTCAGTACTGGATTCATATGCATTATAATTTTTCTGGGTGCTAGATACTATAAATTTAAAAAATTGCATAGGCTCTGGATTATATCAAATTATATCTTTTTCCAGAGTTTATTTGTTCTTCTGTTTGGCATATGAGTGGAGCACTGATAGTCTTAATTCAACTAGGGTCAAATCTGGATCAAGGCTGTGTTACACTTTGGGTGAGACCTCTAGTTTGCCCTCTTTTTAGGGCATATTCTTCCAGGACTTTCAGTTGAGAGCCTGGTGTGTTCACTTAATGACCACCTCATCGAGTCCTAAAATCTCAAGAATACAGAGCTTTCCACTCTGCTTTCAGAGGTCTTCAGCTTACCTTTCACCTTCCACACCTCATGATTTTAGAATTCAGCCAATGTCTTGAGGTAAAGCCAGCCATGTGTTTGAAGTCCTTCGGGTCTTCCACTTTTTTCACTCCATACCCATAAAACACTAAATGATCGGCTAGTTTCTCTGCCCTTTATTTGGGACCCTGTGTCTGAGCCAGACTCACTTTTTTGGTCCTTTACTTTTTCCTCGAATTGGTCAATGCCTCAAGGGAAGAAAAGCTCTAATTTATCAGCTCATTTCTAGCAGTTTATATCCTTCCCCAGATTCTTGGCTCCACCTGTTCTTGTTGCTTCAGCAGCTCTCTGTCTGATGCCTTTAAACAGATGGTACTTTTCTTGCATTTAATTATGCTTTTCTTGTTCTTGAAGTGAGTGTTGATCTCTAACATAGTGTTTCATCCTAACTGGATATGGAAATTTGCATTATTCTGCACCATTGTTCAAGTTCCTCTTAGTGGGGCCTTACAGCTCAGCAGTAGGGGAAAATATTGAGAAAAAATTTAGAATATTTCAGATTGATTGATCATAAAAAAGAAACAAAATGAGTGATAACTAGAAAGATTATTTGATTTACCGAAGGTTACACAGCAGAATTATAGCTGTCACTCAGCCATTCCATTAAGCCTGAAGTACTGACTATGTAAGATGCTTCTGTGCACAGAATCTGGAGAATCTTTGGTAAGCAACATAGAACTCTAGGATTTAAGTTCTTGTCTATGATCAACAATATGATGTTGAGTGCTTAGAATCTTGAAGTCTCAGGTTTATTTAAACTAATTATTTAATGGTAGTGGCCTGCTTGTACCTTCTTTCTTCAGTTTCATTTGGTAACATTTGTTCCTATTCCCTTATGAGGTATCCTTGGATCCCATGTGGAATATATAGAAGACTGTTCATTATTGCTTTTTAATCACAGTTTAACTTCTGGTAATTACCATGAATGAGTTTTAGCTTCTTAACCACAGGATTTAGATAAAATATTAAACAAAATTTATAATGTTAACCTTTCGTTGTAACAATTTATACTTCGTAAATTTCTAAATCAAGCAAATTATATTTCCTCTAGTTGTTAAGTATTACACCTTTTAATGAAAATATTTGAATAGAGGTTAGTTTTTGTCCTCAATATTAGAACAAATATAATCTAGATCATTGACATTAATATATCGAAAACTAATCTAATAAGATTACTGAGAAAGTAATGAACACTGTCGCCTTGTCATATGATGAACTGCATGTATTGGTTAATAATAATCATACATTTTCACTCGATTTGACAAAAGCAACAAAATGTCTTTTCTCTCAATATAGGAAAAAATTATTCCATATTTATTACGACTGAGACAAATTAAGGATGAAACTCTTCAGGCTGCAGTTAGAGAAATTTTGGCCTTAATTGGCTACGTGGATCCAGTGAAAGGGAGAGGAATCCGAATTCTCACAATTGATGGTGGAGGAACAAGGTAAGGCTAGGAACATGCTTCTTTTTTTTGTTTGTTTTTCCTAAGATGGAGTTTCCCTCTGTTGCCCAGGTTGGAATGCAGTGCAGTGATGTTGACGCACTGCAACCTCTGCCTCCCAGGATCAAGTGATTCTCCTGCTTTAGCTTCCTGAGTAGCTAGCATTACAGGTGCCTGCCACCACACCCTGCTAATTTTTGTAGTTTTTAGTAGAGACAGGGTTTCACCATGTTAGCCAGGCTAGTCTCAAACTCCTGACCTTAGGTGATCTGCCCACCTCAGCTTCCCAAACTGCTGGCATTACAGATGTGATGATTTTTTAAAAACTACACATTCAATTTAGCATTAGGGATTAAACAAAAAAAAAACCTGATTTGGTAGAATTATGTCATTATAAAATGAAAATTTTTAAATAAAACGTAAAATTGTTTTAATACTTTATCAATCTGAGTGCTACTCTAACATATACTTCAAATACTCCTATTTTGGTTTGATTTAGTATTTATGTCTTTGATTTGATTTGCTTTTAGAATTTATATTTTTATATTTGGCCTTTTTAGACCTTTTTGGTGGTTTAGAAGCTTATCAACCATTATTCTCATAAAATCTTGATAGTGTTTTATAATTTTAGCTTTCTTTTATTATTTTATTGTATTTTTTTGGAGACAGAGTCTTTTTCTGTCACCCAGGCTGGAGTGCAGTGGCGTGATCTCAGATCACTGCAACCTCCGCCTCCCGAGATTAAGAGATTCTCCTGCCTCAGCCTCTTGAGTAGCTGGGATTACAGGCATCTGCCATCATGCCTGGCTAATTTTTTTTTTAATTTTTAGTAGTTACGGGGTTTCATCATGTTGTCCAGGCTGATCATAAACTCCTGACCCCAGATAAACCACCTGCCTCAGCCTCCCAAAGTACTGAGATTACAGGTATGAGCCACCATGCTCGGCCAGTTTTCTTTTATTACACTTAATCTTACCCATATTTATCTACTAGTCACCTGATAAAGTGATGGTTACGAAATGATGCTATATTAACTTCCTGACTCCTAATGTCTCTACTTGCAGATGCCAGTTCTGGTCCTATGTAAGAAGTAAATTTATGCTTTGTTCAAAAGGAGATAATTTCACTATTTTTTTAAAAAGCTCCATTTTTACTACTGGCAATCCATCCATGCTTCTTAGTCTTTGTTTATCCTGTTCATTGCAACTTGTTGGTTAGATTTTTTTGGCTTGGGTTTTCAAACCTTTTCCCTAAAATCTTCTAGCTGGTGCTCTAGTTCTCTGCCATCTCCACTGTTACCTCATAATTCATAGTACATGCCCTGCCTATTGTTCTTAGCTTTAACTTACCTCTCTGATTTTGCTTTTTGGTATACCCAGCTTGCTGATCACTCTTCAGTATGTTCAAGTACTACCCTGTATCTTTTTGTTAAATTCCTTCATCCTGTATTCACCCTAGTCCTTTATACTTTGACATCAATATGAAGGAAGGAGTAAGTAATGAGAGTAGGAAGCTAACCTCAGCTGGTGGCAGTGGAAAGTGGGAGGAAGGATAAACATACCACTAACTTTTTTTTTTTTTTTTTTTTGAGATGAAGTTTTGCTCTTGTTGCCCAGGCTGGAGTGCAATGACGCAATCTCGGGTCACTGCAACCTCTGCCTCCCAGGTTCAAGCAATTCTCCTGCCACAGCCTGCTGAGTAGCTGGTATTAAGACATGTACTACAGTGCCTGGCTAATTTTGTATTTTTAGTAGAGACTGGGTTTCAACATGGTGGCCAGGCTGGTCTCAAGCTCCTGACCTCAGGTGATCTACCTGCCTCAGCCTCCCAAAGTGCTGGGATTACAGATGTGAGCCACCATGCCCAGCCAATACCAGTAACTTTTAAGAAACATGGATAATAGGATATAGTAGACATAGGTCAGGATTACCCTAAGTGTTAACCTCTGTGTGTCTGGGAAAAAATTACAGGGAATCTCAACAGACTGAGGTTGAGGAAAGACAGTTCTTTCTTGAACATGTTTAATGCAAGTTCGTATACATCCATATAGAAGTTCTCAGTTGGCAAAGAAAAGCCCACTGAAGAGAGAAAAATAAAAGATCTTGGTAGATGTTTCTTAGGAAAGTGTAATAATCTTAAGGTGTATGTCATTCATGTGATATAGATAAAGCGATAACTGGAGAGATTATTCTGGTTCACTGAATTGGTTCCAAATGGTGAGAAATAGGGGAAATCACCAGTTAAATGAGTAGGAGCATTTCACTAAGGAGCAGAAGGAATCCCCTCTGCCATTAAGTTCAGGGGAGTTGGGACAGTGCCATTCATTGAGTCATCTAACAAATATTGGGTGCCTACTCTGTTGTTAGCACTGATTTAGATCCTGGGGACAGTGAGCAAACAAAACAGCCCGAGTCTTTATGGTGTTTGCATTGTAGAGAAGGAAAAAGACAACAAATAGAGAAACAAAAATACGTTATTCCGGGTGCTATGAAGAAATATAAAGCAACGCAAACTAAAGGAATAGAGAGGAATAGTACTACTTTAAAGAATGCTTATGACCATGACTTCTTTTTAAAGAAGTTATATTTATTAAGAGACAGGAAAGAAGTAGGAAAATTAAAGAATATTCAGATGTCTGTTTAAGGTCAGACAAGCATGATGAAAAAGAAGTTTGTATCTAATAAATAGTTTATTTTGTAGAATGAGAGTTGTATTAGTCATATAGGGAGGAAATCAGTGTGAGGTAATTTGGGAAAATCTAGGAGCGGGTTAGGATGAAGTTAGGTTTAGATTAGTAATTCTCCACTGGAGGTGATTTTGCCCCATAAAGGACATTTGGCAGTGTCTGGAGACATTTTTAGTATCACTTTGATCTCATTTGAAGAGGACAGTTGTGACTAAACATTATACAGTGCACAGGACAGCCCCGCAAAACAGAGATTATCCAACCCACAATGTCAGTAATGCTGGTGGTGAGAAAATTTGGTTTAGGGAAATATGAGAAAGCAGCCAGAATGGGAGGTTTGTGTGGAAAGCAGTAATGTATGAGGGACTGAGAGAGGAAAAAAAATGCTGTCTTTTATTTCTTTGGTATAAGGGTACAGTGGTTAGGCATAGACAGCTGTGGCAACCTTGCAAATATTTATGTATTTAAATTTATTCTGAATTTATGAATACAACATTTTAAATAGTTATTTTTTCCAATGATACAAGTAGTTAGAAAAACCTGAGAGAGGAAAAAAAAACCAAAACCATAGCTCACAACTCTTCAGATTATTTTAGTATTTTGATTTATTTTCTTCGAATCTTTTTCAGTGTGAATATATATGTGCCTGTTTTTTCTTTTTTGTAGATAATAGAGGTCACATTGTTAAATATATTTCATCTAGCATTATATTTAATTCTTCATGTTTTGCCTTGAATTAACTGTTTCTCTTTCATAAGACATCTTCTTAACTCTCCTCAAATCCACATTATTTGTTGTATTTAAAAAATCAGCATCTTTGGTGTTCTACTTTAATCTTACAGAATTTTCTGTTACTTTCTGTTAACAGTATCAAGGAACAATTGACACTCCAAATTTTTTGGTGCCTAACTACCTTTGTGTTCCAGGACTTACCTACTCTCTAATTTGTGTTGGGAATAGAGTTTTTCACCATTTTTTTGTATTCTCCCAGTGTTAAAAATTATCATGATACACACATGACAGTTTACATGATACATGTACCCTCAGTTGGTCTATATCTCCTAAGCTTTTTCATCTTTTCACATTCCTATTAACTGCTGTTGGCAAGGATTCGGAAATGAGAAAAGGCAGCAACATTAATTAATACACCATTAATATAGAGTATTATCCTAAGGTTATTGAAAGTTTTTAAAAATGAATGAAGAAAAGAAAGCTTAAAAATCTGACTGGTGCCGGGCGCTGTGGCTCACGCCTGTAATCCCAGCTCTTAGGGAGGCAGAGGCGGGAGGATAGCTTGAGCCCAGGAGTTCGAGACCTGCCTGGGCAATATAGCGAGACCCCGTTCTCCACAAAAAGGAAAAAAACAAAAAGACAAAAAAAAAATCTGACTGGTGAAATATATAAGACACAAATGTATAGAGGCATAGGTAACCAACTATATAGGTAAGATGAGAAACTAAGGTACGGCATCCCAACACCATTAAGTGAGTTTTAAGTGTTTTCTAGAGGAGTTTTTTTGTGTTTTTTTTTAGTCTTATATTGGCCTATGTTTGTATTCTTACGTAGTTGTTTGTTTTTGGCATTCTTAAGAATTATATTCAGGCAGATTTCTTCTTTTTATATATATATTTTTTTCTGTAGAAATGGAGTCTCGCTATGTTGCTCAGGTGGTCTTGAACTCCTGGCCTCAAGTGATCCTCCTACCTCAGTTTCCCAAAACACAGGGATTACAGGCATAAGCCACTGTGCCTGGCCAGATTTATTCTTATTTAAAGAGATAGTGTTCTACGGAAGGAGGGGTTCAGTGAAAAAACAAGAGAAAGATACTAATGTAAATTTTATAATATGCTGCTATAGTATAGGTTTTATATCATTTAGATAATGGATTTTAAAAAGTAATACTAAAAATTCAATCAGGCAATTTTTACTGATTCTGATTTATTAATTTTCATGTTAGTATATAAACTACAAAAGCAGTTCTTAGATTGTTTTATTCAACAGGTTAAATTAATTTTTCCTGAAAGAGGAATTCTCATTTTGCTTTTAATCTTTTCTACAGGGGCGTGGTTGCTCTCCAGACCCTACGAAAATTAGTTGAACTTACTCAGAAGCCAGTTCATCAGCTCTTTGATTACATTTGTGGTGTTAGTACAGGTAATTATTACTGTATGGAAGTGGTGCATTCTGGCAATGCATTGAGGAAGAGAAAAGTAAGCACGTATGTTTAAGACCATAGTCCTTTGCCTCCTCCAGCCTTTTCTCCATGCCCGAAAACTTTCTCAAAACTCCCTTCTCTTTTGTTCATGGTTAGGCCAGTTAGGGACACTAGGTGGCGGTGTGTTCTACCAATTACAGCTAGATTCGAAATCTACTATTTAAAAGGACATCCAAGAGTACCTACTATCTTTAATTGCATTTGTTCCTATGATTAACCTGAAGGAGAATTGTTTAATGACTTGGTCAGTTGCCAGATATACCATATTCCATGACTAAAACTAAGTAATTTATTGATATTAGAAAGAACATGTATTATCTACAATAGTATCTTATATATAATTTAATATAAAACAACACATTTATATATTTTTTAAATTATTATTATCATTATTGGGGTAATGTTTATTTAATCCTTTTTGAGACCTGGTAAATCCCTTTACATTTGTTAACCCAGTACAAAAGACATGAATTTTGGTTGTTCTTATTACTCCCATTTTATAGCTAAAAAAATAGGTCTCTGAGAAGGAAAGTTATTTATCTTTGTCCTGGGTCATGTAGCTAGAAAGTATCAAAGCTAAAATTTAAGCCAAAACTATGATTCAGGAGATATTATCATCATAAGGGATATAACATTAACGCTGATGAAAACTAAGGATTCTTTTTTTCAGGTGCCATATTAGCTTTCATGTTGGGGTTGTTTCATATGCCCTTGGATGAATGTGAGGAACTTTATCGAAAATTGGGATCAGATGTATTTTCACAAAATGTCATTGTTGGAACAGTCAAAATGAGTTGGAGCCATGCATTTTATGACAGTCAAACATGGGAAAACATTCTTAAGTAAGTTACAATTACTCTTCTTAAATGTTCTGATTATATAGGTAATATGTACATATTATAATTTGAAAAATACCAAGAATATTAACTTTTTAGCTAATTAGAGATAACAACTTAGTATTTTGGTGAATCATAGTTTAGTAATTATTTTGGAGGGTTCATGTGTGTGAGATTTGCATGTACAAGTTACAACTGCCTTTTTAAAAAATATGAGATATTTGCATCCTATTGTTTTTACTTAGCATATTAAATGTGTCTCAAGTCATTCTAAAACAGTCAATTATTATTTTTTATTTATTTTTTGACAGACGGTCTCACTCATTTTGCCCAGGAGTACTGTGGTGCTATCTTGGCTCACTGCAACCTCAACTTCCTAGGCTGAAGTGATCTTCTCCCTCAGCCTCCCAAGTAGCTGGGACCACACTTGCTCACCGCCATGACCAGCTAATTCTATTTTTTTTTTTTTCAGTAGAGACAGGATTTCTCGATGTTGCTCTGGCTGGTCTTGAACTCCTAACCTCAAGTGATCTGCCTGCCTCAGCCTCCCAAAGTGTATATAAGCATAAAATATAAGCATAACTTCACCCATAATTCTGTTATTCAGAGCTGTAGACTTTAATATATTTCCTTCTAGTGTTTTACTAGACTGTACATTTTGTATAGCTGAGATTAGATTGTAGTTGCAAATTTGTATCATTTTTCTTTTTTCAAACGTTATTAAAATCTCATGACATATTTGGAAAGACTACACTATACTCCAGAGTGTTACCATTTTCATAATCATTTACATTTAGGATTTTTTTTTTTTTTTTTTTTTTTTTTTTTTTTGAGACGGAGTTTCGCTCTTGTTACCCAGGCTGGAGTGTAATGGCACGATCTCGGCTCACCGCAACCTCCGCCTCCTGGGTTCAAGCAATTCTCCTGCCTCAGCCTCCTGAGTAGCTGGGATTACAGGCACGCGCCACCATGCCCAGCTGATTTTTAGTGTTTTTAGTAGAGACAGGGTTTCACCATGTTGACCAAGATGGTCTCGATCTCTCGACCTCGTGATCCATCCGCCTTGGCCTCCCAAAGTGCTGGGATTACAGGCTTGAGCCACCGTGCCCGGCCTGTCCATTTAGGATTTTTATGGACATTTAGGACATTTATGTTCCTAACTTTTTGGGATTATGAACAATGCTGTTGTAGAAAACTTTGAATTTCTTCTCACATTTCAGAATATATCAGTAGGTCACTATATAAGAAGCATATTTATTCGGTCCAATGTTGATGTCTTATTAAAATAATCATAATATGGGAAATAGAAAATATATCAAGAAAAGAATAAAAATAATTTATAATCCCACTAAACTAAAGCACTGTTAACATGGTGATGTATTTTTTTCTGTGATTTCTTACAGATAGACAACTGTATATGTGTGTAGTTGTGAGTGCATGTGTATCCATCCTTTTTACAAAATTGAGATAATGCACATGCAGTTTTGTTTCATGCGTTTTCACTTAGCATTTTGTCACAGATGATTTCCTATGTTATTTAATATTTTTTGATGCATACATTAATGGTTCTTCACCATTTTATGGATGTACTTTTTTTTTTTTTTTTTTTTTTTTTTTTTGAGACGGAGTTTCGCTTTTGTTACCCAGGCTGGAGTGTAATGGCACGATCTCGGCTCACCGCAACCTCCGCCTCCTGGGTTCAGGCAATTCTCCTGCCTCAGCCTCCTGAGGAGCTGGGATTACAGGCACATGCCACCATGCCCAGCTAATGTTTTGTGTTTTTGGTAGAGAAGGGGTTTCACCATGTTGACCAGGATGGTCTCGATCTCTTGACCTCGTGATCCACCTGCCTCGGCCTCCCAAAGTGCTGGGATTACAGGCGTGAGCCACCACGCCCGGCCGGATGTACTATTTTTTGTTTAACAAATCCTCTTTTAGAAAAGGATACTTCAGATACTTTTGCAGTTCAAAATAAAATTTAGATAAACATCTTACATCTCTACTTAAATCTCTGTATCTTTAAGGTAAATTTCTAGAAGTAAAATTGTGGCAGAGGATATCTATGTTTTAAGAATCTTGAGGCATAAGTAGCTGAATTTGTTCTTCAGTGCAGTCGTTTTAGCTTACTCATCTGCCAACGTCAGATTGTATTTCTGTTTCATAAAATACTTGTGAACACCAGGTGCTTAATGTTTAAAATGACATCAGTTTGAGAGATTCTGAAACACATGTTTCAATTTCTATCACTTTCATTATTGACGAACTTGAACTTAAAAAAGGTTTTGGTTCTGATGCTTTTTTATTGTGTTTTTTTGGTGAATTTTGAGGGCATAATTTTTGCCTATTATGTATTGTAAATATATTAATCATATATTGAAAAAGTGCTTTCTAATTAATAATTTTTTAATGTAGAGTATTGAAACATCTTTATTTAGCCAAATCTTTTCCTTTAATGATTTTTAACTTTTATGTTTGTGAGTCTTTTCTACAATCCTACTACTGGGTATATACCCAAAGGAAAATAATTCATTCTATCAAAGAGATACGTGTACTTGTATGTTTATCATAGCACTATTCACAATGGCAGATACATGGAATCAACCTAGGTGCCCATCAACAGTGGATTGAATAAAGAAAATATGGTACATTATACATTGTGGAATACTATGCAGCTATAAAAAAATAAACTATGTCCTTTGCAGCAACATGGTTGGAGCTGGAGTCCATTATCGTAAGCAACCTAATACAAGAACATAAAACTAAATACCCCATGTTCTTACTTATAAGTGAGAATTTAACATTGAATTTACATGAACATATAGTTGGGAACAATTGATGTTTGGGACCATTAGGTGGCAGGGAGAATGGGAGTGTGAGCTGAAGAACCACTTGTTGGTACTATGCTCACTGCCTGCGTGATAGGATTGTTGGGACCCCAAGCCTCAGTGACAAACAATTTACCCATGTAACAAACCTGTGTGCATACTCTTTAATCCATAATAAAAGTTTAAATTTAAAAATAAATAAGTCTTTCCTACTCTGAAAGTAGGTAAATATTTATATTATTTCCTAGTCCTGAAGTTTTCAGTTTATATGTAATTCTTTTTTTTTTTTTTGAGACGGAGTTCGCCCTTGTTACCCAGGCTGCAGTGCAATGGCGCGATCTCGGCTCACCGCAACCTCCGCCTCCTGGGCTCAGGCAATTCTCCTGCCTCAGCCTCCTGAGTAGCTGGGATTACAGGCACGTGCCACCATGCCCAGCTAATTTTTTGCACTTTTAGTAGAGACGGGGTTTCACCATGTTGACCAGGATGGTCTCGATCTCTCGACCTCGTGATCCACCCGCCTCGGCCTCCCAAAGTGCTGGGATTACAGGCTTGAGCCACCGCGCCCGGCTGTAATTCTTAATTTATCTAAAACTTACTTTGATATACGTGGTAACAGAATCAAGCTTTCTTTTTCTATCAAATGTTAATCCAAATGTCGCAGCTCCATTACCAAGTGTTTTTTTTTAACTGATTTGAAACATTATCTTTATCATATTTTAAATTCTTACCTGTATTAGAATCTATGTTCAATTTTTTTGGTTTTTCTATGGATTTATTTTTATACAAATTCTGTAAATTTAGTTGTTGAACCTTTGCATAGTATTTTTATAATGAGACAACATAGCTAATCTTTCCTCCTTATTCTTCTTTTACGCAATTTTCATTTAATATTCAGAGTTAATCTTAGGCTACTTTTGTCACATTTAAAAAAATACCACTGATATTTGGATGAAAATTACATGAAATGTATCAGTTGTTTTGCAGAACATTGACATCTTTCCAGCTGTGAAATCTTCCCATCTGCTATCATTGTATGTTACTTATTTTCACATCTTTTGTGTCAGTTACAAAATATAATTCATATCTATTCCCAGGATTCATAAAATCAGTACTTTTTTATTAAGATTATGAAAATTTAAAAATTTACTCTAAAACCAGATTATCTTCTATGAAATTTTTTTCCTTTTGTTACTTATGAGAGTATCTTTGCATATTTGTGTATTGCTGTCTCATTTGTGCTCTTCTAGAAACTTCATTTTTAATCATAGTATTGTTAAATTTTATCAGTATAGTTAGTTATTTTTCCTTGCTCTGCTTTTTCACTTAGCCTTTGCTGTATAACAAGCTACTCCAAAACATAATGGCTTTAAACAGTACTGACTTAGTCTCATGATTCTGTGGTTTGACTGGGTGTTTTTTCTGTTCTTTCACTTGGTGGCTCAGCTAATGGTCCTGGAAAGTCTCTCTCTCCACCAAGTTTGCTCATTCTTATCCAAACTTTTGCCTCATCATTGCAGTTTCAGAGTTCCCAGAGGGCAAGCCCCTGTGCATAAGCGTTTATGAAGCCTCAGTTTAATGACATGTTGGCTGAGGTTACATGGACGAAAGCCACACCAACCAAAAGTCTGTGTAGGAAGAGACTATATACAACAATATGGATACTAGGACTGTGATTCACTGGGTGCCATTATTGTTAAAATTCTACCATTCCTACCTTCTGGTCTTTTTTGTCATATTTTTTCCTTTCATTTTTTATAGAGAGTACTTTTATGTTTTTTTCTGTGATAATTTTGTGTTATTTTAAGGGCACTATTTTATAGCATCAGTAGAATCTACGAATGTAGATTTTTTTTTCATATTTTGACATCACTCAGAAATAAACAATTGCCGGGCGCGGTGGCTCAAGCCTGTAATCCCAGCACTTTGGGAGGCCGAGGCGGGTGGATCACGAGGTCGAGAGATCGAGACCATCCTGGTCAACATGGTGAAACCCCGTCTCTACTAAAAATACAAAAAAAAAAAAAAACTAGCTGGGCGTGGTGGCGCGTGCCTGTAATCCCCGCTACTTAGGAGGCTGAGACAGGAGAATTGCCTGAGCCCAGGAGCCGGAGGTTGCGGTGAGCCGAGATCGCGCCATTGCACTCCAGCCTGGGTAACAAGAGCGAAACTCCGTCTCGGAAAAAAAAAAAAAAAAAAAAAAAAGAAATAAACAATTACCTTTACTTCTTTACAAATTTATATTCATAAGTTAATTCACTAAAAGCATGATAGCTTTTGATAAAATCAAGATTTAAACAAAAATAAGAATAAATAAATATGAACTTTGCCTAAAAAGTTCATATTTCTATGAACCAGGATTTCTGTTGTAATTTTACAGTTAGAATTCTATGAAAAGATAACCTTAGAAAGGTGAAATTGCATTGCTTTTTATGTGGTAGACATGTATAGATCAGGTTGGGTCCATTTTGGAAAGTATTTTACATTTGTATTTACGAAAGCTTATAAAGGGTAGATCACTAAACAGTTTGTAAATATTCTTCGGTGAAATTCACTAATAACCTAGTTGAGAAACATGAGTATTGTTTGAAAAACATTTGAAAGTAGTTTTACTCATGAGGAAGATTGGTGAAACCCTAGTCTTTATATTTAATATAGGAAAACAATATATAATTTTTGTATCTGGAAAAGGCTCCACTGAAATAAAATTGTCTTATTATGGAATTGCAAAAATTGCTGCCCAAGGACAATTTCTGTAATGCCATAGTAAATGAAATGCCAGCTCTGATGATTTTAAAAGCAGTTTTCTTGATAACATTGGCTGTTACCAACTAAGACAAGCTTAAAATCTCATTGTCCTGACCTGATTACTCTAGTCCATGCATACTTCTGCAGTCTTATTTCATCACAGCTCCTTTATCTTATTGGCAGGACCCTGAGAACAACAGATTTGTTTTGCCTTTGTGCCTTTAATCTGTATGTTGGGACATGTACTTTAAATATGTTACCTTGCAGTCTTTCAGTATCTTCCTCAAGCTACCTTCATGCATCTTTTCCAGTTACTGCACGCTGTATTGGTTGCTCCACCTCAGAACTATAGACACTTGAAATTTGAACCAGAGATTAATAAATAACTGCCTGTTGTTTCATGTGCATTAATTGGATTATAAGCCTCCTACAGGAGAGTCTTGTATTTTTCCCCTCATAGCACTTTGACAAAGCCATGGACAAACAGTAGTTGCATACTGTATGTGTCCTGGTTGTTAGGAGATAAAATAATTTTGGTATAACTTGTTTTTTCTCCTTTAATAAAGGGATAGGATGGGATCTGCACTGATGATTGAAACAGCAAGAAACCCCACATGTCCTAAGGTAAACTTAGAGTCTCTTAAATGTAATACCTAGTTTGATCTGAAGGTCTGGTGAAAGCACTTATCCGGAGGGCCCTTTTATTTTATTTTTAATTTTTTAAAATTTTTTTGAGATGGAATTTCACTCTTGGTGCCCAGACTGGAGTACAATGGTGCGATCTCGGCTCACTACAACCTCCGCCTCCTGGGTTCAATCGATTTTCCAGCCTCAACCTCCCAAATAGCTGGGATTACAGGCATGTGCCACCACATCTGGCTAATTTTTTTGTATTTTTAGTAGACAGGGTTTCTCTACATTGGTCAGGCTGGTCTTGAACTTCCCACCTCAGGTGATCCACCCGCCTTGGCCTCCCAAAGTGCTGAGATTACGGGTATGAGCCACTGTGCCCAGCTCTGAGGGCCTTTTTATTAAGGGATAATAGATTTTATTAATTCTTTATATATTGATCATTCCATGAAGAGATAGGATATCATCATTATACCTTTTCTAAATCCAGTAAAAGTGTAACAGAAGTAGAAGAACATGAAAGACGGACTGAAAATGAGGAAGAATTATTTTATCATAATTTAAAAAATCAAATCTAGTGATATAAGGAACATTGTGACATTTCTTACCTTAGCTTTCAAAGAGAAATTTTATATGCCTCTTAGACATAATGCAATCATGCATCACCTAATGATGGGGATACATTCTGAGAAGTGTCTCATTAGGTGATTTTGTCATTGTGCAAGTATTATAGAGTGTATTCAGATATACTTAAATGGTATAGCCTACTACACATGTAGGCTAAATGGCATAGCCTATAGTTCCTAGGCTACAAACCTGTACAGCAGGTGACCATACTGAATACTGTAGGCAGTTGTGACACAATGATGAGAATACTTTCATATTTCCAGATATGCAAATATCTAGATGGAAAATAATTATAGGAAAGATACAGCAAAAATACAGCATAGAAGCACCTTTACAGTCTTATGGAACCACTGTTGTATATGTGGTCCATCATTGACCAAAACATTGATATGCAGTGCATGACTATATTAGATTGTATTATTATACGAATTAAATCCTCATTAAAATTTAAATGTCACTTAGATGTGTCTCATTGTGGCTCTTCATTTATTTATTTGTTTGAAACCCGATGATCTGACTATTGCTTGATTTCTATTAATATTACTTGTTTAAGGAATAGAATTTATGTGCCTAGAAATTCCATGCAGCTTGTATTTATTCTCAGATAATAAGCTGTGACCATTTGTTTGAAAAATCAAACAAATGCATTTCCTTCTGTTGCTCTTTAACTATGGCATAGTCATACTTTGAGTCATTCTGCAATTCTTTTTTTTTTTTTTTTTGAGACGGAGTTTCGCTCTTGTTACCCCAGGTTGGAGTGCAATGGCGCAATCTCGGCTCACCGCAACCTCCGCCTCCTGGGTTCAGGCAATTCTCCTGCCTCAGCCTCCTGAGTAGCTGGGATTACAAGCACACGCCACCATGCCCAGCTAATTTTTTGTATTTTTAGTAGAGATGGGGTTTCACCATGTTGACCGGGATCGTCTCAATCTCTTGACCTCGTGATCCACCCGCCTCGGCCTCCCAAAGTGCTGGGATTACAGGCTGAGCCACCGCGCCCGGCCTGCAATTCTTAGTTATGCACCCACCGCTAGGCACTTTGGATTCATTTATGGCTAAATGCAGACATGGGGTTTACAGCTCTGTAGGGCAACATAGATATTAATGAAATAATGATGAAGATGAGATGTAGTTTCTCTGAAATACATAAGTGCTATGGAGCACAAAAGCAGTTCTCTGAAAGCAGGGGACATGATGGACAGCTACTCTAAGGAAGTGAGATTTGAGATGTCAATGTGAAGGCCACTGAGTAGGAGCATTCCTGGCTAAGGGAATGGCCTGCGCAGGAAGAGGTTTAGAGAATTCCAGGAAATGATAGAGTTCTTTTTTTTTTTTTTTTTTTTTGAGACGGAGTTTCGCTCTTGTTGCCCAGGCTGGAGTGCAATGGCGCGATCTCGGCTCACCGCAACCTCCGCCTCCTGGGTTCAGGCAATTCTCCTGCCTCAGCCTCCTGAGTAGCTGAGATTACAGGCACACGCCACCATGCCCAGCTAATTTTTAGTATTTTTAGTAGAGACGGGGTTTCACCATGTTGACCAGGATGGTCTCGATCTCTTGACCTCGTGATCCACCCGCCTCGGCCTCCCAAAGTGCTGGGATTACAGGCTTGAGCCACCGCGCCCGGCCTAATGATAGAGTTCTTAAAGACTAGTGCCTCAGAATCCAAGGGCCGCATGTGGAATGAGACTGGAGCAGTAGGCTGATTAGATCAGATGCAGGGCTTCAGAGGCTGTGATGAAGAGATGATTTCGCTGTTTTGGAGAGGACCCTAGGGTGCACTCTATGCCTCTTGCTTGTTCCCCTGTATATCCAAGACTCCTTGTTTGTTTGCTTGGTTTAAATCATGGAAGTTTCCAAATTTTAGTAAAAGTTAGGGGGAACTTTAGTCATCTTAAGAATTAAATTATCATGATAAATGGAGAGCCACTCATATGTTTTCTTAATCTAGCTATATTTATATACCAATTATAGAAAGACTCTGGATTTTAATGTATGGCCAACAACTATCCATTGTGGCCTAGAGAGAGACTTGGGATTTCTCACAGGAATTTAGTATGTGACCTTTGTTTATTAAATATCAAAACAATTGGCAGGACTTGGCACATGACACTAACTTTGGCCTCATCAATACCCGTCAGCCTCTTAAGTTTTTATTACAGATCATTAACAAAACAGCACATTTCATGTAAATTCAAACAACAGTGATAAAATTCGAGAACTGAGATGGTTGACATTATAGTTTTTTAAATAAACATTACCCAACTACCAGGTTTTAATAATTGTGACCTGAAAGCACTGATTTTATAGTGCTACATTTCACTTTTATTGAAGTCAGAATATTTTCAAAGAGCTTAGAAACAAAGACTAATTTGTAAATGATATTATGAAAATAGTGTACTTATCTTGAAGCAGTTTTCTTTTTGTTTGGGTGGCTGGGTTTTTTTTGTTTTTGAGACAGAGTCCCACTCTGTTACCCAGTCTGGGGTGCAGTGACGTGATCTCAGTTCACTCCAGTCTCCACCTCCTTGGTTCAAGCAATCCCCCTGCCTCAGCCTCTCAGGTAACTGGAAGGTGCCCGCCATCATGTCTGACTAATTTTATATTTTGAGTGGAGATGGGGTTTCACCATTTTGGGCAGGCTGCTCTTAACTCCTTACGTCAAGTAATCCAGTCTCCTCAATCTCCCAAAGTGCTGGGATTACAGGCGTGAGCCACTGCACGCAGTCTTTAAGCAGTTTTTATTCATTACTGCTGTTCTGTCAGTTATTACATAAAGGTCTAGAAATGTTTGCCTTTTTAAATACTTTTTTAATTAAATCGTGTGCTCAAATACATCTCTTTTCTTATTCTTTTATAATACATTTCTCAGAATTGCTTCAGTCTTTATTATTTCATAAAGCAATGCCTGTTTAAAAAGACCTGGTTAAAATGCCTGTTTAAAAATACCTTTTTTCAGCATTTTATTTGTGTTACACATTTATTTGACAGAGTTGTAGATTGTTCATTTATACTGCTAAATAGTATTTAGTTTTTACAGATCCCAAATATGTTACTGTTTATGATGGAATTGTTCACTTTTTCATTCACTAGGTAGCTGCTGTAAGTACCATAGTAAATAGAGGGATAACACCAAAAGCTTTTGTGTTCAGAAACTATGGTCATTTTCCTGGAATCAACTCTCATTATTTGGGAGGCTGTCAGTACAAAATGTGGCAGGCCATTAGAGCCTCATCTGCTGCTCCAGGCTACTTTGCAGAATATGCGTTGGGAAATGATCTTCATCAAGTAAGTTGACTTGTATGCTTTATCTTTTAACATTTTACATGATTAAAATAGCACTTATTAATGTCATTGATCTTCAGAAGGATCAACCTAGGAGACTTTCTTTTTTGTGTCTTTAAATGTCAAAAGAAGAACAATTTAGGTTATTTTTATTTGTTGTTTTTCTTAACAAGCACCGGACATGCAAACATATTTTAGGAAAGTTTTTGTTGTTTTATACAGTGTGATTCATAGCCCATTATGATAATTTTATGATGGAAAAGTGAGAATATATATGATTAGCTTTCAAAACTTGATAAAAATTAAAAACAAGGTACACTCCCTAAAAATGTGGAACCCAGTCTGTTTGACAGTTTGGGTGGACATATTTTGAAGAAGGGTGTATAGTAAAATAATGGTAAACAGTCATTAAGTTAGCTATGTGCTAGACACTTATTTAGTGCTGTACATGTATTATCTCATTTAATCCTTTATACCCTTTTAAATTCATGTTTAAATTATTTGTAAAGTTTAATATTATTTCTGGAAATTATTTTTATGTAAACTCATTTACTTAAGCTTTTCCAACGCTTTTTTTTTTTTTTTTTTGAGACGGAGTCTCGTTCTGCGGCCAGGCTTGAGTGCAGTCAGTGGCATCATCTGGGCTCACTGCAACCTCCACCTCCTAGGTTCAAGCAATTCTCCTGCCTCAGCCTCCTGAGTAGCTGGGACTACAGGCACACACCACCACACCCAGCTAATTTTTGTATTTTTAGTAGAGATGGGGTTTCACCATGTTGGCCTTGATGGTCTCAATCGCTTCACTTAATGATCTACCTGCCTCAGCCTCCCAAAGTGCTGGGATTATAGGCATGAGCCACCATGCCCGGCCAAGTTTTTCCAACTCTTTATGGAAATATTAATTCATAACTTACACTAAATGTGAATAAGCTTTAGAGCTGATATTTTGAAAGCATGTATTTTTATGTATACTTAATTTTTTATGTCATGTCTCATTTAAATGAGGAGAATCAGAGGAATCTTAACATTTTTCTCTAGTGCCTAAAGTATGTATATTCTCTCTATTTGGTATTCAGGTGTCTGTTGAGAGAAAATCTTAACCGTTCATGGGAATATTCAGATGGCATTCATAGATCTGGTCAGGCGCAGTGGCGCAAGGTCAGGCACAAGGTCAGGAGTTCAAGACCAGCCTCACCAACACGGTGAAAGCCCCTCTCTACTAAAAATACAAAAGGTAGCCAGGTGCGGTGGCACGCACCTGTTGTCCCAGCTACTCAGGAGGCTGAGGCAAGAGAATCGCTTGAACCCGGGAGGCGGAGGTTGCAGTGAGC
Organism: Saimiri boliviensis; assembly: GCF_048565385.1. Lineage (NCBI taxonomy): Eukaryota > Metazoa > Chordata > Mammalia > Primates > Cebidae > Saimiri > Saimiri boliviensis. The sequence continues at coordinate 48,160,750 of NC_133458.1, forward strand.
CGAGACTACACCACTGCACTCCAGCCTGGGCAATAGAGTGAGACTCTGTCAAAAAAAAGAACCAAAAACTCTTGCATAGATCTGTATAAACAACATGTCGACAATATAAACTTCAACACTTTCTAATGAATCATGTAAATGTAAATGTCAGTGTTATAACTGAAAGATTTTATAAAAATTTTGTCTCACTTTGATAAAATAGCTTATGTGTATTTTAAAATGTTATGGTCAGCTATTCCCATTTTCTTTTTAATCTTTCTAAAAGTAATATAACATTTGTAGCTAAGAGATTAAAATAGGATTCCTTTGTTTTTGGAGTCAGTTCAAACCATTTCTTACTTTGCAGAATCAGTCATTGTTGAATTATGTAAGGCACTTCCCCTTCTTGCCATTCTTATCTTTCTTCCACCCCCTCAGGGCAGAAAGTACTGGCTGCTGAGTTTCTGATATTGATTTCAGGACTTACTGGTCAAAATAAAATTTTTATTTTAATATGTAGCTTACTATTTTTATCAGTGGATTTCCCCCTCTTCTTATGGTACCATGTCATAAATTGAGAAATAATTTAGACAGTGTATTTAAAATATAATAGGATTTCTAAGTTATAATCTTAATATAGTTGTGCTATAAACTTGCAGTTATGCCAATTTATGAAAGTCTCAAATATTAAGTACATTTGGGGATCATATGTTTCCACACCTCAAAAGAAGTTATTTCATTTGCTCTTTATTCTTTTTTTTTTTTTTTTTTTTGAGACAGTGTTTCGCTCTTATTACCCAGGCTGGAATGCAATGGCATGATCTTGGCTCACGGCAACCTCCGCCTCCTGGGTTCAGGCAGTTCCCCTGCCTCAGCCTCCTGAGTAGCTGGGATTACAGGCATGCGCCACATGTCCAGCTAATGTTTTGTATTTTTAGTAGAGACAGGGTTTCACCATGTTGACCAGGATGGTCTCGATCTCTTGACCTCGTGATCCACCTGCCTCGGCCTCCCAAAGTGCTGGGATTACAGGCTTAAGCCACCGCGCCCGGCTCTTTATTCTTTATCTAAGAGGAAGTAGTTCCAAAGTTTAATTCAGTCCTGTTGAATATATATGCCAAACCGAAATAATTCAGTGGTTCTTTTTCCATTTCAGATAGATTAGTGATACTTCTGTTCATGCTGAGACATTTTTCTATTGATGACCATAATCTTTTAGCTTATTTTGAGCCACAGATTAAAATAACTTAAGGTTATTTGAATAAATAAATGTTATTTACATAGATTTTTATGTAAGTCATATAGCCACATGGGTAAAAAATGTACCTTCATATAAATCACTAAGCTTCAGAAAAATTGGTACATTTAATTAATAAAAATATTCAATTGGAATCTGGAGCCCAAGAAACCTATTTAAGGAAATATTTTTCTTACTGTATATTCCCTTCTTCCAAGACTTGAAGAAGAAATGGGATATTTTTCCCTTCAAATGACAACTTAAAAGATTGATGGAAGTAATTTAAGGTGTGAATAATCTTGATTCCTTAAACAAAGAAAACATTCAAGCAAAGTCCTACTTCTTTCTAACCTTCAGAAGTTTTGCCAAGTTTAAAATATGGTACTTAGTAGACCCTCTCATCTTAAATCTTTTAATAATTATATTCAATTATTACCAGTCTCATTTTGAAAATCCTTTTTAACTGTCACATCTGACATATATTTTAATGTAGTTACTTTTTATCCATTGTAGTAGAGGTTAATTAATATTCTATTTGAGCAATTATTGAAAGTAGTGATCTAATTAAGAGTTACGAGTAGGTTTAATGGGGAGATTTCATTTGCTTTTGACTATATAAAGAAGAAGATTATTACAACATTTATAAGGTTCATTACAAGTCCTGGAAAATTATAAAGTGAGAAGAATTATTTTTGAGTAGCTCCCAATCTCTCCCCATATGCCCAAGTACATAGAATATGTACATGGAAGTACTACTTTTTACACACAATTATTCCATCCCTCTTTCCATCTCCACCTTCAAAATTAAATTGTTCATTCCTGTCTTTGGAGAAAGAATCTGATAAATTAGTTTACACTAAAGGTTTTGATGACCAATTCTAATATACATATTATTTCTCCCAGGCTTTATTTACATCATACAAGTTTATGTTCAGAACTTAGGGTATATAAACATAAATTATGAAATTTATTTAAACATTCTAGGTGGAGAGTGTTTTTAGCATAAAGAGCCTTCTCAACACCTGCCAAATAATTCCTATACCAAGCCACAGTTAATACTTTTCATTATAACTGGACAGAAATGTAGTGAGTGCTTACTCAGTGCTAAGCACTGTGCTAGCAGGGAAAATAAAAAGATCTTTAACCATAGTTGTCATATTGTTTGTGCTTCCGGAATCATGCCCTCAAATAGTTCAGACAAAAGGATATAAACCCAGTTCTAGAATGAGGTGACAAATTTAATAATAAACATATGTACAGGATTAAGAAGTAGTAGAGAGGTGACTGATTGTGTCAGCTTAGCAAAGAAGTTGCCATCTGACTTGATGTATAAAAAATGGGTCATTGATTAGGAATAGAAAATGGGATGAGGAAAGGAAAATGGGGACTGATTCCTCAATGGTTACAGAGATGGGTGATAAAAATGTTTCAGAAATAGAGTGTAGTATCTAGATACAGTGGCTTATGCCTGTAATCCCAGCACTTTGGGAGGCTGAGGCTGGAGGATCGCTTGAGCTCAAGAGTTCAAGACCAGCCTGCTGCAACATAGTGAAACTCTGTCTCCAACAAAACAAAATTAGCTGGATGTGGTAGTCCACACCTGTAGACCCAGCTACTCTGGAGGCTGAGGTGTGAAGATCTCCTTGAGCCCAGGAGTTGAAGGTTACAGTGAGTTGATCGTGCCACTGCTATCCAGCCAGGACAACAGAGTGAGACTCTGTCTCAAAAAAAAAAAAGTGGATAGTGGTAATGGTCACAAAACATTGTGAATATAATTAAAGCCACTTCATTGAACCCTTAAAAATCATTTAAGTGATCAATTTTGTGTTACATTTAATTTGCCATAATAAAAAGCAAATTTTAAAAGAAACAAGGAATGAAAGTGAGAAGCTAAGATAATAAAAAGGCATTGGGCCGGGCGCGGTGGCTCAAGCCTGTAATCCCAGCACTTTGGGAGGCCGAGGCGGGTGGATCATGAGGTCGAGAGATCGAGACCATCCTGGTCAACATGGTGAAACCCCGTCTCTACTAAAAATACAAAAAAAAAAAAAATTAGCTGGGCATGGTGGCGCATGCCTGTAATCCCAGCTACTTAGGAGGCTGAGGCAGGAGAATTGCCTGAGCCCAGGAGGCGGAGGTTGCGGTGAGCCGAGATCGCGCCATTGCACTCCAGCCTGGGTAACAAGAGCGAAACTCCGTCTCAAAAAAAAAAAAAAAAAAAAAAAAAAAGGCATTGCACACAGTTACTTTCTGATAAGTGCTCTGACAGGATTTGAAATGATTAAATATACATTAAAAGCAATAAAAAGTATGTGTAAATTTTAGGCTATTAAACACATGTACAGTATACTGCAGTTCAAATGCAATCTGTGTTCCTCTAAGAGATAGTAAGTTAATTAATCAATCATTTATCAAGTCGATTTTACTTTGGCAATTGGAAGTATGCCTGGCACATGCCATCTATAAAAAATAATTGTAAATATGAATACTTGAATGAATGAAAAGGCTATAGGAACTACCATGGACATAACATTAGCCCAATGACGTACTGATAAAATAGGCATCTGACAAGAGTAGGCTAACTATAAGGAGAGCTTAAGAGATGGTATGCCTTACCACTAGATTAGAGTGATCCCAGAAACCTTAATTGCTGTACTTTTTTGATAAAAAGTGAGTAAAGTTTAAGGAACAGAAATTTACTTTGAAAAATGGCTAGCAAAACTAAAGGAAACCTGGCAGTTGTTTGATTTGGGATTGATTTTGTAGTTATCGTTTCTTGCTAAAATTTGTTTGCCTCTTCATCTTTCCTTCTTTTTTTTTTTTTATTGTCTTTTCCGATTATCCTTATGTCGCCTTTTATATAATGAAAATGTATTTCATCTAAAATACCTACTTGATTAGAAGTTATACAGGGTATGACAAGTATAGAATTTAAGATTTAAATGGTTAGTGAAAAAAGAAGTTTTCTGTTGAATTAAAAATTAAATGTTACCTCTATCATGGGATAGTTATTCTAACGATCTGTTAATTGAAAACAAAGGAAAAAGTTGAAAGGATTAAATTAAAATTTGTACACGGGTAAGTCTTTTAGGAAATAGCTTAATTATTACCACCTTCATTTAAGGACTCTAAGTAGATTTTTACAAAGTTAAGCAATACAAATATAAATACCTATCCAATTATGACTTCCAACAAATGTGTAAAGATAGCTAAATCTAAAAATAGTTTTTTCAACAGGTGAATGGATAAACTGTGGTACAGTCAAATAATGAAATAATAGCATTAAAAAGGAATGAATTACAGACATTCACATAGGCATAGATGAATCTCAGAAGCATTCTTCTAAAGGAAAGAAACAGACCCAAAAAACTTACACTGTATGATTTCATTTATTTTGATAACAAAGTTCAATATGTGACCTTGAAGAGTAGTTAGATGAATAGACTTTTGAAGTCAAGAAGATTGAGAAACTGAGATTCCAGGGTGTTGTAAAGATGTTGAAGTCACATGGGGTAATAAAAAGACAAGATAGAAAGCAAGTCTGTAAACCAGATGTCTTAATTTGTTGAGTGTTAAAGAGATTGGATACTGATCCGTAGCAATAGTAATCAGGAGATGGTGGCATAACTGAATAGCAGAGCCTTCACAAAGCACGAATCCAAGTGAATTGGAACTGATGGTCTAGAAGAAATACTCAAGAACGATAAGACACCACTCTTCCTCCCCCAACTACCTGGGACATGGTATCAGGGAAAAGCCACGTTTCTGTTAAGTCAGAGAGGAAGAGAGCACTTCCAAAAGAGAGATTGCAATGGAGTTTTAACTATGGAACAGTTCCATAGAGTGCAGTGGAAGAGTTTCGGACATGGGGGAAGAGCGGAGGCAGAGAAACACAGAGAATCGAATGCCATCATGGGTATGAAAGCACAGTGGAGTTTAGAGTGAGATGTGAACTTAGCCCCCATTGGTTATTTAAGGAAAAGGAGCTGAGTGGCCAGAAAAAATTTTCCCACTCTCCATGGTAATCAGTTCTATCAGATACAGTCTCTGTTTACCTGTTTCAAACTCAGGACACAAGAATAGCAGTCCCTAAAACTGCAGTCACTACAGGCTTTTTGGCCTGGCACAGTAGACAGAGGGTCATTTAAGTTTTTAACAAATGAACTGAAGCAATCTACTTCATATCAGACAAGGCCTACTTCTCACAGTCTCACTATAATGCAGGATGATGTTTAGTTTAGGATTCTGTTCATTAATAGTCTCTGCCGTGGCACTTTGACTTAAGGAGTGATAAGCATTTAACTACGTTACTAAGATGTACACTGAACATTCAGTCTATTTAATCCATGACAGGTCTAAGCATAACACGTGTGTGCTGATCTTTCCTTTGTTCCTGATACATATTATTACCCTCTTCCTGAGCCAAGACAAGGGAGAGAGGTTTCACTGTTCTTAGGACAGCTACTACTAGTCAGGTGGCAAACCACGTAAATCTCCCCATCCTCCTCCCCCATCCCTGACTTGGGTCATCCACAGACCAGCTTTCCGTAATCTTTCGATTTCAGAGACTATACCAACTCAGACATACCTAAGCCATAAAGAGACATTTATGGAAAGAACCAAAGACCTGAAATATGGTGGGTTTACAAGTAAATGTATCCCTTTTGACAAGAGATGTCTTTGAAAAGGGTAGCCTTTTCTCATGTAAGTCATGGTGTAGAAACATAAGACACATTATTTCAAAGAGATGTAGTTAGAGAGTGCTGGAGATTAGCAACTCAGTGAAGGAAAGATTGGGCTGGAAGTGGCAACAAACTATCTATGCTAAAATGGAGAATAGAGCAAGCAATAAAAAGATAAGGCAAAGTGCTTTTCTTAATGTCAACACAGCCCCATGCATCCCAGTTATCTCAAGGGTAGCACAAAGCTACACATTGGTGATAAATGACATTTGCCACAGTAAAGGTACATTTGCCTCAGACTGGCTGTTCTGTTACTAAAGAGCCAATTAACTTTCTCTGGGAAGTGTTGTTAGTATTTAGGAACATTTCTGTGTATTAGCTGCCTCCTAATGTGATCTTATTGAACCAACCAGAGTATTACTTGAGATATAGGTTTTTGAGAAAGTTGTTTTGTAATGCCAGAAATGAAGAGTTATAATCTGTGGTTTGCAAAATACTATCATTCCCCCTAAAATAACTGAGCATAAATTTGTGAAAAGATGAGGAGTGTGATTCACATTCCATGAGAAATTTAGTAACAGTAATATACTTCATTAGTAAGGCAAAATCCTACATATGATGTTTTTAATGGGACCTTCAAGCCAGAGCATTAATGGCGGGGTAGAAGATTTTATACAAAGAAAACTACTTGGGAGAATCAATTATATTCCTATATACAAGCAAAGAATAATTGGGAATCAAAACTTTAACAAAAAGCCCTACAGTTTACAATCCAAATAAATTAAATGCTTAGATATAAATCTAACAAAACAGAGAGAATCTGCATGTTGAAAACAAAAGATGAAAGAAATAGAAGACCTAATAAATGGGAAGGCATCATGGTTGAAAAATGCTACATGGTAAAGATGGGAGATATTCCTGAAGTGATTTAGAAATATAATGCAATGCCCATGAAAACTCCAGTAGGATTTTTAAAAATTATACTATCAGATTCTAAAATTTATATGGAAGGGCAGAGGACTCAGAGTAGTTTAGACAATTATTATTTATTTATTTAGGGACAGAGTCTCACTCTGTCACTCAGGCTGGAGTGCAGTGGCACAATATCAGGTCACTGCAACCTCCTCCACCTTCCAGGTTCAGGCCATTCTCGTGCCTCAGCCTCTTGAGTAGATGGGACTACAGGTGCGCGCCTCCATGCCCAGCTAATTTTTTGTATTTTTAGTAGTGACGAAGTTTCACCATGTTGGCCAGGCTGGTCTTGAACTGGGCTCAGGTGATCTGCCTGCCTCAGCCTCCCAAAGTGCCAGGATTACAGACGTGGGCCACTGCACATGGCCTAAACAATTTTAAAAGAATAAAAAGTTTCAAGGAATCACAGTACCCAATTTAAAAACTTAACTCTAAATAGCCTTGGCTACTCTACCAGTGTGGTATTTGCATAAAGATAGATACATAGATAAATGTAATTAAATAGCAAGTTTGGAAATAGATCCATACGTGTAAGGCCATGTGATCTTTGACAAAGATACAAAAGCAGTTCAATGCAGAAAGGATAGTCTTTTCAGCAAAAATTGAGTTGAAACCATTGGTCATCTTTCTCTCTCTCTCTCTTTTCCCCTAATCCTCCGCCACACACCCAAACACACATACCCCAGAAACCATGACCTAAACCTCACACATTATACAAAGATAATTTATGATGGATCGTAGTTCTTAATTTAAAACAAAACTATGAAACTTTTAGAATAAAAACTTGGATTAGGTGAAGACTTTTAACAGTTATACTGAAGTGACCTGGGTTAGGTGAAGACTTTTAACAATTATACTGAAATCATCATCCATGAAATTTAAAAATTGATGAATTGGACTTCATCAAAATTAAAAATTTAGCTCTGCAAATATACTGCCAAGAGGATGAGGAGACAAGCGACATACAGGAAGAAGATATTTGCAACTCCACATATCCAACAAAGGAGTTATATCTAGAATATGTAAGAAAAAGTTTAACAATATGAGCTAAAGACTTGAACAGACACTTGAGCGGGGCTAAAGGGATAGCAAATGAGGATGTGAAAAGACGTCCAGCATCATTAGGCATTGGGGAATCGCAAATTAAAACAATGATGAAATGCCACCACGTATCTATCTATCTATCTATCTATCTATCTATCTATCTATCTATCTATCTCTATAATAAATACAGACAGTAGCAAGTGTTACTATAATAAGACGCAGAGCAACTGAAACTTTTAGACATTGATGGTGGGAATGCAAAATGGACAACCACTTTGAAAATGTTTCGGCAGTTTCTTATAAAGTTAAACGCATACTTGCCATATGATCCAACAGTTGCACTTGTGAGTATTTACTCTAGAGAAATGAAAAATTATGTACATGCAAAACCCTGTACTCACATGTTTGTAGCAGCTTCTTTATTTGTGACAGTCAAAATGCTGGAAGTAACCCAGAGGTCCTACAGTGGATGAATGGATGAACCGTGTGGTACATCCATATAATCCGCAGTAAAAAGGAACAAACTGTTGGTACATGCAACACTTGGATTAGTCTCAATGACATGCTCAGAAAGAGAAGGCAGTTTCAAGAAGTCCCATACTGTATTATTAGATTTCGTATGACCTCCTTAAAAAATCAAAACCACAGTAGTAGGAAACCGATCAGTGGTTGTCAAGAGTTAGGGGTGGGAGGAGGGGTGCCTACAAAGAGATAGCATGAGAAAGTTTCGGGGGGTGATGAAACTATTCTGTATCTTGATTGTGGTAATATTTACACAAATCTATATGCATTAAAGTTCATAGCGCTGCATACCAAAAAAGTTAATTTTACTGTATAATCTGAAAAATTACTTTACAGTGAAATGAGCTGCTTTACTAGCTTGTATGCACCATATTACTGAACATGTTTAAGAATTCTGTCAGCCGGGCGCGGTGGCTCAAGCCTGTAATCCCAGCACTTTGGGAGGCTGAGGCGGGTGGATCACGAGGTCAAGAGATCGAGACCATCCAGGTCAACATGGTGAAACCCCGTCTCTACTAAAATACAAAAAATTAGCTGGGCATGGTGGCGCGTGCCTGTAATCCCAGCTACTCAGGAGGCTGAGGCAGGAGAATTGCCTGAACCCAGGAGGCGGAGGTTGCGGTGAGCCGAGATCGCGCCATTGCACTCCAGCCTGGGTAACGAGCGAAACTCCGTCTCAAAAAAAAAAAAAAAAAAAAAAAAAAAGAATTCTGTCAAAAACTGTTTAAGGCTCTATGTGGGAGATTGAACTAAGTTAATTCCAAGGTCTGTTAACAATTCTCAGCAGTAATAGTGCTGATTCCAAGGAAGATGCCAAGCATCAGTGACATAAAAAATCATTCAAGTTGGCTGGGCATGGTGGCTTACACCTGTTAATCCCAGGACTTTGGAAGGCCAAGGCGGGCGAATCACAAAGTCAGGAGTTTGAGACCAGCCTGGCCAACATGGTGAAACTCTGCTTCTACTAAAAATACAAAAAATTAGCTGGGCGTAGTGGCAGGTGCCAGTAATCCTAGCTACTGGGGAGCCTGAGGCAGGAGAATCGCTTGAACCCAGGAGGCAGAGGTTACAGTGAGCCAAGATCGTGCCACTTGTACTTCTGCCCAGGGGACAGAGTGAGACTCCCATCTCAAAAAAAGAAAAAAAAAATTCATTCAAGTTTATTCAGGTTGTTTACCACTGAAGAAATGCCTTTCCCTGTACTCAACAGTTAACTGCCATGGATGGGAGCTGAACAGGAAAAAGAGGCTGAGCAGTCACTTAAACCATTTTAAATCAGATTTGTTTTTCTAGATTTTATTTGGTTTGTTTTGGTTTGGTTTGATTTTGAGACAAAGTCTTGCTCTGTCGCCCAGGCTAGAGTGCAGTGGTGTGATCTCTACTCACTGCAGCCTTGACCTCCTGGGCTCAAGCAATTCTCTCACCTCAGTCTCCTGAGTAGCTGGGATTACAGGTATGTATACTATGCCTGGCTAATTTAGTTTTTTGTAGAGGTCTCTCTATGTTGCTGAGACTGGTCCTGAACTCCTGGACTCGAGCGATTCTCCTGCCTTGGCCTCCCAAAGTTCTGGGATTATAGGTATGAGCCACTGTGCTCAGTATATTTTTATAGATTTTAAATACAATATAATATTTATGATGTAATAGTCTTTTAATACAGTTCTGCAATACGTTTTATTATAGTTTGACCATAATTTTATCTACTTTCCTCTACTACATTTTTATAGTGCTCTATCAGCATGTTTTATTAATACCTTTGTTTCCTTTTGAATTCTTCCAAATAGTATTGATTACTGATAAATAGAAATATAAAGATTTGTCTATGTTACTTACATTTTATCTGCAGTATAATGAATGTGATCCCTTGAAAGTGTGTTGTTAATGGAATTTCTGCTAACTTAGAATTATTTGGTTATATTTGACTTGTGAGAGAAGAACTAATTTTAAATGTGGTAGAACCACAGTTCTTTCCTGTTGGGCTTTAAGTAGAACCTGTGTTAACCACTAAAGATAACGTGTTTTTGAAAAGTAATTCTGTTCATTTCGATATTTTTGAGCAAAATTTGCAAAGCAATTCAAGAAGAAGTTCAAAGAACTTTTATAATAGGAAAGGAAAGCTTAATAAGAAGTTTCCTTAGGAGGCCAATGAGTCTTCACATGACGTTTTTTGCAGCTGCAGTCTATAAAAGAAATGCACTTTAAAGGAACTTAATGGTTTTAAATAATTTATTTAGCTTATTGCATAGTTCAGCTTTCCCTGTGAGTCAGTTTTAAGAGTTTCTTTTTTTAACTTGTATTTTGCAGGATGGAGGTTTGCTTCTGAATAACCCTTCAGCATTAGCTATGCATGAGTGTAAATGCCTTTGGCCAGATGTACCATTAGAGTGCATAGTATCCTTGGGCACTGGACGTTATGAGAGTGATGTGAGAAACACGGTGACACACACAAGCCTGAAAACCAAACTTTCTAATGTTATCAACAGTGCTACAGATACAGAAGGTCAGTCTGTTCGCTGCTTTAAAATACTTCACCTTGTAGCATTCTAGCAGTTTTTTTGGCGGCATATGTTGATCCTAACTGCTAAGGCCTGTGATATGTCTGTATTGTGGGTTTAGAAAATCCCTGGGTGCAAACATTTTGTTGTTTCCTGTTCTCACTTGTTTCTTGTTAGGTGACTCTAGAACAGAGACTGTTTTCCGTTTGGGAGCTAGTGCTACCTTTGCCTACTTACAGTTGGAGAAGTGCCCTGAAGCTATATAACACAACATTTTGGTTGGATACTGTAGCCAGTTAACAAAGGGAAAAGCAACAAAAGGAGTCAGATTGGTTCAATCATATACATGATAGCATATATATTAGAGTAAATGGCATTCGATTATTTAATATTGTGAAGGCAGACTGGAATGAGAATGTGTTCTTGCTTCTACTCTTGTTGCCCCTATAGTTTAACCTTCATACAAAGGCCAAAGTGATCCTTTTAAAATACAAATTAGGCTGGGCACAGTGCTCATGCCAGTAATCTCAGCACTTACTGAGGTTGAAGTGAGTGGATCACTTGAGGTCAGGAGTTTGAGACCAGCCTGACCAATGTGGTGAAACTCTCTCTTTACTAAAAATGCAAAAAATTAGCCAGACATGGTGGTGTGCACCTGTAATCCCAGCTCCTTGGGTGTCTGAGGCAAGAGAATCACTTGAGCCCTGGGGGCAGAGGTTGCAGTGAGCCGAGATCATGCCACTATACTCCAGCCTGGGCGACAGAGCAAGACTCTGTCTCCAAAAAATAATAATAATAATAATGCAAATTCAATTATGTCTGTCTCCTTCTCAAAACCCTCTTTCAAATGTGTCCCTTCTCTAAAGTGTGTTCAACCACCCTTTAATTCTTGCTGTTCACCAAACTTGCTAAGAAACCTCCTGCCTCAGGATCTTTGTAGTTGCTGTACTCTATCTCTCTCGAAGGCTATTTCCCTAGATAGGCGCTTGACTTCCATTCACGTCTCTGTTCAAATGTCAGTGGTTCCTCAGACCTTTCCTGCTTTTTTATCTTACTAATCATCTCACTGTAATCTCTTAGCCTGCTTCTTTTTCTCTCTTTCTCTTACAGAATTTATCTCATTATAATTATCTATTACATATTCGATTGTTTGCTTCTTATCCTTCTATCCCACAAGATTACAAGGCAAGAATTTATCCAGTTTACTTTGACTTATCCAGTTTGCTATGAACTCCAATGCCTGGCATATAGTAGACATTCAGTGAGCGTATTTTGAATTTCTGGTTTGGGCCTTGAGGTAGGGGTGTGAGTGTATGTGTGTGAGTGTGTGTGTGTATGTGTGTGTATGTATTCTCAGAAACAAGGTCTCACTTTATTGCCCAGGCTGGAATGCAGTGACAATTATAGGTCACTGCACCCTCAACTTCATGGGCTCAAGCAGCCCTTCCACCTTTGCCTCCTGAGTAGCTGGGACTGCAGGTAACAGGTGCATGGCACTGCACCCAGCTAATTTTTTAGACATTTTTTTTTGTAGAGATGGGGTCTCTCCTTGTGTTGCCCAGGCTGTTCTTGAACTCCTGACTTGAAGTGATCCTCCTGCCTTAGCCTCCCAAAGTGCTAGGATGCTAGGATTACTAGCATGGGCCACTGTGCCTTGCCTGGCCTTGCCTTGAGGTTTAGATTTCCTCATTTTACTATTTTGTTTTTAGTTATTGGATAAAATGTTTTAATGTAAAAAAATTACTACTACTTAACAGCCTCTTGTATTTGAATCTCATTCTTTTCAAATCTGCATATTATTGACCAAGTCATTAACATAAGTGAGAATCTTAAACTCCCCACTAAGGACTTTTATTCATTGAATAATAACTCAAGAAAAGCTCATATGATAGATTTTTTTCACTATCTGACATTTTGTTACCAGATCAATAAAATACTCTTCCTCCCCCTAGCTTTACTGAGGTCGGGCTGACATAAAAATTGTATATATTTAAGTTATACAACACAGTGTTTTATTATAAGTATACCTTGTGTAATGAGTCCCATAATCCAGCTAATAAGCGTCTGTCACCTGACATAGTTACTGTTTTGTGTGTGCATGGTAAGAACACTTAAGATTTACTCCCTTAGCAAATTTCAAATAAACAATATGTAATATGTGGTAATGAACTATAGTTACCATGCTGAACTTCAGATCTCTAGTAGGTAGTCATAAGTGAAAATCTATATCCTTTGACCAGCATCTTCAAATTTCCCCCACTCCACCAGTGTCTGGCAACCACCACTCTACTCTCTTTCTTTTTTAGTTCAACTATTAGATTCCACGTGTAAGTGTTATCATTAGCACACTGGTTAGGCAGAGAAAAAAAAAAAGAAAAACATTTAAGAAAGTGTTATCATGCACTATTCATTTTCCTGTGTCTGGCCTATTTCTCTTAGCAGAATACCTTCCTAGTTCATCCATGTTGTTGCAAATGGCAGGATTTCCTTCTTAAGGCAGAATAAGATTCTTGTGTGTGTGTATATACTGTAATTTATTTATCCATTCATTCATCCATGGACACAGGTTGTTTTCATATCTGGCTACTGTGAATAATGCTGTAGTGAACATGGGTGTGCAGCTTTTCCTTCAAGATAATGATTTCATTTCCTTCGGATATATACCCGGAGTGGGATTGCTGGATCATATGGTAGTTCTCTTCTTAATTTTTTGAGGAAACTCCACACTGTTTTCCATAGTAGCTGTACCAATTTACATTCCCATAAACAGTTTACAAGGGTTTCCTTTTCCCCACTTCCCTTGCCAACACCTATTTTCTCTTGTCTTTTTTATAACTGCCAACCTCACAGGTGTGAGGTGAGATCTCATTGTGGTTTTGATTCACAATTCCCTGATGGCTTAATAAAATACCCTTACTGTAAGCCATTTGCTGAGACAAGAGGCTTTAGTCAGGCAGTCTCATAAGAATTAAGTCTGTACTTTGTGCAAACCGTGTAATGGGCTCATTTGGAATCATCAAGAAACATGAAATGTTGACTCAGTGTACCTTCACTCTAGTTAATGAGACAAATGAGTGAAAATTCAATAAATTTATTTAGCTTTGAAAAAGATACAAGAATTGTATTGAAACCTGTACTTACTAATAGTAAATTGCTGTTAGTCTACAAAAATAATTTCATATGGTTTAATCTGTGGTGAATTGCTAAATAAATGGTAAATCATTGTAAGTTGACTAAGACTATGAATTAAGAGGAATGAGAAAAGTTGATTGGTATAGATAGCTTATGACATAAAGTAGACTTGATATGGGTCTTAGAGAATATATAGGGCTTGGATATTTTAAAAGACAGTTAAGACTTCCTGTTCTGGACATCATAAAACATTAGGGACCAGATATTTCCTCTTACCTTAAACAACTAGGAAAATAGACAGAAAAATGGTTTTCAGACATTAGATAATAGGTAGCATAGGACCGTGATATCTGAAAGGAGAATGAATCAGGTCATCACTATTATTGTCCAGCTTGCTGCCTGAAAAGAGTTTCTATACTATAGCAGGGAGGGGGGCACCAGAAACGTAAGGCAGTTTGTAGTTCAAGGAGGCCAAGGAAACTAAAATTTATGTGCTAAATACTACAGAAGAGGCAACTTCACACAGTGTACTCTAGAGTTATGCACAGGAATCTCCTCCAGTACTCATCTGTGCCTGCATGTGAGGAAACTACCCAAGGTGGGGGAAAGAACCCCCAGTAAGAATTAGACAGAATAAGCTCCTTCAGGGCCCAGAATAGCTTGGATTTCCATCAACTTGATTAGAAAGACTTTGTTTATACATGGGATATGCAGTAGACTCCTCTAGTGGGAGGATGTCATTATTGTCTCAGTAATGGCCTCAGAGTAGCTCTAGACTAAAGATGGCTTTGGATCCATCCTAACAAATTTTAAAAGAAGTCTTCAAAAAATTCAAGTGGAGTTCAATTAACAACATCAATTGTTGGAATAAAATCCAACAATATTTAAAAGAATACAACAAATTCCAGCACACAAATCTGTAAAACTCACAGTGTCTGGCATTCAGTAAAAAAATATCTAGGTAGGGCTGGGCACATTGGCTCACACCTGTAATCCCAGCACTTTGAGGGGCTGAGGCAGATGGATCACAAGATCAAGAGATTGAGACCATCCTGGCCAAGATGGTGAAAACCTGTCTCTATTAAAAATACAAAAATTAGCTGGGTGTGGTAGTAGGTACCTGTAGTCTCTGCTACTTGGGATGCTGAGGCAGGAGAATTGCTTGAACCCAGGAGGCCGAGGTTGCAGTGAACCGAGATCACGCCACCACACTCCAGCTTGGCCGTAGAGCAAGACTCAGTCTCTAAACAAATAAATAAATAAACCAGCTCTACAAAGAAGCTAGAAAAGACAGCTCTTAACCAAGAGAAAACTCAGTCAGTTGGAACAGATCTTAAAATGAGATGGATGGGAGGATCCAAGATGGCTGAATATAAACAGCTCCGGAGTACAGTTCCCAGCAAGAACAATGCAGAGGGTGAGTGCCCACTGCATTTCCAAACAAATTTTCACTGCCCACAGACCAGGAGATTCCTGGCCAAAAAGCACCACGAGTTTTCAGCATGGCAGCTTCAACCAGTCCCAGGTTGGCACACAGAAACTCACACAAATCTGGACAGTCGTTTCAACTGGCACCTGGAATGCCTGGGATACAGAGCTGCCCATTCACCTGAGAGGGGGCAGAGACAGGGAGCCAGGCAATCTGGCTCAGTGGGTACCACCCCCACAAAACAAGCAATCTGAAACACTCTGGATTGAGAGTTTCACAGCACGTGCAGCTGGACACAGGACAGTCTAGCTCAGTGGGGGAAGGGCGATTACCACTACCAAGGCAGTCTGCCACTACTGAGGCAGTTCACACAGCAGCTGGGCAGAGCCTGTGGCAGCTCAGCAGTGCCTCTGCTGGCAGACCATTACTAGACAACTCTGTGCAGGGCAGGACATCTATGAAAAGAGGCAGCAGTACAATAGGAACGTATAAATAAAGTCAGCCTTCCTAGGACAGAGCACCTGGGAAAAGAGGCAGTTATGAGTTCTGCTGCAGAGACTTAAAAGTACCTATCCAGCAGCTCTGCACAGAACAGCGGAGCTGCCAGCACAGCACTTGAGCTCCTCTAAGAGACAGATTGTCTCCTCCAGCAACTCTCCGACCCCTGTATACCCTAAGAGAAACCTCATAAAGGAGAGCTGAGGCCGACATCTGGCAGGTACCCTTCTGGGACGAAGATAACAGAACAAGAAACCAGCAGTAACCCTTACTGTTCTGCAGCCCCCGTGGGTGATCCCCAGGCAAGCAGAGTCTGGAGTGGACCACCAGCAGTCCTGCAGCAGAGGGGCCTGACTGTTAGAAGGAAAACTAAGAAGCCAAAATAAATAACTTCATCAACAAAAAGGACATCCACGCAGAGACCCCATCCAAAAGTCACCAACTACAAAGACCACAGGTAGAGAAAGCCACTAAGATGGGAAGAAACCAGTGCAAAAAGAATAAAACCATCCAAATCCAGAATGTGCCTCCTCCTCCAAGGGATCACAACCCTCACCAGCAAGGGAACAAGGCTGCGTGGAGAATGAGTCTGATGAATTGACAGAAACAGGCTTCAGAAAGTGGGTAATAACAAACTTCTCAGAGCTAAAAGCACATGGTGCTAACCCAATGCAAAGAAACTAAGAACCTAGAAGAAAGGTTAGATGAGATGCTAACTAGAAGAAACAGCTTAGAGAAGAATATAAACAACTTGATGGAATTCAAAAACACAGTGCAAGAACTTCACAAAGCATACACAAGTTTCAATACCCAGGTCGACCAAGCAGAAGAAAGGATATCAGAAATTGAGGATCAACTCAATGAAATAAAATGAGAAGGCAAGATTAGAGAAGAAGAGTGAAAAGAAATGAACAAAGCCTCCAAGAAATATGGGATTACATGAAAAGACCTAATCTACGTTTGATAGGTGTACCTGAATGTGATGGAGAGAATGAATCCAAGCTGGAAAACATTCGTCAGGGTATTATCCAGGAGAACTTCCCCAACCTAGCAAGGCAGGCCAGTATTTAAGTCCAGGAAATACAGAGAACACCACAAAGATACTCCTCAAGAAGAGCGACCCCAAGGCACATAATCGTCAGATTCACCAGGGTTGAAATGAAGGAAAAATTGCTAAGAGCAGCCAGAGAGAAAGGTCAGGTTACCCACAAAGGGAAACCCATCAGACTCATGGTGGATCTCTCTGCAGAAACCCTACAAGCCAGAAGAGAGTGGGGGCCAATATTCTGCATCCTTAAAGAAAAGAACTTTCAACCTAGAATTTCATATCCAGCCAAACTAAGCTTCATAAGTGAAGGAGAAAGAAAATCCTTTATGGACAGGAAATTGCTGAGAGATTTTGTCACCGCCAGGCCTGCCTTATAAGAGCTCCTGAAAGAAGCACTAAACAAGGAAAGGAACAACCAGACCAGCCACTCCAAAAATGTACCAAATGGTAAAGACCATTGACACAATGAAAAAAAATGTGTCAACTAATCAGCAAAACATCCAGCTAGCATCAAAATGTCAGGATCAAATTCATACCTAATAATATTAAACTTAAATTAAATGGGCTAAATGCCCCATTCAAAAGATACAGACTGGCAAATTGGATAAAAAGTCAAGACCCATTGGTGTGCTGTGTTCAGGAAACCCATCTTACATGCAAGGACACACATAGGCTCAAAATAAAGGGATGGAGGAAGATTTGTCAAGCAAATGGAGAGAAAAAAAACAAAACAAAACAGGAGTTGCAATCCTAGTCTCTGATGAAATGGACTTTAAACCAGCAAAGATCAAAAGAGACAAGGGCATTACCTAATGGTTAAAGGATCAGTGCATCAAGAAGAGCTAATGATCCTAGATACATACACACCCAATACAGGAGCACCCAGGTACGTAAAGCAAGTTCTTAAAGACCTACAGAGAGACTTAGAGTCCCATACAATAATAGTGGAAGACGTTAACACTCCCTGTCAATATTAAATCAATGAGACAAAATTAGCAAGAATATCCAGGACTTCAACTCAGATCTGGACCAAGCGGCCCTTACAGACATCTACAGAAATCTCCAGCCCAAATCCACAGAATACATTCCTCTCAGCACCCATTGCACCTACTCTAAAATTGACCACATAATTGGAATTAAATCACTACTCAGCAAATGCAAAAGAATGGACATTATAACAAACAGTCTCTCAGACCACAGGGCAATCAATTTAGGACTCAGAATTAAGACACAACTCAGAACTGCACAGCTGCATGGAAACTTAACAACTGGCTCCTGAATGTCAACTGGATAAACAATGAAATGAAGGCAGAAATAAAGATGTTCTTTGAAACCAATGAGAATGAAGTCACAACGTACCAGAATCTCTGGGACACATTTAAAGCAGTGTCTAGAGGGAAATTTATAGCAGTAAATGCCCACAGGAGAAGTGAGGAAAGATTTAAAATTGACACTCTATCATCAAAATGGAAAGAGCTAGAGGAACAAGATCAAAAAAACTCAAAAGCTAGCTGAAGACAAGAAATAACTAAGATCAGAACAGAACTGAAGGAGATCAAGATGCAAAAAAACCCTTCAAAAACATCAATAAATCCAGGAACTGGTTTTATTGAAAAGATCAACAAAATAGATTGCTAGCCAGATTAATAAAACAGAAAAGAGAGAAGAATCAAATAGATGCAATAAAAAACAATAAAGGGGATATCACCACTGATTCCACAGAAATACAAACTGCAGTCAGAGATTACTACAAACAACTCTAAACATAAACCAGTACACCTGGAAGAAATGGATAAATTCCTGGACACTTGTACCCGCCCAAGCCTAAACCAGGAAGAAGTTCAAACGCTGAATAGACCAATAATAAGGGCTGAAGTTGAGGCAGCAGTTAAGCCTACCAACCAAAAGAAGTCCAGGTCCAGATGGGTTCACAGCCGAATTCTACCAGACATACAAAGGGGAGCTGGTACCATTCCTTCTGAAACTATTCCAAACAATACAAAAAGAGAATCCTTCCTAAATCATTTTATGAGACCAACATCATCCTGATACCAAAACCTGGCAGAGACTCAACAAGAAAAGAAAACTTCAGGCCAATATCCATGATGAACATAGATGCAAAAATTTTCAATAAAATACTGGCAAACCGATTGCAACAGCACATCAAAAAGCATATCCATCACAATCAAGTAGTCTTTATTCCAGGGATGCAAGGCTGGTTAAATATACACAAGTCTTTAAATGTAATTCACCACATAAACAGAACCAAAGACAAAAACCACATGATTATCTCAATAGATGCAGAGAAGGCCTTCAACAAAAGTCAACAGCCTTTAATGCTAAAAACTCTCAATAAACTAGGTATCAAAGGAACATAAAACAATAAAAACTGTTTACTACAAACCTACAGCCAGTATCATACTGAATGGGCAAAAACTGGAAGCATTCCCTTTGAAATCTGGCACTAGACAAGGATGCCCTCTTTCACCACTCCCATTCTATATACTATTGGAAGTTCTAGCCAGAGCAATTAAGCAAGAAATAAAAATAAAGGGTATTCATTTAGGAAAAGAGGAAGTCAAATTGTCTTTATTTGCAGATGACATGATTGTATATTTAGAAGACCCTATCATCTGAGCCATATAAGCAACTTCAGCAAAATCTCAGGATACAGAATCAATGTGCAGAAATCACAGGCATTTCTATACACCAATAACAGACTAACAGAGAGCCAAATCCTGAGCAAACTCCCATTCACAATTGCTACAAAGAGAATAAAATACCTAGGAATACAACTAACAAAGGATGTAAATGACCTCTTCGAGGAGAACTACAAACCACTGCCCAAGGAAATAAGACAGGAAACAAACAGATGGAGAAACATTCCATGCTCATGGTTAGGAAGAGTCAATATCATGAAAATGGTCATACTGCCTAAAGTAATAGATTCAACGCTATCCCCATCAAGCTACCAGTGATCTTCTTCACAGAAGTGGGAAGAACCACCTTAAATTTCATATGGAACCAAAAGACAGCCCACATAGCCAAGACAATCCTAAGCAAAAAGAACAAAGCCAGAGGCATCATGTTACCTGATTTCAAACTATACTACAAGGCAACAGTAATCAAAACAGCATGGTACTAGTACCAGAACAGAGATATAGACTAATGGAACAGAACAGAGGCCTTGGAGGCAACACCACACATCTACAACCATCTGATCTTTGACAAACTTCACAAAAACAAGTAATGGGGAAAGGATTCCATCTGATCTTTGACAAACTTCACAAAAACAAGTAATGGGGAAAGGATTCCCTGTTTAATAAATGGTGTTGGGAAAACTGGCTAGCAGTGTGCAGAAAGCAGAAACTGGACCCCTTACTGACGCCTTACACTAAAATTAACTCCAGATGGGTTAAAGACTTAAACATAAGACCTAACACCATAAAAACCTTAGAAGAAAACTTATGTAAAACCATTCAGGACATAGGCATAGGCAAGGACTTCATGACTAAAACACCAAAAGCCTTGGCAACAAAAGCCAAAACAGACAAATGGGACCTAATTAAACTCTAGAGTTTCTGTACAGCAAATGAAACAATCATTAGAGTGAACCAGCAACCAACAGAATGGGAAAAAGTTTTTGCAATCTACCTATCTGACAAAGGGCTAATATCCAGAATCTACAAAGAAGTAAAACAGATTTACAAGAAAAAAAAAACAAACAAACCCATCCAAAAGTGGGTGAAGGACATGAACAGACACTTTTCAAAAGAAGACATATATGAGGCCAACAAACATATGAAAAAATGCTCATCATCACTGGTCATTAGAGAAATGAAAATCAAAACTACATGGAGATACCACTTATTACCAGTTAGAATGGCAATCATTAAAATATCTGGAGACAACAGATGCTGGAGAGGATGTGGTGAAAAAGGAACGCTTTTACACTGTTGGTGGGAGTGTAAACTGGTTCAACCATTGTGGAAGACAGTGTGGCGCTTCCTCAAGGAACTAGAAATAGAAACTCCATTTGACCCAGCAATCCCATTACTGGGTATATACCCAAAGGATTATAAATCATTGTGTTATAAAGACACATGCACACATATGTTCATAGTGGCACCGTTTACAAAAGCAAAGACCCGGGGACCAACCTAAATGCCCATTGACGATAGACTGGACAAGGAAAATGTGGCACATATACCCCATGGAATACTATGCAGCCATAAAAAATGATTAGTTTTTGTCCTTTGTAGGGACGTGGATGAACCTAGAAAACATAATTCTCAGCAAACTGATACAAGAACAGAAAATCAAACATTGCATGTTCTTACTCATAGGTGGGTGTTGAACAATGAAAACACATAGACACAGGTAGGGGAGCATCACACACTGGGGTCTGTTGGGCTGGGGGCAAAGGAGGGACAGCGGGGGGGTGGGATAACATGGGGAGAAATGCCAGATGTAGGTGACGGGGGGATGGAGGCAGCAAGCCTAATCGCCATGTGTGTACTCGTGCAACAATCCTGCATGATCTGCACATGTACCCCAGAACTTAAAGTACAATTTAAAAAATGAGCCGGGCGCGGTGGCTCAAGCCTGTAATCCCAGCACTTTGGGAGGCCGAGGCAGGTGGATCACGAGGTCAAGAGATCGAGACCATCCTGGTCAACATGGTGAAACTCTGTCTCTACTAAAAATACAAAAAATTAGCTGGGCATGGTGGCACATGCCTGTAATCCCAGCTACTCAGGAGGCTGAGGCAGGAGAATTGCCTGAACCCAGGAGGCGGAGGTTGCGGTGAGCCGAGATCGCGCCATTGCACTCCAGCCTGGGTAACAAGAGTGAAACTCCGTCTCAAAAAAAAAAGAAAAAAAAAAAATGAGATAGATGATGGAATTAGCACACAAGGACATTGCAGTCACTGCCATAAGTATACTCCATATGTTCATTAAGATAGAGGAAGACACGAGCATGAGGAGGAGAGAAATGGAAAATATAAAAAGGACCCAAATCAAACTACTAGAGGTGAAAAATATAGTATCTAAAACAATGACAAAATACATTGATATAATAGCAATTCTACATAATCATTTGCAGAAAATAGAATACTTCTCAGTTTATTCTGTAAAACCAGCATTACCCTAATATCAAAACCAGACAAAAACATTATCTTTAAAACAAACAAACAAAACCCAGAAACTACCAGCCAGTATTTCTCATTAATATACATGCAGCCATTCACAAGATGTACTAGTAAACCAAATTCAACAGTTTATATATAGGAGAGTACAATATGACCAAGTATTGTTCATCCTACAAATACAGGGTTGCTTTAGCATTCAAAAAACCAATGTAATTCACCATGTAAACAGACTAAAAGGAAGAATATATGATCATCTCATTAGATGCAGAAATGATATCTGATAAAAACCAGGATCCATTTATGATTAAAATTTTCAGCAAGTTAGAAACAGATGGGAACTTTCTCAAAGTTGACAAGGGCACCCTTACAAAAAACTAGCAGTGGCATCATATTTAATGGTGAAAGAATGAAAGCTTTCCACCTGATATCAGGAGCAGATTGAGATGTGTGCTCTTACCACTTTGAGTAAACATTGTATGGAGGTCCTCTGCAGTGCGGTAAGGCAATAAAAGGGAATGAAGGGCATATAGATTAGAAAGGCAAAAGTAAAACTTTGTAGACACCATAGTTGTCTATGTTGAAAATCATAAGGAATCTATGAAAAAGCTACTAGAACTAATAAGTCAGTTTAGTTTAGCTAGGTTGAAGAATACAGGGTCAATAAGCAACAATCAGTTGTATTTCTGCATACTAGCAATTAACAATTGGAAATAAAGTATATATATGAATAGATATTTATAGTAGATCATAAGTATTAAATAGGGAACTATGTGCAAGATCTGAACAGTGAAAACTACAAAACATTACTGAGAGAAATTAAAGACCTAAATAAATCAATAGATTTACTGGGCTCGTGAATTGGAAATGTCAGTAATGTTAAGATGTTATTGTGTTAACATCACAAATTGATCTATAGATTCAATACAATTCCTGTCAAAATCCAAGCAGGCTTTTGGAGGATAGAGATTAACAAGCTGATTGTAAAATGTATATGGATATGCAAAGGACCTAGAATAGTGGTTTCCAACCTTTTTGGCCCCAAGGACTAGTTTCTTGGAAGACAGTTTTTCCTTGGATGGGGGTTGGGGGGAGAGGAGGGGAGGGATGGTTTCAGGACAATTCAAGCACATTATATTTATTGTGTACTTTATTTCTATTACTATTTCATCATAATATATAATAAAATAATTACACAACTCACCACAATGTAAAATCAGAAGCCCTGAGCTTGTTTTCCTGCAAGTAGCCCAATCTAAGGGGGATGGAAGACTAGATTATCACGTCTGGGGGTGATGGGAGATAGTGACAGATCATCAGGCATTAGATTCACATAAGGAGCGTGCAACGTAGATCCCTTGCATGCTCAGTTCACCATAGGGTTTGTGCTCGTAGGAGAATGTAATGCTGTAGATGATTGATAGGAGGCGGAGCTCTGGCCAGAATGTAAATACAGATGAAGCTTTGCTAGCTGGCCCTGCTACTCACCCCCTGCTGTGCAATCCAGGGATTGCAGACCCCTGACCTAGAATATCTGACACAATTTTGAAGAAGAAAAAAAAAGGGTTGGAGGATTTACATCTGCTGACTTAAAGACTGTAAAACTACATTAAGCAAACAACTGGGGTGCTTGAATAAAGATAGACATATAAATCAACGATATGTAATAGTGAACCCAGGAATTGATTTATACATGTAAACTCAAAAGACTTTTTACAAAGGTGCTAAGGTAACTCAGTGGGAGTGGATAGTCTTTTCAACAAATGGTCCAGGATAATTAAATACCTGTATCCACAGCACTGACCTTGACCCTTTGCACCATATACAAAAGTAACTTGCAGTGCATCACTGTCAACTGTTCATGGCTAGTATGCAGAAATACAATCGATTTTTTTTTTTTTTTTTTTACTGCAACCTTGCTAAACTCACTTATTCTGGTAGCTTTTTATAGCTTTCTTAAAATTGTCAATGTAGGCAACCAGGTTGTCTACGTAGTTTCACTTCCTTTTTAATCTACATGCCCTTCATTTCCTGTTAATGCCTTACTGCACTGAAAAGGATGCTCCAGTATAATGCTTACTGGAAGTTTTGAGATTAGACATCTTACTCTGTTTCTGATCTTAGATGGAAACCTGAATCTAAGAGCTGAAACTATAAAACTTATAAAAGAATATGCTGGAGAAAATCTTAATGACCTTGGGTAGGTAAAGATTTTCTAGATAGGACATAGAAAACATGAACCAAAAAGGAGATAAATCAAACTTTGAATTATAAATTCTACTCTTTAGAAGATACTTTTTATAAAGTGAAAAGGCAAGCCATACACTAAGAGAAAATAACTGACCCATTATAAGGCCTAAACATATCAGATTCAAAATATATATAGATTCTCATATAACATGTATGTATATATGCATATATATAAAAAATATAGGCTGGACATGGTGGCTCACAGCTGTAATCCCAGCACTTTGGGAGGATCAGTTGAGCTCAGAAGTTCGAGACCAGCCTGGTCAATATAGGGAGAGCCCATCTCTACAGAAAAATAAAAAAACTGTTTGGGCATGGTGGCACACACCTGTATTCCCAGCTACTTGGGAGGCTGAGGCAGGAGGATTGCTTGAGCCCAGGAGATACACCCGCATACACACACACACATGCACACACATATATACATATATATATGTGTGACAGTGATTCAGTGAAAAAATGGACAAAACATTTGAACAGACACTTCATTGAACAAGATATACAGATGACTAGTAAGTACATGAAAACCTTCTTTCTCAACATTATTAGTCATTAGAGAGATGAAAATTAAACCACAAGATACCACTAAACACCCTCTATAATGCAAAACTTAAGACCTGACACAGTAACTATGAGCAAAGGTGTCAAGCAGTGAGAACCCTAATATATTAGTGGTTGAAATACAGAATGGTACTGCCAGTTTGGAACACAGTGTGGTGGCGTTTATTTAGAAAAATAAACATATCCTTTATCATATGAACCCATTCCTAGGTTTTTGCCCAAGGGAAATGCAATCATACATTCACATGAAGACCTATGTGTAGATGTTTATAATAGGGTTATTTCTAGTAGCTAAAAACTGAAGAGAGCTAGACCAGAACT
Organism: Saimiri boliviensis; assembly: GCF_048565385.1. Classification (NCBI taxonomy): domain Eukaryota; kingdom Metazoa; phylum Chordata; class Mammalia; order Primates; family Cebidae; genus Saimiri; species Saimiri boliviensis. The sequence goes on from NC_133458.1 coordinate 48,186,069, forward strand.
GCAGAGAACAAACTGTGTTGTATTTATACAGTGGAACACTGTTTAGCAATAAAAAGAAAGGAACTATATGCTACAGCATGGATGAATCCCAAAAGCATTTTGCTACGTAAAAGAAGGTAGATGCTTGTGATTCTGTTTGCATGAAATTCTAGAAAAGGGAAAGTGGGGATCAACTATAAAAAAGGTTTGAGGAACTTTTTACTGTGAGGGAAATGGCTATGTCACGATTGTTGTTGTGGTTACACAAGTGTGTACATTTGTCAAAACTTGTCAAACTATACAGTTAAAATTAGTGAATTGCACTGGATATAAATGATATGTCAATGAAGATTATCCCCAAAAATTTAAAACATAAAAAATGTAAGGTTGGAAAGAGTGTTTCAGCAGTGGTGAAACAGTATGACCAAAAGCACAGAGAGAATAGAACAACTATACTAATTTCACAGAATAATATAAAGTATTTTGGAAGATCAATTTTATCTTGTCGTTTTACCCATTATGGAATACTTACTTCTGTTAGTTTGAATAATGAAATAAGTGAATCTTTGGAATGTGCCTAAAAAGATAATTTTTAATAAAGAAATTAGCAGTTCATTGCAGAATAACTCACTCTGTCCCCTCTTTTCTTACCCTCCTATCTTTTTTTTGTTTTAACAGAAGTCCATATAATGCTTGATGGCCTGTTACCTCCTGACACCTATTTTAGATTCAATCCTGTAATGTGTGAAAACATACCTCTAGATGAAAGTCGAAATGAAAAGCTGGATCAGCTGCAGTTGGAAGGGTTGAAATACATTGAAAGAAATGAACAAAAAATGAAAAAAGTTGCAAAAATATTAAGTCAAGAAAAAACAACTCTGCAGAAAATTAATGATTGGATAAAATTAAAAACGGACATGTATGAAGGCCTTCCATTCTTTTCAAAATTGTGATCAGTATATGCATATGTTCTGATAAATGAAGGCCTGTTCAGAAGACTCACCAAATTCAATAAGGAATTGTGGGTTCAACTTGTTTTAACTTTAAAATACTTATGAATTCTGGAGAATCCTGAAAAAGGTGGTGCTTTGACTAGCTTGCACAGCAGAGAGAATATTCTTGATTACAGAATTCATAATGGGAATTAGGCTTTTAAGATGTTAATAATTAACTAAGCTTTAGTAATCTTACTGTGGTTTTAGTAAATTTTGGTGTTATATTGTTTGATGTTTGAAAATTTATTAATATATGTGCTGAACAAGAAACTGAAAGCTATATTGTACTTTGTATTTTTACTTTAGTCCTCATTATCATGTTGAATTTATGTGATCATTGATTTTATTTCATATGGAAAAGCTAATTTCTTCTTAAATTTACATTACCTGATATTCTCACTAGCTACGTTCTGCAGTCCACACTGCCTTTATTGTAATAGCATCTAAATAGATGAAGAAAAATGGAATTTTCTCCATTAAAATATTTTACATTTGAATATAAAAGAACCAGATACAGTTTTCTATTCAGGTGTGTTTAACATTGGTTAAAAAGGATAGGTGAAGTTCCAGTCAACTACTTTTTCCCCCTGAAATTTCAAGATAATGCTGTATTAACTTTTCTAGATCTAACACTAGCTTATCCCTCCCTGTTATAAAATGGTTTGAACTTACTGAGAAAATATTCCTATCATTAACGAAAATAAACTTTTTAAGTAATCTGTTGTTAAAGGCTAATGTCATTTTAAAATTAATTATTGTTCATAATGTAGCTCTCCTTTAGCCTTTGAATGTACCTGACAACAGTATGCTTAAAGATAAGTTAGGGCCAGACACAGTGGCTCACACCTGTAATCCCACTTTGGGATTGTGTATAGATACAACGTTGTATAGATACAATCCCACTTTGGGAAGCCAAGGCAGGAGGATCACCTGACATCAGGAGTCCAAGACCAGCCTGGTTAACACAGTAAAGCCCTGTCTCTAGTAAAAATACAAACATTAGCCAGGCATGGTGGCACACGCCTACAGTCCCACCTGCTCGGAAGGCTAAGGCAGGAGAATGGCTTGAACCTGGAAGACAGAGGTTTCAGTGAGCCGCGATAGCACCACTGCGCTTGAGGCTGGGTGACAAAGCGAGACTCCGTCTCATAAAAAAAGAAAAGTTATACTTGTTTTACCTTATTAACTCCTTTGAACTGTCTGGATTTCACAGAAGTTGATAACATGCACTTACATGGATCATTGTTTATGCCAAACAAATTCACTTTGTTGTATCTATTTGCCATGTAAATCCTTACATGGAATGTTTAGATTTCTCAAGAAAGTGAAACAAAAGTAAGTGCCCTTTGTTTTAGACTATAAACTAAAGCTAGACTCTGTTGCCCAGATAGTCATATTGCTTCTTTGCGATGTCGATTCACAGAGGCTGTGAGATGTGGTTCAAAAAGTGGAGTTGACAGTCTCAATGCTAATCCTGGGTTTGCTGCAAGAGTCCTTCTGTTTGTGACCTTGAGAAAGGCAAATGTCTGTGGGCTTTGTACACCTCATTTGTAAAATGAGGAAAACTAGCTGTAAAATTTTCTAACATCGGAGTAACAAAATCTTTAGACACACTATAAATAAATAAGAAACTACCAATGATTTCTAACGATACAATAAAATAGTCCTTTCGACTACAAATATTACATAATAATATGCAACTAAGAACAACTTGTAAATGTAAGAAAAATACAAAGAATTGGAAATCAGAATGTGTCTAGGAATTCTTTGTAATAAAGCAAATTTCAAGCACAATAAAGTAATATTTATGCATATTTACATATTTGCACCTCATCATAAGGTCACTCTAGTCCTAAACTGATGCAGTTTATCTGTTTTATAGCTGAAGTTAACTATGTCCCCTCTTTGTGCTTGACTCGTACTTTCTTAAATAGTACATTACACAAGTGAACTCTGGCCATGGCTTCATTGTTAAACCACGGTGCATGGCGCCTACGTATGTGCCACGTTGGTGTCCCTATTTCTTTAGCTCTTTTCACTTAAACAAAAGGCAAACCCAGTTGTGTGGTGCACCAGCTTTCAGCCATTCTTGTCCTCATTTGTACTTGAAACTAGCTATCTGAAGAACTGTAATTCACCTGAGATAACCCTCATTTTATAACAAGGCTAGTGCTTGCTCTATCCAGAGGAACCCAAAAAGTAAATTCTGCAAATATACAAGACAGCAATAGGAAGAGATGTGAAAATGAACTTTCACGCTTAGACAGGTAAAATATTTGCCCTTTTCAAAAAGGCAAAGAGGATGAGTAGTCTATTTTATAAATGTAACAAATTCCTCTACTCATATTTTTAAAATATAGAACAAAAATTGTTTTAATGCTCAGGTTTTCCTGAGTGCGTCAGAAGTCTTATTTCTATAGTAAATGGGGTACTGGCAATATTTCAGTTCCATTCTTGTTGCAGATACTATTCTTTATTTAAAATAGTACTTCACAGCCAGGCACGGTGGCTCACACCTATAATCCCAGCACCTTGGGAGGCATATGCAGGCATATTACTTGAGGTCAGGAGTTCGAGACCAGCCTGGCCAACACGGTGAAACTGTCTCTACTAAAAATACGAAAATTAGGCTAGGCATGGTGGCTCATGTCTGTAATCCCAGCACTTTGGGAGGCCAAGGCAGGTGGATCACCTCAGGTCAGGAGTTTGAGACTAGCCTGACCAACATGATGAAACCCCATCTCTACTAAAAATACAAAAAATTAGCTGGGCATGCTGGAGGGTGCCTGTAATTCTAGCTACTCGGATGCTGAGGCAGGAGAATCACTTGAACCTGGGAGGCAGAGGTTGCAGTGAGCCGAGATCACGCCATTGCACTCTATTTTGTTGCCTGGACAACTAAGTGAAACTCTGTCTAAAAACGAAAAAATAGCTGGCATGGTGGCTTGCTTCTGTAATCCCAACTACTAGGGAGGCTGAGGCAGGAGAATTGCTTGAACCTGGGAGGTGGAGGTTGCAGTTATCAGAGATAGCACTACTGCACTTCAGCCTGGGTGACAGAGTGAGACACCATCTCAATAAAGAGTACTTCAGATAGAGTTGTCCCTCGAGACATTTGGGTTGGATGGGATTTCCCCTAGAGGGTGGAGAGAACTGGGCCTGAGTTATAATTACACTGTGCACTACTTCTACACCACATTTTTATCCCAGAGAAAGTAGGTGTCAAAGGAATCTTCTGAGGGAGAAGGAAGTCACAAAAGTATGCAGTCTGAGGGCATAAAGGGGAATCTCACGTCTTTGTTTTGGTGAAGGGAGGGAGGGGCTCCCTTTGAGCTTCCCCCCGCCCCCCCCCCATGAGCTAGTAACAGCTGAGCTGCTGATTATTGGGGTAGCTAGGACCCCTGAAGTTTGAAGCTCAGAATTGACCCTAACCCGCTATGTCCTAGAAATGGTCCTAGTCACACTTTCGAATATTTTACAAGTGTCTGTGCCAGTAGTGTGACTAGAACCATTTAAGTGCTTACTGAGTACCAGGAACAGGGCTCAGCAGGTTATAAATTGTCACAATAAGCCTACGAGGTGAATAGCAGTATTATCCCTTTGTTAGAAAAAGTTGCCCAAGATAATTACAGCTAGAGAGCGATAGAGCTAGCACCAGTCCGTTGTCTTCCCCACAGCTCTTCCTGTCTCTCCTGGAATGTTGTGAAGTGACTTCAAATCTAGCTTACTAACCTGAATCTGTGAAATCTGGGGTTTAATCAGTGAAGAAATACTTGTCTCAGTAAATGTCATCTCAGTCTTCATAACTTCAGAGGATTAAAAAATAAAATAAAATTATTACAACATCAAATTAAGTGAATATTCCTCTTTATCTCTTCGTTTATTAACACAGTAGTCTTACCCATCTCTTGGAAGGTTTGTGAATCTGGGAGTGGGGAGAGGGGAGATTGGGGGAATTACCAGCATTTAATACTCCAGGAGACAGATAATAGATGTGATGGGATGCATCAGGCGTGGGACAGCCCCTCATAATGAAGAACTCTTCCACCCAAAATACCAAGATTTCTCCCTTTCAGAAATTCTGAGCTGCTCATCCACAAAATGCAAGTACTGAATTCTTCCACAAGAAATTGAAGGTATACTTTGCTCAGTTAGGGTGCATAAACCACTTGTAAAATTCCATTCTAGATCAATTCCAACTGAAATTACTTTTGCATTCATTTCTCCTCCTTTTTTTTTTTTTTTTTTTTTTTTTTTTGCCAAGTTTAAATACAATCAAACTGTTCATTTAATCTTACTTTTTTGGAGCAAATCTATGGCAATTACTCTTCCATGACTAGGAAATAGGAAGGAGGGGATCACATTAAAAAAACAGTTTGTTCTGTCCCTGGCAGGAGCTATCTACCATCCAAAAAAGATTCATAGAGTACAGATGTCCCTGGGCTAAACTGTTGGCTGTGTTGGTCCAAGGGTTTGATAAACGTCTCTCTCAGAAGTCACACTGATTGCTTTGTTTACTTTGGTCAGCTGATGCGAGTGGATTGAAATTCATTACACTTCACAGATATGCTTTATTAGCTTGGATAATTAGTTTGATAAAAATAAAGTATTGACTCTAATGTTGACTTCATGATAAAAATCTTTTTTAACATTCTTAATATAGATTCATTCCTTGCCTCTAAATTGTGAGATGGTATTTTAAGGATTTGAGTCTGATTGAATAGGAACAGGTTATATGGTCCAAAATGGTTGAATGTTCCAGTAATAGCTGTAGCTAACATTTATTGCCCTTTAATCTTCACAACAACCTTATGAGGTAGGTACCATAATTTTTTTTTTTTTTTGAGACGGAGTTTCGCTCTTGTTACCCAGGCTGGAGTGCCATGGCGCGATCTCGGCTCACTGCAGCCTCCGCCTCCTGGGTTCAGGCAATTCTCCTGCCTCAGCCTCCTGAGTAGCTGGGATTACAGGCACGCGCCACCATGCCCAGCTAATGTTTTGTATTTTGAGTAGAGACGGGGTTTCACCATGTTGACCAGGATGGTCTTGATCTCTTGACCTCGTGATCCACCCGCCTCGGCCTCCCAAAGTGCTGGGATTACAGGCTTGAGCCACGGCGCCCGGCCCATTATTCCTATTTTATGTAGTTGCACTGAGATGATGGCAAGAAAAGTCATATTTCTTGACTGCTTTCTCAATATCAATGGGAATTCATAAACCATATCATTACCATGTCTATATAGCAATATTTCCAAAATTATCTAGAATTACAAATACTTCAACATCCTTTCAGCTACTGTATTCTAATCTACATCACATTTAAATATTTGATGAGTATTACTTAGGCAACTTTCAAAGATAAAACCAAGACAAATATACCCATCTAATAGAATAATAAAATAGTTAACAATTGCTACTTGGTAGTGCTTTTTTTTTTTTTTTTTTTTTTTTAACTTTTAGGTGTAGGGGTACATTTGAAGGCTTTGTTATATAGCTAAAATCGTGTCACATGGGTTTGTTGTATAGATTATTTCATCACCCAGGTATTAATCCCAGTACTGAATAATTATCTTTTCTCCTTCTTCCCACCCTCCCCCATCAAGTAGACCCCAAGTGTCTGTTGTTTCCTTCTTTGTGTTCATAAGTTCTCATCATTTAGCTCCCACTTATAAGTGATTACATGGTATTAAGTTTTCTGTTCCTGCATTAGTTTGCTAATGATAATAGCCCTCAGCTCCATCCATATTCCCACAAAAGAAATGATTTCATTCTTTTTTATGGCTGCATAGTATTCCACGGTGTATATGTACCACATTTTTCTTCATCCAGTCTGTCACTGGTAAGCATTCAGGTTGATTCCATGTCTTTGCTACTGTGAAAGGGGAAGCAGTCTTTCTTATGGCATACACTACTACTGGCTGTGTTTGCAAAAGATAAAGTGATTAACAACAATCCAAAATTCCGTCCAATTATCTGAGAAGAAAAGAAGGCTATATCATCTTATATTGCATTGTATGCCCAACATACATTGGTCCAGAAAAGTATTTAATGTAGCATTTTAATTAAATTGGCTAGCAAAGTAATTTTAAAAGAACATGAATACAATTAAAAGCCTATACCTTGACCAAGCAACATAATACTAAAAAGGAAAAAAAAAAAAAAAAAAAAAGACAAAAACCACCAAATGTTCTATGTCAAGATATATGTGCCAGTTATATGAATACAAATTCACCTGTATGAATCTTGAAAAAAACAAGTGTCTTTCATTCTGTTTTGTATAGTTGGACCACTTTTTTTTTTTTGGGGGGGGGGACAGAGTCTTACTATGTCACCAGGCGCCAGGCTGGAGTGCAGTGGCACAATCTCAGCTCACTGCAACCTCTGTCTCCCGGGTTCAAGCAATTCTCCTGCCTCAGCCTCCCAAGTAGCTGGGACTACAGGCGCACGCCACCACGCCCAGCTAATTTTTGTATTTTTAGTAGAGACGGGGTTTCACCATGTTGGCCAGAATGGTCTCGATCTCTTAACCTCACGATCCGCCTGCCTCAGCCTCCCAAAGTGCAGGGATTACAGGCTTGAGCCACCGCGCCCAGCCTGGACCAAATTTTTAAAGTGTTCTAAGAGAACAGTTATGGTGCTTTTGTGTTTATGGTAACATATGAACACTCTAGGAAATTCTTAATCAAAAGTTTTTCAAATTGAAAAAGTTAAAGCCAGTGTAATTTATATCTCACTCTGCCTTTCATATTTGGTCTTAAAAACGTTTTTGAAAAGAATGCCAGCAGAATTCAGAGTCATTTAAAATTACATTTCTTTTATATTTCTTAATCATTGAAACCACAGTCTGGTAAATCACAGGTGCTGTTATTTTGCTGGTTTTGAATGAACACATTTAGTATCAGGATACAGTTAATCCATACACATCTAAACATGCACTTAAGCTTCCATTTCCTATGTTGAATTACGTGAAAAAATGCCCAAAGCTCACACTCAAAAACTGTAGAAGTGATATAATGTTCGTATATAATGCAAATATCTATTTTTTATATACATAGAGTATTAAAAGAATAGACATACTTCAGAGGTTTTGGTGAGGTTTAGATAGTATAGAATTTTGATATATGCTTTTACCATTTTTTGAGCATGGGAAAGTAACTATGTCCTAATCCGGTATATGTCTGCAGTAGTCCCCGGGAAAATCATGCCACATCGGGTTCATCACAAGCATAATCAAGCTCAAGTGACAATAAGAGCTCAACTCCAACCCTCTTCTGAGTGATTTTCACAACCAAAGAGCTACTTTAAAAAACAAAAAAAGTATCTTATATGCAGCAGAACGTTCAGCCTAGCAATACTTTGAATATTAAAAACATGTACCTAAAATTATTATATTTGATTCTTAATGAAGTTTAAAAGCAAAAGGAGAGAAAGTCCTCACTGGGCAGTAAAAAATTGAAATTGCACAGTTTTCTTTGTTTTTAGCTAATTATGTTATGCATTCTCAACTCACCATATGCTGCTTAGAAATACCTCACAGCTTGTAGCTTGCTGCTATTATGGATACATTATAAGTCCTTAATACTTTTCTTAAGTTGGGCTTAACTGAATCATCTGCCTTACACAATTATAGGGAGATGGGAGAAATGAAAATGCTTTAAAATGTACTTTTTGAAAGAATTTCAAGATGTGAAAATGTGGCTTTTCCCTTGTACTGGTAAGAAGAATCACAACTGGGACCATTTTCCTCAGTGTGAGCTGGGAGACTATCTACACAACAGAAATTGCATATTTCCTTTCACCTAATGCTTAAGGTAAACTTCATTCCTACTGTTCGCAGCTCTTGTATCTTGACAGGGACTCAGTACGGCCCTTCTGGGCACAGAATAAAAGGTTTCTTTTGTTTGAAAGTGAGCTCTGAAAAATCTTTTTGACCAATATCTTCTAATTCTATAGCAGATGCATTTGTTATACAGATTATATTATCACCCAGGTATTAAGCCCAGCACCCAATAACTATCTTTTCTGCTCCTCTCCCTCCTCCCACCCTCCACCTTCCTAGTGTCTGTGTTTCTGTCTTTGTGTTCATAAGTTCTCATCATTTAGCTCCCACTTGTATTTGATTTTCTGTTCCTGCATTAGTTTGCTAAGGATAATAGCCTCCAGGTCCATCCATGTTCCGGCAAAAGACGTTATCTCATTCCTTTTTATGGCTACACAGTATTCCTTTTAAGTTGGAATCTTCATTTTGTCAGATTGAATCTTTTCATTGGGCTACCTTGTTGAATAGATAAAGGAACACCTTCTTTTAGTAAATGCATGGTCAAGGGAGCTCTGTACTTTAGTGGACAATAACTACAGTAGTACATTTCTATACAGCACTTATTTATGTTGTGTATGGCGTTACTTTCAAAAGTATCTTCAAATATGTTTCCTCATTTAGTCTAACAACTACACTGTGGATTTGGCAAAGCCAGCATTGTTATCCCACAAGTAACTTCTGAAAAATACGGCATTAAAAAATTGAAAGGTTTGTATGAGTTTACCCTGTTACATTTGATGACTTGGGTCATAGGGTTCCCAGTCCAGGATTCTTTCCACTGCTTTTCAAATAATAGTTGAGGATGGTGGGATTGAATGCAATTAATAGATTTTGATCATGGTGGTGGTTTGTATTCCTTCTCTGTGGTATCATATTAGATTTCTGAAATGGCAATATCGCATAAATGACATTTCTTAAGTGCCCATTTGTATCATTAAAGTGACTTTGTGAGATTTCAGTACAGTATATCAAAGAATTTGTCCTCCAAAGAGTCTATGAAGAGCTTGTTGACAGGAAAATACAACAATATAGTGAGTGATGTCCTGTACATTTTAGAAGTACACAAATTGTCTTTGTTTGTGTTGCTGTGACAGAATACCACAGTCTGGGTAATTTATAAGGAAAGAAAATGTCTTATTGTTCTGAAGGCTGGGAAGTCCAAGGTCCAGGAGCTTGCATCTGGCAAGGGCCTTCTTGCTGCATCATCTCCTGGTGGATGGCAGAAGGGCAAGAAAGCATGAGAAAGAGAGCCAAACTCGCTTTTGTAACAAACTTACTCTTACAATAACTACATTCACTTAATGAGGACAGAGCCCTCATGACCTAGATACCCCTTATTAGCATCCCTCCCCCATTGCAGTGGGAATTATTTTCAGCACATGAAGTTTGGGGGACCATTCAAACCACAGCACAAAGGGAACAAAATGGGTTTCATTGTCCAGTTTTTATCTAATTTCTCTAAAGTTCCTCGTCAGAGCCCATGAGAATTAACAAGTTTTGTGTTAAATACTTAAAACATATATTTTCTGTCTTATCTTGACAAACATATCATCATAAAGACCTAGAAGTCCAGGTTCGAATTTAGAATGTTTAGACCAGGTGTCCCCAAACTACGGCCTGCGGGCCACATGCGGCCCCCTGAGGCCATTTATCCGGCCCCCCGCCGCACTTCAGGAAGGGGCACCTCTTTCATTGGTGGTCAGTGAGAGGAGCACAGTATGTGGCGGCCCTCCAACGGTCTGAGTGACAGTGAACTGGCCCCCTGTGTAAAAAGTTTGGGGACGCCTGGTTTAGACTCTTCAGAATTCTGTGCTAGAATGCGGTGACATGGAAACAGCCAGCCCATGGCCCACCCAACTTAGTCCTGAAACTTCAAAGGCTTCAAGCAAACCCACAAACAAGTTACATCAGCATCCTGCAAACCATCCCCACACCCTTGCATCAGCTGTCTATAAGGCTTCCAGTTGTGTATACCAGCAGAGCAGCCCACTGTCTGGAATGTGGGGAAAGGGCTTTTGCAAGTCCCAATGGAATTCTTGGATCGTAGGTACCCAGATATGTTCTAGAAGGAGATGGTAGCATAACCTCTAGGAGGGTCAGAACAGGGCTTTCTTAAAGCACAGGGTCCAGGGTAGAGCAAGGCTTTCTAAAATACCGAATTTGCTTGTATCTTATGAATTTCTGACATTTAAAAATATTGGAATACCTTGTATCCATTAGGATGGCTACTCTCCAAAACAAAACAAAGCAAAAAAACAAAAAACAAAAAACGGAACAAAACAAAAAACAAAGTAACAGGTGTTGATGAGGATGTGGAGAATTTGGAAGCCCTGTGCACAGCTGGTGTACAATGTAAAATGGTGCAGCCACTGTGGAAAACAATACGGTGGTTCCTTAACAAATTTAAAATATCATAACCATATGATCTAGCAATCTCACCTTGGGTCCATATCCCCAAAAACTGAACGCAGGATTTCGGAGAGATACTCATACCCCCTCGTTCAAAGCAGCATTATTCATAATCAAAAGGTGAAAGCAATTCAGTGTCCATCAACAGATGACTGGATTAACAAAACGTGATATTATTAAATAGGAAATTCGGATACATACTACAACATGAGGACATTATGCTGAGTGAAATAAACTAGTCACAAAAAGATAAATACTGTATGCTTCCACTTATATGAGCTACTTAGAGCAGTCAAATCCATAGAGAAAGTAGATTGGTAGTTACTAGAGCCCAGCGGGAGAGGGGAATGTGGAGTCTGTTGCTCAGTAGCCATAGAGTTTCAGTTTCACAAGAGAAAAAGTCTGGAGATGAAAGGTAGTGATGGTTGCATAACAATGTGAATGTACTCAACGCTACTAAACTGTACATTTAAAAATGGTTAAGTTGGAAGATTTTATATTATGTGTATTTTACCACAATTTCAAAAATATATTGAAAACACTTTAAAAACTTAAAATTTATTAGTTTATTATAATAAACTAATAATTTTATAATTTGTTATAAAATTAATAAATTATAATCATTTGTAATTTATTAATAATCAATTTATTAATTGGTTTAAACTTTAATGCTTAAAATAAAACATAAACAGAAGTACAATGTCAGTCTGTATTAATCTAAGATCCTTTTTCTGTTTTAAAATGCAATAAAACAGCCAACTAAAAAAGCTTCTGATTAAACCATTCATTTATACTCAAGTATTATTATTTTTTCTTTTTTTTTTAGTAGAGATGGGGTTTCACCATGTTAGCCAGGATGGTCTCAAACTCCTGACCTCAGGTGATCCGCCCGCCTAGGCCTCCCAAAGTGCTGGGATTACAGAAGTGAACCACAGTACACCCAGCCATTAAGAGTATTATTTCTGAAGCCACTTCCTTTCTTCCCTCCACAATGAATTCATCTTGCACCTGTTGTCAGTTCCCCGCTTAAGCCAGAAATGAAGAGTGCATATCAAGAGTGTTTCCCAGTGTCTCTGTTTCCCAGAGCTCTAATTCCCTGCCCTTAATGACCTCATCTGCAATGGCTGATTGCACACTGACCTTGTCTAGTCTTAAATCCATGTAGCAGAACCTTTGTACATTCTTGTAGACAAAAACTGTAGGAACAGATGGAGAAGTTGGCTACAGGAACATAGTTATTATCACTGAAAATGTTCCTCCTCTTTCCAACTTGGTTCCCCAAGCATGGGGGTGGGTTGAGCCAAGCAGAAGATCTTAGTGACTCATAAGCTCCCAGAGAAGAAATCTACATATAGCAGCCACTAAGGTCACGTTTTCCTCCTATTGCTTGAGCATTAAATCTTTTCAATAGGTGTAGGGATGCTGTGTTGCTAAGCATCAGGCAAGGAATGGGCTTCAAATTTCTGGTTTCTGTTTGACACGTGCCCAAATGGCACCAGGGTGGCAAATAGAATTCTGTGGCGGTGTGGCGGATGGTGATGAGAAGCACGGGAGAGCAACTGGTGTTTTGCATCTGTGGAAACTTTCCATTGCTTACTGGTCAGCTGATGTATGAAGCTGCACATCCTAATACATATTATAAATTCATAACCACATATCCTATTATCCATAGTGGGTCATAATCACCCACTGTGAGGCTGCAAGAGGTATGGGCCAGCTGAGACTGTGGCTGGCATCCAGAAAGGAAAAGGACCAGCTCTGGGTAGGGCCCAGTGAATGGTCAACCCAGGCCTAGCTATAGGAGCTCAGTGTGACTCTGGGGTATGGAGCTAAGAGCTGCTGAGGTTGACTTCGGTCAAGTCATACCGATGTCTTATCTGTCCTACAATTGCTTCTTTATCCAGCGCCGTATCTGCTTTTGAGTTCATTTATATAGCTGTGGCAAGATTCAGATGCTTTTGGGCTGATGGACTGAGAGCTTCAGTTCCTCACATGCTGTTGGCCACGGGATATCCTCAGTTCCTTGCCATGAGAGCCTTTCCTTTCCAACACGGCAGCGGTCTTCCCTCCAAGCAAGCAAGCAAAAGAGCAAGACAGCAAGACAGAAACCAGAGTGATTTGAAACCCAATATAAGAAGTGACATCCCACTACATTTGCCACATTCTGACAGTTAGAATGGAGTCACTAGGTCTAGTATCAACGGGAGGAGATTACACACAAGGAAGAATACCAAGAGGAGAATGTCACTGGGAACCAGTTTAGAAAGTCTCCCATTATAACAACTATGCTTTCTGACAATATTCGGTATAAAACCCTTTCAAATAGAAGGGCTTTAAAAATTACTGCATTTGTCACATGCCAATCAGAAATTTAATGCATGTTGCCCAGCCATGGCCTATTATATTAAGATAATGATTACACTTGTATAAGCTTATCTTCTAGCAAACCTGTTATACTACTGTATGATTTTTTATTTTATTGTTATTTTTTAGTGCTCCAATCATTCTTAGTAGAATTCAGCCAGCTTTTATCTATCTGCGTTTTACTAGAGGAGCCAAAAAATACTCCTGGTTACCACCAGAATCATAAATGACACAACTGAAAAAGAATTTCTGTGTTTACTGAGCCCAACTCTTTCACTTTACAGCAAGGCAGCAGGCTCATTACTAACACTGCTGGGTCCATGTTGGGTTTTGCTAAATTCAGCATCAGGTTTTAGGACAGGACCAGTGGTACTGCCACCCCTGGGAGCCCTGCAGCATGGATGGAAAATAAGGCAAGGTGTTGAAAAAAATGTGGAAGAGGAAAAGAGAGGAGGGAGAACTTAGAAAAAGGGACAAGACTGCAGAAGTAGCCGAAAAGAGAAAAGCTAAAACGTATTCACTGCAAATACCACTGGGGGGCTCCATGACTTTCTAATGCAGCTGTTTTAACAGTGATATTCTGATGTGTCCATCAAAATAATGAAACTTTTGGTGTGTTGTCATTGATAGGCAGCATGGCACGATGACTGGTTAAGACTTAACTTTGGAGTCTTAATGTGGAGCTTAATCCCATCTCTGCAGATAGCTGTGAGACTCTGCAAGTTACCTGACTTTTCTTGCCTGATTTTCTAAATGGGGGATGATAACCGTGCCTACTGAATGGGATTTTTGTCAGAATAAATGAGTTAATAAATGAAAAGTGTTTACAACAGTACTGAGCACATGGAAAATTCTATTATTATCATATGATGAGGGCACAGACCTTGTTCCCAGTCCTCAGCTGAGTTTGAAGATGGAATGAGGCTTAGTAATAGGGAGAGGACAAGGCTTTAGGTATGGGAACGGGATAGCAGCAGTTAGGGTAAGAAGGTGAGCTGGGCGTACCACCAGCCAAGCGCAGCCAAATCAAACTGCCTCATACATCGCCAAGCAAACCAAACAGACTGCATGAGAAAGTCTATTTGCCCACGCTGCCATCCTTCTCATCGTAAAGCATTTTTCTGTCCCCACCTCATGCTCCCTTCATTTCAGCTCCTCTTGCTGCCTCAGTTTGTTCTTCCTGTTGCTCATTCCCTCAGGAGATGAATCCCCAGCAATCTGCAGGGGGGCTACAGTGCAGTTGAAGTAATAAGCTGGAAATTAGAACTATATACTAATTTTATATTATTGCAATTATTATGTAGTATCAAAATTACTTATTTTTTTCATTTTTTCATTTTTTGTTTTTTGAGATGGAGTCACACTCTGTATCCCAGGCTGGAGTGCAGTGGTGCGATCCCAGCTCACTGCAACTTCTGCCTTCTGGGTTCAAGTGATGATTCTCCTGCCTCAGCCTCCCCAATAACTAGGATTACAGGCACGCATCACCATGCCCAGCTAATTTTTATATTTTTAGTGGAGACGGTTTTCACCATGTTGGCCAGGCTGGTTTCAACCTCTGACCTCAGGTGATCCGCCCTACTCAGCCTCCCAAAGTGCTGAGATTACAGGCATGAGCTACCATGCCTGGCCCCAAGTTATTTAGTTTTATTTTTTGTTTTGTACTATCACTGTGGTTCCTATCTTCTCCAGAGCTTTTTCTTTTCTGGCTTTGTATTTTTATTCAAGCATGTATTTATATGACAGACATTTCATCAAACAATTACTGTTTAAACTAGAATTTGCTGAGCACCTATTATGTCCTAGATACCGTCCAGTGCTTTCTAACAATAACTGAATGTATTAAATATTGTTATTCTACCTGTAAAGGGAAACTACACCTAGAGAAATCATTACTTGCATGAAAAAAAATGAGATTATATTTATGACTTTATTCTTTCAGCAACCCCCAATATCCTAAGTAGTCTCCCAGGCATCAGGACTAACGTGGACTTCACTAGGACCAAATATCGTCTGCTTCATCCTGGCTTCATGAACCACCACTAGACCCTGAAGAGAAAGAATCATTCAAGTTCAAGGAGTTGTTTAAAGAGAGTCTTTATGAGACTGTAACACAGGCAGACACAAGCAATGCTGCTTCAGTGCCCAAGGGACAAATTACGAGCCAGAACCCAGGCAAGAACTGAAGAGAGTAGGATGTCATTTTCCCACTTCACAGGTTTGCCCTGTGGGATTCACTGGAAATAATGTGGACCAGAAATCAATATTTCACAGTGGCCGGGGTGAAAGGGCAACCTTGGAAAACCAGAGTAGAAGGTAGAAGGACATGGGAAGGACAGGCAGGACGACCCCAGGATTGTCACAATTACTGCAGTGGGGAAGGAAAGGAGGGTCCCAAGTCCTTTATACAGGGGAAAATGATGGAGTAGTGAGAGTTGATTATGGTTATCTGTGGCTTCATTTGTATTAACGAGAAATATGGTTACACAAAAATAAATAAGACAAATTGTCCCCAAAGAAGTAAAATTTTGTGGAGTCAGATAGGTAAACAGATCATTAAAAGGTGACCAGCACTACTATAATAGAACAGGGACTCAGAAAAGAATTTACAAAGGAGGTAACAACCTAGTAAGGCTCTGAAGGACGAATGAGTTTGCCAAATGAAAAAGAGATGGACGAATATGCTGGCTAGGAGGAATCTCACATGCAGAGGCTTCGAGTTATGGAAAATGGAGAAAGAAGTTAGGAGCAGTTTGTAACGAGGCACACCAGGAGACCTGGAATTTACTTTGTAGGCAATAGAGAACCAGCCCACCAGCCCAGACTCTCAAGTAGGGGGATCATGGAATCTTTTTTTAGGGGGAAGGTATTTTAGAGGAAAATCTGGACAATTAGTTGAGAGGTGCAAGGTACCCACCTGAATAGCAGCTGGGGAAGAACCAGAGTCAGCAGAGCCACTGAAGGGACTGAGGAAACAACGTGTGCAATGACCCAGCAGCCAGAGGTCAGGAACTGAGGGAGGCTCTGTGAGGCCAGAGCACATGTGGCTGGAGACAGAGAGGATGGCAGTAGAAGGAGAAAGAAAAGAAGGCTGGTCACTTGCATTTGGATGCTGTGCGCTGAGGGGCAAGTTCAAATTGAAGTTAGAGCATGGGGGTTGTCAGGACCTTGAAGTATGAACCTGTTTCTTTTTCATTCTTGAATCTTGCCCTAACACCTTGGAGGCTGGGGGTGGAGGAGGTAGTGGGGTGGGGTGGTGAGGAGCTTAGAAAATGCTTTCCAGAATTAGAGAACTGAAGGAAGCAAGGCTCCGCTCAGCCCATCAAGAGCTGGAGCCTGCTGTAAATGGTCAAGTCGGAAGATACCCAGCAGACAAGTAATTTTGTGTGCAGACCGGGGTCGATTATGGAAGACTTTACGGGTCACGTTAAGGATTTTGGACACCATCCAGGATGGAGTGGAGAGTGGGCTCCAGAACCTGAACAATGTAGCATGCAGTGGGTTTGCTCAAACACTACACATTTAGAAAATCTTAATTCTCTGGCCGGGCGCGGTGGCTCAAGCCTGTAATCCCAGCACTTTGGGAGGCCGAGGCGGGTGGATCACAAGGTCGAGAGATCGAGACCAACCTGGTCAACATGGTGAAACCCCGTCTCTACTCAAAATACAAAAAATTAGCTGGGCATGGTGGCGCGTGCCTGTAATCCCAGCTACTCAGGAGGCTGAGGCAGGAGAATTGCCTGAACCCAGGAGGCGGAGGTTGCGGTGAGCCGAGATCGCGCCATTGCACTCCAGCCTGGGTGACAAGAGCAAAACTCCGTCTCAAAAAAAAAAAAAAAAAAAAAAAAAAAAAAAAATCTTAATTCTCGATTTACATTGCCAAAAAAAACAAAAAAAAACAAAAAAAAAAAAAACAAAAAAACAACTCCGTCATACTACCACATCTGGAAATAAGCAAATCCTAACTAACCCTATTCGCTGGGACCCGAAGATCTAATTTCTACCACGGATAGACAGCATCTGCCTTATGCTGAAGGCTCTTTTTCTGGGGGATATTTGGAAAGAACGGTTGCAAAAACAAAACAAAATAAAAAACAAACAAACAAAAAAAAACCTCAATCACCCCGACTGATGAATTTCGAAGAAAGTAAATGCTTTTTAAAAAAGGAAAATTCTAGAAGACCATGGACCTCCCAGAGAAACCTAAACCCATGAGTGTGGCGTTTCAAAACTACCCATTTTCTGGAACATCTTTTGTAGCTAAATCCCAACCACCCTAGTCCCGGAACGCTCCCGGCCTCCGTCCCCGCACCCCCGCCCCCACCGCCGCACGCGCTCGCTGGCTGAGGAAGGTTGGCGGCGGCGCGGCCGCTCAGGTGAGGGGCCACCCAGTCCCTCGGGACGCCGGCCGGAGCCCATTCACTGCCTTCTCAGCAGCAGGGCGGGAGGGGGTTGGCAAGGAGGGGAAGAAGCGGGGGAGCCCGGGAGGAGTGCGGGGGAGGGACGGGAGGACGCGAAGGAGAGCCGGGAGGGGCAGGAGCACCGCGCGGGGAGGGGCGCCGAGAGAGCGGAGAGGGCGGGAGCGGCGGGGGCGCGCGCCGGCGCGGGGCCAGCTTCGCTTTGCCAGGGTCGCTGGCGGACGCGCGCCGCAGTCCGAGCCTCAGACGCGCGGGCGCGGGGGAAAGCGCAGGGGCCGCCTGGCTGGAGCAGCCAGAGGGGACAGCTTCGTCGAGAACCGAGGACCTCCTCGTCCAGCGTCCCGGGCGGTCGCGCCAGAGCAGAGCGGTGGGCGCGGTGCGAGAACGTGAGTAGCTTCCAGCGCGTCTGGCGGCGACACTGGGTCCTGCTCGGGGGTGACGGCCGGGGCGGAGGAGGACGCGCGAGGCTGCTGCGTTGTTACTGGGACGCCGGCGCGGGGTCCAGCCGAGCGCTCACCAGGCTGGCAGCGCTGCGGGAGGGGCGAAGCGGGTCTCCAACTCCCTTCTCCCCTGCAGGCCCCCGACACTGCCGCGGGCGCCTAGAGGGAGCAGAGGGACCCGCGCCCGGGTGAGGGCACAGCTGAAATCCAGCAGCGCCGGCACCCACCACCCCCTCCAGTCTGTGGCCAACTTCTGCTCCGCGCCCGCACCCCACGCTTTCCGGGTAGCCCTGCCCGGAGCTTTTGCTGGTGGGTAGTTGGGCATTGAGAAACTGAGGGCCCGGCACGGCGGCTTCCTGGGCATGGACACGGACGGAGGCGCCGGGCACGCCACATGCCGGCGGGGCGAGGAGCGCGGGGGCCCGGCCAGGAGCGCACGGGCGTCTGCCTCTTTCGGCCCCCGCGGACACATCTGCGCGTGGGCTTTGTTCGCAAGCGGCTACACCTGCGCCGACCACCGAGTTCAGGGGGCGAGGCCGACTTCGCTTCTCTACTCTCGCTGCCTGGAGAGGGCTCGGGGAATCGAGGCGAAACGGGAGAGATACGGAGGACAGAGGGGTGGGGGCGCTTGCGGGGGCTTTGTCGGCCTTACAGGTGCTGGTCCGGGGCGTCCCGGTGCCCCGCCCTGCCTCCTAGGGCTGGGGCTTGTCGGGGCTGGCGCGCTGGGCTCGGGCTGCCTGGAAAGATAGCCTTCTCTATCCAGGCTCTTTGCGGTGGGATCTGGCATCCGCTCCGCCCGGGATGCAGTGTTGAGCCAGGAGTGATTACTCGCCCCGGAGCATCCATCTCGCAGCGAGCGCCATCTGCGCCGTGCGCCGCCCCCGGCCCCTCCACGCTGCGCGGGTGGGCGCCGCAGCATCCTGGTCCCCGGCGGTTGGCCAGCTCAGCCACTCCCGACCCGCATCTGCCAGAGTGCGGAGGGGGACGGGGTGTCGCGGTAGGGTGAGCCAGGGAGTTGTCATTCTCCCAGAGCTGTGTCCTGAGGGCAGCAAGCGCTGCCGGAGGGCTCCCAGAGCTCGGGGGCTGACGAATAGGCCGACGCCTTCCCCTCACCGCCCCCCATCGCCTCCGCTCCGGCCCGCTCCCGGCCCGCAGCCACCTCTTCGTCCCCTGTACGCTGGAGGGCCGCCCCTGCGCCGCGGGCACCGAGGGAGGGCGCCAAGAGTTGGCGTTTCTTTCGCACCCCGCCTCTCTATTGCCCTTTTCTTCGCACCAGGGGCTCCAGCCCTTGGCTACCTCCGGCGCAGAACTGTCCTGAAAGGGAACGTTTTCCTCTCGGCGTCCCAGATGCTTAAAGCTCAGAAGTGCGGGTCTAAGAGATTGAGCCCTTCCTTGCCCCAGACTTTTGCAAGCGGAGATGGAATCAAGTGTAATGGGGCAAAGGGCATTGGTTCTGCACCAGGAGCTCCCCCTGGGGTGGTCCTGGAAAGTAACCGCTAAATACAGACCTAGGAGGCTGGGCTGCTTTATGGAACCGCATTATGCTAACTATGCCCTGCTGCTAAAATAATGTAATAATGGCAGTAGTTGCAGAGGTACTGAAATAGAATTAGGCAAGGGATACTTTCTACTTTAATGGTCATGATAGCCAACCGGTTTTGAAAGCTTTAGATTTACTGGGCGCTTCAGATGTTACCTATATCACCTCATGTAATTCTCACAACAACCGCATTTTAAAAATTAGGAAATTAAGGCTTAGAGAAGCCAAGTAACTTTCCCAAAGCCACACAGCCAGGAAGCAGGGGAGTGGGATTGCTTTTATCCTTGTGCTTTACAATCCAAGACTGAGAATGTGGACTTTTGGTGGCTTATCAATTTAGGGGAAACCTAAACCGCTGCGTGTTCAAAACCGGGGAGATACATTACAAGCTCATTTAATTCTGAGCTCTGCAGAACTCACAGTAGCAGGCATTATTGTAATTCAGAGAATTGTATTGTGGAATAGCCTTTTATTTACATGTAACTCCTTTACATATTCCTTTATTCCTGTTAACTTTTAGGTATGTAGCTGTTAACCCACAATCCAATCCATTATAGTCACTGGACTGTTCTTAGTAACCGAGGCCCTGCTCTCTGTGATTACATAGATGTTTCTGGCATATCATAAAGTTTAATAAAGCTTTTATTTTTAAAGGAAAGTTCCCCAGCCCCAAATGTTCTTTGTACACTGTTTTGACAACGAATGAGTTACTCCTCAAATTAGATGTTGAGTTTCAATAGGACCCTAGTATCCAGGAAAACATTTCTATTCCCTAAATATATAGAAGCTTATGTGGGCATTTATGAGGATACTTCATGTTAACTAGTAGAAAGGGAGAATTTGAACCAAAGTGAAATCAGCTATTTCTGAAATAGCTTTTAGAATTATAATTAACTGATCAATTGGAAAAATTGATTTATTTTGCATTCATAATCCTACTGACTCATAGTCTTATTTCAACCTTCTTTTTATCTTATTACAGGAAAGTTGCTAAACATTTCACATAATCCAGGAATTTTAGAGCTATTAGAGGACTCAGGCAACATTGTATCTAATTAATGAGTTTCAAAACAAGTACAATAGGGCTCAGACTTGTAATGCTGGGTAGTGATGAGGTCTTTGGACTGATGGCCATTGCCCTTACACCAAATCATTTTTGTTAATGCTACAGTGACAGTGAATGGAAATCAAAGCGTCTTTGGACATGATACTTCCTGTGAGACCAATACAACAATGATGGCAATAATCCCTAAGTATAAGTGCTTCAGAAGTGTGAGAGGGCCCTGAGAACGTATACACCTGGGCTGTACAAAATTTCAAGAATCATTTCAAATAATGCTTTCATGCAGGTGTAATTTTTCTTGTGTAACAGGTTGAATATAAATAGATATACAGATTTATATTGTGTATGTACAAAGAAGCTATTGAATGGAACTCCACAGGAAGCTTTTCTGGTAAAGATATTTCATTCATTCATTCATTCATTCCTTAATATTTACTGAGAGCATGGCTTGCTGCACTAGGCAGTGGGGGTACAGCGGTGAGCAAAACAATTTCTGTTCGTAGAAAGATTAATTCTAATTGTATCATCTAGCTACATGGTCTACATACAGATTTTTTTTTTTCACATATCACAAATGCACGGCCAATGAACTTGCACAAACTGAACACACTTACTTAACTAGCACTCAGATCAAGAAACAGTGTAATGAATGTCTGACAAAGCCCCCTTGTGGCCCCTCCCAGTCATTACTCACCCCAAAGGGTAACCACTGAGGGACTGAGGCTTTTACCTTACAGTCTCACCATAAATCAGCAACTATTGGAATCTCATCTTCATTTTCAAAGAGCACCTACCATCTGAGAAGCTTGATAACCCGTAGCAAATGTAACTGGGATGTACAGCTTCTAACATGTTCTCTAGGAAGTTTTGTGCATTTGAATCAAAAGAATGCTTTAGGTCAGCCTTCAACTGTTGCGATAATTGGTGAAAGTGATTTGAAAATTACTAAATACATTTAGATGTTCTTCTCCCTTAAAATGTTATGCTTCCCTGCCTGAAGGAGCCCTTTCAGGAACCTTCCTGGCAGGTGAGAACGGAGTAGAGACCTAGATGCTAAGGGCAAAAATCCAGTGACTTATTTTATGTAAACATTTGACTGAGGCCGGGTTTGGTGTCTTACGCCTGTAATCCCTGCACTTTGGGAGGCCGAGGAAGGGGGAATCACGAGGTCAAGAGACTGAGACCATCCTGGCCAACATGGTAAAACCCCATCTCTTCTAAAAATATAAAGATTAGCTGGGCGTGGTGGTGCGTGCCTGTAGTCCCAGCTATTCGGGAGGCTGAGGCAGGAGAATTGCTTGAACCCAGGAGGCAGAGGTTGCAGTGAGCTGAGATCGCACCACTGCATTCCAGCCTGGTGACGGTGAGACTTTCTGTTTCAAAACAAAACAAAATACAAAACAAAACAACCAACCAAACAACAAAAAAAAAACACATTCATTTGACTGCCTTGGCAAATGAAAATCTCCTTCTCTTTAAAACAGCCTCTATTGGCATCAAAGGCTGAAATTTCTTCCGCCCCACACACAGCATTAAAAGGATATAATTGACAAATAAAAGTTGCATACATTTAATATGTACATGATATTCTGATATATGTGTGCTTTGTGAAATGATTATCACAATCAAACTAATAAACACATATATCACCTCACACAGTTACATTTGTATATGTGTGGTGAGAACATCTCATCTCCCCTAACCCCTAGCAATCACCTTTCTACTCTCTGCTTCTTCCCTTTGACTGAAGTTTCTAAGAATAGGAAGATGTACCAAAATGAACGATGAGTTTTTATTTTTCCTCTTAAAATGTGAAGGAGAAGGCTACATGCGGAAGGAAATAGGGGAATGGCTCTGCCTTCACCTTCAGCAACTATAAATCCTTCATTATCAGGTTGTCTTTAAATGGGGCAGCAAATGCAATATGTTTATTTAAAATAGATTTTTGTGAAGTTACTTTTTTACTGTGGTAAAATATATATGACATAAGATATGCCATTAAACTATTTCTAAGTGTATACTTCAGTGGCATTAAATACTTCACATTGTGTGCGGCCATCACCACTATACCTCTCCAGAATGGGTTCTGCCTTCCCAAATTAATACTCAGTATCCATTAAACAATAGTGCATAACCCCTCAACCCCAAGCCCCTGGCAACCAACATCCTCCTTCCAGTCTGTGAATTTGACTACCCTAAGTACCTCACATGAGTGGAATCATGCAGTATTTATTTGTCTTTCTGTAACTGTTTTATTTCACTTACCACAGTGCCTTCAAGGTTGATCCATGTGTCAGAACTTCCTTCGTTTGTAATGCCAAATAATATTTCATTGTATGTTCATCCATTCATATGTCGTATACACTAGGGTTACTTTCACCATTTGACCATTGCAAATGATGCTGCTATAAACATGGATGCACAAATATCTGTTGAGTCACTGCTCTCAATTTTTTTGGTGTATACCCAGAAATGAGACTGCTAGATCATATTGTAGTCTATTTTTTTTTTGAGAAATTGTCATACTCTTTCCATTAGTAACTGTATCATTTTACATTTCTGTCAACAATGCACAAGGTTTTCAATATCTCTGCATTTTCTCCAACACTTGTTATTTTCTGTTTTCTTAATAATAGCCATCCTAATGGGTGTGAAGTTCTTTATTTTTTAATTTTTGAGATGGAGTCTCATTCTGTTGCCCAGGCTGAAGTGCAGTGGTGTGATCTTGGCTCACTGCAACTTCTGCCTCCTGGGTTCCAAGTGATTCACCTGCCTCAGCCTCCCGAGTAGCTGGAATTACAGGCATCAACCACCACACCCAACTAATTTTTGTATTTTTAGTAGACACAGGGTTTCACTGTCGAACTCCTGACACCAGGTGATCCACACGCCTTGGCCTCCCAAAGTGCTGGGATTATAGGCATGGGCTCCATGCCTGGCCACCGTTACCTTTTAAAGCTATAAATTACTATCTGTATATTCTGAACAAGTCATTCACAGCATTTCTAATTTATTGGTTTAACATTTATTAGTATGGAGGTGTATGATTTTCAACAAGTATTAATTGATTATATACTTCATGCAAAGCATGAAATAGACATTGTGGAGCATATGTGTTATAGTCCAAGTCTAGGGTAAGCCAGCATTGGTGGCATACATTCGTATAATTCTTCTACAATGTTGAATCAGAGTACCTATGTCTGTAAAGAACGTGTGTGAAATGATTTTGCTATGAGGGTAAGTGAAATAAACATGACTTTTTTTACTGCCAAAAAATGGCATTATTATTTTAATCTAGAACAAGAGCAAATTTGCCCCATATCTGAACATGGAAAGAAATATTTTTATGTTGAATGTTTAGGGATATGCTGGCATTGTAAATGATAGTTCCACATTGGATATTTCTCCCCTCCATTGCATCTTCAAAGATGACAGTATAAACCTTCGCTGCCCAATTATAATTGCTTAGGTGAGCTAATAAAAAAGATGTGGTGTCAACCTAATTGACCTATTTTGCTGGCCTACAAGATTGGAATTTAAAATTAGAAAAAGGTAATTTTTAACAGTCTGGTGGGGGGTTTCCCCCAAGTGACTAAGAAGCTAGTGAAGATTTTTAAAAAAAATGCCAGTGGTAAAGGGAACAAATTTATAACCACTAATGCTCCTGTACTGCACATACTGTCCGAATGGCATATTGAGTTTAACACGGGAATGATGAATCTTACTTGTATTATGGGCTCCCTGATTGTCTTCCATATTGCCCTGGACTAAAACATTGTTTAATTCACGTGAGAATGAAAATGACGGGTACTATCAGGCGAAAATGATCCTTTTGAAATTTTTCTCATTAAATAATGGTGGGAGGGGCTGGAAACTATTTGAACATATATACACACATACATATATGTTTACATTTTATTATGTGCATAGTGTGTTGGTTCAAAACTCACTGTAACCAGAAAAAAAAATCTATTCCTAGGGCAATCTGAGGGAATCCTGTAGGAGGTCTTCCACTGGGTAATATGCAATGAATTTGATTTATCTTTCTCAAGTGGGCTGAGAGCATTCAAAAAATTCAGTATGAGTATTCAGCATGTAGTGATCTTTTCTCCAAATTTCAGCTTTAAAGCTAATTTCATGCCACTGTTAGATGTCCTTGGCATTTGAATGGCATGATTTACAGCATGCATTTTTGACGAACATTTATGGACTCATATTCAAGAACACTGACAGATTCTCTCTCTGGGGAAAGGGGAAATACTAATCTTCCATTAATTACGCCTCAAGGTAAGAATGGCCTGTCCAAAGAGTTTCGTCCTGGAGTTTTTTGGTTCTTTGAGGAGGGATGGCTTGCGAGTGAGTCCGCTGCTGCCTTCCAAAACCTGGTGCGCCTTTTCAGTCCCTTACCTCAATAGAGCTGAAAGGACAAAAGTGAACAAAGGAGGCCTGTTTTGCCTGCCCCACTTGCTGGGCTGTTGTCTTGGCCCTTTTCAGTGAAGGGAGGGGGGGAGCTGGGTCAAAGTTGAAGAACACTGAAAAGGAATTCAAGCTTCATGTTGAAATTTGAATTATAGCTCCAGTTTGAGTGCCGAGTAGATTAGTTCGAATTGAAATTTTTGAGTCTGTGGAAGCTTAAGTGACAGATGGTGTTGGAACAACCCACACAGAGCTGGATGGCATACCCGAAATGTTGAGTGCCCAAGTGAGGCACTCAGTAAACATCTAGTTAACTGACAAAACTTTTAAAACTGTAGGAAGTGCAGTTTGCTGCTGTACGCCACATTAAGACATTGGGCTGTGTGAATTAAGGAGAGGCCCCTGTGTCTGGCGCTCACTCAGATGCACTTGTCCCTCCTAATTGCATTGCAAATATTCTTCTGACTGTTCTGCAGCTTTCCCTTCTATTTAGCTGAATAAATACAGAAATGCCCAACCAGCTTCCCTTGTAAAATTGCATCACAGTGTTTTTGTGTTGTCCACAGATTGTTTTGATGTGTGACAAGATACATCTGTCCTAAATATTGTCTAACCAGTGTTTTTTTTTTTTCCCCAGATAAGTCTATTTATGAAGTGTGATTTTGGCTTTCTGCTCCCAGTGGGAGTCCATCACTGTTATATTTGCTGTTGAAGTTTTTAATAAGGCACATGGTTTTCCATTCATTTTGGTAGACAGCATCTGATTCAAAACGTTTCAGTAGGAAACGTTTTCTAGGGTGTGCATCTCTAGAATAATAAAAGCAGCTACTAGGAGGTAGAGGGTACTAGAATGTATTATAATAAGTGAAATAAAAGAAGGCAATTTTGGATAATTTGAAAATCTTCCTCGTATTCTGTAAAACTACAATTGGAAATGAAAAAATTATACTATTTGAAAACTGAAAAATGGAAAGCTGAAACATTACCAAATTTTGCTTTGGCACCTTTGACCATTTAACTGACTCAATGATGTAGTCTTCTCTTCTGATGCTAGTAGCATGATGTCTAAATGCCATTTTAAAAATGTATATTTAGTACATTCAAATGAACATTTCTGGTTTTAGGGAAATAACACTGACATGGCAATATTTGAACAGTAACATGAAAATTCGGGCATAATAAATACTATAATGTAATGAATGCCTAATTTACTTAAGAATGATTATATTGACTTACATGTCATGTTGTGCTTTACATGAATCATGATATATACGTTGTGTATGTGTCATGAATTTTTTTTTTTTTTTTTTTTTTTGAGACGGAGTTTCGCTCTTGCTCCCCAGGCTGGAGTGCAATGGCGTGATCTCGGCTCACCACAACCTCCGCCTCCTGGGTTCAGGCAATTCTCCTGCCTCAGCCTCCTGAGTAGCTGGGACTACAGGCACGCGCCACCATGCCCAGCTAATTTTTTGTATTTTTAGTAGAGACGGGGTTTCATCATGTTGACCAGGATGGTCTTGATCTCTTGACCTCGTGATCCACCCGCCTCAGCCTCCCAAAGTGCTGGGATTACAGGCTTGAGCCACTGCGCCCAGCCATATGTCATGAATTTTAAGATAAATTGCATTTCAATAGATATGATGGGGCTTTAAAAACTCCGTGGCTATGTATATGTTTCTAGTAACTGTTACTGTGATGCAAAATTATAGTGGAAGGTAAATAGATATCAAGGGTTCATTGCTGTCCTAAAACCATGAGGGGGTTCATTAAACAGCAGAGAGGGAGTGAGTTCATGATCAGACTCATTTGCTGGAACTGGAAATGAAGAGTGGAGGTGAAGGAATGTGAAGGATTCAGATGGAGAGAAGGCTCAGATGGATGGGGAGAATTTTAACATCACTGAGAACTGTCCTATGGCAGAAGGAGCCAGAGAAATTTTCAGTGATAAAAAAGTGACGAACAAAATGCTGTAAAGGTAATAACTTAAAATTTGAAAAAAAAAAGAAAGAGAAAAGAATAAAAGTTTTTATGGCTATTGCTTAGCTAATAGAGAATAGTCTCCACTTCGTAGCACTCAATATGAAATATTTTAGAGATAGTTTATTGTAGTACTTTGGATCATTGAAATAATGTGACATCATAAAATAGAAATAACTCATAAGTTACCCTACAAAAATAAATATAGTACATTTACATTTAAAATAAATGTAATGAGAAAAATTTACTAAGAATTGAAAGCTGAAGTTATTTCTGTGTAACATGCTTAAATTCCTAGCCAAGTCAGCCCTATTTTCCAGCTGTTTTGTTTCTTTATTTATAGGTGGCCCCAGCTTGAGAGAGTTAGCGTATGAAAATATGAACTTGGCAAATCCATATGGGGTGACTATTCACATCAAACAGGATTCTTCACTTTGCATAAGAATTATATCAGGCATCCCCAAACTTTTTACACAGGGGGCCAGTTCACTGTCCCTCAGACCGTTGGAGGGCCGCCACATACTGTGCTCCTCTCACTGACCACCAATGAAAGAGGTGCCCCTTCCTGAAGTGCGGCGGGGGGCCGGATAAATGGCCTCAGGGGGCTGCATGCGGCCCGCAGGCAGTAGTTTGGGGACGCCTGAATTATGTGATGAGTGAGCTGCATCAAAGTTCAGTTAATGAACAGTTTTTCAGAAATATCTAAATAGATGGTCTGTTGAAAGAGCAAATAGATACCAAGTGAAACCTAAGCAAATAAGGCTAAATAAAAATTAGTAAAGAGGGAGACAGGTGGGTCTGGTGCGGTGGCTCACGCCTGTAATCCCAGCACTTTGGGAGGCCTAGGTGGGTGGATCCCTGAGGTCAGGAATTTGAGACCAGCCTGCCCAACATGGTAAAACCTCGTCTGTACTAAAAAAATACAAAAATTAGCTGGGTGTGATGGTGGGTGCCTGTAGTCCCAGCTACTTGGGAGGCTGAGGTGGGAGAATCGCCTGAACCCCAGGAGGTAAAGGTTGCAATGAGCTGTGATCGTGTACTTGCACTATAGCCTGGGCAATAGAGCAACACTCTATCTCAAAAAAAAAAAAAAAAAAAAAAAAAAAAAAGACATAGACAGGTGATAAATGCAGAGAAAGTATACAGTTGTTTAAAAATATTTGATATTTGCTCTAAATAACATTAAGGGGCCGAGTCTGCATGATAAAGGAAAGCAGATAACTAAATAATCATACAGGCATTTTGGGCCCTTGCTCATCTTAGCTTTCCTCATGTCTCCTAATTTCAGAAACCATCCTTGCTCTGTTCTGTGAGGAGCCCGAGCCACTCTTCACATTATGCATGGTGGCATGTATCTGAGAGCCCCCACATTTGATAAGTGAGTGAGTGCAAGAATGAATGACCGAATGTATGAATGTTGCAAAATGTCAGAATGTCAGGTGGATCTTTGTTGGAGAAAATTGGGGAGTTTTGTTCTCAGCCCTGGTTTCAAGACATAGATAAAGTCTAGACGATGGGAAACCAAACATTTATAATTTCTTGCCTGGACTCTGTCAATTGTAATTTGCTTGCTGGTTCTAAATTAGGCACTTGAGCAAGCAGGTGAAATCATTCAATCCAGAAGGGTACTATTTTAAAAATTGCTACTGTGGAGTGCAAAATGACATCCTTGTGACCCAAAAGAGTTGCTGTATAATTTTCTACCTTTGCTAATGGCAGATCATTCCGGATTTGCACACCGGCTTTCCTTTCCCTTCACTGTCTGAAGATGGTGCTTGTCATTTTCCTCTGGGGGTCTCTGGGTAGCTGCATGCTGACTGAGCTAAGCACTTTCTGAGATTGCTTTCTACCCTTTGAATTTGAAGAAATCAAAAGTGAAGCACACAGGACTGAAATGAAAAGTGAAGAGACTGACGTGAAAAAGATCAGAAGTTCTGACGACTAGTGAATGGGCTATGGGGGTTGGGTTCAGGGCAGTGGTGCCATATTAGAGACACCTAGAATAAAAAGTTAGGTAAAATCTTTGATTAGTTAAAATTTGAGAAGTACTAGGCTACTCCACATAGATTAAGAAACCTCAGTACGCTGCATGGCTTTGGAAAAGTTACTTAAGTACTTCTTTTCTTTAGTTAGAAAATGGAGATGAAACAAAAACTTTCTCATCATCACCCAACTCTACTTCCCAAGGGTATGTGACTGTAATAAATGATGCTAAAAAGGAAGTGCTAAGAGAGAAAGATGCCATCAATCCATGTCGTTAGGTAGAATGCACTTGTCACTTTTGGCAGCAAAAACTTGCTTCTGGGATGTATATGTATCATATATTCTTAACAATGTATGTGGCTACTTGATTTTGAAAAATGAAGTGATCTTACACTGCAGCCTGGGAGACTGATACCCATTTTTATTAATGCTGCAGGATAGGACTGTTCTCAGAATACAAATTATAATCTTACTTTCCCAAAAATGATAATGTATATGTTAAAGTCATGTTGAGTCAATATGATAAAATGAGGGTCAGCAAATGCGTTGGCAGTGTTCCTTCTGAGAAGGAACTTTTTTTTCAATTGTGGCCAATGTCCATAAATCTTATTTTATTTTATTTCAAGCCATAATTCCATTCATATTTTTCAAGAGGATAGTCAATAATTTTTGTGTGTGTCAGCCATGGCTAACTAGCAACCCATAAACCAATAAAGCATGAAACCATTTTAATATATTAAATTTAGTTTACAAACGGCATATACTTAGAAGTTTGAGATAAAGAGATACATGCAATGTGGCTTGTGAGCAGGTTTGTATATACAGTTGAGGTATATTGCATTTATTCTGTTCCTCTGCACCTCACTGAAGAGATGGAGATTAGAAATTGCGATCATTGTTGACCTGGACTCTGTCGACAGAGAATTTTAGAAATGGGATTGTGTTATGTGTTGAAATATGTCCCTTAAAATTCATTTGTTGAAGTCCCAACCCCCAGTGCCTGAGAATGTGACCTTATTTGCAAATAGTGTCTTTACAGTTAAAGTGAGATAATTAGGTTGGCCCCAATCCAATATGGTTAGTGTCCTTATAAAAAGAGGCAATTTGGAGATAGGCAGAGTAGAAGGACTGTGAAATGAAGGCAGAGATCTACAAGTCAAAAAAGGCCAAAGGCTGCCAGCAAACCACCAGAAGCCAGGAGAGGCATGGAATAAGATCCTCTCTCACAGCCCTTGGAAGGGACCAACCCTACTGACACCTCGATCTTGGACTTCCTGCCTCCAGAACTGTGAAATAATAAACTTCTGTTGTGAAAGCCTTCCAGTTTGTGGTACTTTGTTACAGCAGCCCCAGCAAACTAATACAGAATACAATAATAGTTCATCTGTTTCTAAACCTATTCCTTACCAAAAAGGGAGTGGGCGGGGGAGGGGGTGTTGGCGGGGGGTTGGGGGTGGGGGCGGAGAGGGGCGGAATACAGCCTTCTCACAGCTCTGTGTCATATATCTGTGTATAGAGTCACCCCTCATTATTCAAGGGAGATTGGTTCTCGAACTACCCCCTAACCTCCAGGATACCAAAATCTGAGGCTGCTCAAGTATCTGATATAAAATGCTGTAGTATTTACATATAACCTATGTACATCCTTCCATATACTTAAAATCATCTCTAGATTACAATGTAAATACTAAGTAAATAGTTGTTATACTATTTTGTTTTTAAATTTATATTATTTTATTTTATTTTATTTTATTTTTTGAGACGGAGTTTCGCTCTTGTTACCCAGGCTGGAGTGCAATGGCGCGATCTCGGCTCACCGCAACCTCTGCCTCCTGGGTTCAGGCAATTCTCCTGCCTCAGCCTCCTGAGTAGCTGGGATTACAGGCACACACCGCCATGCCCAGCTAATTTTTTTGTATTTTTAGTAGAGACGGGGTTTCACCATGTTGACCAGGATGGTCTCAATCTCTTGACTTTGTGATCCACCCGCCTCGGCCTCCCAAAGTGCTGGGATTACAGGCTTGAGCCACCGCGCCTGGCCTATATTATTTTAAATTGTTGCATTGTTATTTATTTATTTAATAATATTTTCCATCAGTGATTGTTTGAATTGCAGATGCAGAACCCATAAATACAGAAGGCCAACTGTATCGCTATCTGTCTCTATCTCTCTATCTCTATCTCATCATCTATATCTATATCTGAATCTATACCTATACCTGTATCTATGTACCTATCTGCCTATCTACCTACCTACCTATCTATATCTGTATACTTTGGGTGCTAAAGGAATACATATATAGTAATTGGCTATTGAGAAAGTTATTTCTTGAATTACGGCACCAAGATGCTGGGAGTGGTGAAGAGGGTGTGAATTTTATTACTTGGACAAACGTTTAAAGTTGGTAGTTAAATTAGTTGATTATCTTTTTCAATTATAATCACCTCCAACTTTGCTGCCTCTACCAAGTATAAATTTTCATCACCTGGTAAATTAAGGGTAGATAATTTGTTTAAGTCTCTACAGGTGCTCTTGCTGTGCCTTGATAATCAGGTTTCTTTCAACATGCAAAATGTGACAACATGAGTATGTACTCATGCTGATGAATGAGCTAGTGCTTAGACAACTTCAGCCTGAATGCTGTTTTAGTAGGGCAGGGTAAAAATCGCATTGTGGAGAATTTTGCAGCTAGCTATAATCAGGCAGCACCACCGTCTATTTGGAGAAACAATAGTCAAGAGCTTTGATTCAACTTGAATATTAATTTGAATATACTGTGAACTCTAAAACCATTTCAGCTGGTCCTTTATGATGTCTGCCCGCTTGGTGTGAATGTCTGTTCTTCATTCCCACCAGCGACAGCCTTGTCTGGTGAGCTTCTCCAGGGAAATGACTTTGCCTATTAATGTCATGTGTATGGCATTTAATGAACTGCGACACATAAAAAAAAGGGTGTAATTATTTTAAATAATACAAACGAGATTATTTGGTAGGAAGATTTTTGGGATGAACACTGAGAACTGTACAATTCTGTTTGTGGCATTCACTGATCTCATTTTAATATGTAGACCATTGGCCGATTTGGGGTTTCCTCCTGGTGAATATGTTCTTTCTGTGCTACAGACATAAATTTATTTATGATCCTGACAGGAGCAGCTAATGAGAATCTACCAGCATCCATCAGGAAATAATCTTGAATTATGGCTATTTTTATTATGCATATTCTCACAGCTTCTTTTTAACACACAGGGAAGTGAGGTGAAAATTGATTGACATGTTTAAGGCCCTAGACTGGAGCAGAGAGTACAGGCAATAGTTTGTATCTGAACATCACTCAGATATTCATGTCTCAGTATGAGCTCTTTAGATCTTTTAAATATTTGCCTTGAAAGACAATGTTGTAAGGACAATTTGAAAGATTTATGGATAACACTGTCATATTTGGTGATTGACCAAAGTCTCTTTGCAGATGTACTAACATAGGACCAGCAATACCAGTTCTGTGGTAAATCATCAGCTTTAGATACATTTTATTACTTTGAATGGTTAGTCCGTATTTTCTTACATCAAACTCACATTTTAGAATTTTACCTACTAGACCACCCCAGCTTATTTCCTGTTCTGGACAACAGAGTACATCTTGGGAAGCCAGTTACTGCCTGGAAAATGGAAGTAGGCTGTGTTGTGGCTACTTGCACCTGCTCTGGTCATTGTCTAAGCATAATTCTCGTCCACTCCACTCCCTCTTTAGTCTCTTCTGCATAATTAGGAGTGGGGCCAATCACGAATATGCATGTGTTATACACCTGTGACCAAGAGATCTCCATCACGGAATTGCAGAGTATCAATTACTTGGAATGGATGACTCGTGGCAGCTGTTGTCCGTGACCCACCGGGCTCTCTGCCCTGCACTGACAGCTGCATATCACATCCTGTGATCACACCACCTCAGCCACCTCCATTACCAATTCATCAAAAAAAGGGGGCTGAGCCTACTGATCCCAAGGTATTACTGTATGGACAGTCTGCTGCCGAGGTATTATATATGAAGTTGTCTCTCTGAATTTTAGGGAATGAGATCACAGTGATTTTTATTACTATTAATAAATAACAGCAATCCCTGCCATATATTGGTTGCTTAACTATGTGGAGCACCTTAAATGAATGATCTAATTTAATCTTCACAAAAACCCTTTGTCTCAGAAGCTAGCAAATTACTTCTATAAAGGGTGAGATAGTATAAATCTTTTAGGCATTGTAGGCCATTTGATCTCTCCAAAAATTCTCATAGACAATATGTAAATAAACAGGCATGGCCATGTAAAACTTTCTTTACATAATTGATGGCAGGCCAGATTGGGCCCATCGTTAAAGTTTTCTGACCTCTACTTTATGCTGTTACACTCATTATACATGAGGAAACTGAGGCTTAGGGAGTTTAAGTAACTGATTAAAATAACATAGCTGCTAAGTTGCAGAGCTAGGATTCTAACCCAAGGAATTTGATCCTTATCCCTCGGTCGTAATTCCTGCAAGTTACTGTGTCATCCTACTATGATAAATAACAAGGAAGTGGACTTTTAGCTTCTGCATGTTGAGAGTTATAGTTATGACCCAAACTTCTCAGGAGAAGGTTGTATAGGGAACTGTGTCAGCTCAAGTCCTGAAGATGCTATTTAGGCAAGTGTAGATAGTCTCATGTAATCTACAGCATATTCAAGTGATGTAATTGCATCCTCAACTGACTGAAAAAGCTTCTAAAGTTCTTTCAGCAATCTGATATTGTGGCTGTTTTAGTCAATAGGATTGCAAAAAGCAAATGACCCTAATTAAAAATACATAAATTATTAGTTTTAAAATTTTGTTTATACATTGGGGGTCCAAGTGTTATATAGTTAGATAACTTTTGTATATTCCCAAGGAAAATTTTATTTTCACATAAACAAATTATGCAAAGGGTTTCTCCCATATTTAACATAAACTTCTTGAGTGAGAATCCTAAAGGTTTTTATTTTCCAGGATGGACAGCTCCTTTTGTGTTTTAATTCCATGGTAACGGTTGAGTTTGGGCTTGAGAACAACAAACCTACAAGATAACCATCCAGTTGACATTTTTGGGCATCCCCTTAGGGAATTTGCAGTGCTTCATGATGTCCAGATAGCACCTGGAGTAGAATTACAGAGGCCTCTTGTGTTTTTTATACATCAAGCTCTTTAAAAGCCCAAGGTTTGCTGAGTAGGCTGAAATTAGAAAATACTTAGTTTTAGACAGCAGTTCAGCACACACGAAATATCGTGAGCAGCCAGACTTGAAAGGCATTCCTGGGACACGATAAAAAACTCCAGAACTCACAGTTTCTGTCCTTCAGGTGAATGAAATTTTAGAAAGTGTGCAGCTGGCAAAATAGGGCCTTCATGTGGCTAAACATTGTTGCTCATACTTTGAGGGAAGCTCAAAATGGAGCCAGTCTCTATCAGAGAAACCAGAGTGGAAACTCTTGTCTAAAGGTAACTGTACTCTCTTTGGAAATCCGGAATCTTTGAATATAAGTGAGCCTCCATTCGTTACTAAGAAAGCTGACAGGAGTAAAACCCAACTAGGGGAAAAGTTGACTGCTTTGCTCTTGTGTGTGAAGTGGTTACTGTAAATTAATTGGTGTAACAAATTATAAAGGTATGGTTGATGAATGTAGACAACTTTTTTCTATTGAATCAGTTCCTTCAGTCCTTGGCTAAATTTGTTTAATGAAAAAAAATTGTAACCCTCATTTTAAAATGGAGTTATGGTACTATAAACAACATGTTATAGTAAAATATATTTTACAACTTTGTTAAGGTATAGTTTACATATCGTAAAATGACCCACAGTAAGTACAGATACTTCTCTACTTTCAATGGGATTACATCCCAACAAGCCTATTGTAAAGTCAGAAAAATCATAAGTTGTACCATTGCAAGTCACAAATCTTCTGTATACAGTTAGAGTTTTAATACATTATAAATTGTGCAACAATGGTAAGCATAATTCCACGATGACCCCTAAGATTCTCACCCCTGGTGTGCATGTCCAAGTGTGATACCTTCTCCTTGAGTGTGAGTGGGATCTGTGACTGTGATGGCATGTAACTTTCATAACTGTGTAACATATGGCAAAACTGAAGGGATTTTGCAGATATAATTAAAGTCTCATGTCAGTTGATTATGAGTTAATGAAAAGGGAGCTATCTTGGTTGGACCTGAATTAATCAGTTATAAAATCTTAAAAAGGGACTGTTAAGAGACTTAAGATAAATATTGTACAAGAAACTAAGAAAAGAAAAAAAAAAAGACTTACGAAAGAGACACTCTCCTGCTGGCTTTGAAGAGGCTAGCAACCATGTTATGAATTGCTTATGAAGAAGGGCAACTGTAGGCCTTCATGAGGAACTAAATTCTGCCAGCAACCTAGGTAAGTGGGGAAGAGGACTCTGAGCTCCAGAAGAGAAAGCAGCCTGGGTGACAGGTTGATTGCAGACTTAGGAGAACCATCTTGTCCTGCCTGGGCTTCTGACCTAGGAGAAGCTTTGAGATAATAAATGTGTATTGCTTTACGTCTCTAGATTTATTGTAGTTTGTTATGCAGCAGTAGGAAATGAACACAGCAACGATCACCGCAATCCAACTTTGAAAATTTTTATCACCCGCCCCCAGCTCCCCCCAGCACCGCCCCCCACCATCCCCCAAAGATTTCTTTGAGGCTATTTGCAGTTAAAACTATGCTCTTAACACATGGGAACCACTGATCTGTTTTTCTTCTCTACAAATTCGCCTTTTCTGGATATTTCCTATTAATGGAATTATACTATAGAATCTTTTGTGTCCAGCTTCTTTTAGGTAGCATCATGCTTTTGAGGCTTCTCTGTGTTGTAACATGTATCAGTGGTGTTTCCTGGTATGTAGATACCACACTGAGTTTATGTATTCACTAGTGGATGGGCATATGGACAGTTTCCAATTTGAGACTTAATAATGCTGCTATGAATATTAGCATGCAAGTCTTTATGTGTTCATTTGTTTTAATTTCTCTTTGGTAGATAGCAGTGGAATTGCTTGTCTGTATGATATATTTATATTTAATGACTTAAGACACTGCCCAACTGTTTTCTAAAGTGGCTGTATCATTTTACTTTCCCAACCAACCACGAATGCATAAGGGTTCCAGTTTCCTGTCATCCTTGCTAATCTTTGTTATTGCCTGTCTTGTTTTTTGTTTTTTTTTTTTTTTTTTTTTTTTTTTTTTTTTTTTTGAGGCAGAGTCTTTTACTGTCACTCGGGCTGGAGTGCAGTGGCGTGATCTTGACTCACTGCAACCTCCACCTCCCGGGTTCCTGAGATTCTCCTGCCTCAGCCTCCCAAGTAGCTGGGATTATAGGGACACACCACCACACCCGGCTAATATTTAGTATTTTTAGTGGAGACGGGGTTTCACTATGTTGGCCAGACTGGTCTCGAACTTCTGACCTCTTGATCTGCCCGCCTCAGCCTCCCAAAGTGCTGGGATTACAGGTGTGAGCCACTACACCTGGCTGTTTTTTGTTTTGAGACAGTCTCGCTCTGTCGCCCGAGTTGTAGTGCAGAGGCGCGATCTCGGCGCACCACAACCTCTGCCTCTTGAGTTCAAGCAGTTCTGCCTCAGGCTTCTGAGTAGCTGGGATTGCAGGCATGCACCACCCTGCCTGGCTAATTTTGTATTTTTAGTAGAGGTGGGATTTCACCCTGTTGGTCAGGCTGGTCTTGAACTCCTGACCTCAGGTAATACACCCACCTCAGCCTCCCAAAGTGCTGGGATTAAAGGCATAAACCACCACGCCCTACTTGCCGTTTTTTTTATTATGGCCGTGCTAGTGGCGTTGGAGTGGTATTTCATGGTAGTTTTACTTGCACTTCCCTAATGATTAATAACGTGGAGCATGTTCTCAGACCTATTGGTATGTCTTCTTCAGTGAAATGTCTAAATGTTTTGCCAGTTTTTAGAACAGGTTATCTTCTGATTATTGAGTTTGTTTTGTAAAAATATATTCTAGATACAAGTTCCTTATCAAATACATGGTTTAAAAATATTTTCTCCTATTTTGTGGGTTTTACTCCTATTTTGGGGGCTTTTACTTTCTTGATATCCCTTTGAAGCAAAAAAGTTTTTCATTTTAAGTCCAATGTAATTATTTTTTCTTTAGTTGCTTGTGCTTTTGGTGTTGTATCTAAGAATTTATCTCCTCAAGTTCACAAAAGTTACTCACATGTTTTTTCCTAAGAATTTTCCATATATACTTTAAGATCAACTTGTTAATTTCATGAAAAAAATGCTTAGATTTTGATAGGAAGTGCATTAAATCAATACATCAGTTTGGGAAGAATTGCCTTCTTAATATCAAATCTTCCAATTCATAACATTTGATGTCTATCTAGTTAGATTTTCTTAATTTTCTCTTAGCAATGCTTTGAAATTTTGATGTACAAGCCTTGTATTTTTTTGTTAAATTTATTTTAAAGTATTTTTTTTGTGGTGCTATCATGATGGAATTATTTCCTTCATATCATTTTAGATAATTTGTTAGTGATGTGTAGAAAGAAAATTGATCTTACATCCTATATCTTGCTAAACTTGTTTATTAATTCTAGTAGTTTTTAAGAATGGGCTACTCAGGATTTCCTACATTGTGTCATCTCTGAATAAAGGCAGTTTTGTCTCTTCCTTTCCAATTTCAATGCCACTGATTTTTATGTTCCTTTTTGTACTAACTAGAAACTCCAATACAGTGTTGAACTGAAGTGATAAGAGTGGACATCCTTACCTTGTTCCCCGTCTTAGGGGGAAAGCTTTCAGTCTTTCATATTAGGTATGTTAGCTCTAGATTTTTAATAGAAGTCCTTTATTTAATTGAGAAGTAAATTAAATAATTTAAGTAAATTAAGTAATTTCTAGCTTGTTGAGAATTTTTATCCTGAATGAGATTTTGTTAAATACATTTTCTGTGTCTGTTAAAACTATAATGTGAACTCAAAAGGGATTATAATGTGTTTTTGTCATTTATTCTATTAATATAGTATATTGTATTGATTTTTTGATATTAAAACAAGCTTCTGCAATACATACAACTTGGTCAGATTGTACAATCCTCTTTATGTGCTGCTGAATTCAGATCGTTAGTATTTTAGAATATTTGCTTCTGTGTTCCTTAGGGATAATAATATGTAGTTTTCTGGTCTTGTAATTCCCTAGTCTGATTTTGTTACCAGAGTAAAACTGGCCTTATAGACTGTGTTGGGAAGTGTTTTCTCTTCTGTTTTTTGAAAAAGTTGGTGGAAGAATAGAATTTACCCACTGAAGCCACCCGGGCCTGAATTTTTCTTTTGGAAATATTTTAAATTCTTAATTTATGTTTTATGTTTTATTTTTATTTTTTACTTCTTATAGGCCTATTTAGATTTTCCATGTGTTCTTGAGTTGGTTTCAGTAATTTTTTTTCCTTGAACTGTTTTTGAATGGTTGCTCTAGTCATTACTATATGCGTCTTACTGTGTTCTACTTCAGAATAATGCTAACTTCCAATAAAATATACAAGCTTTACTTCAGTACATCTCCTTTTCCTCCCCTACTCTTTTGTACTGTTATTGTCATTTATCTAACATTTACATATGTATGAATACTCCATTTAGTGCTCTAAGTATTGCTTTATAAAATCTTTGTTTACACGGAAATGTGTGTGTGTGTGCGTGTGTGTGTGTGTGTGTGTGTTTGCTTTGTTTTTGAAGGATAGCTGTGGGATATAGTCTTGATTGACAGATTTTTTTCTTTCTTTCAGAAGTTTGATTATTTTATTCTACTGCCTATAGACCTCCATTGTTTTTTGTTTTGTTTTTAAATTTTTAAACTTTTTATTTTTGTGGCTACATAGTAGTTGTGTATATTTATGAGTTACATGAGGTGTTTTGATACAAGTATGCAATGTGTAATAATCCTGTCATGGAAAATGGAACATCTATGCCCTCAAGCATTTATCCTTTGTGTTGTAGTCTAATTATACTCTTTTAGTTACTTTAAGATATACAATTAAATTATTATTGAATATATTCATTCTGTTGTGCTATCAAATGGGTCTTATTCATTCTGACTTTTTTTGTACCCGTTAACTATCTCCACCTCCCTGCTACCCATTCCCC
This sequence comes from Saimiri boliviensis, assembly GCF_048565385.1. NCBI lineage: Eukaryota > Metazoa > Chordata > Mammalia > Primates > Cebidae > Saimiri > Saimiri boliviensis. The sequence continues at coordinate 48,225,673 of NC_133458.1, forward strand.
CTAACTCTCACCCTTCCCAGCTTCTGATAACCATCCTTCTACTTTCTATGTCCATAAATTCAATTGTTTGATTTTTTAAATCCCACATGTAGTTGAGAGCATGTGATGTTTGTCTTTCTGTGCCTGGCTGATTTTACTTAACATAATTACCTTCAGTTCCACCCATGTTGTTGCAAATGACAGGATCTCATCCTTTTTTATGGCTGAATAGTATTCCATTGTGTATAAGTACAACATTTTCTTTATCCATTCATCTGTTGATGGGCACTTAGTTTGCCTCCAAGTCTTGGCTATTGTGAACAGTGCTACAATAAATGTCACGGTGCAGGTATCTCTTCAGTATACTGATTTCCTTTCTTTTGGATATATACCCAGGTGTGGGATTGGTAGATCTTATAGTAGCTCTATTTTTAGCTTTGTGAGAAACCTCCAAACTGTTCTACATAGCAGATGTGTTAATTTGCATTCCCACCAACAGTGTAAGTAAGGGTTGCCTCCATTGTTTTTGATAAGAGGTCATTAATTATTTGGATTGTTGTTTCGCTATTGGTGGTGTCATTTTTTTTCTTGCTGCTTTAAAAAACGTATTTGTAGTGTTTTATGTTTTAAGCATTGCAATGTGAACAGTAAGCTGAATATACTATTTGTACTAAAATTTTGTTATAAAAACTTTTTTAAATGTGCAAAAGCCACGAATGTTCATTGCAGCACTGTTTACAATAGCAAAGACCTGGAACCAACCCAAACGTCCATTGATGGTAGACTGGACAGGGAAAATGTGGCACATATACAACATGGAATATTATGCAGCCATCAAAAACGATGAGTTTGTGTCCTTTGTAGGGACATGGATGAACCTGGAAACTGTCATTCTCAACAAACTGACACAAGAGCAGAAAATCAAACACCGCATGTTCTCACTCATAGGTGGGTGTTGAACAATGAGAACACATGGACACAGGGAGGGGAGCATCACACACTGGGGTCTGTTGGGGGGAAATAAGGGAGGGACAGCAGGGTTGGGGAGTTGGGAAGAGATAGCATGGGGGGAAATGCCAGATATAGGTGATGAGGAGGAAGATAGCAAATCACACTGCCATGTGTGTATCTATGCAACAATCTTACATGTTCTTCACATGTACCCCAAAACCTAAAATGTGATTTAAAAAATCTGCAAAAGCAGAGAGAATAGAAAATCAGCTCCCTTGTATTCATTACCCTGTTTCAATTTAAATGGAAACTCATAAAGAATCTATATTCCATTCCCAAGGAATTAACCAGGAAGCCATTCCTGAAGGTATATCACTTTATCTGTAAATATTTTACTATCTCTTAAAGGCCACAGCTCTTTGGAACATAAACACATCATTATCATAAAATTAAAAATAAATTATTCCTATATTAGAATATCTAATCAATATTAAAATTCTCTCATTTATGACAAGTTTGTATGTTTCTTGGTTTCACATTACATCTCATTCAGAACCTTTATAAAACTCACACTTTGCAACTGGTTGGTCTGCTTCTGAAGAATCTTTTAATCTCTTTAAGCCATCTATTTTGTGACTGAAGGCTGGGAGAGAGGAAGGGTGGTATAAGCGTGTGAGTAAATTATTTCTTAAAGAAATGGGGTTGTTTGCCTTGCAGAATTTACTACAGTTTAGATTTTAAGTATTGCAATCCTGTTATATCACATGACATTTTAGTCCAACATCCATTTTTTCCAGGGGCTTTATGGCTGAAACTGAAGGTTTTATCATGTTCATGTTCTGTTTTGTTGTTGTTGTTGTTTGTTTTTTTTTAACAAGATGAATTTACAGGTGATATGGCCACCATCAGCAGGCACATGGTATCTTGGTTGAATCTTTTTTTAAGATTTATTTCTTTGTTTTTGATTTGGAGTCTAGCTCTGTTGTTCTGGCTGTAGAGCAGGGGTGTGATCTCGGCACACTGCAACCTCTGCCTCCCCAGTTCAAGCAATTCTCTCTGACTCAGCCTCCTAAGTAGCTGGGACCACAGGTGCACATCACCATGTCTGGCTAATTTTTGTATTGTTAGTAGAAATGAAGTTTCACCATGTTGACCTGGCTGGTCTCAAATTCCTGGCCTCAGGTGATCTGCCCTCCTTGGTCTCCCAAAGTGTTGGGATTACAGGCATGAGCCATCACACCCAGGCTTAAGTTTTATTTTTATTTTTATTTTTTTTGAGACGGAGTTTCGCTCTTGTTACCCAGGCTGGAGTGCAATGGCGTGATCTTGGCCCACCGCAACCTCCGCCTCCTGGGTTCAGGCAATTCTCCTGCCTCAGCCTCCCTAGTAGCTGGGACTACAGGCACGTGCCACCATGCCCAGCTAATTTTTGTATTTTTAGTAGAGACGGGGTTTCACCATGTTGACCGGGATGGTCTTGATCTCTTGACCTCGTGATCCACCCGCCTCGGCCTCCCAAAGTGCTGGGATTGCAGGCGTGAGCCACCGCGCCCGGCCTAAGTTTTATTTCTAATTAACACATAGTATCTTTCTGCTTTCAAGATTGACTATGCCTTTTATTTGACCAGTTTGACTTTGATGTGCCTAGATATAGATCTCTGTGTTCATCTTACTAGAGTTTTAGTTTAAGTTTGGGGTACATGTGCAGGCTTATTTTAGAGGTAAACTCATGTCACGGGGGTTTATGGTACAGATTACTTCATCCCTCAGGAGTTAAGCTCTAGCCTATAGTGTGATCTCTATGGGCCTCAGAAGACTGACTGCTTGGCTCAAGAGTTCTGATTAAATAAAAAAATAAAAAATAAATGGAAAAAAATACCAACTGCTACAAGTATTTACACCCATAAGCTACTACAAGTATGTACACCCGTAAGCTATATAGTACCCGTTAGTTATTTTTTCTTTTCCTCTTTCTCCTCTCAGCCCCCAGTCTCAGCCCGGACCCAGTGTCTATTGTTCCTGACTAGAGTTTGTTGAACTTCTTAGCATATTAGTATGCTTCATCAAATTTGGGAGATTTTCAGCTACTATTTGTCAAATGTTTTTCAACCCCCTTTGCTCCCCATCTCTTCTGCTTTTGGAACTACCATTGTACTTATTTGGTGTGCTTGATGTCGCATGGGTTTCTGAGACTCTGCTTGTTTTTCTTAATCCTTTTTCCTCTGTGTTTTTCAGATTAGATAATTTCTGTTGATCTATTTTCTAGTTCATGAATTTCTTCTTCGGCCTTTTCAAATTTGCTATGGGTGCCTGTAGTGAAATTTTCATTTCAGGTATTGTTCTTTTCAACTCCAAAATTTCCCATTTTTTTTTAATTGAGATTCTCTATTAGTTGAGAAATTGGCATCATATTTTCCTTTAATTTTTAAACATGATTTTCTTTAGTTTCTGATATAATAGCTGATTAGATGTCTTTGCTAAGGCTGTTTAGGAGTGCTTAGGGACATTTTCTACTGATAGTTTTTTCTCCCCCACCATGGATGAGTCACACTTCCTTTTGCTTTACTTGCTTCATAATTTTTATTATTGTTATTACTGAATACTGACATTTTAGATATGTAGTGGCCACTGTGGTTTCTGCCTTTCTCTACCCTGAGAAATTTGTAGCTGCTATTATTGTTTTTTTAGTAACTTGTTTGTAGTAAATTTGTGGCATGTCTCCCCCGTAATGTGCGACTGCTGATGTCTCCACTCAGTTTTTTTCTTTAATTAAAATAAAATAGCCTGGTTTTTTAAGGTTTGCTCCTGTGTCTGCATAGTTTAGTAGTCAGTCAATAATTTACCAGAAGTTGGGTTCAAATACCTACAACCAATAAGGCTTCCACTCTCTGCTGATGGATTACTGTGTGGTTCAAGTATAAGTTCAAACTTTATGCCATTTTCAAGTCTTCTCCCAGCTCTTACATTCAGCTGTTCTCCCTTGCGTTGTGTGTGTGTGTGTGTGTGTGTGTGTGTGTGTGTGTGTTTGTACATTCCATTGGCCACGGGTATATAGGTGACTTAGGCCCCTGAGGTCTCTTCTACACATTTGTATAGGCCTGGTCAACTCAGTATATGTGAAACACTTTTTCTAGCTTTCTATGTTTGGTTTACCTACTGGAATTCCCTGATAAATCTCTGATTGGCCCACTCATTTTTTGTTTGCCCCAAACAGGACAACAGTCTCAGGCTATCCAAACTGCTGGTGTTCCTATTTGCTTTCCAGTAAAAACTTTAACTGTGAATGCTCTAATCAAGTGAGCCTCCTTTGGCAGGTGCAGTGGAGCTGCTGTTTTTCACAGTCTGTCCTTCCTGGTTGAGTGAATTAACTAATGACAGAACCAGAGATGGGTATTGTAGGATGGAAGCAGATCCAGGCAAAATCACTGCCACAGACTCACTGTTCTGACCCTGAGTTCAATAGTTGTCATAAATAAATGCTGTCCAGATTTTTGAATGTCTTTGGTTAATTTTCAGAGCACTCAAATAGTTATTTTTTTGACAGTTTTGTTCAGTTGGATGATAGCTTTCTAGGGAGAGTATTTGTCAACTTCCTCACTCCATTGTGGCAGAAATCTTCTTCATAACACAATATATGTTTATGAAGGCTCATTGATCCGAATGGATGGGCCTAGGAATAAATTTGAGACACATACGTGATGTCTTAGTCCATTTTGTGTTGCTACAAAGGAATACTCTAGGCTGGGTAATTTATAAAGTAAAGAGATTTATTTGGCTCACAGTTCTGCAGGCTGTGCAAGAAGCATGTTGCTGGCATGTGCTCATTTTCAGCTGAGGGCCTTGACTGCTTCCATTCATGATGGGAGGCAACAGGGAACTGGCATGTGCAGAGAGATCACATGGAGAGAAGGGAAGCAAGAGACAGCAGGGAAGGCACCAGGCTCTTTTTAACAACCAGCTCTTAAGGGAACTAATACAGTAAAAACTCATCCCAAGGGAGAGCATTAGCCTATTCAGTAGAGATCTGCCCCCGTGACCCAGAAACCTTCCATTAGGCCCCAGTATTGGGGGCCAATAATCCCCCATATCGGGGACCATATTTCAACAGGAGGTTCATGTCTAATAAACTCTCAGGTGATGACAGTGCTGCTGGTCTCCCAAACCACACTTTGGGTAGCAATTTTCTAATCCTTGATCCAGGTACTAGAGACCCTGGGATTCCCTGTCTTAAAGCCAGAGCCAATATCCAAGACCTGAATGGGTCTCAGAAGACTGACTGATACACGTATGTACACACATAGGCTGGAGGGTAGCTAGGAGGTAGCTGGGTTGTTGCTGTGGGGTGCAGTGTTGAGGTATTGGGAGTTGGGGGATATGGAAGACAATACTTGGAAAGCTTGGACCTTCAGGCTGGGATTCTGCACACAGAAGCACAAGGCTCCTCATGATGCAGGACTGAGATGGGTGGGAACAAAGAGAGCCTCCATTTGCACTTGCTTCGAGGATGATTAGGCCTGCTTATAGGTACTTCAGGAAACATTTGGTTGAAATAATTTTATCTTGGGTTGAAACACAAAATGGACAGACTCCGTTTCTCTCTCTCTTTCTCTCTCTCTCTCTCTCTCTCTCTCTTTCTCTCTCTCTCTTTTTCTTTTTCTTTTCTTGACAGAGTCTCACTCTGTCACCCAGGCTGGAGTGCAGTGGTGTGATCTCAGCTCACTGCAACTTCCACCTCTCAGGTTCAAGCCATCCTTCTGCCTCAGCCTCCCTAGTAGCTGGGACTACAGATGTGTGCCACTACACTTAGCTGATTTTTATATTTTTGGTAGAGGCAGGGTTTCACACATTAGTCAGGTTGTTCTCAAACTCCTGACCCCAAGTGATCTGCCCTCCTCAGTCTCCTGAAATGCTGGGATTACAGGTGTGAACCACCATGCCCAACTGAGACCAGTTTTTCTGCTTTTTTCCCCCTATGTCTGTATTTCAGTGTGAGAGAACACTTCAATTTCCCCTTCAATGTGCACACTAAATACTCAAAGTATGTCAATAAATTTTCAACACTTCCATTTGCTGGGTTTTTGATAACTTTGAGAATCCTCCATTGTTCCAGCTAGCCACTTAGTTTTGGAGCAGAGATGTGCCTTACCACTTGCTTACTGTTTCATAGAAATCCTTAGTTTTGTTATGCCAATGCTTTGAACAAGAATATATTATTTGGTATAATTTACAGGCTTCTAATTTTGTCTCTGAAGATTCAGTGGAAATAGCCAGTAATTGCCATTAGTTGCATTTTAAGTAATCCATATTAAAGAAACAATGACATTAACCTTTTATTTATTCCTTATTCTCTTTTTTTTTTTTTTTTTTTTGAGGCGGAGTTTCGCTCTTGTTACCCAGGCTGGAGTGCAATGGCACGATCTCGGCTCACCGCAACCTCCGCCTCCTGGGTTCAGGCAATTCTCCTGCCTCAGCCTCCTGAGTAGCTGGGATTACAGGCACGCGCCACCATGCCCAGCTAATTTTTTGTATTTTTAGTAGAGACGGGGTTTCACCATGTTGACCAGGATGGTCTCGATCTCTCGACCTTGTGATCCACCCGCCTCGGCCTCCCAAAGTGTTGGGATTACAGGCTTGAGCCACCGCACCCGGCCCCTTATTCTCTTTTAAAGCTTGTAGAATAGCTGACATAATGCATAGGATAAAGGTTTAGTGGTTGGGACGGTAAACGTTCTGTAAGGACAACCCATGCAAAACAGTGATCCAAACAAATCCAACTTCTGACATAGGTGTCTATCCACTAAAATCCTGAATACCTTTTTAGCAGCACTTCCTCTTGCCTGTGTTCTTTCCTCTGCTGCTAACCTTTGGAACTTGCACCCATCTGATAACTTAAAAACTTTGACAGGTTGGGAAAAGAAGTGACAGATACTTTTTAAGTACCTTTTGTGAGCTTGACTCACAAAAGCCAAGTTACCCTTGCCTCTACCATTTGGCTTGGCTAGCATATTTGACCCTGAACAAATCTTTTAAAACTAACTTTTGGAAATATTGCCTTGTCACATTTTGGGTTATGCTTTTAAAAATATATAGTATGTGTATTTTTGTTTGTTTGAGACAGGGTCTCGCTCTGTTTCTCAGGCTGGAGTGCAGGAGGATGATCCTAGCTCACTGCAGCCTCGACCTCCCAGGATCCAGTGATTTTTCCACATCAGCCACCTAAGTAGCTGGAACTACAGGCACATATCACTGTGCTTGGCTAACTGTTGTAATTTTTGTAGAGACGAGGTCTTACTATGTTGCCTAGGCTGGTCTTGAACTTCTGAGCTCAAGTTATCCTCCCGCCTCAGCCTCCCAGAGTGCTAGGAGCCACCATACCCGGCCAGAACTGTGACTTTGATGCCATTGTTGTACTCTGCTTTTTGATCGGAATTATGAGTCATGATCAAAACTAAAGACAGTAGTCGATTGTTGAGGAGTTGCTGCAGGCTTTGCCACAGTGCCATGAAAGGCCTAGATTTCCCAAACACAAGATGTATGTAATGGCAGGGAGAGTGCTGATGTTGGCAGCATGATCAGACCCTGTAGCAGTGGAAGTAGCACAGTCTAGTGGAAAGAGCATTGGACAAAGAGATAGGAGGAGGCTTTGGCTGGAGTTCAGTCTGCCATGAAATAACATGACCTTGGGCAAGTCAAGCTCTCTGAGCTCCATTTTCCCTGCTGACATAAACAATGCTGCCCTTTCTTCTAAGGATTATTATGGAGATAAAATGAGATGATAAGTCAGAATGCCTTGAAAAAGTGAAAGATGTTGGCAAATATTAGTATTGTTGCTTCATTCATTCAGCAAACATACACATGACAGGCATAAATTATCCTAATGAATACACTAGGAGACACCTCAGTGATCCATGCACCTGGCCTTAAGGATTTTCAGTTGAGAGGGGAGAGGAACCTGCAAGCAGAACCTTGCAGTGCAGTACAGATTGGGTGCTGGAGTTTCAGCAGCTATAAAATGCTATTAAAGAACAGAGGTAGCAATAGGAAAGTTGTTAAAATAATCACAGAGGAAATGGTTTTTGACCTGGCGGTTAAAAAATAATTAGAAGTTTGCCAGACTGAAAGGGGGTAAAAGGGCATCTTAGGCAGAGAGATCAGAATATTCAAAGGCAGAAAGGTATGTGTGTGTGCGTAACTAATTATTTTGGATGATTGAGAAATTGTATTCACTTGTGTTCTAGCCACTAGATATATTTAAAGAAGTATTTTGTATTTAATGTTTTCCAAACTGATTTCCTGCTCTTCTTCCCAGCCCAGACTTGCTTCATCTCAGTTTCTAGCAACCCCGTCCTTTCACTTGCTGGGTCAAAGTTATGCTTGACTCCTTCCTCTCTTCCATACCCCACATCTCATCAATCAGGAGATCCCTGGTTTGTTCTACCTGCTAAATATAACAAACTGGACTGCTTCCCTCCGCCACCACTGGTTCTATCCCTGAGCAAGCCACTGTGATCTCTTGCCTGGATATTTTGAGAGCCTCCTGTTCTCTCTACTTTTATCCTTGGTGCTACATCTTCTCAACATAGCAAACAGAGGATCCTTTAAAAATGAAAGTAAGGTCATGACACTGTGAATAACTTTAATACCAACCCACTCCTCTAAGAAAAAGCGAGATTCTTACCAAAAAAGAAAACAAACCAAACCTACAAATACTACAGGGCATGACCCCTGCTGCCTCTCTGGCCTCATCTCTCCTTGTGCACTCCCCACCCAGCTCTGCGGCCCCTGTGCTCAGCCTCAACCACACCAGGCATGGCTTTTGCCATCAGCCTTTGCACTGGCTGTGCCCTGTGTCTGGAACCTTCTTTCCCTAGGTCTATGTGTCCATTCCTCTGTCACCTCTTTCATGTTTTTCCTCTGATGTCACCTTTTAATGAGATTTAAGCTACTGACTCTGTTTAAATTTCACATCCTCATCTCTTTCTCCTGATTCACTTTAGCTTGCTGTGGTGTTTTTATTTTCTATTCTACTTACCGCTTTTTAAATACTGCATAATTTTCTTATTTATATTGTCTCTCCCCAGTAGAAATTTAAGCTGCACAGGACAAAGATTTTACATCCCAACACATAAAATAGTAGCCAGTACACCTTAAGATGCTAGTAAATATTTGTTGAATGAATAATGAAGAAGGCAGTGTGCATGTCACTGGGGGAACTTACCTTTGTGAGGAAACATCATGGACACCCTGAAACAATTATCTTGTGTTGTTTGCAATTTAATAATTTGAAATTGGTAAAGTAAAAATGAACTCCAGTCTTCCTTTAGTGTGGGGAATGTGTATTTTTGAAAGCAAACCACATTGCCATGTGTGTACCTATGCAGCAGTCCTGCAGGATCTGCACATGTACCCCAGAACCTAAAGTACAATAAAAGAAAAAGTGAAAAAAAAAAGAAAAAGAAAAAGAAAAAAAGAAACATTCGGGCCAGGTGTGATGGTTCATTCCTGTAATCCCAACACTTTGGGAGGCTGAGGCAGAAGAATTACTTGAACTCAGGAGGTGGTGGTTGCAGTGAGCCGAGATCGTGCCATTGCACTCCAGCGTGGTTGATGGAGTGAGACTCTGTTAAAAAAAAAAAAATCCAGTTCAAAATCCAGTGTAAAGAGGATATTCCTTCACATTGACTCTTGGTTTTGTTTTGCAATTTAAATTTTTTTAAATTAAATGTTGTCAATTGAGGACATACATAGAACATAATGTATATTTCACCACGCCCTCTGAACAAAACAGCTTGCACAGCTTTTACTTAGTCTTCTCTTTGTGGTCTAGAGAAATGGGACCTTCGACAATCCTTGGAAGCCTTTTTATAAAAAGAAAAGAAAAAAATGTCATGTCACAATGGTATGTCAAAATTCAAAAATTCTTTCATTTCTTGTCTTTACTAAGTATTGTGGATTTTGCCCTCCAATTAATAAATGTCTTCACTCTTCTGCCAGCCAAACAGGAACTGGAAATAGGTGCAACAAAATAAGATGGGAGAAAAAGAGAGTATTACAAATTTCAAAATCTGAAAGAAGTGGAGCCCCATCTTATTTTAAACATAGTTATTGAATTTCATGAAGCTACTTACATTGATACCAAGGACAATTTCTGTAAAACTTTTGCTTTTGGTGTATTAAACATTTGCCCTCTGAAGGGACCCTTCTGTTAGGCTTGTCATGGTACATAATGACCATGCCGCTTGGTTCTGTCTCAATTTCAATTTCTGTTGCCCTTTCTCCTCCTCTGCCTTCCTTTTGTCCAAGGATCTCAGCATCGTTTGATTTGCAGCCTCCGTAAGTTTATTCACAGGAGCGTGTAGTCTTCTCACAAGTTGAAAGGTCACTTGTGCAAAGCCCTGGCTCTCTACTCCTTGAGGCAGCAGCTTGGTCTACTTGCTTTTCCTCTTCATTAGAATGTTAAAATATGTATCGTGGAGGAAAAAAGAGGGCAAAAATGCCAACATCTATATACTTTCATTAATATATTTAGGCACAACTGATATAGGATATTTAATTAATATTTTTCACCATGCTAGCTGTGTTTTTTTAATTTTTATTGTTTTAGCCAAAAATATACTGAAAGGCCACTTTTTCTTTTTTCAACAGTGTGTAGAAAAACTGTGAATGGTTTTTGTATGTATAATATAATAAATAGCATGGTGTTATGACTAATGCCAGTGAAGATATTTTTAGATTTTTATATCCTTTCTATTTCTATGAAGTTCTAAAATGCTTCTCCTTTTGCTTTATCTTGTCCTTTCTCTGGTTTTAGTCATCCATCACAAAGCCCATTTGTCATTAATAACCCATGACCCCTTTTTATTATACATACTTTGGAAGGTCATGGATCTTAGCTGTGGCAAAGGAGTCATTTCATTTTCCTAATTGGCAGGTTATGAGGCCACAGGGGAGCCTTGAAATTTGATTGATGATTAATCACTCAAATAAAATAAGATACGGCAGTAAAATAGTTAAGGACAACAAATCAAGAGCAAGATTGAAATAACTGTATTTGGTAGGGTTCTTGGATTTGCTCTTTACTTTAAAAAAAAAATCACTTTCATTTGTCAGCCAATAATTTCTAGACAAAGAATTGGCAAGATTTTTGTATCAATGGTCATCTCTTGCTTTTGAGTAAAGGATTTTAAGGTTCTGATCTCTTTTCTGAAGTACTTATATGTAAGCAGAGAGTATGGTGGAGTATAGCTATTTTTAGTGAAGTAAGCATGGTAAAATGATAAATAAATTTCTTTTTCTTAAAGGTAAAATTGGTGGTACTTGTTATTGGTAATCTTCATAAAAGTATCTCTCCAACCAGTGGAATTGTATTGAAGAACAAATCTATGTCTCAGGAAACTTAAAGTTGAAATCTTGGGCAGAACAATAATTAAATTCAGTAAATATTTATGAAACACCTGTAATGTGCCAGGCACATTTGTAAAGTAACTTACAAGTTGCTTTCATATATATTTGCTCTGTATTAATCTCATTTCATCCCACTGGATTCTGACAACAGTCCTAGGCAGTTTGGTAGACAATATTGTTCTAAGTTTACACATGAGAAAGTAAACTAAAACCATGACTTGCCAAGGCCAGGTAGTGGCTAGTAAGAGGACAAGCCAAGAAGCGAATTCTTCTGTCTTCCTGCCCTGTGCTTTTCCCAGTATTTTATACTGTATTCTTTTTTCTGCCACTTACAGTCTTCTGCTCAAGTGAGTGAGTCATACTAGAAGTTCTCAAATGTGGTCCCCAACTCAGCACCATCTGCATCATCTGGGAACTGGGTAGTCTCGCAGATTCTTAGGCCCTATCCCAGACTTACTGAATCAAAAATTCTGGAGGTGGCACCCAGCAATCTGAGATAAGCAAGCCCTCCAGGTGATTCTGATCCAAGCTCAAGTTTGAGAACCACTAAACTCAAGAATACATGTTTTTGGTCAGTAAAAACATGGGTGAGGCAATTTATTATTTATTCAATTACAGCTGCCTTGCCAGAGGCACAGGGAGTGTTTGCTTTCTAGGAACTCACACAGTTGAGGAGTGAGGACTAGCACACCGGAAACAATTATATCTGCCGGTGTTGTTCATTAAGCCTTAGGTTTGGGAGAAGAGACTATGCCTGCCATGGATCTTTGGGGAAGGGAGTAATCCCTGGAGCTGGCAAGGGTTCAGAAGCCTTCGTGGAAGAAAAAGAAATGGAGATGGGCCTTCAGGTGCCCTAGGATTTGGAGTGAGGAACCTAGAGAGAGGGAATTCTAGAGGAAAGACGTGTTTGGGGAACAGTAAGGAATACTGGCTTGAGTGGAGCAGAGCTTTGGTGCCGGAATCTGGAGAAGTGGATTGGATGAGTAACGTGGATCAAATTGTGACAAACTTCCTTAGTCAAAAGTGGGTACCCTACTGCACAATGGAGAGTAATGACAGACTGATTAAATAACTAAGATGATGAAAGCATTGTTCCGGGAATAGTAAACTGCCAGCTGTAAGCAGGACACATGTATCGTCTGAACATCTCACACAGTGTTTTGCACATTGTTGCCGACCCACTTCATCCAATATTTATGACCTTTGAAGTCTGGTTTTATTGATATTTTAAAAACTGCAAATAATATCAAAGTATTTATTTTGGATTGTGGCAATAATTACATGTTTTGCTTGTTTAATAAGATGTACTTGTATGCCCTTTGTTCAGGCCAAATGACAGGTGGTCTTTAATCTGTTAATGGGAAAAAGAAGTCAGGGCCTCCTCTGATCAATGTAGCTGGCTTTTCACCCCCATCTTGGACCTTCTTGTTTTATAAGGGAGTGGGCTTCAGCCTTACTCTGAATGAGGCTTCTGCTCAGAGAAAGAAAAATGGTGCAGGCTTTATCTGGTTAGACTAAAATGGATTTTCCTATGAGTATCATGCATTTGAATGCTTTACGAATTACGAAGGCATCTGTTTAACTAGTTATTTTGGACAATTAAAGGGGAAGTATCAAGTGCTCACTCTGTTTAAGCCTTGTGCCTAGAGCACAGTAGTGAAGAAGGTATGTTTTCTTGTCTCCACATAACATCTAGAGTTTTGGGGGAGAGGGATGCGTATACATTTATAAGAAACACTAATATGCAAAAGAGTTGTGTAGCTGCAGCTCATAAATGAACATAAAATTAGACACATAACCACATTCTGCTTCATGTCTAGTTCTGATGACAGAGATGTAGCTATTTTCTTAGTCACACAGACATAATCAGTCCTGCTTCAGGCATGCCTGGAGTCATTCACTGTACTCTTGAATATCTGAATTCATTTTCTAAAATAATTAACACATTAGTGTCATCTTTTTGTGATACACATTTAAAAAATTCCTTTTTCATAAATGAGACAGCAGTTTAGGCAAGTTGCTCTAGACTTGAAAGAAAGCCAGAAGCAATAGTAACAGTGACAGAATGCAGAGCCCTCTTGAGGGGAAGTTTCTCTTTCCTTAGTAATTGGACTTCTATCTGATGTGTGAACCGTGTACTCTCCAGCCATTTCTGTTCACGATGCACCTAGACAATGTACAGTGTCAACAGTTAATCTGTCATGATAATATTAACAATACATGACTTATCAATATCATCTGCAGAGCCAGACAGATCAGTGTGATCGTTTTGGTGGCTGCTATTTTGTAATTTACTTTATAACCCTGAATTTGGATCTGACTATTAGGTGGATGAGAGTATATTTAAAATATGTGTAAGAACTATAAAGGCAGGAACAATTATTTGAGTCAGCAAAGTGGTTGGGATATATTTCTGTATCTTGACAAACTTATAATAGATTGTGAGGAAAATGGACACTATGATTTTGAACCTGAAAGCCCTCCCAAATCACCGCAAATAAAACTGACTGATTTAAAACACTGCGCATGTATCACCTCTTCTGGGGCCAGATTCCCACTTTGCAGAGTCATAGGAGATAAATCTTTGGGATTTAGTATTGTGCAGAGTCTCAATCTCCATGTATATAGAGAGAAAATAAAAATGAATTTGGAAATGTCAATGAAACAAAAGTTGGGAAGATAAAACTTTCTCTTTTAATGTTTCCCTTCTTTGAGTTATTCTCTTCCATTACCATCATATTCTTATAATCTTTCTAATATTCTAGCAATGTGATTCTTAACTGATAGTGTCATAATCTTTAAAAAAAAATCTGATGAAAGCTATGACATCTCAGCCCAGAAAATTGCTCATGTGCACATGTTTGCAAAAAGTTTCCATGAATTTGAGGGGTTGGGTGAAGACTTTACTGAACTCTAATGTCTTAAGGCATTAATTGAATATAATGAATTAACTTCTTATCTATGCACTAGCTATATACTATTTTTAAGAGGATTGCGAAGATAATCATGCAAATAATTTTCCCTAGAGCTTAATTCTCTCAGAGGTAAGTGGAATCCTGCTTGAGAATGGCTGCAGATGAATCGAAACTAATGCACTAATGTAATTCATATTTCATATATACTCTATTCACTGGACTCGTATAGCTATAGTCATATTGCTACTCAAAAATAGCATACAAATTTGGGATTTAATAATTCTGCATGTTGTAGAGACGCATTCTTGCCCCGCTGATATTTTCATGATGGGATACATCATGTTCAATTTTAATGAAATGACTATTCACTCAAGACACCTTTGAGAAGCACTGCAGTCTAGGTATAGATAGGACTAACCTACATGCAGTTTAAAAAATCAGGAGCAATAGTGTAAACCCCACTGACAAAAACTATTAAGTCTGAAAATCACATGTTTTAACATGCTGTTTAAAGGGCCCCTTTCTGCTTCTACACCTCTTTGCTTTCTTGCCTGATGGTAACACATCAGGCGAGTTGTGTTTATTCAGATGATTAGCTGACGCACTGTAATTGTCAGTTTGAGACACCAGTCATACCTCTCTCTGACCGACTTGCCCCTCTCCAGGGCTTCCAGGAAGCCACTGCACAAGCAGTTTTTCCAACACCTCGTCTTTCTTAGTAAACAGAATGGCTGCCCTCTCAGGTATTTCACCAGGAAGACCATGTGGGGCTGTGAAGGGCCAGTTTCCAGCTCACTCCCTTCTCACCAGCTCTCTTCGATGCCCCACTTCTGGTAGGAAACCCGATATGCCCTAACTGGTTGGTCAACACTGGGCTACACTGGGGCCCTAAGATTTCTGGCTATGAAGGGATAAGGTTTCTTTTCTTTCATGTGAGTGCATAATCCACCCTTGATGCACTTAAAGAGGTGAGTGTGATTATCATCAGAACAACTGCCCTGGAGCACTTTTGGAATATGTGCTTGCCTTTTGGAAGAGAGAGAGAAGTACATGGAAAAGAGGGGGTGACAGTGGTATTAACAGATTTAGATGTGGGATTTGTCCCTATGTTCAATGGGATCAAACTTTTAAGATAACTTCCAGAAAAAGAATTTCAACTCTCTGATGTCAGCATATGTCCGTTATGTGGCTTCCCTGTACTAAGTGTTTCTAGCCTGGGGAGCGGGGGCCCTAGCCCTCACACAGCAAGAAATAGCCCCTGAGTGTATGTATCACCCAGGTTCTTAGTGATGACACTGAGTGGAAGAGAACAGGTCAGATTCTGTTTAGGAAGGCCATGAAGTGTAATATATTTTAGGATGATTGCCACCCAAAATAATGTTCAGAACTTAAACTATTAATATAAATCTCTGTTACCTGGAATATAGTCTCATGCAACGACTGAGGTGCCTCTTGGTTTTCTATTTTGGATCTTTCCTCATCAGTCAAACTGTTTCTGTTCCCACTGCTGAAGTTCTCTTTCAACACAAGCTCAAAGTAATAGTCACATTTGAAGTAACCTTTTATTTTTATCCCCTCATTCACTCATAATGTTCTCATTTTATGTGTCTCTTCCTTTCCTCTCTCAATCAGATTGTTTCCACCCCACCCCGACTTTTGTGAAAAGATCCTTGCTGAAGGCTGTATGCTTTCCTCAGCCCTCCCTTCCTACCCAATCCACCTGACTTTTTCTCCTTCACTTTCCCTTCTTTCTTACTTTTCATCTTTCTTATGCTTTCATTGACTTCCTTTCCCGACTCACTATCCTTTCTCCCCTCAACTACTTCTGACCTTTGTGTTTGGTATATATGTCATTATTTCATATATGCAGAAAAATAAAGAGGGACATAATGAACATCACCATCCTCTTAGGTGAAGATGCAGAAAGTCACCAATGGCTCTCAAATCCCATCCTCAACTATATCCCTCTCCCTTCTCTCCAGAGGTAATCATTGTCTTTAGCCCCATTTCATATCCTTCCTAGGTTCCCCTGGCAGGAGGCAGGATGCTTTCCCCTGCACTCAGCCTGAGCAGTGGCCTCTTCTCTTGGCTGCTGGAGGCTAAGATGGGGGCTGAAATGACAGGCCCATCCTACTGCAGCCAGGGAGGGTGGGAGTCAGAGCAGGTGGGAAAAGGTAACGCTTTCACGACAGAACAGGGCTGAATTGTCTCTCATTGGAGAAGCCCCTTTTTTATTCAGATGATCTTCTCTGGCTTCTTTTATATATTTGGATAAGAAATATTGCTACATGTGAGACTGGGTTCTGGGGTGCTGGGGAGGCTCAGCTCTCCCACTAGGATGTGTTCTTCCAGGCCCTTGGTCCCTCACTCACTCAAGAATGGGAGGGCAGACCCTGGCGGGCACAGTGCACTTGTTTTAAAAAAATTCAGATCCCAAAGAGTTTTGCAGAAAGTGATTTATTTAGGGAGACAGAGAAAAAAAGGAGAAAGAAATAGAGAGCAGCTTCCGCAAGGTCGTGGAAGGGGATCCAGAAATGGAGTCCACACTGATGAGAGAGAAGGGTACTTTTAACCTGGGAGTAATTCCTGCCCATTCAAGTTTTCTGTCCTATGAAAGGAGTTCCTTTAAACTTCCGCTGGAGTGATTGACCTTTGATTTCTTTACTTTACGCGTAACAGTCAAACAAAGACGTTTGCGCTCAGATGGAGACGAGTGGAGGTATGGCGCTGGGAAGTTCTTGTCTTTGAAACTATGCCCCTTGCAGACCCAGGAAGAGAAAACGTATCCTCACATGTTCAGTGAACTTTTATTTATTATTATTATTATTATTATTTACTTTTCTTTATTATACTTTAAGTTCTGGGGTACATGTACAGAATGTGCAGGTTTGTTACATGGGTATACGCATGCCATGGTGGCTTGCTGTATCCCTTGCCCATCATCTATATTAGGCGTTTCTCCTAATGCTATCCCTCCCCTAGCCGCCAGACTCAGCTCTGCCTCCCCTAGCCCCCTCACCTCCAACAGGCCCTGGTGTGTGATGTTCTCCTCCTGTGTCCATGTGTTTTCATTGTTCAGCACCCACTTATGAGTGAGAACATGCAGTGTTTGGTTTCCTGTTCTTGTGTCAGTTTGCTGAAAATGATGGTTTCCAGCTTCATCCATGTCCCTGCAAAGGACATGAACTCTTCCTTTTTTATGGCTGCACAGTATTCCACGGTGTATATGTGCCACATTTTCTTTATCCAGTCTATCATTGATGGGCATTTGGGTTGGCTCGAAGTCTTTGCTATTGGGAACAGTGCTGCAATAAATAAACACACGTGTGCATGTGTCTTTATGATAAATGATTTAGAATACTTTGGGTATATACCCAGTAATGGGATTGCTGGGTCAAATGGTATTTCTAATTCTAGATCCTTGAGTAATTGCCACACTGTCTTCCACAATGATTGAACTAATTTACAGTCTCACCAACAGCATAAAAGCATCCCTATTTCTCTCCAGCATCTGTTGTCTCCTAATTTTTTAATGATCGCCATTCTACCTGGCATCAGATGGTATCTCAATGTGGTTTTAATTTACATTTCTCAAATGACCAGTGATGATGAGCTTTTTTTTCCATATGTCTGTTGGCTGCATAAATGTCTTCTTTTGAGAGGTGTCTGTTCATATTCTTTGCCCACTTTTTATTGGGGTTGTTTTTTTCTTGTAAATTTGTTTAAGTTCTTTGTAGATTCTGGATATTAGCCCTTTGTCAGATGGGTAGATTGCAAAAATTTTTCCCATTCTGTTGGTGGCCGGTTCTCAGTGAACTTTTATTAAGCACCTTCTCAATGCCTAGCACTGTGCTTAGTAGGACTTTCTTATGAGAGTGTAGATTCACTTCAGTCCTCATCTTCCATTGACGTTTTCTTTTGGATTGAGAAACTCTATTATACTGTAAAATGTATCTTTATGTAAAGGATGACCTGTATCTTTCAATTTAAGTGTACTTGTTAAAGCTGGGTGATGTGTTTTATATTATACTCTCTGCTTCTCAATTTGTTTGAAAGATTTCATGTATGCAAAAGAGCTTGGGCCAAAGGGATACAGTGAGTATTCATTAAGTGACTAAGCTGGGTGAACTTAAGCAAGTTTAGTTTCTCTGACAGTTGGTTTTTTAATGTGTAAAAATAGGGGTAATAACAGTCCCACTTCCCAAAGCAGTTTATGAAATAAGATAATGCATATAAACTGTTTACTGCTCTACCTGGCATATAGCACTAAGTAAATGTTAGCTACTATAACATAGCATGTTAAGCTTAGAAGATTAGGTCATGACGGAATTTATTTGAAACATTTATTGTAGAATGAAACATAGAGCTTGAAGGCTGTGTGACTGGTGTTGCAGCTTAGAAAAGAGAGGCAGAAGGGAGACAGATACTCTAAGAACTTGGGAAGTGGCTCTTGGAGGAGGTGTTATCTGTGAAATGTATATTGCTGTGGAGGACATTGGAATCCCCACTTCCCATAGACCTGTTTTGACTGTTTTGACTACTGTCCCACTGTATGTGGCATGCTATAAACATATTTTCGTTTTAATGGAAAAGGTTGCTGTCATTCTGCTAGTCAGATCTTTAGCCTGCTGTTAGACAAACGGAATTAAATATGTCATTAATCTCCACAGGGCAGGTCAGAGGTCTCTTTAGACTCCTAAAATCCTGAACAAGAACCACAGAGTTCTTAAACTGTTCAGTTTGGTCAGAAATGCAAGATGACTGAAGAGCAAAATGATTTACTCTGTTAGTGGTTACTACCCAACTGATTTTTCTTAAGTTGTAGATTGAGTAGCTTCAGTTCTCTATCTGGAATACAGGGAAAACAATGCCTGTCTCTTTTATTTAATAAACAAACAAGCAAACAATTTATTTTTCTTAAGTTGCAGATTGAATAGCTTTAGTTCTCTATCTGGAATAACAGGAAAACAAGAACTGCCTCTTTTATTTAATAAACAAACAGAATTGACATCATTTTATATTTTAACTTTGTGTTCTTTTTTCCCTCAGTAATCTTATTACTAAGATGACCATAGTAATAATTATTATAACAACTGCTTCATGAATGATGCTTTTCCTTCTACAAAATGCTTTCACATTCTTTATCTCAGTCCATCTTCAGTAGGTTTACAGTTTTGAATTACATTTCTCATTGGGGGTGACTTAGTTTTGCAATGGTCTAAATTATTAAATAATTATAAATATTTGAATATATGATCATGAGACATGTAAGCATTGATAAATGGCATGTAATATTGTAGTCAGTACTTTAGCATTAATACACAAAGATGAGTTTTTGCAAATTAAACCAAAATATATAATATCTAGCTCACACTAATTTCTCTCCTAATGCTTTCAGCCTATTCCACTCCATCTAACATAAGGTTATTATTCTTTTATATTGTTTTACACATATTTTATACACACACATACACACATACATACAGTCTTTTTTCTCTAAGCACTTACCATAATGTTGAACTCATAGTAGAGGCATAATTACTTCTTAACTGGCTGTGTAGAGTTGCTTTTCTGTGTATGCTATTTTGTGGTATGTGGGGGAATGAAGTTATGTCTTTGCCTTCCAACAGTTGTGAGTCTTTATTTTTCTACCAACATGCTCTTACTATATTAAAGAGATATTTATCATGAATAGTTTGTTCCCATTCTACACTTCCTTCCCTGGCTGTTTTCTCTCTCACAGACACAAGATTTTGAAAGATGCTTCCTTAAAGAGCTCCAAGACAGTACCATGCAATGAAAAGGATGTAAAACTAAGGGCATGAAACATCTGGGTTATCCACGCGTTAATTGGGTTTTTACTTTAGCCTTTGGGAGAGTCAGTAAAACTTTAGAAAGGAAGCCAATGGGGACGAAAGGAAACCAGTAGGAATCACGGATGCCTAAAAATGCCAAGTCACAATGTAAATTCACATAGAATAAGTATAAAATGAGTAGTTGGGTGGTGGGTACTCCTGGAGATGGGAGATGTTTTGTGAATGGGGAAATTGTTACCTTACCTTCCCATCTAGCTGAGAAACTCCCCTTCTTGTAAAAGGCTCCAGGATTTCCTTAAAATTAGTGGCTAGAAACAATGTGGGTAAGAATCTATTGCCTATTTTTTTACTTTAAAGATCAGCAATTCATATATTGGTAACACCTTTCCATTCATTCAGAACACTCAGACTGTTTCTTATTTTTAGCAAAGTATTGCTCACTGTTTAGGGATAGAGATCTTCTCAGAAGAGGAAACGCATAAAAGAGACACTCATCAGACATCAAGTGTCTGCAAAAATTTGTGTGTGTCTGGAAAGCAGAATCTCTGTAGTAATATCCACTAAAATAGGTATTTTTGATGATTGATCAAAATATTCATAGAGGTCAGACAAAGATAAGACCAACATGTTTCAGTCCACTTCTGTTCTCTTTCCCAGATTCCTCAATGGGGTACAGATGTTCTGAAAGGATATCCTTTTGTAGATTCAAATATTTGAAAATTAAAAATAAACATACACACACATACAAATGATGGAACTAAAAAATTTGTAAGTACTTAAATTTGTAAATTCTTGGCTTGCCACTGAATAATTAGAAGATGACGGTTGCACATAAAATGGAAAACCAAGTGAAGTGTATTCAGTGGCCTCAGTTTCTCCTTTGTACATATACTCATTTCTCTTCTCTGAGGTGCACCTGGAGAGACTTAAGGCCTACTGGACACCCTCACCCCGACATCAAAACCTGTTCTCAAGAAAAAATCCAACTTTAATCCACTAGTGAAAATTTAAATTATTTACCTTCTCTGATTTAAACTATATCTCTAGTTTTGATGTTTAAAGTTTTATCTTGGATAAAGGAATTTTGGGTGTGGACATGAAAGTGGAGACATGTAACTTTCTTGAGGGAAAAGAAGTGTCTTTGAAATGAGAGCACCTAGGTGAGCACCCACTCTTGTATGTCTTAAGCATGGCTGTTTGTGAGTACCATATAATATATACCTCAAAATACCCTGCCAAACTCATCAAGATAAAGACTGAATGCAAAGTGAGCTCAGATGGGAAGAGCAACATTTGATGAAACATGTGGCTTTATTTTATGTTGGATTTTGGATATGAAAATGCAAAATCTGTAGCAAGCAGGTAAACAGGTAAGGAGTGAGGTAAATGAAAGGCAATGTAAATCATATTTCTGCCCTGCAATTTAAGAAATATGTTAAGCCGGGCGCGGTGGCTCACGCCTGTAATCCCAGCACTTTGGGAGGCTGAGGCGGGTGGATCACAAGGTCAAGAGATCGAGACCATCCTGGTCAACATGGTGAAACTCTGTCTTTACTAAAAATACAAAAATGAGTTGGGCATGGTGGTGTAGTCCCAGTTACTCAGGAGGTCGAGGCAGGAGAATTGCTTGAACCCAGGAGGCAGAGGTTGCAGTGAGCCGAGGTCGCGCCATTGCACTCCAGCTTGGCTAACGAGTGAAACTCCGTCTCAAAAAAAAAAAAAAAAAAAAAAAAAAAAAAAAAAAAAAGAAATATGATAAGAGAAGGAGGATGTACATGAGAACAGAAGAAGCTAATTGGAGATTATCTGAAAATAGTATCTGCAGTACCCTCTGGAGAAATTAACTGCCAGATGAGAAGCATATTGTAGGAATACAATACTAACGTTATCTTCTAAGAACGGTTATGGGGTTGAGGGCAGTCCTTTTACTTAAAGAAAAGATGAAGCAATGAATCAGACATCGATGAAAGGAAATACATGTGATAAGCCCTAATACGGTGATTTTTCTTTTTTTTCAGTGAAACTACTTAAGTATGCATATATCCTATTAGTACCTTTCAATGTCAGAAGGACTGGGGGTTATTTTTGGAAGTTACGGGTAGAGAAGAGTCACTCTTGAAAAACTCGGTTTTTCTAATTTTGAGCAGATTTTTTTCCCCCACAATGTTTGTTTGGCACGATGTTATCAGACTTGTGTCATCTAGTAACAAATATTTTTACTCAAAAGCCTATACACTAATGGTCAAATAAAGTTTTATGCTGGAAAGATAAGCCAGAAAACAGATCTACACAGTTATATTAAAATGTTGAAATTAAACAGTTTTAATCCATCATGTTAAGTATTGGCCTATATTATACCTTGAAAATGAGGATGGTGGTGTATTTTCTAAGTGCTTAAGGGCTCAATAGTTGTTCACACATGGGTGAATATGTATATACTCTTAGTGATAGCAACTTTCGGTGCTTGTGTGTGTATGTGTGTAATATATATACCAGATAAAAAACATCTCCCCTGCCAGCCAGTGTGTGGTCAGGCCAGTGCGGCTTTCACAGGCAGGCTGTGGTGCTGACCACTTCAAGACAAATTGTCATCGCTTGTCCCGTCTATTATGCTCTTCAAGAAAACATTTGTCCAAAGATCCTAGCTGTGATTGGTGTCCCTGAAGATGCTCTTCTGCATGTTCTTCTGTGATTGGGCTTGTCTTTCTTAAAATATGCTTTGATAGTGTGTGCTTCATGAAAGCACATAAATCTTTTGTTTCGTGAGAGAATTTCTAACAATTTCTGGGGAGAATCTCCAGAAATACAAGTCAGCAAGTCCCTTTCCACTGGCCTTGAACTGTGGGGAAGACCAAAGAAATACAGATCTGTGTGGTAGCCATGATTCAAAGACTTGTGTGCCCACACCTCTTCTGGTCACCAGGAAGTCACTGCTTGGTCTGCATGTCACAGGTGTTGCTTCTGTGAGCATGATGTAAGAGCAGAGGGGCTTCCAGGTGCTTTTACTCCTCTGCTTAAGTCACGGTGCATCCCATTGGCCCAGTGTTAGTGATAGCAACTTTCAGTGCTAAAAGGCCAAAAGGTTTGGTGCGTGATGTTGAAAATTATTGCCCACTTTGTGTACACGTTGTTAATTCACTGCAGCTTAAGGGCTGCCATAGTATCAGAAAGATGGGCAATGAGTGACCATCTGTGACTGGTGTTTAACCAGGTATTAACACCAGTGTCACCTCTATAACTTGCAAAACAAAAAATAAAGAAACAGAAAGAGAGCAGGAGAGAGTAAAAAAGAAAGAGAAGAGCCATCTGCCTACTGTCCAGAAATTTAGAAGTTCAGTCTGGATATCTAAATTAAAAAGAAAAAAATATAGGCCATTATGATAGGAAATCCCAGTCAAATTGCTAGAATATTTACCTTTGTTACCAGAAAATTATGTTTTCTCTTGCTATGGTTAGGATGTTTGTCTCCTCCAAAATTCATGTTGCAATTTAATTGCCTTTGTAACATATTGAGAGGTGGGACTGTTGAGAGATGATGAGGCCACGAGGCCTCCACCCTCAGGTAGGATTGTTACTATTATAAAAGGATGAGTTTGGCCCCCTTCCATGTCTCTTTCTTGCTCTCTCTTGTCCTTTTGCCTTTTGCCATGAGACGATGCAACTAGAAAGTCGTCACCAGATGCCGTCACCTTGATACTGGACTTCTCAGTCTCCAAAATTGTGAGCTAATACATTTTTGTTCATTATAAATTACCCAGTCTCAGATTTTCTGCTATAACAATATAGAACAAACTAAGACATCTTCACAGCAATTATAATAGGCTACTCTTGACTGTTAGCTTAAAGGATCCTTAGAAGCACCAGTATTATTTGATCAAATTCGGGGAAGTGCGTTGTGTTACAAAAGCAGAGAATGATGAGACATTCAATCACTTACTCTCTTTTTTTGAGATGGAGTCTTGCTCTGTCGCCCAGGCTGGAGTGCAGTGGTGCGATCTCAGCTTACTGCAGCCTGCGCCTCCCATGTTCAAGTGATTCTCCTGCCTCAGCCTCCTGAGTACCTGGGATTACAGGCATGTGCTACCACATCCGGGTCATTTTTTTGTATTTTTAGTAAAGATGGGGTTTCACCGTATTGGCCAGGCTGGTCTCGAACTCCTGACCTTGTGACCCACTGGCCCTCCCTTCCAAAGTGCTGGGATTACAGGCATGAGCCACAGCACCCGCCATCACTTACCCTTTATGGGAAGATGGAAAACATTGAAATAAATGGTCAGTGACAACAGTAGCAACATCTGAAAAGTGATGTTCCCAAACTAGGAATTTCTCTGGAGAATATGTATTTGTAATGTTGTCAGTTAATTGCTCAGGGAAATGAACAGCATGGAGCTGAAATGGGAGGGACCTGTGATAAAGGACAACCTCCTCCAATGTTTTGCAAGAGTAGGTGCTGTTTGATAGCAGGGCTAGTGCCATCCAGGAGAAACCTCCCTTAATTATGATTGGCAATAGCAATTAACAGTGTGTGTGAACTGCTCTCCAGTGACTGAAATTTCATCTGAGTTTCCTTTCATTTTTACTGGTTTCATTCTGCCTTGTTGGAGAAGGTTCCATGCCTTCAACTACCCAGACATAAAATTCAAATCTTGAAAAACATACTATAAATACCCAAGATTTTCCTTGGGGGCATGAATCTGTCTAGTTAAGGGAGACTTTATTATCATTATTTGTCTCTTTCCCAAAGTAGTAGGCAGTTCGACATCAAATGAAATTAAAAATCCCTACATGATTGTCTCCTGGCCAGAACGTGTTGCCTGCTGCCATAGAAACAGCTCTCTGATCTCAGCAGTGATGACAAAGCATAGTTCTGACAAAGCAGGTTCCTTTTCCACACGTCTGTGGTTTAATCTTTTCCTCTTTTTCCCCTGTGAGGCAATTCTGTCTAGTGTTGTCAACCATGTCAATTTTGCTGGAATATCTCAAAACATCTGTAATATACTGATTAAAATAGACACTATGGTACTATAAAAGAAATGTGCCATTTTTCTGCTGTCTCTAGCCTACTCCTGGAATTGCATCTGCAGTTTTATTTAAAGCAAATGCAGCATTCAAATCTCCTGTAGTTATTCTTGCTGCATGAAGATGAATATCTTAGTCATGCTGGTTTGGAGGGATGGGCTTACATCAGCAGCTGGCCCTGTTTTATCATGGAAGAGTCATTCTTCTGGACTGGAAGAAGCAAGAGAAATGTTTCTGAAATGTTTGCAGCATCTCTCAGAGGAAAAGGGAATTTCATGAGAGAAATACAGCCAGAGAGGGCCACTGCGAAAAACACTGGAGGGTAAAAAGAACTACGTAAGAGCAGCCATGTGGAAGCCACAGAGCCCTCTCATCTCCTTTTTGTTTATTTGTTTGTTTTTGTTTTTTGAGACAGAGTTGTGCTCTTGTTGCTCAGGCTGGAGTGCGATGATGTGATCTTGGCTCACTACAACTTCCATCTCCTGGGTTCAAGCAATTATCTTGCCTCAGCCTCCCAAGTAGCTGGGATTACAGGCGCCTGCCCCCATGCCCGGCTAATTTTTTGTAGTTTTAGTAGAGATGGGGTTTTGCCATGTTGGCCAGGCTGGTTTTGAACTCCTGTCCTCAGAAGATCTACCCACCTTGGCCTCCAAAAGTGCTGGGATTACAGGCATGAGCCACTGCACCCAGCCTTCCTTCTCCTTTTTATGAGTGGAAATTAAGATGTAGGGCAACCACTTAATCAAGAAGCATTTATTATCTCTTTTTATCATGCTTCTTTCTTGCCTTGCACATTTCTCATTGCATCAGATCTAAGCCCCCTTTTGATGTTTTAGGAAGTCATTAAATAATGTCCCTGTCTTCCTCCCCAGTGTGCACTGTTTGAGAAAGACAATGCAAAAACCAAATTGAAGGAGAAGTGCCAACTTAATTACAGTTCAGGCTGACTGGGGAAGTGATTATATGTGTGGCCACAAGGGCTGCCTGGTAACCTCCTTCTCCATTAGACATTGTCACCCTCAAGGTCCCACCACAGGCTGTTGCTCACACAGGCAGGCCTGCCGAGGAAAGCCACCCTCGTTGCCAGATGGCAGATACAAAAGAGAGAGCTGAAGGCTCAGGGCCAAGACAACCTAATTTCTCCTTCCAGACTCCTCATGCTCATGGCTCACAGGTGTGATGAAGGGCGTGGGAGAAGCTGGGAATATTATACTGCAACCTCCTAAGAAATGGAGTGTTTTTTCTTTTTCCTCTCTTCTGTGGCAATATGAGGAATAGCAAATGTCCTTCACCTGAAAACCACTCTGTCATGCTTCCACAGCCCTCTGCTATGAACACTGGACTCGCCCTGCTGCTCCCCAGCAAGCTCCTCTGCTCAGGGAAGCCCATTGTCCTTCTGCCTCTCCCTGCTTCTGCTTACCATATCCACTGTTGTGGCTGTGCTGGCTTCTCCAAGGTGACTTTTCTCCAGGGAACATACTCCCTGAAGTCTTCCCCACTTCTTTGTCTGCCCAGCCTTTCTTTAAGCCTCTGTTCCCTAGCAGTCTGATCTGGTGAGATCTGATGATTTTTCTCTTCTCTGTGAATACTTTTTGTATTTATTCTGGGCCCTGTACACAGAGTAGTATCAAATGGTTCCCATTTGCTAAACCTCTGCACAATTTGCCCTCAGATTACATTCATTCATTCCTTTGTCTTTTTTGCTTATTGTTACATGGGGAGAGTCTGGCCTCCCCAGTTAGAATGTGAGGTTGTTGTGGACAGGATTCATTTCTTTTATACCTCTTTTATACCCTTAGGGCTAGTCTAATGTAGAGTGGAGAGTTTATGTAGATAATTGTCTTAGCCTCAGTTCCCTAGAAAACAGAATCTGAGCTCACTTGAGAAGGCTTTATGAGGAGATGGAATTCCAGGACAAAAATAGTGAGGGAATGGGGGATGCCAGACAAGTATAACACGTGATAGTGCTTTACTAAGCTGTCCAGAGCTTCTCAAGGCAACACACCTAGTTGCCCCATGACACACACTCTTTTGAAGACAGGTCTTTGGGATCACTGTACCTTGCAATAATCTTTCACAAGATGGAATGGCAAGAAATTGATCTTTTAGCTCCTTCTTGTCTCCTGTCTCTTATTGGCCAAGTTTACCCTATTAAGTTTTAAGTTCCTGTTTTTAGGTTTTGTTACCATGACCATCTGGTCAGTCTCTGGGGAAGCCAGATCCTATACCCCACAGCAGGGTGCTTTGTTGGAATCCAGAAGAGGTTCAAGAAGCCAGAGACTCTGCCATAGCAGTTGCACAGGATGAAGGTGCAGGGCTATAGCTCATGCTGCAGTGTGGACATGACAGAGGCTGAGTCGAGCCATCAGCTACAGAGAGGGTAAGACAGCTGATGGTGTTGGGAGAGAAGATGGTGGCCATGGCAGGGACTTTGAACTGAGTAAGCAGCCAGAGGAATAATGCGGAGAGGGGCAGGCAAACCTGGGAAAGCAGAAAAATTGGACTCAATACAGCACCAAATAAATATTGGCTGGATAACTAAATATAATAAATGCTTAATAAATATTTATTGATGTCTGTGGGTTAATTGTCCCCTATATTCCTGTCTTACTGGTACTAGTGGAGATACAAAGGGAAATCTAAAAGCCAGTTTAGACTAAATACATATGTGTTGAAGGATCAGAGTAAAGGA
Organism: Saimiri boliviensis; assembly: GCF_048565385.1. Taxonomy (NCBI): domain Eukaryota; kingdom Metazoa; phylum Chordata; class Mammalia; order Primates; family Cebidae; genus Saimiri; species Saimiri boliviensis. Next base: position 48,253,449 of record NC_133458.1, read on the forward strand.
AGAATAAAAATGTGTGAGATCAAGGTAATTAAGGCTTCCTGGATGAGGTGAGTTTTGAGTTGTCTGAGTTGTGTTTCCAAGGTTGTAGTGGTAAGAATTTATAAAGAGGAAAGGATTATTTGGAATGGGAGAAAATATTGGCAAACCATACATTTGATAAATGGTTAATATCCAAAATACATAAGGAACTGAAACAACTCAATAACAAGAAAACAGCCCAAGTAAAAAAATGGGCAAAGCACCTGAATAGGCATTTTTCAGAAGAACACATAGAAATGGCCAATAGATATATGAAAAAGTGCTCAACATATTAATCATCAGGGAAACGTAAATTAAAACCACAGTGAGATGTCACCTCACACCTGTTGGAATGACTGATAAAAGGTATGGAGTATTGGCAAGGATGTGGAGAAAAGAGAACACTTGTACACTGTTGTTGAGAATGTAAACTAGCACAGCTATTATGGAAAGTAGTATTGTGGCTCCTCAGAAAATTAAAAATAGAACTACCATATGATCCAACAATTCAACTGGGCATATATCCAAAAGAAATGAAATCAGTATGTTGAGATATCTGAACTCCTGTGTTCATAGCAGCACTATTCGCAATAGCCAAGATATGGACTCGACCTAAGTGTTCATCTATGGATGAATGGATAAAGAAAATGCAGTCTGTATAGATAATGGAATACTATACAGCCATAAAAAGAATAAGATCCTGTCATTCACAACAACATGGATGAACCTGGAGGATATTACGTTTAGTGAAATAAGCCAGGCACAGAAAGACAAATACCATATGATCTTACTTTCCTGTAGAATCTTTAAAAAGTTGATTTCATAGAAGTGGAGAGTAGAATGGTGGTTACCAGGGGCTGGGGTGGTGGGAAGGGAGTGGGTTGGGGGGATGTTGGTCAAAGGATACAAAACAAGTTAGGAGAAATAAGTTCAAGAGATCTATTAGAAAACATGATGACTATGGTTATTAACAACATACTGTATTCTTGAAAAATGCTAAGAGAATGGGTTTTAAGTGTTCTTACCATAAAAATGATAAACATGGGAGGTAATACATACATATGTTTATTAGCTTGATTTAGCCATGCCACAGTGCATATATATTTCAAAACATAATGTACATTATAAATATATAAAGTTTTATATGTCAAAAAACATTAAAAACATGATAAAAAGTAAATAATTATGAGGGGGAAAAAAGAGGAAGGAGTTACTGCAAAGGTCTCACAGAATCTTAGAATCTGAGCAAAATGTCAGGCTTGGGTGTAACTTTCAGACATCTGTTGTGATAGTTTAGCTTCATCATCTTTTTAATAACATTTAGTAACAGTCTAGAAAATTGTTTATACTTTGGCTTATACTCTAATCTTTGGCAAGACTCAGTTGTTTCTTTTGCCTTTGAGATTAGAAAAATGAAAATTGATGGTATGTAGTGTCAGCAGCAAGGCAGAGAAACAGTTTTCTTATGGATTTATGAATGTATAAATCATGATACCCTTTTTGGAGGCCAATTAATTTTTTGTAATCAAAATTTTAAATGTAAATAATCATCGAGCCAAAAATTCCATTTTGAGGGATCTGTGTATACACAAACATATTTACAAGATTGTTCATTGTAGTTTTGTTTCCTTAAAGAAAATGGGTCAACTTAAGTATCTGTCAACAATGAACTGTCAGTGGAATGGTTACGAAACAGGTACAGCCATACTATGTGGCTGTTAAAAGATCTAGGCCCACATGTACTGATATGGAACAATCTCAACACATAATGTAACATTTAAAAAGTAAGTCGTAAAATAGCATATAGTATTAACATCAACCCAATTGTAAAGAAACAACAAAAAGCAAAACTTCAAAAATCCCAACCTAATGATAGATACACTGAGAGAGCTTTTCCTTTTTATTCTGTTGGCTTCTGCAAGTGTTTAAAATTGAGGGGAAAAAGCCCTCAAGGGTATCATCCTTTAAATTAGAGCCAAAATTTATCTCCCAGAAAAGGTTAGAAGAATGTTCATGTTAGTGCTTAAGAAAAAAAGAAAAGATAGTTGGAGAAAAAGCCACAGGTAGTTCTATATTAATAACATTTCACGGAACATTTGGGATGTGGAATTACTTTTACAAATTGAAGAAAAAAATAAATGCCAACTGATTTAAAAAGGACTTTCACAGGCTGAAGTATTGGAAAGTTGGAAAAAGGTATCAACAATTAGAATATAATCAATTCATTGTAGAAGAAAAGTTTTTTAAAAAATAGAGTAATACTGAAAATGGAACAAAACTTTGTACTTGATTCTATGTGCAAATTAACAAGTTTTATGGGGATGATATGAAAGATGTTATAGAAACTCTTTTGTTTCAAGGATGACATAGAAAACGAGACGTTCTTCTTTGCTTGTTTTACCTTAAATACTTACCCAAGGTAGAACCAGTGTAGAAAAAATCCGTTTCACCCAATGCTGGACCGCTTTCTCCACTATTCCTGATAGGGGCTCAGGCATATAGACCGTCCTTCCATACGTGCTGTGGCAAAGGACTTGGCCCTCACCAGGTGACTTGTTCTGTCCTTGGACAGTTCTTCTTACAAAGTTCTTAGAACTCTATTGAAGTAAAACCTACCTTCAGGGAAGGTTTACCTCTAACACACATCAGATTGAGCTTTAAAAATTGATCAAGGCTTTGGATTGTCTTGGCTCTGCAGGTTCTCTTTTGGTTCCATACTAAGTTTAAGGTGTTTTTTTTTTCCAGTTCTGTGAAGGTCAATGGTAGCTTGATGGGGATAGCAGTGAGTCTATAAATTACTTTGGGCAGTATGGCCATTTTCATGATACTAATTCTTCACATGTATGCAAGAACTTAAAGTATAATTTAAAAAAAATTTTTTTAATTGATCAAGGCTCAGTCCCTACCCCAGACCAATTAAATCCCTGGGATTGGGGCCCAAGCATCAGAACTGTTTCTGAAAGTGCCCCCGGGAGTTTCATGTACAGTGAGGACTGCCAACCCCTGTACTCCCAGAAACTCATCAAATTTAAAGAGCACTCTCACATTTCAACTTCATCTCTTCTCCAAGAAACTTATCCCCCAGTCTTTCTATGAAATGGCTGGTAATGTTTTAAAGGTTTGTGGGATAAGTATGAATTCATACTGCAACCACTATAACAAGGCTTTTCTCAATAAGAAATTGGGTGAAATACAGTCACAGTGTCTAGAATTATTTAATAAGTTTTTTAACTTGAAAATTCAATGTCTGCACAGTTGTGGCAGTTGTGCTAAAATACAATGAAGAATTTGGATTTGAGAGTCTCTTGAGTCAGGAACTATTTGCTGGGTATGCCAATAGTTTTTAATAGCTCAGTGTTCTTCTTTTTGTAATGATTTAAAAATAAACCCAAGACAGTGGCAGGAATAAGTCAAAGGTGAGACACATATTTGGCTTGATTTAGTGGGAGATCAGTCATTCAAATACAACGTCCTAAAAAGAAAGGTATAATATGCAAAACATAATTTTTGTTTAGAGTTTAGTAGTGAGAACAAGAAATTATAGATAGTGTTAGAATATAGGTATTCTCCAAAACTCTATGCATATTATTTTATCTAACAAGGTAAACATAACCTTTGTTCATAGCTTCTATGCGGTGTGAGGTTTCTTTGCCAGAGGAAATTTTGCTAAATTTTAATTTCTCACCACTGAAATAAGGACCTATTACAAGTTACGTATAAGATGATGTTGAAACCGCCAGAACAATGCAGTGGGTGGGGGAGCATCATGCTCCCCCTCCCCCAAAATGGGTTCTTGGATCCCTGAGCTGGGCATCAGGATGAAGAAGGAGGGACCTGTCCTCAGGCCTAGTGCCTGGAGACTGGGATGATGATGTGAGAGATGGCACCAGGGGTGAAGATGGAGTTGAAGAGTGACCCAGGGAGAGATCTAAAGAGGCTCTGGAGAGAGGTCAACAGGGGATGTCAGAACAGATGGGGAAGTTTAGGAAGGAAGTGTCAAGCTTCACATTTTAGTATGAGTGTGGCTGTTGCAGGCTGTTCATAGGAGGGGGCGGTGCAATGCATTGAGCTAGTTATTGAAAGTTGCCAGATGGCCTTACTTTCTTTCCTATGCAGGATAAAAAATATGTCATCCATTTCTATTTAGAAAAAAACATTCATTGTTGTTTTGTTTTAGCCGAGGCAGTGATAGCGGTTAGCAATCTGGAAATCCTACCTTTTTACAATTTACATTTCTCTTTATACTCTGCACGCATTGATCCTAACCTTGAATTCCTGCCTGGCCTCCAACCTCTGACCAAAGCTAGTCTCACTCCACTGGGGCCGTGTGAGACTCCTCAGCTACCTTCTCTTTCTAGGCAGGTGTTTTGCACCTTGCCTCACGGAAGCACCCCTGAATATGTCACACCCCTCATTCCTCAGCCCACATGCTCTATTCACCTAATTTCATTTTGCAGTGCCTTATAGAGGTGGGAGGAGACAAGGAATTGAGGAGGGTGACAGTCCCAGTTCTCCTCCTACCCGCCCTGCCTCCACAATCATCCCAGTGAACTCAGGGAGGGCATTTCTTTCTGAATGAGGGTCAGCTCCATTTCCTTCCCTTCTAATCCCTTTCAGAGAGTGCTCAGCTTGGTGAGGAATGAAACCCAATGCTCCATGGCCCCTTTCCAGCTGGGTGCAGTTCCAAACTCCATTCAAAGCCAACACTAATTATGTTCAAGGTTTCTTATTAGTAACAGAGTAAAGACATATGTGAGCTAATATTGAATATTAATTTTCCCTAATAAGAGGCCTTGGCTATTTTATTGTAGATATGAAGCTGTCATATCTGTATGTGAAGACACTGGCATAGAACCTCATATGTCAGGAGGGGAGGATGGTGCCCTCTGGCAGGAAGCTTCCAATTTTCCGGGACAGCTTTTCTCACATTCTTGCTAAAAAGCTTGTGCCCAGCTCAGCGGCTTGGCAAATAGAGCAAAACCCCCTGGATTTGAATGGCACTCATAGAGAATCCATGATCGCCAAATAGGGCCACAACACGTTCATTTTTACATTTTCTGTGTTTAGTTTTTCCTAGACAAATCAATAATTTATGGATTTCATCTAGTTTAAATTCATTTAAGAGAATGTTGGGCTCTTAAAATTGTCAATTCCATACATACATATGATCTATGTGCTACCTAGCATAGTACCTAGTACATAATAGGCTTTTAAAGATTGGATTAATGAATTATTACAAATCATTAAAGGACATTTCTAAATTTCTTTGATGGGTGGCAGGTTTTTTTTTTGTTTTTTTTTTTTTTTTTTAAATAAAGAAAACAATTCTGTTATTATTTGTAGTTGAAAATGGTAAAATCACTTATTTAAAAATATTCCCTTTTCAGTTTTATATCAATCACATCAATTTAAATTTGGAAAGATTCATTATATATTAGATCAGTAGTTCTTGGCCTCACCTTAAAACCACCTGGGGAGTCCTACCCAAGACCAATTAAATTGGAATCTCAATTGTGGGCTTTGGCCATCTGGAACTTTACTTTTTTAACAGCTTTATTGAGACATAATTAAATACAACAAACTGCACATATTTAAAACAGACAATTTGATAATTTGATAAATTTTAACATACACCTGTGAAACCATCAACACAATCAAGATAGTAAACATATCACCTGTGGTTTTAAAACCTGCTCAGGTGATTCCTAAGCCCAGCAGAGCTGAGAGCTACTGCAGTAGAGCCTCAAAACCATGAACTGGTTGAGCATATAACATACAGCTGTTCTTCCCTTCCAATCAGGCAGACTACTCACTGTCAAACTTCAGATCTACAGCAAATGGTGAGGGCAGGGCTGTGATGGGAAAAGGTGAGATCTACGTGGGCATTTGGGCTGGCTCTGCTGTGGGCAGATACTTGGCCTGAAATCCTCTCATTCAGTTGGTCACAATCTCAGATGAGAAAAATGGAACTTCCCAGTTGAATAATGGGGAATCCGCGTATCAGATTCTGTGGAACAATCTTACTGGTGGTTTTTCAGCCAGTGCTAGTAAATAACGAACCTTTAAAAAATGATATAAAAAGTCAGCCAATTGGAATAACATTAATATCCAATATTAGGGCAGTGATTAAATGGATATGATTTCTTTATATGGTGGAATATCATTTAGACACTAAAAAATAATTTTATAGAATATTTATTGAGTTGGGAATATTGTGTTTGGTTAAGTGCAAATAGCAGGTTGATAAACCAGTGTGTGCTGAATGATACCACTTATATTCTGAAAACAGTGTGTATACAGACACACAAGAAAAATAAAAGACCTGGAAAACATACACCAGAGCATGAACAACTGTTATTTCTGGTGGTAGGAGAAAATGTTTAAATTTCTTTTAAAAATTTTTTTCTGTACTTTTTACATTTTGGAAAATGAAAATAGTTTTTTAATCAGAAAGAATAAATATTATTAAACATCAGCTTCAGATATTCCCCCACCTAAAAATGAAACCCTGTCTAAAATAATCCAGTAGAAATGAAAGAAGAATATAAAAATCATTAGCAGTCTAGCTTCATACCAGTATGCATTACCCAGTAGGCTCTCACTAAATGTTTCTTGAGCGATTTGAATAAATGACTGGAGCTAAGCAAAATAAACAAACCCCTGCTCAAGTTGGAACAAGTTCAGTTGCTTTTCAGAGTCATCAAAGCAAATTGTTTTGTTTATTCTATTTAACTCAAGTTCGAGGTTGCATGGCATTTGTATTACTGTTGAAGTGTGCTGGCATTTCATTTCATTTTGACTGACTCCAACTGTTTTCCAGTAAGAAGACTGGGCAATATGCAAATAAGCAGGTTGCTGCATATGGGCTGTTGTGATAATTCTTGCCCATTTCAGAAAAGCTTCAGTCTGAGGAGTGTTCTCTGCAACGTGGAAGGAGACAGGAAATGGGACTCTGTACCCCTTACCATGTTGAAGTAGTTTAAAGTTTTATGATATGCACAACGTGTGGCTGAAGTACAGCAGAAACTGCCTAATCCCTGTGTGTCCCTTATTCCCAGCCCTCTACATGAGGCTTTGCCTCTGTTCACTCTTGCCAATTTGCAGCTTCGCTGGCTCTCACTGTCTATTCTTACTGCATCTCAGCCTACAGATGTGCTCAAATTTCCTCTGGCCTAAAATCACTTCTCATTCTGCTTTTCCCTAGAGTTATTCTAATTTTTCCCTTTCTTGACTGCCAGTGTCTTAATGAGGTTGTCATTATTTACTGCCTGATTCCAGCCAGAAGTACGTTCTGCCCTGGACCACCTAAGCCCTTTATCTGTCCTTCACAGTATTTACGGCAGTTATGTTCTTACCCCTGTGCTAGGCCAGGCATAGTCCTATCTTAGACACATTTCTCCCTCCACCTCTGAATTCCTGGGAACACAGCAGTCCCATGGGTTTATTAGACTTTAAAATATCTCTTTTTATATTAAAAAAAAAATTTGTAGAGGCAAGTTCTCACTATGCTGCCCAGGCTTGTCTTGAACTCCTGGACCCAAGCAATCCTCCCACCTCGGCCTTCCACAGTGCTAGGATTACAGGCATGAGACACCACACCCAACCCTAGATACCTCTTAATTCAAAAATATGGAAAGGTTTTGTAGAGGCTGCTGGCTTTTTCCTCAAACTCATTTCCACTAACGGTCCTGTGTTTTTTCCACGTATCAAACATATCTAAAGTTACTGCTTTTCTAACTTTAACTAAAATGTTATGTCATCTAGTGGCTTTCCTTCCTCTTTGCAAAGTTTTTATTTGGATGTTTGCTTGTTTAATTCTCTGAGCAGAAATGGAAGAGGCCATGCCACAATAGGATCAGAAAGCCCTGGGTTCAAATGCCATCTCTGACATAGACAAGCTCTCTGACTTTGGGGTCTGTCACTAGACTTCTCTGTGCCTTAATATGCCCACATATGAAATTGTTGTAATAACTTCCACCTTATGGGATTATTGTGAGGATTCAAAGAGGTGTCTGAAAGCCCTTAGTCCCAAGTATGGGCCACGAAAATTACTCGCTGAATGCTGGAACATTTCCTTTCTTCATGGCTCTTTCATTTCTCATACCTGAAAACATGCTCAGAACGAGGAAACTGCATTGAGGTGCGAATGCTCAGTAGCCAATGATTTTGTACAAGGCAAACTGGTATCCCAGCATATTGCTAAATCTCTATGCTTCATGAACTTCCTGGGTATCCGCTGTCAAAATCACAAACCACAAATGTAAGGTCATGAGCCAGCAGTCTCTTCTCTTTGCTTTACTCAACCAGTGTGATCTGTCCAAAAGAGCTTGAAATAACAGAAAATATACATAGCAAGTATTAAAGCAGCAGATGGGATTCATATGCTGCAAGCTCTCTGTGCTGCTAAGTCACTCACACATCCATAGTTATCGCGGAGGGGACGGGGAAAATCACATTTCCCTCTTTTCTTGGAATTGCCATCTTTTTCTCATCTCTGATGCCAATGTCTTCTCACAAGATTTCCAAGAGAAGAAAAGTCTCACTGTTCTGGAAATGCCAGAAAACGTTCCAAAACTTGCTTAGTGTTCTTCCTAGCAACAAATCCAACAGCTTCCTCCACATTTATTCTGGGTGGCATGGCTCTCATTGTGTTTATCACTTTCTGCCCCCAACTAGCTGTACAACCTTGGGCCATTAGTCCTATTTCTGTGCCTCAGTTTTCTCATCTATTAGATGGGGATATTGAAATTGCCTATCTCATTAAGTTGTTGTGAGGATCAAATATATGCCAACCAGTTACAACAGTATTCAGAATGGAGTAAGCACTCAACATATTGCTGTGTAGTTATTTCATCTGCATAAGTAATGGATGAACCTATGGGTCAGTGGATGTGGACTAAGAATTACAAAATACCTGGAGTCTTGCCTTTGCCACTTACTAGCTACAATGAGCCATTGAGAAGTTCCTTACTGAAACTTATTTTTTAATCTGTAAAATGCTAGGAAAACACTTTTTCTGTATGAAATGAGATTACCTCTGTGAAAAATAAATGTCAAAATGCCATTGAACATAAAATGGTATTATCTCCTATCTCTGTTCTTGAGCAGGAGCTGCCAAGTCAGAGTCTTTGCAATTCTTGAGACACCAAGTGGGTCTGCAATGCCAGTTGTTGAAGGAAAAGTTTACCCATTCAGCACAGCTGAGAAGAAGGAAGCAAGCCAAAAAGGCCTCTGAATGGTCATCAGAGAGTGTGTGAAATTCACACGTTCACTCATGTGCTTTTTTAATAGGCTGGTGCATCAGGCCCTCCCTTTGAAGTGCTTCAGTTTTACCTTACCCAGAGTCAGCATGGGGAGGACCAGGCATATCCAATTAGAGGAGTGAGGCTGGGTTAAATTGCTCTGGGGAGACATACTGACCACCTGAGAAGTGACAGCTTGACCACCTGACTGTAACGGTGGAGACAGAAAAACTAAGAAAAGCAGCCACGAGAATTTAAAAAGTCCTTTGGTGTGAGACTTTTTACCATAAGGAGAGATCCTATGAGGCTGACTGAGAACTAAATTAGACAAAGCAGTTGAGATCTTCTTCAGAGAAAAAATTCACTTTGGCAAGGGGATACCGATGACCTAAAATGACAGATTCTGCTAATTTCCATGATTGCCTCAGGGAAGGTTGAAGCTAACTTGGCTCTGTTTTTGCAATATGTTTCTCAAACATAACTTCTTGGTCGACTGCACAGGTAATTACTCCAGCTACAAAGTTCAAGTTGCCAATTATCTCAACTATGGCCTCATTTTCTCTAATGATGCCGAAACCTAATTCTTCTGGGTTTTGCAATCTGTAGCGAGTAAATGCTAAAACCTTTATCCCGCAAATGGATTGCTTGGTCATGTCGCTTTATGTAGCTTATTATATTTTCAGGATAATTGGCAATCAACTTAGAGTATTGGTAATTACTAATTTTAAGAAATGACATACACTAAAATAAATTTATTTTTATTTACTGACAATTTGATTTTCGCATTTTGGTACCATTATTTGCTCTTTAAAATTGTGTCCAATTTTGTATTGTTGGTTTTTGAAGTTTTTTATCAGTAGCACGAATGTTATGCTGGATGATATTCTTGTCTAACTCATGGATGATGGCATAACAAATATTTTGTAAGGACAGGATTGGAAAATCAAAAGTTTTTGGCAGGTTGGGATAACAGACCCAATCTAAGAAGGTGAAATATTGATGTCATGAAAATAAAGCCTTCACTTGTTACTAACAAAAAGACCTACAAAAAGATTAGGGAAATATTAACTATCAGTCTGAAATGTAGCTGTAAGAATGGCAGTAAATGGAGTGCTGTAATATTAGTCTGTAAGAATTTGGGCACTCAGGGCCATAGAAAACAGAGACTCAGCTATGTGCGGTGGCTCAAGTGTGTAATCCCAGGACTTTGGGAGGCCAGGGAGGGTGGATCACATGAGGTCAGGAGTTTAAAACCAGCCTGACCAACATGGTGAAACCCATCTCTGCTAAAAATGCAAAGTTAGCTGGGCATGGTGGGGAGCACCTCTAATCCCAGCTACTTGGGATGCTGAGGCCGGAGAATTGCTTGAACCCAGGAGCTAAGCGAGGGGAGTGAGGAGAGAGAGAGAGAGAGAGAGAGAGAGAGAGAGAGAGAGGGGAAAGAAGAAGAAGAAGACGACGACGAGGAGGAGGAAGGAGAAGAGAAGAGAAAGAAGAGAAGAGACGGGGAGGGGGGGGGAGGAGAGGAGAGGAGGAAGGAAGAAAAGAAAAGAAAAACAGAGATTCACTCAGGACACCCTCAGGAGGAGGGACTTACTGCACAGCTGCCCTTTTCGGATCTGTAAAGTAGAAAGTTAGGTATGAGATGACCTCGAGGGACTCACCTCTTTCTCGTGGTCTCTTGTATGGTCTTTTTGCTCTCTCCTTATTTAGTAGGTTTTCCTCTGACTCCTGGCATCCAACTAAATCCCAGAAAGAGCTGGTTTGATCAACCTGTCTTACTATTATCTTTGTTCTAGCATATCTCTGCACGCACAAAGATACCTTCTGAGTCATCCACCAGCCTCTGAGGTGCTCACCCCTGATCCAAGCAGCACCTTTTTTTTTTTTGAAACTGAGTCTTGCTCTGTTGCTAGGCTGGAGTGTAGTGGTGCAATCTTGGCTCACCGCAACCTCTGTCTCCTGGGTTCAAGCGATTCTCCTGCCTCAGCCTCCTGGGTAGCTGGGGCTACAGGTGTGTGCCATCATGCCCAGCTAATTTTTGTATTTTTAGTAGTGATGGGGTTTCACCACGTTGACCAGGATGGTCTCAATCTCTTGACCTTATGATCTGCCTGCCTAAGCCTCCCAAAGTGCTGGGATTACAGGCGTGAGCCACTGCACCCTGCCTCAAGCAGCACCTCTGGACAATAGTTTATCCTTGTTTTTCTGAACAGTGGGCTGTGGCTGGGGAAATTTACATTAGCATATGAACCTGGGTATTGCTCCAAGGGCCAGAATTGTGAGCAATAAGTAAGAGCTACAGGAAGAGAGATCCAGTTCCATAGAGAAAAATGGAATGGGCTATAGGCAGATAGATGGTTGGATTTAGTGACCTTCCAGGCTCCTTCCATCTACTAAAATTGGGTTTTTATTTTTATTACCACTCTTCTATTTCTTCCTAGAGGTATCTAATGAGAACCATCTTTTCACATTATTATTAAAATGAGCCATGAAGATAATTCTGACACAGTATAATTAGGATATGCCTAAGGTGTCAGAAACAGTAATGCTTTTGCATTAGCCGCTTAAACAAAATATATTTCATATGCAATGTATTTGTAAATTAGATTTTATTATAGTAAATAACAATTCTATACAAAGAAGGGAAATAATTTACATAATGTAAATGTAATGGGGCAGCAAACTGCAACATGAATACTTCTCTAGGAGATTGAAGATGAATATAAGAATGTTAGGAAAATTTTTTATACGTGAATTATGAGTGATGTTCCAGAGATTTCGTTTAGACATTTAAACTCAAATACCATGATGGACTGAGTCATGTAGGGCAGTTTTCAGTGATGACTCTTCTGATGGCTGCCTGAGCTGAAGTTCTCCAAAACAGTGTAATGAAATCTCAGCATCCAAACTCTACTAATTTAGAAGTGTGTGTGTAAGAAAATTCTCTCTCAAACAACAGAAATTTAGTTGTTTAGCCTAAGAAAATCTGAAAACACCATGGAGATTCCAGGACACTTCTGTTTCTACTTTCCAATGTGAGAATGCATGAGACAAAAAAGACAAAGTAGATATCAGGGCAGAGCAGCCTTGCCTCCAGCCTGCAAGGGAACTGTGTTTCTTGGAGGCAATGCATGGTCAGGAGAGAGAGTAGCTTTGTTAAAATTCTAAAATTCGAGGTCCATCATTTTTGAGACAAGACTTATATCTCCTGGCTTTAGTTTCCTCATGTATACACTGGCATTGATAATAGTACCTGGATCAGAGAGTTCTCGTGAGGATGAAAGCCCTTCTTGGCACAGTGTCTAGCTCATACAAGGTGCTCAATAGTTTAGCTACTAAGTTTACTATTTTCTTTTCTTTTTTCTTTCTTTCTTTCTTTCTTTTTTTTTTTTTTTTGAGACAAGGTCTTTCTCTGTTGCCCGGGCTAGAGTGCAGTGGCATGATCTTGGCTCATGGCAGCCTCAACCTCCCTAACTCAAACCATCCTCCCACCTCAGTCTCTGGAGTAGCTGGGACCACAGGTGTGCACCACCACATCCAGCTAATTTTTTTTCTTTCTGTATTTTTTTTTTTTTTTTAAGAGAGACAGAGTTTCTTCATGCTGCCTAGACTAGTCTTGAATTCCTGGGATCAAATGATCCACCTGCCTCAGCCTCCTAAAGTGCTGGGATTACAAGTGTGAGCCACTGTGCCCGGCCTTCTAGTGTTCCTTTTTTTGTTTTTTTGTTTTTTTTTTTTTTTTTTTTTTGAGACAGAGTCTTGCTCTGTTGCCCAGGGAGTGCAGTAGTGCTATCTCAGCTTACTGCATTCTCTGCCTCCTGGGTTCAAGTGATTCCCCTAACTCAGCCTCCCAAGTAGCTGGGATTACAGGCATGTGCCACCACACCTGGCTGATTTTTTGTATTTTTAGTAGCTACGGGGTTTCCCCATGTTGGCCAGGTTGTTCTTGAACTCCTGACCTTAGGTGATCTGCCCACCTTGGCATCCCAAAATGTTGGAATTACAGGTGCGTGTCACTGGACCCAGCCTATTTTTCCTTAAAAAGCAGAAACCCTGTGGTTATGCATCCCTGCCCAGAGACCCATGACCCTCATCACTGCCTAGTCATCAGTATGGCTCATGTCTTTGAATCATACCCAGCCCAGCCTGAAACAGAGCTGTGTCTGGCCCCGGCTTATGATCCATCTGGCTTTCTCCTCCCCAGAAGACCTGACCTCATCCTCATGCTGCTGCTTTGCTTGGACCTTGCATAAATCACTGTATCTCTTGACCCTGAGTTCCCACCTTTTGAAAATGTGAACTAATTTATAGAGTTTTAAAGTTTTGTATGCTATCAACTTAAATTTTATCTATTTTAAAACAAACGAGTTGTCAGGTCAGAAGTGTAGAGAAGACAATGTGAGAGCTAGAGGAGTCATCAAAGAATATCTTTCCTGACTTTTTTTGCGAAATATTGACACTTGGGGGTCATTCCACCTGAGATTCTGATTTAATTGGTCAGAGATTTATTTGGTCTGGATGTGGCCCAGCCATCGATACTTTTTAAAAGCTTATCCAGTTGAAAAGCACTTAGCAAGCCCAAGGTCATACTGTTAGTGGTGGAGGCAGGTCTAGAACTCATGGTTTCTGCCCTTCTTACTACAGACGGACCCCAAATTCTGGTTTTAAAAAAAGCTTTTTGAAGCATTTCTTCTGTGGTTTTACCTTTCTCATACAAGTGAGATATTTAATAAAATATTATTGAAGCATGCCAGTTAGTTGGCTTCTATTTAATGAAGGTTTTATTCTGTTCCGCCTTAACCTTAATGCTTTTTCTTTCTTAAAATGGTGTGTTCAGCAACCCCTTTATTCAGATGCCTTCTTTTCTTACCGCCTTCAAAGCCACCTCTAAAATGTAATTGCATTGCTGAGTTCCTCTCTAACATTGTCAACCTTGATTAAATACTTAGTTCTTCATTGTTTGTTCTCTTCAGTCTGTATTAGATTCTTCCCAGCCACAGCCTGCTGCTGATGTGATTGTTAAGCACGGTGTATTCCCATGAAGCGTTAGAGTAGAATCGGATCAAGTGCCTTTTTTTTCTTTTTGATTTGTGTGTGCAGTTGCTTCCTGCTATTTAGGGGTAATTTAGACTTCTGTTCTTCACTGCAGTGTAATTGGAATTATGTTACCTTTTTTTCATTACCTGTTCCCATTAAGGTGCTTAAAATTTATTAGACATTGATGTAATTAAGTACAATCATGCTTGGTTAAAATTAATCATGGAATTTGATATGTAGGAAGTCTCCCTTGTCAATTTTTAATACTAGAGTAGGATGAAATCTCAGCTTAATAGAATGAACTAACCCAAAACAACTTACATTGTCTTGTGTGTGTGTGTTTTTCAGGAATCTTTGTGACATTCTTCCTCAGCATTTGTTACCCTCTTTGCTGAAGACTTTAACAAAAGCTGGTCTTAGCTGCTGGTATTCTCCTGAGAAAAGGATAGCTTCAGAAATCAGAAAAGCATCTGGGAGGCATCAGGCCCAGTGCACCTTCTGAAGGTGAGAGTAAATTAGTTCTCTCTTCGTCTTTAGAAATCTGAATTAACTGGTTTGTCTTCCAAAATCTGCTTGGAAAATAGTGAAAAGAGGGAAACAGGTTATTGAAAATTTTTTATAAACAATTGAGAGTTTTTCTTTTTTGGGAAAACTTTTTAGTAATTATGGAGGAAACCAACTGGCTATTTTGACTGAAGAAGAATTTATTTGAAGTTGGAACTCTGATCTTATGAAGATCTATCTGAACACACACATACACATCACACACGTGCACACACACACACTCCCCTTTTAAAAATCAATAATATTTCTCTTTTTGGAGAAATTTCTTATGTATTTAGGGTCTCTATCAGCCTCAATATCTTCCTTACCCTACCTTCTTGGGTTATTTTAAGGATCTAACAGTGTAACTTATATGAAAACACTTTGTAAACCATGAGGTATTATTTGCTTAAGTAAGAAAAAAAATTTCTACTATTCCTAAACATTTATAATCCTCAAAAATACTCTCATACCTCCAATACATTTTTTCCCCCATAGTTTCATTTATTTTCAGTTCAGTTCAGTAAACATTGCTAGGCTCTTAAGAAGCAAAAGGTAGTTAAGTCCTTGCCTTCAAGGAATATCTTCCAAATGCAAGAGATAGGCACATAAATAGATGTGACCAACTTCTGTGTGATAAAAGTATATTGAGGGTGCATTAAGGAATGGAAAGGCATCTAATGCAGCCTGGGGCCAGAGGACTGTGTGTGTTAAAAGCAGGCTTCCTAGAGGAGGTGTCCCCTAAAATGGCTCTTGAAAATGGAATGGGCATTAGGTAAAAAGCAGGGTGGGGTAGACAAGGGCACTGCATACAAGAGCAGTGTGACAGGGGTGTGACATCCACGTGAAGAAGTAGGAAGCTGTGGCGTGTGTGTGAAAGGAGGGTGGGCAGGAAGCACTGAAGCACTGAGGAGTTTTCAGCTGGCAGGTCATTGGCATTTTATGTGTATCATGCTGGAAGAAGTATAGAGAATGAACTAGAACAATATTAAAGGAAGGAAATACACATTTTGTATTTATATGGGGGAATGCTAAGAGGGCTAGAATTTGGCTACAAACAGCATGAAATAGAGAAAGAGAAAGAAACTTGAAAGAGCTAGATTTGGTGATTAGGCATGGGAAGTGAGAAAATGTGAGGACCTGGAATTTTTGGATTTCTGATGTGGGTGACTGAGAACATGATGATGCCAGAAGGGGAGTTTAGGAGAGAAGCAGATTTATTTTGGGGAAGGGAAAGACAGTGACGTTTATAAGGGACACCTAGATAGAAATATCCATCAGACAACTGGAAGTCTAAGTGTGACGGCAAGGGGAGCATTCAAAACTAGAAACATTGACTTGGGCGTTATAGGCAATGGTTAAAAATATTTTTTGAATCATAAATTTGATTTTGTACTTAAGCTTTCAATATTTTTTCTTTATTTACTTAAAACACAACTTATCACATTCTCAGTTTTCATTTCGTTTTGACATCTGTTTCATTTGTATCTGTAGTTTTTCTTCTTATTTTCTTGGCATAATAAATTATGAATTTTTTCCTAGAGACAAATACGGTGACCTTTCCAGTTTGGTAAATGGAAATTGAAAGCAGTCTTTAACAAACAATGTAAACCCTAAAATTAAGGACAGTTACAAGCCAATGCTATTCTCCATTTTAATTCACAGTAGCTACAGCAATTATTTAAGAAAGAAGTTTTGCCTTCTAAAATATCATTCTTTTTCAGTATTAATCATGATTTCTTGTCAAATTCTCTCATTGCTCTGCTCAGTGTTTCAGCATTGCTTATGGGAGGCTGAGAGGGTCTTTCTTGCATTCTTCAGTGGGAGTGTCAGGGCCCCCCCCCTTTGGGTGTTCTCAGCATCCACCCGGGACATGGTTGGGGCCTTTTATAACAGAGCCTGCACTGTTTGAGAGCAAGTCCACCCAAGTTAGACTGCTGAAATTCATTCTCACAGCTTTCTCTGAGGGAATGTCCGGAGTAAAAATTTCAAATTCAAATAATACTTGCAATAGTACTATTTTGAGTGAATTTTGTTTGATTACTGTGATCTTAATTAGCTTACTGATTTTTTCCCTTAATACCTATTGGACAACTACAAAATGCTTCATTTTTACTCTCTATAGTTCACTACCATCTTTCCAGGAACTTTTCTGGAAGCCCACAGGCAGTAAAATATGTTCACAGTAGTCAGCATATGATCAGATCCGGAGACCCTCCTGGAAATTTCCAACTGGACATTGATATTTCAGGGTTACTCTTCAGTCATCATCCCTGTTTCAGCTGAGAGCACATTTTGGCAGCCAAGCTGGCCCAGTTATATGACCAGTACCACCAGAGAAACAAGGCAAAATTTCTTACTGATAAGCTCCAAGCTCTAAGAAATGCTGTTCAGACTGGACTTGATCCAGAGAAACCTCATCAGTCTCTTGATACCATCCAAAAAACCATCAATGACTATCAATCTGAAATCCGACAAACAAGAAAATTGCGTGATGCTGAACAAGAAAAAGATCGAACATTGCTTAAGACCATCGTAAAAGTTCGGAAAGAGATGAAATCCCTTCGAGAGTTCCAGAGATTTACAAGTACTCCCTTGAAACTTGTTCTGAGAAAGGAAAAAGTTGACCAGAAAGCAGATGAAGAAGCATATGAAGCAGAAATTCAAGTTGAAATAAGTGCACGGTTGGAAGAGCACACGGAAGAGAACGCACAGAAGATGGAAGAGTGCAGAACACCGTTGCAGCAGTGGAAGGCCTGGAGGAAAGCACAAGTGTGTGAACAAACGCTCAGCCTGGAATAGGGCTAGGCAGGAAGCATCTGGGATGGCAGCCTCCAGTACAGGACAGGGGAAACCAGACTGGCAGACTAGGGTCTCCTGTGGCTCCCCCTGTGTCTTCCCCTGTCCCCTGGCTAAGGGATAAAAGGATGAATGAATTGACTGGTTAATGCATTTGCTTAAAAAGCCACCCGGCTAACTGATAGCAGAGCCAGCTTTGTCCATAGAGAATACTATAGCAGCACTCTGTGACTATTTAAGGAATAATGTAGTAATCACAATGCATGCGTCCAGCACTGTACTATCTTACATGCATTATTCCATTAAATGTAGGGATTGATGCTTCTGAGTTTCCTTTAGAAAATTATGTAACTTTATGCACATAAAAAAAAAGATCCACAAATCTGTCACTTTTTCATACACAAGAAAAATAATTTGAGGCAAAATTAAGTAATTTACTTAATACTAACAGCTGGAACCAAAGTCCTGGTCTCCCGAATCTCACTCTGCCGTTTCCACCTCATCATTTTTTTTTTTCTCCTTCTAAATCCTTATTGAGCTGTGAAGTTATCTGTATGTCTTAAAATAGGGAATTGAATTAAGTAAATCAGTTCATACCGATGACATTTGCTTTGGTTAATCACTTGAGATTCAACAACCAGATTCTCTTTTAATACTTAAGGCTCTGCTTAAGGATTTATTATTTTTAAATTTTGTAGTTTTTAATTTTTTTTTCTTTTTTTTTTGAGACGGAGTTTCGCTCTTGTTACCCAGGCTGGAGTGCAATGGCGCGATCTCGGCTCACCGCAACCTCTGCCTCCTGGGTTCAGGCAATTCTCCTGCTTCAGCCTCCTGAGTAGCTGGGATTACAGGCATACGCCACCATGCCCAGCTAATTTTTTGTATTTTTAGTAGAGATGGGTTTCACCATGTTGACCAGGATGGTCTCGATCTCTTGACCTTGGGATCCACCCGCCGTGGCCTCCCAAAGTGCTGGGATTACAGGCTTGAGCCACTGCGCCTGGCAGTTTTTAATTTTTAACATGGATTTTGTTTTTGGCAGCCTTTACTTCTCTAGACTGGTTTTACCAATGAAATGAAAGATCAGAACAGAATCAAACCACCTGTGTTTGAATTCTAGTTATTAAAGGTATCAGTGACTTTAAAACCAACACTTTTGAGCACAGAATCACAGAATATTCCCTTTCTTGTTAATTTTTAAATTTATGCATAATGATTATACATATTTCATATACAAGTTATTCATATTTAGGGGTGATGTTTGATACATGCATACACTGTGTAATGAGTAAATCAGATTAATTAGATACATTCATCACCTGAAATATTTATCATTTCTTTGTGTTGGGAACATTAGAAACCTTTCTTCTAGCTATTTTGAAATATACAACAAATTGTGTTTGACTGCAGTCATTCTAAGCACAAGAGATTTCTTGATTTGGTCAATTACACTGCTGTGAATTTTATGTATAGAAGATGAATTTATGGAAATGCTGAGTTGGTATAATTTAGAATGACGGCACATGCATGCAAGTTGTAGGTGGTCTTGAAGACAATGAATTGTTCTCTGAAGTCCACAGAATGGTCAGTCTTTGCTGTGAAATCAGTGGGCTGTAAATTATCAGGGTGCGTGTTCAAAACATGATTCATTCATCCCAAAAGCTGCCAGTAACAGAAGAAGTTTCTACTCATTTATGCACAGAGCACAAGGAATATTTCTTCCTGTTTCAGACTCTCTTTTTGCCTCTATTTTCTCTCTCTGTCTCTATGAATCTTTTTCTGTCTCACTCATATTCTCTGCATGATAGACATACACTAATATGATGTCTCCAAAAAGTGAGACCCTTGACAGTTTGTGGAACTGGCAGTGGAAATAGCATGTTGTGGATGAGGGGTGAGTGCTGAGGGGAGACATTGGCATTTGCTAAGTGTTTGCCCCCTGTATCACTTGGCTACATTGGGCAGAACAGTATGAGCAGGGATGAATAGATACAGAAACGATTGCAGACTGCGAACACAAGATGGTATGATGGCTGTGAATGGGAGGTCACCTCTCACCACCGTTACTTCGCTTGGTGGTGATCTTCTTTTGAACTGTGTTACTGTGATGAAAGACAGAATGCAGCAGTATTGGGTGGCTGCTTTCTGCTTGGATTCCAGAGTGAGTGTTGTAAGTGCCACTGTGCAAATAAAGCAATGCATGGAATTTATGTTAGTTTTGGAGTTGCAACTTCGAACTATTCAGAATTTGGAATAGCATTGGAGCCCGTCTTCCTTGTACCCTGTGGTTAGAGCACAGCATTCTACAAGAGGAGGGTTGTATGAGAAAACTCCTCTTGGAAAGTGGAAGCCATGGGTGAGTTGCCGGGTGACACTTTTGAATGGGCAGTATTCCAACAGGCTCACATCATATTTAACAGTAAAATGTGTTGCCGTATGCCCTTTTATAATGTGGGGTTTTAAAAAGAAAGAGGAAAGGAAATGCTGAGCCACCACCTCTGGGGACAAATTCAATTCCATCATAGATGCTAGACTTTACATCAGCAATTTGTGGACCGTTTTGGTGGAGGACAATGAGAACAGATTTCTAATCAGATAATGTCCTGCTACATTTGAATTTTCACTCTCCACTGCCTTTTGTTGTCTGGATACTTTTGAAATTATTCTTGATTCAGGTTTATTATTAACTTTTGAACCCCAGTGGCTGCACTAATACCTTCCTACTCATGTTAAAATGAGAATGGTGACTAGAGAATTTGTTTTTGCCTTAGTTAATAGAATAGCACGACAGCATAATATGAATCAATGACTCTTCACATTTTCTCATAATATAAGCTGGATTTGGTTTTCCCTTAGGGATCTATTTTAAATTCATGCCCTAATAAACTGTTCTTGCCAGTTGTTGACTTTCTAGCTTCTTAAAAGCATCTGCATAATGGATAAGTAGATAACAATAAATAATAAATAGTTTTGATCTTAAACTTTAAAAGCATGTTTATCATTCTCATTTTAAAATGGAAAAATAAAGCAACTTCCTCTTCATGATCAATAGTATAAGTATTTGTGCTGTTTGTTTTAGGTAAGAACCATCCTGAGGCAATTATATCTTTTAATATATAAAACATAGGAGCAAAGATTGGGGATAAAAAAGTGATTAAAGACGCAGAACTACTAACAGGGTTCTGTTCACCCAATATAACATAAACATCCTTCATTTAGAGGACGTGTACATTATCAACAGACTATTCAAAAATCACAATATCCACTTGGATAATAACTATCTGTTCCCAGTATTTCAAATTGTTGTCTTTCCTTTGTTTCCTCTCCTTGCTGTCAGGGGTTTTGTGTTTTATTTAGTGTCATCATATTTGTATGTGTGTATCACAGAGAATGTCAATGAGACAGAAAGACAGAGACAAAGAGAGATCAAAGGAGGCGAAGAGAGAGCGACTAAGAGAAGAAATATTCCTCTTGTCCTACATGTAAACCAAAGCGGTATTTGAAGTTCTTTTCTCCCCTCAGTCTGATTTCTTTGACTTATTTGGCCTTAAAATGATATGATCTGTTACTTAAAATCCATGCACAGGTTCACAGGGCTACATCCTAAGTTGGGGATCAGAACACAGTCACTGTAGTAGAACTGTGATGTGCCACTCAGAACCCCTGCCCTTTCCTGACTGAAGCACTCTTTTTCCAGCTTCTTAGAGTGTTGACAACTGATGGCTTACTTGGGTCCCTCCTTTTGGAGATTGTCCTTTGCCTTCAGCTAATCAGAGCTGCCTCACCCAAGATTACACTGTTTGCCCCAGTTCCATGTGCATTCAATGAGTGGTTGATCTGGGGACACAAAAGCTCTTGACTCAGTTCAGGACAATGTGTAGGACCTGAAAGGTTGGCTGAGGCTTGTGTTGTGACAGCAGCACCATGGCCAACTTCTCCAACGCCCTTGTCCTGCTTTACTTACTTCTTTTGGGGATGTTTTCAGGAGCCCTCACCAGTAATATTCCTGCCTGCAGATCTTCATCCCAGAGCCTGGTTCCAGAGAAACCTGACCTGCAGCAATCACCATATGTGGGCCACACCATGCAGTGTGTGTGTGTATGAGGATGGGATTATGCATCTTCATAGCACTGTGATAAGGTACTGGCTCTGGAATCACAATCGAGATCTGTGACAATCTAACCTGGGTCCTTACTATAAAAAATTAGAATAAAAATACCTCCCTTTTAGGATTGTTGCCAGGATTTGACAGCAAAGTATTCAGTGCCTGGCATGTAGGAAACATTCATTACATCATAGCTATCATTATAATTACCAGTAATTACCTATAAGTAATCCATAAATAGTATACCAGTTTTGACTTGGACAATAAAGAGTGCATTTTAATGTCATTTTTATTACATTTGCTTTAGTAGAATATAGAGGTTAATAAAAGATGCATCTCTTGCAGTTTTAAATAATTCCATACTGTTAGTCCCCATTAATAAGGTATGTGGAGAAATTGGACAGGGTTCCAAAGGGAAACTAAAGTGATTAAAGAAATGAGGAGGGGCTGGACGTGGTGGCTCACGGCTGTAATCCCGGCACTTTGGGAGGCTGAGGTGGGCAGATAACGAGGTCAGGAGATTGAAACCATCCTGGCTAACATGGTGAAACCCTGCCTCTACTTAAAAAAAAAAAAAAAAATTAGCTAGGCATGGTGACACGTGCCTGTAGTCCTAGCTACTCAGGAGGCTAAGGCAAGAGAATTGCTTGAACCCGGGAGGCAGAGGTTGCAGTGAGCCAAGATCACGCCACTACCCTCCAGCCTAAGTTGCAGAGTAAGACTTCCATCAAAAAAAAAAGAGAAGGAGCTCCTTTGAGTAAAAGTAAAAAGAACTGAAATTGTTTAGGATTATTTAGGATAAGAAAATCGAAGCCTAACTTACCATCTATCATCAAAAAAATGAAAATCTTTCTTGAGGATATTGGGCATTTTTTGCCCATGTTCAGAGAATTGAACAAGAGGAAGTGGACATACATTAAAGAAGGAAGACAGATTTACATCAAGGGAACTCGTCTGCTTTCGACAATAAAATACTGGAAGAGGCTTATAAAATATACACTTCTGAAAATCTTCAAAAAAAGAAGAGAACATTCAGTCCTGAGTTACTGAGATGCTTCCCAGAGAACTCTGAACTCTGTGATTTCAGAAATGATGCCTCCTAGAAATTCAAACATGTATGTCTTGTTTTGCAAATTAAAGAAAATAATTACTATATCCACATTCATTTTCTCCGTAACTTTTTCGTAGTATCTTTCTGTGCAAACACACCTTGCATGCTTTTCTGAACATGTAACAGGTCTCCTTTTGTTGAATAGAATTCTTTATGTTTATAAATCTGCTGGTTACTGTTGTTACAGTTTTCCATCTTATTGTAGGCCATCTCTTTATTCTATATGAAAATAAATTAATGCCTACTATCCTGGGCAATGTATTTGTGCCCAGTGTAATCTCTTTTTTGACTCAGGTCTTGTGATGAACTTGTTAAAATACAAGTATTAGATCACTATGAAAGGCTTTGGAACAACAACAGGAAGTCTGCAACTTTGAAGAAGAAATTATTTTCCAATCAATTAATTGCTTAGAGATAAGATTAAAGAATGGATATGGGACTAGATTTTTAGACTAAATGCTCTTTTAAGACCTCAGTTTTGGAAGATAAAAGGAAGTGCCTAAGAAGTTTTTAAATTACTAGTAAGTGTATTGGATTTTGCATTTTCTCCTTGGCATGTATTGTCAAATCGTAATTGGCAGAGTTAGAAGGATGTAGATGAAGAGTACTGGACTAGAAGCCAAACTCCTGGCTCTGGAGCTGTTGGAGCCATCAGACAATCTATTCTTCCTTCATAAACCGTGTGTCTATAGTTTTCCTTTGCATTTCTAGTTCCTGCATCCTTATATACTTACTACATTTCAGTGACCTTCTTTCAAAAGAAACCAAGCAGGCCTGAGGGTCCCACTCCTGACAGCTCAGCGTAGGGGCCCCATCACACCCTGACCTAAAACAGCTCTGCTTACATGTTCTCTCTCTCAACATAGACAGACAGATGGATGTTTTATTTAAGATCTCACTTGATTATATGGGTCCACTGCTGTAAACATAAGTTGTAAAGATATACTTACTTACTCTCATGCCTTTCATATTCTCCCCAATACATTCCATCCAAATACCCAATTTCATTCCTTCTGTTTCTGCGAAGTTAAAAATTCTTCAGGCCAAGTGCGGTGGCTCAAGCCTGTAATCCCAACACTTCAGGAGGCCGAGGCGGGTGGATCATGAGGTCAAGAGATCGAGACCATCCTGGTCAACATGGTGAAACCCCGTCTCTACTAAAAACACAAAAAATTAGCTGGGCATGGTGGCACGTGCCTGTAAATCCCAGCTACTCAGGAGGCCGAGGCAGGAGAATTGCCTGAACCCAGGAGGCGGAGGTTGCGGTGAGCCGAGATTGCCCCATTGCACTCCAGCCTAGGTAACAAGAGCAAAACTCCATCTCAAAAAAAAAAAAAAAAAATTCTTCAAATGGCCCTCCATTCCATGCTGCAGAATAAAGTGTACAGTCTTTACCCTGCTATTCCAGGACTCCCTCCTTTCTAATTACTGAACAAGTCTAGTGCGTCAGTTGAGTTGACCTCCATGTTCTAACATACAGGATTCTTTCTGGGTATTAAATACAGTCCTTGACACTGTGTGCAGGATGACTAATTCACTGGAGATCCCACTGTGATTTTGCTCAGTGTCAGCCTTGCCTTTCTTCTAAGCTACCTAAACCTTTCTCATTCAAGGACATCTCAAAACACACGCTTTTCTTCCACAAAGCCTTCCTTGATTATTCTAGCCCATATTTTTGTGTCTTATCTCTGAAATTCTCTCATGTGGTTGGGCGTTTACACTGCTTTCTGTAACACTTACCTGGTTAACAGTGGTGTTATTACATTGTAGGTGTATTGAGTGTTATGATCGCCTCCTGGAGTGCATCAGAGGGCAGTACAGCAGCAGTGATCTCTGCCCCTCTAAGGAAATACAAGGGTTTGAATCATTCCACTGTGTACATTTTCAATGTAATGTAAGCATTAAGGCAGAGAGGCAAATGTAAGATGGAATTAAATGTGGTCTGTTCCTCACAACGCCTCAAGTTGCAACACACTGGAGTACATAGCACTCGCTTAAGATCAGATGACACAGATTTTGAGCCTAGTTTTGCCTCTTACATTGGGTCCTTCAGAAAGTCATTTGTCCTTTATGATCTTCATGATGGTGATCATACTGCTATTCTTTGTTCTTCACACTTCAGAAAGCACTTGGCATGTTGTTTAATTACAGCTTCACAATAACCCAGGAGGTAACTAGGGCAAGCTAGTATCCGTCAAACACAAAAAATGGACTTAGGGTACACACTTCCAAATCCTAATGTGATGAACCAACAGTAGGTGCTACAACTCAAATTTCTTTACATGTTACTAAAAGTGTGGTCTATAAACCAGCAGTGTGAACATTAGCCAGAGATGTTAGAAAAGCAAAGTTGTGGGTCTTACCTTAGACTTGCTGAATCAGAGCATTTGTTTTACCAGGGGGCTTGAGATTCATATGTATTAACACTTCACAGTGAGAAAAGTGCTGTAATCCAAGGGCAGTCTAAGAAGGGGACATAAAAACATGAAAAAGTTTTTTATTTTTACTCCTATCACTGCCTCCAAACCTCCTCCATCAAATCTCCTTTCTTTGAAGAGGACTCTAGCAGAACTGTTGGATTTTTTAGTTACTTTCAGGTTTTTAAAAGTTCAAATACAAACTTCAAATTCATATGGATATAAGAGCTTTTCTTTCCCCCAACCCACCTTGTGCACTTCAGCAATTCTTTTTTTTTTTTTTTTTTTTTTTTTTTTTTTTTTCCTGCTGGCTCACCCCCAACCTGTTTTTTATTTTTGGTTTGGTTTTTGTTTTTCTTTGGCTGGCTCTCTCCTTTTTATATTTTTTTATTTTTTAGATTTTTTTAACTTTTATTTTAGATTTGGGGGCACATGTGAAGGTTTGTTACATAGGCAAACAAGTGTCATGGGGGTTTGTTGCACATATTATTTCATCACCCAGGTATTAAGCCCAGTACCTTGTAGTTATTTTTTCTGCTTCTTCCTCCCACTCTCCCTCATCAAGTGGAGCCCCAGGATCTACTGCTTCCTTCTTTGTGTTCATAAGTTCTTATCACTTAGCTCTCACTTACAAGAGCTGGAGGCTATTCAGGAACAGAACATCAAATACTGCAAGTTCTCATCAACCTGTTCTTAAAGCAAGTGCTCCACTTCAAAGCCCTGACTCTTACTGGTAGGTTATCATGATGCTCATTTTTCAGAATAGGACGTTCAGTTACCCATCTCAGACTCCTTTGAAATTCAGAAGAAAAAACCAAGCATACCCCTCCAACATAAAACCATAAAGAATTTTCAATTTTTATTTCTTAAACTTCCCCAGGTTCTTAGCTCGAGGAAGATGTATGATTGTCTTCAGCATAAACTGAAGTTAATGAAGTATGGGACTGTACTTCATTGAAAAGAAACATTTTAAAAGCTCTTGTTCTTAATTTTTATTCAAATTTCTCAGCCTTTTTTGGCTAGGAAGCCAAGAGTTAGAGCTATTCACTGTGAGCCAAATGACTGCCCTTGGATGTTCAAGATGGAACTTGGTTGAAGTCTGCTGGGGTTGTGTTCATTAGCATTCCTAGGGGTTGTATATTATCAAGTCCTTGTCAAATATTATATCAAATTCCCTTATCCCTGAAATGGAAGTATCATTTTGGCTCTCCTGCTGCCTTCTCTTTATCTTATTTGTTTTCACTTTAATGTTACAAGAAAAGGCAGCTTTTGTCTTTATTTCTGGTTGGCAGTCTTCATGAATATTCATTAGCAGGTTCCCTTTCTAGCTGCTACTTTGTAATTTGTTATTTTTAAATGAAATGTGAAGTGAAAAATATCTCCCAATTCTCACTTTAATATTTTGGATTCTTAGCCTTGATTTTGGAGGTCCTGAACCAGACAGGAGTGACTTTAGAAGGCTGTTTGCCTAGGCAACATCAAGGGGTATGTGTGTGTGTGGCAGGGGAGGGGTGTGGCTCAGTGGCTGAATAGAAGGGACTACATTAGAACACACTTCCAGAGCATCTGCAGAATATTGTGGTGGGCACTACAGCCACTGTCTCATTTTATCTTCACAACAGCATTGTGGGGCAAGTATAATTATATCCTTACCAACTGAGAACCAAAGCCTAGGGAAAGTTAGTGATTTGCTCCAATTCAAAAACTAGTCAATAAGGGAAGGGGAGCAGGTGATGAGAGAGGTCATTGAAATGTGAGCATTCCACAGTGCCTTTCTGGTGATTGTCCTAGAAATTGATAGTGGGTAAGTTGGGAGTAATTACTTTGCAGAGTCAATATGGGGCTTTTTGGTATATTATGTTGTTAAGAAAAATGCTACTAAACTTGGGCTGCTCTGGGCGGAGCCTACTGTTCCTGACCTTGCTTATTCTAGAGACTCAGTGCTAGTACTTCAATGCCAGTGTATCTCTACAGATTGCCCTTTTAGTTTAGTGGGGTTTTTTTTCTTTTTTAGAGATGGGGTCTTTTTCTATTGCCCAGGCTGAGTGCAATGGTGCAATCATAGCTCACTGCAGCCTCCAACTCCTGGACTTAAGCAATCCCTCTGTCTCAGCCTTCCAAGTAGCTGGGGCTACAGGTACATGCCACTGTACCTGGCTAATTAAAAAAGATTGTAGATATGGGGTCTCACTTTGTTGCTCAGGCTGGTCTCGAACTCCTGGCCTCAAGTGATCCTCCTGCCTTAACCTCCCAAAGTGCTGGGATTAGAGGCATGAGCCACTGCACCCAGCCTTGTTAGTGTTTCCTTGACTGGCTAATACCATCAAAATCTACCTTTACCTGTTTCTAAAGAGTTTTATTCTACCTTCAGAAAAATCTCTGCTTCTCTGGAAAGCAGTATCTCCCTCCTCTGGAAAGCAAAACTGAAGCAGATCTTCTGTGACTCCACGGGTTTAGCACCCCACAATTTGAAGTTACCATGTACTCCTTCACAGCCTTAGATGCTTTCCTGAATGTGAGCAGGAGGCTCACGCTTCCATTTAAGGACTGTTTGTTTAAACTTGCTGGTCAGGCAACTAATCTCTGCCCTGTGAAGTCTGTTCAATGATTGTTGAATAACATTCCCTCTCTGTCTCTCCTTATTTAATGGGGTGACTACATAGACAGAGGAGCCCTGGGTACCTTTCTGCCTTAGACAGGATGAGATTGCCCTAAAGCCACATAAAAAATGGTCAAGGCAGGCCGGGTGCAGTGGCTTACACCTGTAATCTCAGCACTTTCAGAGGCTGAGGCAGGCAGATCACCTGAGGTCAGGAATTTGAGACCAGCCTGGCCAACATGGTGAAACATCATCTCTACTAAAAATACAGAAAAAAAATTGGTTAGGTGTGGTGGTGCATGCCTGTAATTCCAGCTACTTGGGAGCCTGAGGCAGGAGAATTGCTTGAACCTGGGAGGTGGAGGTTGCAGTGAGCCAAAATCGTCCAGCCTGGGCAACAAGAGCGAAACTCTGTCTCAAAAAAATAAAAAAATAAAAAAATAAATATAAATAAATAAATAAATAAAAAATTGTCAAAGCCAATATTATGACCAGTTAAAAGCAACTCTTTACCAGCCCTTAAAAATTTTTTTGCTGAAATTTAAAATACAATTTGCCTTTGGATACACAGTGAAGGCCCTTTTTGGAACCAAGTAATGCTCAAAGTTGTCTTTTATCACCCAGGCAAAATGTAATTGGACTTTCTATGCCATTTACCATGCAATTTAGGATATGCAATTAATTTAAAAAGCTATAGGCAAGAGTATTTTAAAATAGTATTTTTTTCCCTTGAGTTTAAAAGTAATACATATTCACTGTAGACATTTGGGAAAATGAAAAAAAATTTGAAGAGAATAAAAGTAGCACAGGCAAATGATTATTAACCTTTTGATGTTATTTTTCATTACAATGACACATTTATAGCTCTATATACATATATTTAATCTTTTTGCAAAATAGTTTTAATGGCATTAGTCCTTAGGGTATTAGTGCCAAGCCAAGCATTTTTCTCCTTTTCAGTTCCTTGTATTTTCTTTTCTTTTTATTTTAAAGATAGGGTCTCACTGTGTTGCCCAAGCTGGACTCACAATAGCTGAGCTCAATTATTCCTTCTGCTTTTGCCTCCTGAGAACTGGGGACTACAGGCATGAGCCGCTGTGGCTGGCTTCTTTGTATTTATCAAATGGGATGTTACGTAAATACAAAAGAGAGGGAGAGTAACCTAGTACTCAGGAGCATTTCTTATTGAGATAGATGGCCTAGATTGTGGTCTTAGAATTACTGTTTGCTAGCCTGGAACTTTGGGCAAGTTGCTTAATCTTTCTGTGCTCAATTCCTCATATACAAAATGGTAATAAAATAGTATATCATTTATAGAGTTTGTTAGAAATAAGTAGTAAGGAGTTATGATCATAACATAAATGTAAGGTTAAAAAGAATAAAAACAAGCACTAACAGACTCACTTCTTCATCCTGCCACTCTGTGAAGAAGGTCCCTTGCTTCCCTTTCACCTTCCATGATTGTAAGTTTCCTGAGGCCTTTCCAGCCATGCGGAACTTATTTTTTGGTCCGAGGAAGTGTGTGCCTTATACCTACTGCTTATTCTTTGGAGATACGTCTTCTCCCATTTGAGTTATCACACACAGATGAGGAATTAAGCTAGGAAGAGGGCATGGTGGCTCATGCCTATAATCTCAGCACTGCTGAGGAGCCAAAGAGGGAGGGTTGCTTGAAGGTGGGAGCTCAAGACTGGCCTGGACAACAAGCTGAGACCCCCATCTCTGTAAAAAAAAATCTAAAAAATTAACCAGGAGTGGTGGTGCATATCTGTAGTCCCAGGAGGCTGAGATTGGGGGAGGCTGAAGAGGGGGAATTGTTTGAGCTCTAGAGTTTGAGGCTGCAGTGAGCCATGATCATGCTGCTGCACTCCAGCCAGGATGATAGAGTGAGACCTTGTCTCTAGAAAATAAATAAATAAGCCAGGAAGAAAAAGTAGGAATGGCTTTCACCTTAGGCAGAAGAGATAGAAGAGGCTGAATTAAATATAACCTTTCAGCTGGACCCAGGCTCTTTAGAACGTTGAGGTGGGAGAATCACTTGAAGCCAGAAGTTTGAAAACAGCCTGGGCAAAAAATTGAGACCCTGTTTGCACACAAATTTTTTTTTTTTTTAAATAGCTAGGTCTCATGGCATATGCATGTATTTCTAGCTACTTGGGAGGCTGAGGCAAGAGGATCTCTTGAGCTCAGGACTTCAAAGCTGAAGTGAGCTACAGTTGTGCTGCTGCCCCCCAGCCTGGGTTACAGAGCAAGATTTTGTCTCAAAAGGAAAAAAAAAGCTAGTTTTCTTTTTCTGGTAATTGAGGGCTAGATTATTTGGATAACTCTCTTATTGAAAACAACTAAAAAGCTAGGTAATGTATTAAAATCAACGTTTATTGTTAATAATGAAGGGAAAATATTTATTGGCGAGGTGAAAAGAAACTTTTTCTCTGAGGGTTTCTGACAATTGTCAGTTTTTGAATTTTCACTTTGAATAATTCACCGAGCAAGTGTCATCATGATGGAAGGCAAAGCCTGGAACTCCCACAAATATCAGATCTCAATAAGCTAGAGTCCTAAGTAAGCTAGGACTCCAAAGTGCTACACCCTCAGGAAAAGGATGAACCAGATTTGGGGCAGTCCTCACATGGGATTACAACCCAAGTCTGATTCTCTGGGTTGTTCGCAGAACCTCAATCCTTGAACTAGGTTTGAGGCGCTGCCTTAAACATTGTTGGTATCCCCAGGTACCTGACAGAAACAAGCACATATCTTTGGAGAAAGATATGTGCTTATCCTTTATTCTTGATCTCAAATTCTTCTTCCAAATAATTTTTAAATGCAGTAAGGAACACATGGTCAAAGATGACCACGGATGGGCATGGTGGTGTGCATCTGTAGTGCTGGCTACTCAACAGGCTGAGGCAGGAGGATCACCCGAGCCACTGTACTCCAGCCTGGACAGCAGAGCAACATCCTGTCTCACTAAAAGATGACCAATCACACAAGGAAACTAGACCCAAGAGCAAGAGCAAGAAGCAGTAGCTACATCAACAACAAAACCAGACCCTCAGAAAGTTCAGATGTTGGAATTAGCAGATACTGACTGTAAAATAACTCTAAAGTATGCTTAAATAAATGAAAAATAAGCTTGATCAAAACTACAGAGAATAGGAAACCCAAAAAAGGGACATTTAAGACTTAAAAAGAAACTAAATAAAACCTATAGAAATAGCAAAATAAATAACTGAAGTTTAAAACTCAATACTTCAGTAGTCACATGGTGCAGCTAAAGGGCAAATAATGACCCGGAAATTACATCAAAATAAATTATCTATCATGCTGCACTGGGAGATAAAAAAAATAGAAAATTAAAAAGCGAAAGTGAGAGATAGAGAAGGTAGAAGATGTTCTAATACAGTCACTTGTCGTTATTGACAAGAGTTAGGTTCTATAAAGTCATTGTGAATACTGGTTTAGTGAATACTGAACCATTGTTCCTAAGATAAATAAAAAGTTCCCGTGAGCATCTCTTCACAATTTTTCGTTAATTAATCAATATATAATTTTACATGTGTTTTTGTTTTAAGGCACCTCACTTAACACACCCATGGCCAGTAGCACCATAACTCATGCCTGAGTGAAGCTTATTTAACACATGGATTTTCACAGCCTTCTTTCATCAAGAAACACTAGACAGCACTTCAGCACAATGCTTGGGAGCCACTGTAAACAGAGAAATCACCAAGAAAAGGCACAAAAATGCAAAAAAACCAAAATAAGAGCCCCAAATAGATAGCAAAAGGACGTTTGTTTGCAGTATGAGAGCTGAAGCAAGAAGGCAGAGCATCACCTTGTTTGACCTCAGCTAGGAATATGTACATTAGGTGACTCAAATGTTTTGCCACTCTGAGCGTGTCCATGAATGACCATGAAAATAAGATTAATATGGGGGTTACAAATAGATTTTAGCAAGTAGGTGAAAATGCAAATATGCAATGCACAAATAATGAGAATTGATTGCACTTAGAGTTCCAGAGAGAAAAAGAGGAAAGAAAGATGGGGAAAGGCAGCATTCAGGAAGATAATGACAGATTTTCTTAGAACATAGGAAGAACACCAATTGACAGATTAAAGAAACTCACTTCTTGATGCATAACAGTGAAAGTACAGAAAGACAAAAGAGAAAATCTTAAAGGCAACCAGAAAAAAAGACAGGAAAATATCAAGTAACAGAGATAAGACTGACATCTAACTTCTCATCAGCACAATGAAAGCCAGGAGAAAGTAAAATGTTGTAGGCAAAAAAAACAAAAAACAAAAAACAAAAAACTGCCCAGAGTATTCACAACCCAGTGAAGGCCAGGGAAGGGGTAGGGTAAGAGAGGCAAAAATAAAAATTGTTAAAGAAAAAAAAACAGGAAAAATCTCTTTCCAATAAATAAATAAATAAATAAATAAAACCAAGCACAAACAACTTGGGAAATATGGATGATTATTTTGCTTCTGTTTCATTCCTTAATCACACCCCCTGCCTTCCTCCAATAGGTAAACTTCTAAATTGTTACTTAACTTTAAATATTTTTAAGCCTCATATAATTAATTTCATACGGATTTTCACTTTGTTATGTTTGTGAGATTTATTCAATGTGATTGTTTCCAGTGCCAACAGCATTCCAAATTATGTGTATATTATAATTTTTTAATCCCTTTTTGAATTTTATGTGATTATAAGAGATACTGCTGTAAACAATCTTATCTTTAGAGATCTGTAGTTTTATCTTTTTTAATTTTTTTTTTTTTTTTTTTTTTTCTGAGATGGAGTCTTTCTCTGTCACCCAGGCTGGAGGTTAGTGGTGCAATTTCAGCTTACTGCAACCTCCACCTTCTGGGTTCAAGTGATTCTCCTGCCTCAGCCTCCCAAGTAGCTGGGGATTACAGGCACACACCACCATGCTCAGCTAAGTTTTATATTTTTAGTAGAGATGAGGTTTAACCATATTGGCCAGGATAGTCTCGATCTCCTGACCTTGTGATCTGCCCGCTTCAGCCTTCTAAAGTGCTGGAATTACAGGCATGAGCCACCGCGCCCAGCCTGTAGTTTTATCTTTATATGTCTACATGTATATTTCTTATTATTCAACCTTGTTTATACATGTTGTGGTTTCTGTATCAGTGAATTTAAGTCTTTCATCAATTATAGAAAAATTTCAGCCATTACTTTTTTGAAAAGTATCTCTCCTCTATTTAAAACCCAAACTCGACTAATTTAGACCAGTGCATTATATTTTTTTATGACTTCTCTTTTATATTTTCCCTCTGCTTGTGCTGTAATATGGGTAACTTACTCAACTCTGCTTTCTAAAATAATACTATCTTTAGCTATATCTACTATGATTATCTTATATATTGAGTTAAAAATTTTTATAAAGTAAGATGATTTCATTTTTCACTTTCAGAGGTTTCATTTAGTATTTTACAAATCTGCCTGGTCACTTTTATGATATCTCATACTTTGTGATTTAAGAAAAAATAACTGTGACAAAATACACATGGGATAAAATGCACCATTTTAAAATCTTTTTAAGTTCACCCATCAGTTGTGTTAAGTACATTCACATTGTCATGCAACCAATCTCCACAACTCTTCATTTGGCAGTGCTGAAATGCTAGGCCTATTAAACAAATCCCCTCTCTTCCAGCTCCTGTCACCATTCCACTTTCTGCCTCTATAATTTTGACTACTCTAGGTACCTCACACAAGTGAAATCATGCAGTATTTGTCCTCTTGTGACTGACTTATTTCACTTAGCAAAGTCAAGGCTTATCCATGTTGTAGCATGCGCCAGAATTTCCTTCCTTTTAAAGTCAAATAATATTTCATTGTACCTTCCTCTGTGTTTTTCACCACACTTCTTATTTTAACCATTTTGGAGATAGTAGTTTTACAGTAATATCTGATAATGATATTATCTGTGGTTCTTGGGCATCTTGATTCCTTGTTCTACTGATTTTCCTTTGTGGTGGCTAGTTCTTCTAGATGTTTGGAAATATTATTTATGTGGTTATAATAGATTGAACTTAATATTTAGGAATCCTGAGGCCTATCTTAAGGAGGATTTTGTTTTGCTATCAGGAGTCAGAGGCACTACCAGTCTGGAAACACGTTAGCTTTTCGAGCTTAATGTCAGGATTTCAGGTTCAGCTAGCTGTACTTCAAAATCATCTTCAGGCTGTTAGTTGTATTTACGCCTAAGGAGAGTCTGGCTTTCCTGTTTGTTAAAGTATTTTTTTTTCTTTCCTCTGCCCTTTTCCATTCTTTTCTATAATCCTCCTTTCTTTTTCTATTCCTTCTTCCTACTTTATCCTTCCTTTTTGGTCTTTTCTTCTCTTTATCCACCACACTGCTTTGTCTGGCTCTGAAATTTTCTCATTGCCTTTGGATTTATGAAATTTCACTGTGGTGTGTCTTGCAGTTTGTTTATCAGGGGGGTGTGTGTGTGTGTTTATGTGTGTGTGTTGACTCCTGCTTATTTGTTTCCTGAGTCTGTGAATTTTTGTATTACATCTATTCTGAAAAATTCTTAGGCACTATTTCTTCATGTATCATTTCGTCCTCATCTTCCCAATTGTCTTGTTCTACAGGTCCTATTATAAATGTTAGTCCTTTATTTGTATCCTTTATGCTTCTTAACCTTTTTAAATGTATTTTTCTCTCTTTTTTGGTCTCCGCTGCACTCTGGTAGTTTCTTCGACTTTGGGTTCTAGTTCTCTAATTCACTCCCTTTACCCATCTCTTATTAGCTTGTTTACTTGTCCAATACATTTTTTTCATTTAAATCATTTTTTTTCAGGAGGTTCTATTCGGTTCTTTTTCACATCTGCTTCATTTTTCATAGTTATCTTGCTCTTTACGTATTTAATTCCTTCTGTAATCTTTTAATAGTGCACTTAATTTTTTTAAATTGTAGTGTAGGTTCTGGGGTACATGTGCAGATCATGCAGGATTATTGCATAGGTACATACATGGCAAGGCCGTTTGCTGCCTTCATCCCCCACGTATATCTGATATTTCTCCCCTCAT
The DNA here is from genome assembly GCF_048565385.1 of Saimiri boliviensis. NCBI lineage: Eukaryota > Metazoa > Chordata > Mammalia > Primates > Cebidae > Saimiri > Saimiri boliviensis. The sequence goes on from NC_133458.1 coordinate 48,288,389, forward strand.
TATCCCTCCCCAACCTCCCCACCCCCACTGTCCCTCCTCTTGCCCCCCACTACTGACCACAGTGTGTGATGCTCCCCTCCCTGTGTCCATGTGTTCTAATTGTTCAACACCCACCTGTGAGTGACAACATGTGGTGTTTGGTTTTCTGTTCTTGTGTCAGTTTGCTGAGAATGATGGTTTCCAGATTCATCCATGTCCCTATGAAGGACACGAACTCATCATTTTTTATGGCTGTGGAGTATTCCATGGAATAGCACACTTAATTTATATTTTGAGTTTGGTATTTCAACATATGAAGTCTTGACAGGTCTGTGCAATGTATTCTGCTGGCTCTCACTCATAATGAGAGTCTTTTTCATGTAATTCAAATTTTAAAAAATTTGTGAAATTTTATTTGTTGGGACTTTATCTGTATGAATTCTGTAAAGTCTGGTTTAAGGATGCGTATTGTTGTAGAAGATTTAAGTTTGTTTCTAAGGGAAACACAATTGCTATAAATTAATTTGTTGGCATTGGATTTTCTTTGCAAGGTTGGGGGTATGTTGTACAGAGAGCGTAACCTTTTTGGATTAGTGTTTTCACTTTACTGTTATTCTCTGATATTTCCCTTTTAGTTACTTATAGCTTGGCTATTCTTTTATAAGCATGTCTTTTATATTTTTCTAGAATATTTAGGTGATTAGTTGTATTTCAGAATATGTAGTCTGTTACATTGCTGGGAGGGGAAATTCTGAGCATTTAAAGTGCTATCAATTCTCAGTGGTACTGGAAAATGTTACTGTAATATTAGTGAGTAACGAGAGAGGATGGTGCTCTTGCTATGGGTATTGAAGGGCATCAGTATTCTCATCCATCCAAGGTCCTTTCCAATCTATGGTATCTGTAGGAATGCCAGTAAGGCCATGATAATATTGAGGAACTCCTCGGATTGCATTACTTTCTGACATGTTTCCTCCATTTCTTAATTTGATCTCTTCCATTCTTAACTGGTGCAATCTACTCTTGATAATTTCCCAAAGGAAATTTAACGTTCTTATTTAGGATATTTATAGCTAGGTTCATTGACACTTGTCTCTAACATATTTTAATTATTCTTTTCGTATGCTTTTCCATTCACAAGACTGCAAACCAGATTCCCAAGTGTGAAAGTGCTAAGCTGTCTGGGATTCATTTTTGTTTGCTAAGTGACTTTTTTTGTTTTGTCTTGGCTATAAATTTCCTAATGCTCAAATTTTCTGATTTGAGAATACAATACACAGATATGTTTTCAGTCTGCATGTTCCATTCACTTTCAATTTTTTTTTTTTTTTTTGGAAGCAGGGCCTCCCAGGCTGAGATGCAGTAGTGTGATCATGAGTCACTGCACCTCAATCTCCTAGGCTCAACTGATCCTCCTGCCTCAGCCTCCTAAGTAGCTAGGACTACAGATATACCACAACACCTGGCTACTTTTTGTATTTATTTGTAGAGATGGGGGTTTTGCCCTGTTGCCTAGGCTGGTCTTGAACTCCTGGGCTCAAGTAATCCACCTGCCTCAGCTTCCCAAAGTGCTGGCATTACAGGCATGAGCCACTGCACCTGGACCACTTTCTATCAATGTTATCCTCTTCACTGTCTGTTTTCAATGTCATTGATCTTGGTAGTAAACATTATTTGGAAAGAGTTGCTCATCAGTAGATTTTATGTAACTATTGACTTTTGCTTGCATTTAAGGCAGATTACAGAAAGAAATTAGAATGGTGTTTTCCCCAGCTTCCCCATATTGACTTTGCCTAGCATTCATCTTTAACTGGGCCTTAGTTGGGAGAAAGATTGAAAAGGAAATTAGGAAAGGTGAATGAGGCAGACATTCCTCAGTATGGTTCACAGATGCTCACTGGTAGACTCAGGCTGCCAGGTTTTTAAGTGAAGTGAGAACAGGAACCTCTGCAATAACCCCTTAAACTCACTCTTCTTGGGAGGGCAGCAAGTATCAGCCACCTGCCCTGCACATAACCAAACCAGCTTAATTAACTTAAAGGAAAGGCAGTTTATTAGAAGACCACTAGGAAAGCACAGAACTTACAAGATGACTGTGGGACCAGACTTGAACATGGTCAGAAACCAGGTTACCTCCAGAGAGCAGGGAGCAGGAACAACAGGTGTTTTCCTGCAGTGGGAACTAGCTGGTCAGGGTGATGGTGATGAGTGGAGGAACCCCAGCCATTTCAGTCTCTTAGGCACTTTGCTCAGGATTTACATTCCAGGCAGGTATTTAATGGACCATGCTGGGAATACATGGCTGCCCTTTGGCTGGAAGAAGTCAGAGAACTGGATTCAGGGCCTCTCCAGATTAAATCCAAAGTTAATGTAACTCCCAGAAAGAAATTTGTGATATGTTTAGAAATCAGGCCTAAGTCTTAAGCAACCAAACAGCAACAGATGTCCATCTCAGGTTAACTGTGGATCACTGGAGTTTGGGCAATGGCAATTTAATATCAAAATCAAACTAGTCCTCCATCATAGGACTGGCTGATACAGTCATATCGAAATGCCCCTGGGGTTTGTCACTAACTTAGATTCCTTCAGGTATGTTTTCTCTTCCTCTTATTTCTTTTGCCCTTTAGCTATTTAAGTTCACATTATTTCCTCTACAAGAGATTGGACAGATGACATTCTTTAGACTTCACATGTTTGTGCATATCAAATGCAATGAAAAAAATATGTTTGGAGGATAATGGAATAAAAACAGTGATATTCATGGGGTTAACTAATTTCCATATTCTTGCTTTGGCTGTATATAAGATTAAAATAGGATCCAAGATATCCTATAATTTGCTCAGTTGTCTCCAAAAGATATTTTCCAGCTGTTCCATTATTATCTCTCATGCCTTTTCTTTTTTTGTAGGAAGTGCTTATGTTAGAATAGAGAAAAGTGATGACTTCATGAATATCTTCAAGACTATGATCCTTTTATTTCCAGGCTTTTCCTGAGTAGTCTTAAATTCTTAGAGGTCAAACAACAAGGAAATGTGCTAACATTGGCAGCGGACCTTTCACTTAGATCCATCACGTGGATGAATGTTGTGATTCCTAGAAGTGACAGATCCTAGAAGGCCTTGAAGGGCTTTAAAAATCAGTATTAATTATTTTGGGAGAAGAGAGTGGTGCTTTTGGTATAGAATTATTCATTGATTCATTCAGTATTCAAATACTGAGCCCATTCTAAATGCCATGCACTCTGTTCCATAATGGAGTTGTTGCCTTCAAGTAGCTCATGGACTGCAAGGAGGAAACAGGCACATACATAGCTATATGGTCTGCTAGCTAGGAGCTCCTCAGTCAAAATCAGAGGACTTGTTAGATCTCTACTGAAACTAATTTAACCTTACTGAGACAGACAGTCTGGGCTGTGTGACCAGCCTCCTAGCTTTCTGATGTTTTGTGTTCTCGATAATGTGTAATTCCTGACATCTATGCTACTCCGTGTACTGACTCTCAATGAATATTTTATATCTAAAGCTGCAGACTTTTCATTCTTGCTAATCAGTAAGGAACAAAACAAGAAGAAAGCATCTCCTGCCTACAAATACTGCTGAGCAGGAAAATTGCTGTTTTTACTCTCTTTGGAACCCATACTTACTTTAAGCTCTCCTTAATCGGCGATCACGAACCTATACATACCCATGCTATGCTCTGATTTCTGTTTCTATTATGGCACCTATCTCATCACATAGCATCTCTTTGCTTGTGGACTTACCTTGCATTTGGAGCAAGGGATTTGTTTCATCTGTGTAACCACAGTATCTAGCAGAGCATCCTACTCATAGCTCAGTAAGTGTTTGTTGAACTGAAACCTCACTTCATATTTGAGTTCATCATCTTTCTACATCTGCTTAATATCTTACTCTAATTTGAGAAAACTCAGAAGTGAGCCTCATTAAGAGAGTACTGCATAATGAATTTGGGTGACCTGTTGTTCATTCTGGGAACAGGACATTAATTACTATATTCAGGTAGTGTCTTCCTCTTGCTCCAGGTATCACTACATTAAATCTTTAGGTGCTTTGCTTTGTATTTCATGAGATCATAATTTGGTCATTGAAATGATACACTATGCCAAGCTATTCGCACTGCATTCTGAATGTACGAACTAGATTTCATTCAGTTATCAGTTGCTCTTCATCAAGGGTTATTGATAACTTCTAGTGACTATGACTGAAGTCTCATTCAGATTAGATTCTCCTCCATGTGTTCCACTGGAATGCTTTCTTCCAGCTTCAGAGCCCTAGTTACTAGTCATTAAGCCTTCTTATTCTTACATACTTTTCAGGAATAGCCTTTCAGTGCTAAGTATTGGATTATGTTGGTAGGAGGCTTCCCTTTTCTCCAACATGATGGCCAAACACTGGCTTCCTGCTTTGCCTGCAGATGGCTCTATGAAGCAGTTCTGTCTCTCTGATCTGGGTGTTTTGTTTTGTGGCTGTGTTTTTCTCTGCTGGCATCACTGTCCTTTTGCACTCTCTATTGATGGGAAGGACATTTAAAAACATTTTAAGAATTGCTGTCTTAAAATCTGAGCGTGGCATGTATTCTCCACTTAGAATAAGTGCCATGGCATTTCCCATGTAACATCATTAAACATTCCCTACTCCTTAGGAAGTTATCAATCACCTCAAGTCCAAATGCATGTTGCCTACCCGCTTACACACCAGTGACAACCATTAGCCTTCATGCTATTATGCCTATGGATAAGGTGGTTGTATACTCAATGGCCCCTTCCCTGCCTAGTGCAGGATTTGCTAGTAGGGCCCTAGTGTGCTGACAACCATAACTGAGTTTTGTTAGTTTCTACATTATTGTCCCCTAAGCTTTAGTATTAGCTTATTGTTGTTGGCGGGGGGCGGGGGGGAGCTACTCATCACAGTAGATTTGGATTTAAAACTGAAAGTAAGGCAGCTGTAGCTCCCCATACCCTCTGAAGTCTGCAGCCCAGAGGAGATTCTTTTCATATCTATGTCCTTGTACCTTTTTTTGAAGCAGCCTTTTCACATTATACATACATATATATATATATATATATATATATATATATATATATGTATAATTATAGTAAGAACACCTAAGATCTGCCCTCTTAACAAGTTTTTCAATGTACAATACAATACTGTTGAATTTAGGGATAATGGTATACAACAGATCTCTAGAACTTCATCTTGCTTAATTAAAACTTCATGCCCAATGGTTAGTAACTTCCCATTTCCTTCTACTTCCACCCCCTGGCAACCACCATTCCACTCTTTAATTCTATGAATTTGACTATTTTAGATACCTCCTATAAGTGGAATCACGCAGTATTTATCTTCTGTGTCTAGCTTATTTCACTTAGCATAATGTCCTCAAGGTTCATCCATGTAGTTGCATATTGCAGAATATTCTTTTGTAAGGCTGTACAGTATTCCATGGTATGTATATATGTTTTCTTTATCCAGTCATCTGTTGATGGGCATTTAGATCATTTCTACATCTTGGCTATTGTGATTAGTGCTGCAAGAAACACAGGAGTGCAGATATTGCTTTGAGCTATTGATTTCAATTATTCTGGACAAATACCCAAAAGTGGGAATGCTGGATCATATGGTAGTTCTATTTTTAATTTTTTGAGGAAACTCTATACTGTTTTCATAGTGGCTTGAGCATTTTGCATATCCATGAAATGTGTAATGGTTCCAGGTTCTTCACATCCACGCCAACACTTACCTTTTGTTTATTTTTGTAATGGCTATTCTAACAAGTTTGAGGTGATATTTTGTTGTAGTTTTGATTTGCATTTCTCTAATGACTAGTGATCTTGAGTACTTTTTTTTTAATGTATACCTATTTGCCATTTGTATGTCTTCTTTGAATAAATGTCTGCTCAAGGCTGAGCACAGTAGCTCATGCCTATAATCTCAGAACTTTGGGAGGCTGATGCAGGTGGCTGACAAGGTTAGGAGTTCAAGACCAACCTGGCCAACATAATGAAACCCCATCTCTTAAAAAAAAATACAAAAATTAGCCGAATATAGTGGTGGGCACCTGTAGTTTCAGCTACTTGGGAGGGTGAGGCAGGAGAATCGCTTGAACCCAGAAGACGGAGGTTGCAGTGAGCCGAGATTGCGCCACTGCACTGCAACCTGGGAGACAGACTAAGACTCTGTCTCAAAAAAAAAAAAAAAAGAAAGAAAGAAAGGAAAGAAAGAAAGAAATGTCTGCTTAAGTCTTTAGCCCATTTTAAAATCAGATATATTTTTTAAAAACTATTGAGTTATAGGAGTTCTTTATTTTGGATATTAACTCCTTATTGGGCATATGATTTGCAGAGTTTTCCTCCTATCACAGGTTGCCTTTTACTCTATTGATAATTTCTTTTGTTGTGCAGATGTTTTTTTGGTTTGATGTAGTCCCACTTATTCTTTTTTGCTTTGGTTGCATGTGCTTTGGTGTCACATTTATGAAATCGTTGTCAAGACGAATATCATGCAGCTTTTCCCCTATGTTGTTTTCTAGATATGTTACAGTTTCAGGGCTTACCTTTAAGTCTTTAAGCTGTTTTGAGTGGGGTTTTGTGTGCATAAGATCAGAAACCAAGTTTATTCCTTTGTGGATATCTAGATTGAGCAGCACCACTTGTCGAAGTTGAGATCCTTGTCCCACTGTGAATCATTGGTGCCTTTGCTGAAATCAGTTGAAATATGTGGATTTATTTCTGGGCTTGCTATTCTGTTCTGTTGGTCTATGTGTCTTTCTTTATGCCAGTACCATGCTGTCTTGATTGCTGTAGATTTGTAATGTATTTTGAAATCAGGAAGTATGATACCTCCAGCTTTGTTCTTTCTCAAGGTTGATTTGGCTATTCATGGTCTTTTGTGGTTCTATGTGAATTATAGAATTGTTTTTTCTATTTCTGTTAAAATGCCTTTGACATTTTAATAAGGATTGCACTGAATCTGTAGATCACTTTGGATAATATTAAAACATAAATATATTTTTACTGTAGTATTATAGAAGCACTTCACTTTCTCCATACCATCTATATAACTGTTACATTAATGGAACTTGGACTCCAGCTGAGTAATCATCTGGGCTAAGGGGCAGCGTCTTAATCATCTGTATATCCACATTGAATATCTCTAGGTGTAAGGCCATTCTAGTGCCTTACACCTAGAGATATTCAACACATAGTTGTTAATAATTCAATTTGTAAAAATATGTTTACTTGGCCAGGCGCGGTGGCTCATGCCTGTAATCCCAGCACTTTGGGAGGCCGAGGCGGGTAGAACACAAGGTCAAGAGATCGAGACCATCCTGGTCAACATGGTGAAACCCCGTCTCTACTAAAAATACAAAAAATTAGCTGGGCATGGTGGTGCGCGCCTGTAATCCCAGCTACTCAGGAGGCTGAGGCAGGAGAATTACCTGAACCCAGGAGGCGGAGGTTGCGGTGAGCTGAGATCGCGCCATTGCACTCCAGCCTGGGCAACAAGAGCAAAACTCTGTCTCAAAAAAAAATATATATATGTTTACTTATCCCAGACTTTTTAGGACACTTTTCTAGCATCAAGTTCTCTTCAACCTATGAAGAAAACATATCTTCTCCCTCAGTGCAGCCCTGAGACACTTGTGTACATTAGCGTGCCCTCAGTGTGGTGGGAGAGTCAAAGACCTTTTGATCACTTCCACTTTATTCCCTCCCTGCTTACTGGATGTAGTGGCAGAGTAGAAGGCAGTGGGGGATGTTGCTAAGCAAGAACGAAAATAGCAAAGTGCCTGTTCCCATACTCCCCAAGGAATGTCCAAGAAAATAAAACTGTCACCCAACTTTCCCTTTCTTCATGGCCTTCTTACTCTGTTACACAAAAGTGTTTTTATGACCAATAGGCTTGGCCTTTAGTATCTGCTAGGTAAAACTAATTCTCATCTTACAACTACTTATATTTGCTATGTTCTCAGAGTCTGTATAAAAAGAAAGAAATCTGAGTTATCCTTGGTTTAACTTTGTTTTTCATCCAAAGAAACAAATTTTGTCTTATAGGAGGTAGCAGGTCATTTCTCTTATTCTATCTCATTGAAGTCTATTGTCTGCAACAAATTTCTCAATGTTTTAAAGAGGAAATCCAATTTGGTGGATAACGTCAGTACATTTAAAAAAAGTGAGCAAATTTTGGAGGCAGATGTAAGTAGAACCTGGTTGGAGAAATATTATTAATATGACTGCAAGTATATATGAATTCTGTAAGGTGTGAACAAGCAGTTATGAAAGATGCTATATTTTAAGCCTGGGAACGTGGGTGTGCTGCCATCTTGACTAGGCTTAAAATTAACCACAGTCTTGAAGCTTTAACTTGTATATATAGTGTGGGAGATGGATTACAGAAATAGATACAGCAAATGTTTACCCAGTCTACTTTTGCTGCTACTTTGAAGCACATGAAAAAAGTTATTTATTATAATATTAAGGAAATTGGGGCCAATGAATTAAATATTTGGCTATCTGAAAAATGTTACAATTTTATTAATGTTTGCAGAAATAGCATGATGATTGCTAATTTATTGTCCTAAAACGTTTTGACAAAATATCCTTCTTATATTTATTTAATCACTCTGCTTAAAATAATTTTTCTTAGCTACCCATGCTTATTATTTTTGGAAATGACCTTTTTACAGTGAGGCCAGTCTTTTGGTCATACATGAAAACATTCTCTGTTGCCTGACTCTCTGATTCTATTTCCAAGGGATCTGAGAGAGTTGGCATAGAAAGTACGACGCAAAGAAAGCCCTCCAAGTGTACAAGAATGCACCCTAAGCCTAACTTGTCTAGAACAGCTTTAGCTTGGAACTTTCAAAAGCATTGGCTCACGGCTGGATTGTTCCCAAGATTATAATACTCTATTAAATTCCTTTCTAGTAATTATTCGCATCAGTTACATTATATCTCTGGGGCATTTTGAGATAACTTTATGATAGAAAAATAATGATAAGTATAGAGAAATACAATTAAATTATTCATCAAGCGTAGAAAATAGGTCAGCAGTTTCACCAGAATGAATGATTCTATTTCTAAATATTTTCAGACAGCTGAATTGACTCTTTTAACCTTGTTTGCTAAGAAATAATTTAAAAATAAAAAAATAAAATAAGAATTTTTTAAAAAATGACTTAGTTTTCATGATCCTAAAATTCTCAAGTAAGATTTATTATTTTGTTTATTAGATAGTGTTTTCTCCAAATGATGCTAAAGTTCAAGTTTATACCCTCTTTAAAAATTTTATTTTCTGAGTACTTGAAGCATAATGTCTTCAAAGGGAAAATTTAGTATGAGTCCATGCGTTAAAGCTAATCAGCAAACAGATACTTAATTGTAAGAAAATAGGTTAACTAATGTGGGAGAATTTAAAGATGGATAAGCCGTTTTAGCAAACATTTAGGTAAGGCACAATAATGTTCTTGCTCTCAGAACTTCTTAGTGTTCTAGGTGAAGGAACACCCGTCCTTAAATAAAACTGCCTGCAAGTCAGAGAAGAAAACAAACCCTATAAATGTGATATGAGCAAATAACTAAAAATCTACTTGAGAACAAAATATATTTGAAGAGGATAAACACAATGAGCTAATAACATCTGCTGGTTTCTCTTTAGGAATAGAATTTAAAATTTTATTAAATGTCTTAAAGGAAAATACTTTCAAAGACTTCTCAGTGGTCTATACTTCATCAATTACTTTTTTTTGGTACATCAAATTTATTTTAATGAAACAAGGTTGGTATTACTGGGAGAATAAAATTAAATTATTAATAATTTATATAATCTGATAAATGTAGAGTTGCTAATGTAAATAAGAATTATAAATTAGTATCATAAAATATATGTGGGTGGATACATTTATAAATTGATGTTTTATATTTATAATCCTGTAAATATAAAATTACTCAGATAATTGGAATTAATTGGAATAGGCTTGTAGTCTAAAAATTCTGAAACTTGCTAACATAGATTACATTATAATTAGATACATTAAAACTAAAATTGAATGCATCATCTGTATCACAATCTTGTGTTTTTATTGAAGAATCTTTAAGTTGGTTTTACAAAGAGAACATTATATGGGATACATTCAGTATTTTTGATATGGTTTTATTTTATTCTTGGTACTTTTAAAATCTAGCCGAAGCCAGGTCTAAATTGTCTGTTAAATTCCCCCTTTGTTAGTGTCTTAATACAATTCGGTATTTGGCTTTACAGCATTTCCTACACAGGTCATGTTCATTACACTATTGAGAAGTTTATATAATTAGTTGCCCATGTAAGAATATACCCCTGAACAAAGCCACCTGTTTTATCAACATTAATGTGCCTTTCAGAGAGTGAATCTTTCAGAAATATATGGTTTCTCATGCTATTTGCTCTACTTTACACTTTTTTTTTTTTTCTGGTTTGAGGAATTTGTTCTATGGCATGTTTGTTAGATCAGCTGGCCCTTGTCACTACAATGAATACGAAGTCATGCAAACAGATGGAGAAATTTAATTTTCAAGTCAGGGAAGGATTCCATAGCAACATTTGAGTGAAATATATGTCTGGTCACATTTATTGGGCTGCTTTTGTTACAAACCAAACACACATGTAAGTGTTATCTTTAGAGGGACGTTTAAAATATATACCGTTCATCTATTCTCTTAAAATATTTCCTCTTTTTCAGTGAAGAAGATTTTTTACTTTATTTCAGAAGTGTGTATGTATGCATTTGTGTGTATTTAGCAAGTCAGATGGTTTCTGACAAGGTTTAATAAACTTCACTTGGTAAGTCAAAGCACATTAGGAAAATTTTCACCCATACTTCTGTGAGTGGAAATGAATCTTTTAGAAACTATGTTTCAGGGCTTAGATTATGTATTCAGCAGTAGTGAGGGGGGTGTGAAAGCGTGATTCCACGTGGCCGAGGCTCCTGCAGGAAGAGCTAGTGCTAAATATACCACAGTGGGATCTAGGCAGAACATCAGAAACCTGGTGAGGATCAAGATAAAAATAACAATCCTATTAGCCCCCTCTAACTGGAGGAGAGTCAACCTCAGAGCTCAAATAATGTGTGTTTTCATCCAGCTCTATATCATGATGGTAAAAAGGCATAATGGTGATACTGAGGCATGAAACGATCTCAAACTACTTCCCATATGTTAGGGTGTGAGTCTTTTTTATGTAATTGTTTGACATTGACAGATAAGGCATGTGTGCTTTATTTGGTAACTTTTAGTAACAAAAATATTTGTTTTAACTGGATTTTCTGACCATTTTGGAGAAATTAGTATTTATATGACACATTGCATTTGCATAAGCACTTTTTCTTAACTTCTCAAAAAAATTTCACTTACAATGTATGGTTTTTCTTTCACATGATTCACTGCTTGGCAAAGATAAGACTCTTCTTTAGATATAGAAGGAAAGAAAGTTGGATTTACAGATAAGAATGTTTTATAAAAATGTTAAATATGAAAAATTTCAGCAAATTACCAAAATCTAGCTTAACTCTGCTTACAAAACAACTGCCCAAAACTCCTACAGAGTTCCAGTATGAATAATTTTATTACAGAGCAAACAATAAATTCATGAAAAAAAGTATATGTTAGTGATTACTTTAGGACCCTTAAAGGTAGAACCTCAGTTATTAAGAATTAATCAGTCTTAAAAACTCAGATGTTTTACAAGATTCCACATAATAAATCAAATGCATTCTTCAAGCTTTAATCAGGTATACATTAAAAGTGAAAATACTGTGTATATATTTAATGTCTAATATGATTATTCAATTTTATATGTTAAAAGTATGAACCTAGAGTTTTAGCAGGATGATATTTCAAGGCAGTTGCCTTTTGAGTACAGTGGTCAAAATATCTGATTGGATCCAAGCAGGCACCTTTCTTTGTAAGTGTCTCCAATATTATAGTCGGCGTGATTTAACATGCCCATAATTAGTTGAGATAGCCACTTTCGCTTTCCCATTTTCTCTTCTAATGAAAGTAGCTCACTGCCACAGAATTGAGTAAATGCTATTTTAACACTTGGTATTTGGTATGTGACATCTCTCTTCAAAATCATTTTAGTATCTTCTCACTTATCCTTGGTACAGTTAATTGCTCTGGGGTACAAAAATAATATGGAAGATAGCACACTTTAACCTAGAAAGGGAAAATCTTTAGCTTTTTGTCTCAGCTTTACTTAAGCATCTCCCAAGCTTTGTCCTAAGATAATAAATGATCATTATAATATAGTATGGTGTAGTCAAATGAGTTGGACTCAGACAGATCTGGCATTGAATTCCAGCTGCACAACCTTGGACGATCAGCTTGCAATTAGGTATTTGCACCAGTATTTGAGATTGTGGTGGATTTTCTTTTGGTTGACTTTTTGTGGGGCATTCACGGTGTGCCAGGTACTGTGATAAGTCTTTGCATGCTTTTCTCTTTAATTTTCAGTAACAACTCTATGTTATAAAAGTTGTGATGTTCATTTTATAGGTGGGAAAAGCAAAACTTGGAGAGTTAAGTAATTTGACCAATGAAGGAGAACTAATATGTAAATTCAGATTATCTGACTGTCCAGCTAGTCTTTCATCTCTACCTGACATTGGCAGACCTCTGTTTATGAAACACACGTATTCATATCTAACCTTTTTAAAATAAGGAGATATTCAGAAAATATCATTTCTCAAGACTTTTACATTCATGGTTCAACTGCAGGGTTACAAATTATCTATGTAAATGTCTTTAAAGATCTCTCTACCTATTCCTTTGTTGAACAGAGCATGGGACAAAATCACAAATCTGATATGTATTATGCGTATACTGGTCTTTTTGTGTTGCTGTAACAAAAAACCTAAGACTAATAATTTATAAAGAACATAAATTTATTTCTTATAGTTCTGGGGGTTGGGAAGTCTGAGAGAGGCATGGACAGAGTCAGTGTCTGGTGAAGGTTACTTTCTGCTTCCAAGATGGCATCTTGAACCCTGCGTCCTCACATGGCAGAAGAGATGGAAAGAAATAAGCCCACTCCTTCAAGCCCTTTTATGAGGTCCCCAGTCTCATCCATGAGAGCTCCGCCCTCATGATTAAAGTGCTTGTAAAGGCCTCCTCTCATGATTCTATCATATTGGTGATAAAGTTTTAACATATGAATTTTGAGAGTTGCAGCCAGACCACAGCAATGCCTGAAACCTTTACATGTTACTTAAATATCCGATAATAGGAAGCACAGTTTGGGCCCAAAAAATCCCCACAACTCACCAAAAAGGCATATTTTTTACAAAATAAAATTAAGCCACCTCTGCAATGGAAAAGTCAAGTATTTAAATTTGAAGCAATTGTAAGCTTCTTAGCACCCTTTGTTCACAACCTCAGTATTTGTTTTTTTGTATCTGGAACCAAGAAAGACATGCTGTTTGTATGCTTTAGCTGTGTGGCTTTCATCCTGAATATGAATCTGTCTGAATACAAGAAGGAAGAATACATTAATAATTAATATGTTACAAACCTTTTTTATATTATCTTAGATTTTAAATGTTCTCACTATAAAGAAATTATAAGCATGTCAGGTGCTGGAAATGTTGATTAGCCCGATCTTTTCATTCTACGATATATACATGTATTGAAACATCACATTGTATCTGTATCCTATAAATATTTACAACTATTACTTGTCAGTGAAAAATAAAATAAAAATTTTAAAGATAATTTCATGGAGTAAAGAGGACACTTTGATGAGAAATACAAGATTTGAGAGGTTGAAAAATAATCAGTACAATACATTAAAATATAATGGTTTACATCATTCTCAGCAAACTGACACAAGAGCAGAAAATCAAACACTGCATGTTCTCACTCAGGCGGGTGTTGAACAATGAGAACACATGGACACAGGGAGGGGAGCACTACACACTGGGGTCCGTTGGGGGAAATGGGGGAGGGATGGCAGGGTGGGGAGGTGGGAAGAGATAGCATGGGGAGAAATGCCAGATACAGGCGAGGGGACGGAAGGCAGCAAACCACACTGCCATGTGTGTACCTATGCAACAATCTTGCATGTTCTTCACATGTACCCCAAAACCTAAAATGCAATTTAAAAAAAATAAAATAATAAATAATAAATAAAAAAATAAAAAATATATATAATGGTTTAGAGCTAGCTTTGGAATAAGTCAGCTTGGGTTTAAACCTGACTGTTTCCCTTTTTTAGTCTTGAAAATGTAGATAATAACACCTAACTGTTGGCATAATAAATGCTAAATAAAATAATGTATGTTAAATGCTAAATTATCAGGTTGGTGTATGTAAGTCTCTTCAAAGATTATACTCCCCAACCCAATGAGCTTCTACATACATAATTACTGCTTTTAGCTCAGGGATATAGGAGTTGGCTGTCCTTGGCACTATATTATTTTATTTTCTAATAACAGCTATATTGAGCTATAATTCACGTGTGATACATTTCACCTTTGAAAGTGCACAATTGAGTTATATAACCATCATCATTATCTGACTTCAAAACTCTTTCGTCTTCCCCAAAGAAGCTATGTGCCCATGCACAGTCATTCCCCATTCTCCTCTTCCCCAACCCTCTGCAATCACTAAGCTACCTTATGTTTCTTTGGATTTGCCTCTTTTGGACATTTCATATGAATGGAATGGCTTTTTTTAACTGGCTTTTTTTTTTCCACTTAGCATAGTATTTTTAAGGTTCTTCCATGTTGTAACATGTGGCAGCCACATGGCCAGATAACATGTCATTGTATGGATCTATGGATCTATACCACTTTTTGTTTATTCATTAATCAGTAGATGGATATTTGAGTTGATTTCACATTTTGGCTATGATAAATAATACTGCTATGAACACAAATGGACAGGTTTTTGTGTGGATATATGTTTTCAGTTCTCTTGGGTCTATACGTAGGAGTGGAATTGCTGGGTCATATAGTAAGTCTATGTTTAACATTTTGAGGGGCTGCCAAACTGTTTTTCAAAGTGTCTGTACCATTTTACAATCCCACTAGCAATGTATGAGGGTTTCATTTTCTCCACATTCTCACCAACACTTGCTGTTGTCAGCTTTCCTATTATAGCTATCCTAATGGATGTGAAGTGGTATCTCATTGTGATTTTCATTTGCATTTTCTTAATGACTAATGATGTGAGCATGTCTTCATGTTCTTGTTTCCATTTGTGTATCTTCTTTGAAGAAATGTCTGTTCAAATCTTTTGCCCATCTTTTAAATTTTATTTCTCAGAACATCTATAGATTTTTAGAAAAATTACAAAGGTAATACAGAGATTTCCTGTAAATACCAAACGGTTTCCCCTATTATTAACTTCTTGCATTTGGCTTGTGTATTTGTTATAATTAATGAATCAATATGAATAAATTATTGTTTACTAAACTTTATGCTTATTCATATTTCCTTAGATTTTTACTAATTTTGTTTTTTTATTCCTGTCCTAGGATCCTATTTAGGATACCATATTACATTTTATTTGTTACACCTCACTAGGATCCTACTGGCTGTGACAGTTTTTCGGACTTTCCTTGTTTTTGATGACCTTGACAGTTTTGAGGTGTATTGATCAGATATTTTTCATAAGATATCCCTCTATTGTGATTTGCCAGATGTCTTTCTCATGATTAGACTAGGGCTACTATGGCCACAGAGGTAGAGTGCCATTTTCATCACATCATATCAAAAATACATACTATTAACATGACATCATTGTTGATGTTGGCCTTCATCACCTAGCTGAGGTATTAATTACCAGGTTTCTGCACTTACAAGAGACTTTACCCAATCCTTCCATACTGTACTCTTTGGAAGGAAGTCATTATGAGCAATTCACACTTCAGGACTAGAAGAGGGTTGGGCTGTTTGCAGTGGCTCACACCTATAATCCCAGGACTTTGGGAAGCTGAAGCAGGCAAATGGTTTGAGACCACCCTGGGCAAGATGGTAAAAAATTTGGCTTGGCATGATGGCACATGCCTGTCATCCCAGCTACTTGGAGGCTGAGGTGGGAGGATCTCTTGAGCCTGGGAGGTAGAGGTTGCAATAAGCCAAAATCATACCATGGTCACATCACTGCATTCTAGCCTGGGGAATAGAGCGAGACCCTGTCTCAAAAAAAAAAAAAAAAAAAAAAAAAAGGAAAAGAAAGAAAGAATAGGTTATGCTCTAACTCCTTGAGGGTGGAGTATCTTCATAAATTATTTGGAATTCTTTTTCACATCTCTCTTCATTTATTTAATCATTTATTTATATTAGTTTGCACTCATAGATATTTATTTTACACTTGGGATTATAATCCAATTTGACTTCATCTTATTTCTTAAATGTTTCCAGTTAGGCCACTGGGAGCTCTTTTAATTGGCTCCCAAGGCTCTGTAGCATACTCTCATCCTGATGTTTTGGAGTTTTGTTTGTTAGTTTCTTTAGCAAGTTCTTAAGATGCTCCAGGCTCATCTTGCACATTTCCTGCCCCAGTCCTAGAATGAGTCATTTTTCCAAGGAACCCTGGTTTGTTTTATTGGTAGATGGTGTTAGAAACCAAGATTTGGTTGCTAGGTGTGCTCATTGTTACTAGGCTTTTTTCAGCACACAGAAATAGGAAATACAGAAAAGCATGATAACCTATGTAGATACACAGTATCTATAAATATTCCTGTGTATAACCATCTTTATCTATATTTGGTTAAAGATGAGTTTGTATCAAAGTTTCCAACTTAAATCTATTACCACAGGGATTTTTCTAGTCTCTTCCCCTTTCTTGTCTGTAAACTCCCATTCCAGCAGTGAGAGACTTGGCTCCTACCATCAGCCATCCAAGTGCTTAACTGTCCAATTTCAGTATATGTGTATGGGAGTTTCTGAATTGTTAACCCATATTTCTATACAGGATACAGCTTTGCCAACAAACTGTATGTTAAGATTCATCCTTGTCTTTTCAAGGCTTTATAGCTCATTTATTTTATCTCTGAATAATGTTCTATTATAGATGTACAGCAATTTGGTTACCCATTCACCCATTCTTATGATCTGAATGTTTACATTCCTCAAAATTCATATGTTGAAATGTGAACCCTAAGAGTGATGGTATTAGGAGGTGGGGGCTTTTGGGAGCTGATTAGGTCATGACACAGAGCCTTCATGATAGGATTAGTACTCTTATAAAGGAGACCCCAGAAAGATCCCTCACCCCTCCGTCCACTGAGGTTACCCTGAAAGGACAGCCCTCATCAGTCACCAGATCTGCCAGGGCTTTGATCTGGGACTTTCCAGCCTCCAGAACTGCAAGAAATATATTTCCATCGTTTATCAGCCACCCAGTTTGTGATATTTTGTTACAGCAGATTGGACGGACTAAGATGTAGGGTCCAGCCCTGCTGGGTCTAGAGGATATTCTCTACAGGTGTGGAGACTAGAGACTGTAGAAATAAAGATGATACTTAATATACACTGAGATCAAGAGAAAAAGAGTGGGCCCAGGGTTCTACCACCAGTTCATGGAGATACTGGTAGTGGCCCCAAGTGCCTGGACATTCTGACTTTTATTAGGTACAGAACAGGGGGCAGGGTAGATAGGGTGAATCTTCAAACAGGTCATGTGTCTAAGGTACAAGGGGCCCAGTACTTCGCAACAGGGGTCAGCAAGATATGTCAGCACTTCATGTTATACTTGCCAAGTAAGAGCAAAGTCTTCAAAAATTATGCTGCTTCTTACTATCTTCAAAAGAAGAACCAGGTGCAGAAGTAGGGAGTGAAAGCAGACAAAGATTGCCACCAATATAGCACAGCACCACATAAAGACAATTAAGGCCCCTGGGTAGCTGCAGGATGGGCTGACTGATAGTTCTTTCACAAGAGCTTGCAGGAGTGGAGTGTTCTCGGACTCTCCCAAGGACAGGGAATGTTCCCTTCCAAGGTCTGCCAAGTAGCGGGTGCTTCCCCAAGTACTGGCGCTACCGTAGAGGTTTTAGATGCCCTCCAGCAACCCTTATGCGGGTGTGACAGAGGGCTTGGTTTCAGCATTCAACAGGTTATCTCTGCATTCAGCCAATCAATGTGGTTCAACAGGTATTAATGCTCTTGCCTCATGGCCACATTCCATAGTGTCCCCTATCAGTCCCTGACCACAGCAACCTGAAGTTCCTAGATAATTATACATGAAGTACAAGAAGGCTCAAATCAAGGCTTAATATTCAATAAGACTAATATCTAATCACTCATGACGCTTATTCCGGACTAGATTCTTCTTTCTATATTCTATTTATTAAACAGGAACTGGCTGAGCCTTCAGTCTCCTGCCTCAGCACTTATGAGACTTTCCACCCACACTAAGACGTCTATTGAAAGACATCTAGTTTGCTTCCAGTTTGGGACAATTATGAGTAAAGCTGGTATAAACATTTGTATGCAGGTTTTTATATTGACATACATTTTCAACTCAGTTGGATAAATACCTGGGAGAACAATTGCTGAATTACATGATTCTATTTGTCAGGGCTCTACAGAGAAGTAAGGCCAATAGGAGCTATAAATATATATACGTATATAATATATATACATATATACACATATGTAATACATACACATATGTAATGGAAACACTTATGCATTTATACACACACACACACACACACACACACACATACAGATTTAATATATATACACATATACACATATAATAAAAAGGTTCAGCTGGCTCATCCAATTGTGGAGGCTGGCTCCCAGGATCTGTAGGATGAACTGGAAAGCTGGAGACCCCGGAGAGCTGATGATTTAGTTTCAGTCTGAGTGTAAAGGCTGGGAACCAGGAGAGCTGATGATTTAATTTGGTTTGAAGGCTGACAAACTAGAGACCCAGGAAGTGCCAATGTTTCAGTTCAAGACCAAAGGCAGGAAAATGTCAATGTACAAATTCAAAAACTGTCAGGCAGAAAGAAGTCTCACTTGAGGGAGGGTCAGCCTCTTTGTTCACTTCAGGCCTTCAGTTGATTGATGAAGCCTGACATATTAGGGAGGGTGATCTGCTTTACTCAGTTGTACTAATTTAAATGTTAATCTCCAAACATCTGGAATAATGTTTGCCAAAATATCTGGGCAGTCCATTGCCCCATGGCCCAATCAAGTAGACATATAAAATTAACCATCACATATGGTAAGACTACGTTTAACTCTGTAAGGAACTGCCAAATCATGTCATCTTTGCTAGCATTTGATATTGTCAATGTTTTGGATTTTAGCCATTCTCATTCAAACATCTTATTGTTTTAATTTTCAGTTACTTAAAAACAAATGATATTAAGCACCTTTTCATATGCTTATTTTCCATCTGTATATATTCTTTTATGTCTAGTCATATATTTTGCCCCATATATGATTCACAAATCTTTTCTCTCTTTCTCTGGACTGTCTTTTCACTTTCATGATGACGTCCTTTGAAGTGCCAAAGGTTTTACTTTTCAGGAAGCCCAACATGTCTGTTATTTTCTATTGTCACTTGTGCTTTTGATGTCATATGTAAGAGATGGTTTTCTAATCCATATTTTCTTCTAACAGTTTTATGGTTTTAGCTTTTACATTTAGGTCTGTGATCTGGTTTGAGTTAATTTTTGTATGTGGCTTGAGATAGGGGTCCAACTTCATTCTTTTGCAATGCAGGTGTCCACTTATCCCAGCACCATGTAAAGACTGTTCTTTCTTCATTGAATTGTCCTGACACCCTTATCAACAATCAGTTGGCCATAAGTGTAAGAGTTTATTTAAAGGATCTCAATCCTGTTTCATGGATTTGCATGTCTACTCATAGCAGTGTCCACTGTCTTCATTGCTGCAGCTTTAAAGTAAGTTTCAAGATCAGGAACTATGAATTCTGCTTTTTTAAACTTGTTTTGGCTATTCTGGGTCCCTTGTGTTTCATGTGAATTTTAGCCTTAGGAATATTTTAATATTTGAAATTTGTCTATTATTTCTGTTTTTCTCTTATACCCCTCAACCCCCAACCCCAGGTCATGTTCATTTGTATTTATTCCTGCCCCTTCATTGAATGTACCTGCACCTCTTTTTCAGGGCCAATCAGCTAGCTGTTAATTAATCCTGCTGAAAGTATCAGCTGATTAAGCCTAGGCCTTGCAGAAATTTTAACTAGAGAGAGTAAGTTTATAGTGATCTTTTGTTTTTTCCCTTCTTACTTCTCCTTCTCTGTTCAATTGACTAGATTTGTAGCCCTCCACCTACTCCACTGTTATCTGGATCCAAACTCTTTGTAAATTTCTACAGATAACCATTTCCCTGAAATATGCTGCTGGAATTACTTTTACATTTCCAAAAACTTCCATACATTAGAGCAGATTAATCATCCAAAGTACAGTTATGATGGTATTATTTTTCCTGCTTAAAACATTTGGAACATGGATGAATCTAAAAACCATGTTGAGCAAAAGCAGCTAGATACAAGAGCCCATGTTATATGATAGCATTGTTACGATGTTCAAGAACAGGCAAAACTCATCTATAGGAATGAAATTGAGATCATTTGTTGCCACTGGAGAATGGGAGGGGAGCAGATTTGAATGAGACAAGAAGGAATTTTCTAGAGTGATAGACATGTTCTGTATCTTGATTGGAGCTATATGGTTACAGATATTTGTCACAGCTCATTAAACTGGACAGTGAAGATCTGTGCATTTTTCTGTTTGGAATTATACCTCCATTTTTTAAAAGTCAAACCTAAAAAAAAATCGTGGTTGCTAACCATTGCCTTCAGCTCATACTCCTTAACTTGTTCATTCGGGGTCTTTGAAAATCTGAGACCTAGATACCTTTCCAAGTTTCTCTTGTTATTTCACTTCTATACACTGTGTTCCAGAAAAATGAGGTTTTCTCTATTCTTCGCATATGTTCTATATTTTTCCACATCTGTGTTTGCTTTCATTTTCCTTTATTAGGAATATCTTCCCATCTCCCATTACCAGCCACCAGGTGTCAAAATGATCTTCCTTCAAATTTCATATTAGAGGTCACCCTCCTCTTAAACACCTGTCCTGATAGCATTTTATGTTTCTTCTATGAGACTCTTGACTTTCCCCTAGTTTTATTGTAATTATATATGTTGCTATGCTTATAATGTTCACAATATACCAGGCACTGTTTATGAACATCTGATTCCCACTTCAGTTGCATTAAAGGCAAGACTTAGATCTGCTTCATTTCTGTCTCCCACAGGACCTAGATAAGCATTGATTAAATGGATGGATGGATGAATGGATGAAGGTATTGATTAATTGAAAGAAGTGGGGCAATGGGGAGGGAATATTGGTGAAAGCCAGCCATCTCAATGTCTTTCAAAAACTCTAAAATATCCTACATTCTATTTGTAAGGCTAGGATAAAAGGTGTAATAAACTAGACAAAATATAGTAGGAGGTGAGTACAACAATGGTGGTTGTCAGCCAGGTCCTGAGCTTATAGACATATCTATGCAAGTCTGAAAAGCGTGACAGCCCCCAGAATGATTTTTAAACAGTTTCACGCAATCTGTTAAGTCATTTCCCCTGCTACAGCCCTCTAACTGCTGGAAGTTTTGCAATGTCCTCATCTGGCAGTGCCTTTAGACTTTGGCCTCAGGCAGAATTCCTGACCAGACATCTGCCACATTCACGCACCCAGAGGCAGCACTCAGTTGGTTTTGCTAATAGGGTAAACAGACTACCCTTGACAGAAGGGAGGGACTTACAATGTTCAGGGCATACACTGGGGCTGAGGCAGCAGAGCACTGGCCGTTTACGCAGTTACTGCACGTGAAAGCCTGGCTCAGGCTCCAGAGATGCAAGCTCACAGGAGGAACCCCGTGCATTACCAGTCACGGGGATCTGCATGTGAATACTTTAGACATCACCTGACAGTTGCCAAAGGTTCTGTATGAAACCTACCAATCTAACACCAACATCTCCCCACCTCTCTTTAAAAAGAAAATAAATATATAGAGGAATACTGGGACGGTAGCAGGAAGATTTGGGTTTTTGTTTATGTTTTTGTTTTGAGACAAGGTCTTGCTCTGTCACCCAGGCTAGAGTGCAATGGTGTAATCACAGCTGACTGCAGCCTGGACCTCTGTGACTTGAGCAGTCCTCCCACCTTGGCCTCTCGAGTAGCTGGGGCTACAGGCATGCACTGTCATCATTTTTTTTTTTTTTTCATAGAAAGGGGTTTTTACCATGTTGCCCAGGTTGCACTTGAACTCCTGGGCTCAGGTGATCCCCCTGTCTTGGCCTCCTGTGGTACTGGAAATACAAGTGTGAGCCACCAGCTGGCCAGCAGGAAGGTTTAAGCCCTTAAAAAAAAAAGTGTAGCTAAAGACCCTTTGAGGGGAAAGGAAATATTTGTGGTTTTTAGCATTGGCTTATTAAGATTCCATTCACAAGATTCTTCCCTGAGATTTTACATTGTCAGGATAAGCTAGTACATAGGAATGGTAAGGCTTCCCCACCCTTCTCTGCTTCTCTACCACATATAGTCTATCTAAGTACCACATGTAGTCTATCTAAGTGAGGTGGGAGCCCTCGATGGCCAAAAGAGTAATGTTTTAAATTTATTCTTTCCCTTTCCAAGTAGACCACCTTAGCAGAAGGAGGGGAAAACCCAACTAGAGAAAATGTTTTGGTTAGAGTACCTAGGCCTAATTTAATCACCAAAGCAGGCGCATTTACTGAAAACAGGAAAGATAAAACAATAAGCCTTCCCACCCTGCATCCCTATGACATGTCTGATTAAATAGAGATACCTAAGACCAGTAAAAAGATAGAAGAGTTTACATTCGTTAAAATGTTGGCCCCACTTGACCAGGCACAGTGGCTCATGCCTGTAATTCCAGCACTTTGAGAGGCCAAGACAGGTGGATCACCTGAGGTCAGGAGTTGGAGACCAGCCTGGCCAGTGTGGTGAAACCTCATCTCTACTAAAAATACAAAAATGAGCCAGGTGTGGTGGCAGGTGTCTGTAATCCCAGCTACTCAGGAGGCTGAAGCAGGACAATCACTTGAACCCAGGAGGCAGAGGTTGCAGTGAGCCAACATCGCACCATTGCACCCCAGCCTGGGCAACAAGAGCAAGACTCCGTCTCAAAAAAAAAAAAAAAAAAAAAGTTTTCCCCACTCAACAGAAGAGTACTTTTTAATCCTGTTCTGTTGTGAAATGATTTAGAAATGATGAAAATCTGAAAAGAGCTTTTAAGAAAAGGCAATATCGATAAAGCTGGAAACCATCGTTCTCAGCAAACTGACACAGAACAGAAAACAAAACACCGAATGTTCTCGCTCATTAGTGGGTGTTGAACAATGAGAACACATGGACACAGGAAGGGGAACATCACACATCAGGGCCTGTTGGGGGATGGGAGGGCTAGAAGCAGGGGAGAGCAGGGGGTGGGGGGATAGAGGAGGGAAAGCATTAGGAGAAATACCTACTGTAGATGATGGAGTGATGGATGCAGCAAACCACCATGGCACGTGTATACCTATGTAACAAACCTGCATGATCTGCACATGTACCCCAGAACTTAAAGTATAATAATAATAATAATAATAAGGCAATAAAACCAAAGCCCAGAAAGTACATACTTTATGCCTACAACGTTGTTTGCAAAAGCTCCCAATGGAGACTTTTGCCTTCTCCTTTTCCTGCATCATGTCTTAGTTCAGGCCACTATAACAGAACATCGTAGACTGGAAGGCCAGGAAGTCCAAGATCAGGTGCCATCAGATTCTGTGTCTGGTGAGGGTCTCCTCCCTGGTTTGCAGATAGTAGTCTTTCAGTTGTATCCTTGCATGGCAGAGAATACAGAGAAAGGAAGCACAATCCATTGCGTCTTTTCTTATAAGGGCACTGATTCCATCATGAAGGCTTCACTCTCATGACCTAAATACTTCTAAAAGGCCCCATCTTCAAACACCATCACATTGAGGATTAGGATTTTAACATATGAATTTTGGAGGTAACACAAAATATGATGCCTTCATTACAGTAGAGGGCTCTGTAGGAGCTCCAGGCTATGCTAAAATTGTCTTCTGACTTGGGGACAGTCAGCTTCTATGGAGCGCTAATCCATTGTATATGCTTTTTATAAACTAACATAAGTCAAGCCATCCAGCTCCTCTTTGGTCTATGTAGCTGTATTTTGGCAGGCTGTAATAATTATTTTCTTAAAAAGCAGTCTTTTTATAGCTCCTTGTTAAACAAAATTTTAGGTTAGGCCACAGCCATGAACATCCTGCAATTGGGACGTTTGTAAAAACAGTATACAGAGTCCCCACTTCTCTGTAGGGAATACATTCCTAGACCCCCAGTGGGTAACTGAAACTGCAGATAGTACTGAACCCTATATATACTGTTTTGTCCTATTCTTAAATACCTATGGTAAGGTTTAATTTATAAGTTAAGAACAGTCAGAGATTAATAACAGTAATAAAATAGAACAACATACTGTAATAAAAATTATGTGCATTTGGTCTTTCTCTCTCTTAAAATAGCTTATTGTACTGTATTCACCCTTCCTGTGATGATGTGAGTTGATAAAATGTCTGTGTGATGTGATGAAGTGACATGAATGACATAGGCACTATGATGTAGCCGTAGATTATCACTGGCCTTTTGACCATACATCAGAAGGGTGATCATCTGCTTCCACCGATCTTGGGTCATAGAGTCATGATGATGGTTGGAAGTCAAGAACAGATCCTGTCAATGACTGATGGGCTGGTAGAGCCTACAGCACAGTACACTGGAGAAAGGGATGACTCATTTCCCAGGTGGAATGGAGCAGGTCAGCACAGAGTTTCATCATGCTGCTCAGAATGGCATGCATGTAAAACCTATGAATTATTTCTGGAACTGTCCATTTAACATTTTCAAACCATAGTTGAAAACATGGATAAGCAGGAGGCACTATTGTATACATAATTTTTCCTCTTTGCACTTGGGCTTCTAGCTGGTATCTTTACAAATCATACAGCATCTTTCACCCCCTTGTACTTTGTATATTACTCAGATGATCTGTAAATGTGTTATTTAAAAAATGTAATTCATAATTATGTAGACAATAAATAAAAGTGCTTCACTTCTGTTGCCCACATCTTCTTTAAATTGATGCTCCTCACCAGGGATAACGAGTACTCTCAGTTTTGCATCTGTTCTTGCAGACTTTTTCTTAATCTTTCCATCATATTCGCACAGAGATGCATTGTCCTTTTGCTCTTTAATATGTGTTTTAGAATCAGTTTATCCAATTTCATGGAAAAATTACATGGGATTTTGTTTGGAACTGAACTGAATTTGTAGATTAATTTGGAGATAACTGATATCTTTTTTTTTTTTTTTGAGACGGAGTTTTGCTCTTGTTGCCCAGGCTGGAGTGCAATGGCGCGATCTCGGCTCACCGCAACCTCCGCCTCCTGGGTTCAGGCAATTCTCCTGCCTCAGACTCCTGAGTAGCTGGGATTACAGGCACACGCCACCATGCCCAGCTAATTTTTTAGTATTTTTAGTAGAGATGGGGTTTCACCATGTTGACCAGGATGGTCGTGATCTCTTGACCTCGTGATCCACCCGCCTCGGCCTCCCAAAGTGCTGGGATTACAGGCTTGAGCCACCGCGCCCGGCCGATAACTGATATCTTTATGATATTAAGGCTTCACTTCCTATCAATGAACAGAGCTCTCTAAAACCCTTCAATAAAGGTTTATAATCTTCTATATGATAGGTTTGCACATCTTTCATTTTATTTATTCCTAGATATTTTGTATGTTGTGTTATTTTATTTTACATTCATAATTGTTAGTGATAGGAGTGAAATTGCTTTATTAATGTTGTTCTTATCCAACATAATCACTAAATCTCTATGAATTCTGTCAATATATCTATAGATGCTCTCGAGTTTTCTTTTCAGCTAATCACAATGTCTGTGAAAATTTCTGGTTTTGACTGACTTTTGATTTCATTATATTACCTTTAATTCCTTTTATTTTACCTGTCTTTAGTTGAGTAGAAGTGGTGATAATGAGCATCCTTGTCCTGTTCTTGATTCTAACATGTCACTCTAAACTGTGATGTTTATTATAAGTTTTTGATAAATTTCTTTTATTAGGTAAGATAATGAGCAGTCAACTTATCTCAAATGAATATTTAATAGATCAGCATGTAGTTGTTCCCTTTTAATTCTTTTGTATGGTGAATTGTTTTAGTATATTTTCTTTCCTTTTTTTTTTTTTTTTTTTTTTTTTGAGATGGAGTCTTGCTCTGTTGCTCAGGCTAAAGTGCAGTGGCGTGATCTTGGCTCACTGCAACCTCCAACTTCCAGGTTAAAGCAAGTCTCATGCCTCAGCCTCCTGAGTAGCAGGGATTACAGGCGCCCACCACTATGCCCAGCTAATTTTTTAAAATTTTCAATAGAGACAGGGTTTCATCATGTTAGCCAGGCTAGTCTTGAACTTGTGACCTCAGGTGATCCACCCACTTTGGCCTCCCAAAGTGCTGGGATTACAGGCGTGAACCACCATGCCCAGTCTACTTTAGTATATTTTCTAATGTTACACCATTTATATATTTCTTGGAAATCCTATTTATACTTATACATGTATGCATTGCTGGATACTTCATTGTTGGATAATTCATATATAGTGGAATTGAGAGCTAGACTTAACGGCTGTCTAAAGTAACTGGTGGCTAGATGATTCTGTGATTTATTTTCAAGGATCCTCTGATTTATATAAGAAATTGAAAAGGACATATACGTGATACTTTTTCCTCAGGAGAGAAAACTGAAACTTTAAAACATTACATGACCAGTCCAATATGACACATTGGAAATGACTTACGTGGAGTGGTTGTCCTTACCACTTACTAGTGTGTGAACCCAGTGTTCCTCTGTGCAATAGAGATTGTAATGGTCCCTATCTCATGTAGCTGCTGGAGATCAAAAGCAACATTGCTTGTAAAGTGCTTTTCACAATGCCTAGCACATGGTTGAAAACTCATTCATGTATTCATTTATTCTTTCAACAAATAATTGTACACCTGCCATGTGTCCTAAGAACAGGGGACATAGCATAAAATAAGATACAAGAGGTCTTTGTTTTCATGAAGCCTTTATTCTAGATAATAAATCGTACAGAAGAAAATGGAAGGCTACGTGCAGTGGCTCATGCCTGTAATCTATGCACTTTGGAAGGCTGAAGCGGGAAGATTGCTTGAACTCAGGAGTCCAAGACCAGCCTGGGAAACATAATGAGAACATGTTTCTACACAAGAAATTTAAAAGTTAGCTGGGTGTGGTAGCACATGCCTGTAGTTTGAGCTACTCAGGAGGCTAAAGTGGGAGGATCATAATCATACCACTGCACTCCAGCCTGGGTGACAGAGTGAGACCTTGTCTTAAAAGAAAAGAAAAGAAATGTCACTTGTATAATTAAAAAAGAATACATGTGTGGAAAAAAATCGTGGCTTGGTCTAAGGTAGCATGCAGGCTTAGAGAGAAATGGATGGGTTTAGAATATATTTTGAGGCATAATCAATGAGATTTACTGATGGATTAGATGTATGGGTGAGTGTTAGTGTTCTACACTCCAACACTATTTGTAGCTACTGTAGATAAATGGTTCGAGGAAAAGAGAACAATTCAGGACTCCTAGCTTTATGATTCAAACAACGAGGTCATGCTATTGACTGAAATCAAAATGTTTAGGGGAGGAACAGATTTTTTTCCCCAAGAGGGAACAAAAGTTGATTTTCAGGAAAAATTAACCACCGTTATTCTGTTGATATTTGTCAAGTAAAACATTGTCAGTAACAGTTTTACAAAATAAGCTTAAAACATTTCTGTATGTGGTTATTTTTTATATAAATTCCCAAGAATGTTATTTGAAAATATTTTTCCTCCATAGAAGTGTAAATGAATTTAAAAAACAAACATATATCACAGGCAGAGCAACCTTCCAGCATCCAGGCACACCTGATACTCCATATTTACTTTCTTTAGTAGTTGTTCTGACATTGGCCAACCAAAGCTCACCTTTGAAGGAAAATGTACTTTGACTTAAACACAGAACACTGTTCAGTAGCTCTTTGATTAGATTATGCATAAAATTTATATATATGTCACTCACTGGAGATTAAGTAATTAAGATGCTCTTAATTTTGCTGGGGAAACATTACAACTCTCATTATTTTAATGGACTGGTGGACTCCAGGGAGTTGCCAATAGGATGCAATATCTTGCCTTCCAAGTTAGCAAAATTCACAATTTTCACTAGCAACCTAAATGTGTAAGCTTTTGATGACCTGTATAGAAATAAGTCATCTCAAGTCAATTCTTAGAGGATAGAATATTTAAAAAATATGAATCATAATTTGTATAGTGGTGGTTTTGTTGTTAGTGCCACTCAGGCATTAAAGACTGTAGTCGGGGAGTGAGTGGTCTTTTAATCTCTGCTTTGAGAGGGATCCCCAAGGCCCTAAGGTACTCTCAGGGCAACAGCACAGATGTCTCTGCGTTCTGTGAGATTGTCTGTTAGTAGCCTTACTATGGATGACTAATGGGTCTGTACAAATGACGTAATTGCACTGCAGTGTTTGCACGGGAAATGCAAAAAGACAAATATTTTCTTTTATTAAACATATTTTGTCTTGTTTCAAAAATCTACATAGCTAGCTTATTAAAAAAACAAAAAAGTAGCCAGTGTAACCTACTCTACAATCCTGAATTGCAATTCCTGTTTCATCTTAATAAGTCTCTGGTTAATTATTTAAGCCTGTCATATTAGCAGTGAGTCAGTATCTCCCTCCATGGGTTCAGCCCTCCTCCTTCTGAGTTGTCAAAAAGACAATGAAATAGATAGGACATTTTAGGTTCTCTGATCCCAAAGTCTATCCCAAATTTTATACTCTCCAAGTGGAGAGAGCCCTGATCCAATCAATTCAATAATGCTGTTGCTTCTTGCATCTACCAGTGTTGCCTCTTGGTCCTCCAGAGTTCAGTGATGAAGCTTGTCTATTCTGTAAGGGACCTCCATGATCCATTTCTCTGGGAACTAAGTTCTGGCTCTTGAAGGGAGGTGATATTATCCCCTTGTCTTAGACCATTTTGTGTTGCTATAATAGAATACCTGAGACTGGGTAATTTATAAAGAACAAAGATTTATATCTTACGGGTTTAGAGGCTAGGAAGTCCAAGGTCAAGGGGCCTGCATCTAGTAAAGGCTTTCTTGCTGTGTTATCCCATGGCAGAAGGAAGAAGGGCAAGACAGAGGAAGGGGGCCAAACTCATCCCTTTATCAGGACCCCACTCCCGAGTTAATATTACTAATCTGTTCACCCACTCACCTCTTTAAGGATCCATCTGTCAACACTGTTGCATTGGGGATTAGGTTCCAACATATGAACTCTGAGGAACATATTCAAATCATAGCACCCCTCAATTCAACATTTGATCAAATGTTTTTATAAAGCACCTGTTCTGTGCTAGGCACTGTTCAGCATACCGGGAACATTCCTGAGAATTAAGAATGAAACAGACAACTTCTGTATATAGCATATATGCTATTGGGGATCCCAGTCAACAAGTACCCAAATTTATGTAAGATCATGAAAAGAAAGATGCTACCAACTAAATTGTGACAAGCTGTCTACTGGAAAGTGATTCTGATTTCAAAGATGCGATATCATTTAAAAAGATGGAAAGAAAGAAGAAAAAATAAGCTGCGTTATCCACAAAGCAAACTCTAAGATGAGCATTTGAGTGCAAGTAATTTTATTTTTTTGTAGACAGCAACAGGGAAGTGGGCATGTGAGACAGAAAACAGAGAAAGCCAGTCAGGGTAAAAGAGTCACAGATGCTTACAGAGAAGAAAGCCATTAGTGTGCCCAAAAGGATGAGTGCCAAGGGGATCCCAGAGGAACACTAATAATTTCTATCACCATGAGCATCTTAGGACTGTTGAACAGTGAGTTTAGATGATAATAAACACCAGAGTAAGGCTATGCAGGTGAGGGCAGTAAAGCCATTTCAGAGAGTATAGAGGGAAGTGAGTAAGGTAGCATTTGAGAAAGTGACATTTGAGCAGAAACGTGAGTGTTGAGAATTGAAGCATAGGTATTTAGAGGGAAGGTTCTCCAGTGGAAGGAATAGCTGGTGTAAAGGCCCTGAGACAGGAAAGAACTTGGTAGATTCAGGGAACTAAAAGAGCCATTTTGGGTGAAGCGTGATCACTGATGAGAGAAATGATAGGGAATGCCTTTGGACACATTGACAAGAACCCAGTCATTGGAACTTTGTAGCCATGGCAAGGAATTTGGATTTTATTTTTGATATTATGAGATGCTGTTAGAGGGTTTTGAACCGTATGTATAATCTGTTTCTGTTTTTTTTTTTTTTTTTAAATATGTATTTCATTGCACTTTAGGTTTTGGGGTACATGTGAAGAACATGCAGGATTGTTGCATAGGTACATATGTGGTAATGTGGTTTGCTGCCTCCATCCTCATCACCTATGTCTGGCATTTTTCCCCATGTTATCCTTTCCCAACTCCCTACCCTCCTCTGTCCCTCCCCTATTCCCCCCACAACAGACCCCAGTGTGTGATACTCCCCTCGCTGTGTCCATGTGTTTTCATTGTTCAACACCTACCTATGCGTGAGAACATGCGGTGTTTGATTTTCTGTTACTGTGTCAGTTTGCTGAGAATTATGGTTTCCAGGTTCATCCATGTCCCTACAAAGGACACAAACTAATCATTTTTTATGGCTGCATAATATTCCATGGTGTATATGTGCCACATTTTCCCTGTCCATTTTATCATCGTTGGGCATTTGGGTTGGTTCCAGGTCTTTGCTATTGTAAATAGTGCTGCAGTGAACATACTTGTGCGTGTGTCTTTATAATAGAATGATTTATAATCCTTTGGATATATACCCAGTAATGGAATTGCTGAGTCAAATGGAATTTCTATTTCTAGGTCTTTAAGGAATTGCCACACTGTCTTCCACAATGGTTGAACTAGTTTATACTCCAACCAACAGTGTAGAAATATTCCTATTTTTTCACATCCTCTCCAGGATCTGTTGTCTCCAGATTTTTAGATTGCCATTCTAACTGATGTGAGATGGTATCTCAATGTGGTTTTGATTTGCATTTCACTAATGACCAGTGATGATGAGCATTTTTTTCATGTTTTTTGGCCTCATATATGTCTTCTTTTGAAAAGTGTCTGTTCATATTCTTAACCCACTTTTGAATTTTTTTTTTCTTGTAAATCTGTTTTAGTTCTTTGTAGATTCTGGATATTAGCCCTTTGTCAGATGGGTAGATTGCAAAATTTTTTTCCCATTCTGTTGGTTGCCCGTTCACTTTAATGATTGTTTCTTTTGCTGTGCAGAAGCTCTAAAGTTTAATTGGATCCCATTTGTCTATTTTGGCTTTTGCTGCCAATGCTTTTGGTGTTTTAGTCATGAAGTCCTTGCCTATGCCTATGTCCTGAATGGTTTTGCCTAGGTTTTCTTCTAGGGTTTTTATGGTGTTAGGTCTTATGCTTAAGTCTTTATGCCATCTGAAGTTAATTTTATTGTAAGATTCAGGAAGAGGTCCAGTTTCTGCTTTCTGCATATGGCTAGCCAGTTTTCTCAACACCATTTTTTTTTTTTTTTTTTTTTTTTTTTGAGACGGAGTTTCGCTCTTGTTACCCAGGCTGGAGTGCAATGGCGCGATCTCGGCTCACCGCAACCTCCGCCTCCTGGGTTCAGGCAATTCTCCTGCCTCAGCCTCCTGAGTAGCTGGGATTACACGCACGTGCCACCACGCCCAGCTAATTTTTTGTATTTTTAGTAGAGACGGGGTTTCACCATGTTGACCAAGATGGTCTCGATCTCTTGACCTTGTGATCCACCCACCTCGGCCTCCCAAAGTGCTGGGATTACAGGCTTGAGCCACTGCGCCCGGCCGTCAACACCATTTATTAAACAGGGAATACATTCCCCATTGCTTGTTTTTGTGAGGTTTGTCAAAGATCAGATGGTTGTAGATGTGTGGCATTGCCTACAAGGCCTCTGTTCTGTTCCATTGGTCTATATCTCTGTTTTGATACTAATACCATGCTGTTTTGATTACTGTAGCCTTGTAGTATAGTTTGAAGTCAGGTAGCGTGATGCCTCCAGCTTTGTTCTTTTTGCTTAGGATTATGTTGGCTATGCGGGCTCTCTTTTGGTTCCATATGAAGTTTAAGGTGGTTTTTTCCAGTTCTGTGAAAAGGGTCATAGATAGCTTGATGGGTATAGCATTGAATCTATAAATTATTTTGCACAGTATGGCCATTTTCACAATATTGATTCTTCCTAACTATGAGCATGGCATGTTTTTCCATCTGTTTGTGTCCTCTCTTATATCCTTGAGCAGTGGTTTGTAGTTCTCCTTGAAGAGGTCCTTTACTTCCTTTGTTAGCTGTGTTCCTAGGTATTTTATTCTCTTTGTAGCAGTTGTGAATGGTAGTTCATTCTTGATTTGGCTCTCTTTAAGTCTGTTATTGTTGTATAAGAATGCTTGTGATTTCTGCACATTGATTTATGTCCTGAGACTTTGCTGAAGTTGCTTATCAGTTTCAGGAGATTTTGGGCCGGGACAATGGAGTCTTCTAAATATACAATCATGTCATCTGCAAATAGAGACAATTTGACTTCTTCCTTTCCTGATTGAATACTCTTTATTTCTTCTTCTTGCCTGATTGCTCTGGCTAGAATTTCCAATACTATCTGGAATAGGAATGGTGAGAGAGGGCATCCTTGTCTAGTGTCACATTCAAAGGGAATGTTTCCAGTTTTTGCCCACTCAGTATGATATTGGCTGTGGGTTTGTCATAAATAGCTTTTATTATTTTGAGATATGTTCTGTCAATACCTAGTTTATTGAGAGTTTTTAGCATAAAGGGCTGCTGAATTTTGTTGAAGGCGTTCTCTGCATCTGTTGAGATAATCATGTGGTTTTTGTCTTTAGTTATGTTTATGTGGTGGATTACGTGTATAGACTTGCGTATGTTGAACCAGCCTTGCATCCCTGGAATGAAGCCTACTTGATCGTGGTGGATAAGCTTTTTGATGTGCTGTTGCAATTGGTTTGCCAGTATTTTATTGAAGATTTTTGCATCTATGTTCATCATGGATATTGGCCTGAAGTTTTCTTTTCTTGTTGAGCCTCTGCCAGGTTTTGGTATCAGGGATGATGTCGGTCTCATCAAATGATTTGGGAAGGATTACATCTTTTTGGATTGTTTGGAATAGTTTCAGAAGGAGTGGTTCTAGCTCCTCTTTGTATGTCTGGTAGAATTTGGCTGTCAACCCATCTGGATCTGGGCTTTTTTTGGTTGGTAGGTTATTAATTACTGCCTCAACTTTGGCCTTTGTTGTTGGTCTATTCAGGGTTTTGACTTCTTCCTTGGTTTAGGTTTGGTAAGGTGCCAGTGTCCATGAATTTATCCATTTCTTCCAGGTTTACTGATTCATGCGCATAGAGTTGTTTGTAGTAATCTCTGATGGTAGTTTGCATTTCTGTGGAATTGGTGGTGATATCCCCTTTATCATTTTTTTATTGCATCTATTTGATTCTTCTCTCTTTTCTTTTTTATTAATTTAGCTGACGGCCTATTTTGTTGATTTTTTGAAAAACCCAGCTCCTGGATTTATTGATTTTTTGAAGGGTTTTTTCTGTCTCTATCTCCTTCAGTTCTGCTCTGATCTTAGTTATTTCTTGTCTTCTGCTAGCTTTTGAGATTTTTTATCTTGCTCCTCTATCTCTTTCAATTTTGATGATGGGGTGTTGATTTTAGATCTTTCTTTGCTTCCCATGTGGGCATTTATTGCTATAAATTTTCCTCCAGACACTGTTTTAAATGTGTCCCAGAGATTCTGGTACGTTGTGTCTTCGTTCTCATTGGTTTCAAAGAACATCTTTATTTCTGCCTTCATTTCATTATTTATCCAGTCAACATTCAAGAGCCAGTTGTTCAGCTTCCATCAAGTTGTGCAGTTTTGAGTTAATTTCTTTTTTCTTGCTTTCTTTTTTTTTTTTTTTTTTTGAGACGGAGTTTCGCTCTTGTTACCCAGGCTGGAGTGCAATGGCACGATCTCGGCTCACCGCAACCTCCGCGTCCTGGGTTCAGGCAATTCTCCTGCCTCAGCCTCCTGAGTAGCTGGGATTACAGGCACGTGCCACCATGCCCAGCTAATTTTTGTATTTTTAGTAGAGACGGGGTTTCACCATGTTGACCAGGATGGTCTCGATCTCTCGACCTCGTGATCCACCCACCTCGGCCTCCCAAAGTGCTGGCATTACAGGCTTGAGCCACCGCGCCCGGCTGAGTTAATTTCTTAATCCTGAGTTCTAATTTGATTGCACTGTGGTCTGAGAGACTTTTTGTTATGATTTCCATTCTTCTGCATTTGCTGAGGAGTGATTTACTTCCGATTATGTGTTCAATTTTAGAGTAAGTACGATGTGGTGCTGAGAAGAATGTATATTCTGTGGATTTTGGGTGAAGAGTTCTGTAAATGTCTATTAGGTTTGCTTGGCCCAGATCTGAGTTCAAGTCCTGGATATCCTTGTTAATTTTCTGTCTCATTGATCTGTCCAATATTGACAGTGGAGTTTTAAAGTCTCCCACTGTTATTTGGCGGGAGTCTAAGTTTCTTTATAGGTCATTAAGAACTTGCTTTATGTATCTGGGTGCTCGTGTATTGGGTGAATATATATTTAGGATCCTTAGCTTTTCTTGTTGCATTGATCCTTTTACCATTGTGTAATGCCCTTCTTTGTCTCTTTTGATCTTTGTTGGTTTAAAGTCTATTTTATCAGAGACTAGGATTGCAACTCCTGGTTTTTTTGTGCTCTTCATTTTCTTGGTAAATCTTCCTCCATTCCTTTATTTTGAGCCTGTGTGTATCCTTGCATGTGAGATGGGTTTCCTGGATACAGCACACTGATGGGTTTTGACTTTTTATCCAATTTACCAGTCTGTGTCTTTTGATTGGGGCCTTTAGCCCATTTACATTTAAGGTTAATACTGTTATCCATGAATGTGATCCTGCCATTTTGATGCTAGCTGGTTGTTTTGCCCATTAGTTGATGCAGTTTCTTCATTGTATCATTGCTCTTTACCATTTGGTATGTTTTTGGAGTGGCTGGTACTGCTTGTTCCTTTCTATGTTTAGTGCTTCTTTCAGGAGCTCTTGTAAGGCAGGCCTGGTGGTGATGAAATCTCTGAGCAATTGCTTGTTCGTAAAGGATTTTATTTCTCCTTCACTGATGAAGCTTAGTTTGGCTGGATATGAAATTCTAGGTTGAAAGTTCTTTTCTTTAAGGATGTTGAATATTGGCCCACACTCTCTTCTGGCTGTAGGGTTTCTGCCGAGAGATCCACTGTGAGTCTGATGGGCTTCCCTTTGTGGGTAACCTGACCTTTCTCTCTGGCTGCCCTTAGCATTTTTTCCTTCATTTCAACCCTGGTGAATCTGATGACTATGTGCCTTGGGGTTGCTCTTGTTGAGGAATATCTTTGTGGTGTTTTCTGTATTTCCTGGACTTAAATATTGGCCTGCCTTGCTAGATTGGGGAATTTTTCCTGGATAATGTCCTGAAGAGTGTTTTCCAGCTTGGATTCATTCTCTCTGTCACATTAAGGTATACCTATCAAAGGTAGATTAGGTCTTTTCACTTAATCCCATATTTCATGGAGGCTTTGTCTGTTTCTTTTCACTCTTTTCTCTAATCTTGCCTTCTCATTTTATTTCATTGAGTTGATCTTCAATCTCTGATATCCTTTCTTCTGCTTGGTTGATTCAGGTATTGAAACTTGTGTATGCTTCACGAAGTTCTCGTGTTGTGTTTTTCTGCTCTATCAAATTATTTATATTCTTCTCTAGGCTGTTTATTCTCATTGGCATTTCGTCAAACCTTTTTTTAAGGTTCTTAGTTTCTTTGCATTGGGTTAGAACATGTTCTTTTAGGTCAGAGAATTTTGTTACCCACTTTCTGAAGCCTGTTCCTATCAATTTATCAGACTCATTCTCTATCCAGCCTTGTTCCATTGCTGTTGAGGAATTGTGATCCCTAGGAGACGCATTCTCGTTTTGGGTGTTTTCATCCTTTTTGTGCTGGTTTCTTCCCATCTTTTTGGATTTATCTACCTGTGGTCTTTGTAGTTGGTGGCTTTTGGATAGGGTCTCTGAGTGGCTGTCCTTTTTGTTGATGATGAAGTGATTTCATTCTGTTTTTTAGTTCTCCTTCTGACAGGACCCTCTGTTGTAGTACTGCTGGAGGTCCACTCCAGATCCTCCTTGCTTAGGGATTACCTGCAGTGGCTGCCGGACAGTAAGGGTTCTTGCCAGTTTCTTCTTCTGTTATCTTTGTCCCAGAAGGATATCTGCCAGATGTCAGCCTGAGCTTTCCTTTATGAGGTGGGTCTTTGGATATATGGGGGTTGGAGAGCTGCTTGAGGAGATAGTCTGTCCTTTATTGGAGCTCATGTGCTGAGCTGTGAGCTCCATTTTTCCATTCAGAGCTGCTGGGCATGTACCTTTAAGTCTTTTGCAGTGTAACTCATAACCACCTTTTTTTCCCTAGGTGCTTTTTCCTGGGAAGGTGGGTTTTATTTATAAGTTCCTGATGTGCTGCTGTCTTTTTGCAGAGATGCCCTGCCCAAAAAGGATATAGCCTAGTCACATTCTGCCAGCAGAGGTGTTGCTGAGCTGCTGTGGGCTGTGCCCAGCTGCTGTGTGAACTTCCTTGCAGTTTTGTTTATAGAGGTATGGTTAGAACTGCCTCAGTAATGGCAGTTTGCCTCTGTAATGGCGAACTTTGTCTGCAATGGCAGACTGCCTCGGTAATGGCAGACAGCCTCGGGAGTGGTGGACTGCCTTGGTAATGGCAGATGCCCTTCCCCCGAGAGAGCTGGGCTGTCCCAGGTCCAGCTGTGCTTGCTGTGACTGTCTGAATCCAGAGCGTTTCATATTGCTTGTCTTTGTGGGGGTGGGACCCACCAAGCCAGATTACCTGGCTCCCTGTTTCAGCCCCCCTTTTTTCAGTTGAATGGGTGACTCTGTTTCCCAGGCATTCCAGGTGCCAGTTGAAATGGCTGCTCAGATTTGTGTGAGTTTTTGTGCAGAGACCCGCTGCACTGGCTGAAACAGCCATGCTGGAGACATGTGGTGCTTTTTTTCCACCTGGGAATTACCTGGTCTATGGGCAGTAAGAGTTCATTTGGAAATGCAGTGATCACTTACCCTCTGTGTTCTCACTGGGAACTGCACTACAGAGCTGTTTGTATTTGGCCATCTTGGATCCTATCCAGTCTATTTCTGTTTTAAGTGATCACTATGACCTCTCTATAGGGACAAGGGTAGAAACAGGGAGATGGGTCAGAGACTATTGTGCTTTTGAGAAGGGAAATAGAAGTATCACAGTAAGAAATGTCATATGATGAGGGGGAGTGCTTCCTGTTTATGCAAAAGCAGTATGCAACCATTAATAATAAAAGATGAAATACACATTATAGTGAATAAGATCTGAAAATAGACTGGATCCTTGACTAAGAACAAGATTTAAGAGCTCGTAACTAGACAAATTTAAAGAGCAGTAACAAGAATAGTGACTTAAATAAGTGATGTCAAAATTGCTGAGAGGCTCAGAGCAGTAATAAAAGTGCAAACAACCTAAAACTTGGCAAACCCGTGCTCTCTTTGGTCAGTTTCTAGGCTGTAGAGTCACGTTCAATTACTCATCAGCCCGATTGTGAAATCCCTGAAAAATCATATAGATTGTACTTAGGTTTTTGTACACAGAGATTTTACACAGCCCATCATATAGCAAAACTTTCCTAAATCCTGTCTTGCCAATACATCCCTCCTATCTTCATAGCTCACACATTCCTTGGCTGCCCCTACAGACTTTCCTTTCCAATTCTTTTTTTTTTTTTTTTTTTTTTTTTTTGAGATGCAGTCTTGCTTTGTCAACCAGGCTAGAGTGCAGTGGTGTGATCTCAGCTCACTGTAACCACTACCTCTTGGGTTCAAGTGATTTTCCTGCCTCAGCCTCCCTAGTAGATGGGAGTACAGGCATGCACCACCATGCCCGGCTAATTTTTGTGTTTTTGGTGGAGACAGGGTTTCACCATATTAGCCAGGCTAGTCTCGAACTCCTGATCACCAGTGATCTGCCCACCTTGGGCTCCCAGTGTGCTGGGATTACAGGCGTGAACCATCACTCTCAGCCCCAATTCTTACTTTCTGCAACTCTGCCTCAAAAATCAAGCCCAAGGAGCCTTTCCCCCTCATTTAATACCCCAGTAACTTTTTAAATGCTATTTTTTCCTTTGATCCTCTCCTGCAGCACACTGTTCCCTAAAATACTCCTTTTATCTTGTCAGTCCTCTAAATAAGATCTTTCTGAAGCTCTTGTTCCCTGCCCAAAGATAACAGCCAATTTCCTTAGTTGCCAGATAAGACTTATTTCTGACTCCTCCCTCACAACCCCCAACCTCAGCCTAACAGAACTTGTCAAGCTCTGAACATACCTTGTTGTTACCCACTCTTGTCGTGGACCGTCCGGACGGGTAGGCACGTCTGCCCGGGGGTCTCTCGACCTGCAAGAGGGTCCCAATACCTGGAAGAGGGAGTGCGCCTGAGAAAATAATAAAGACAGAGAGAGAGAAAGCGAGGCGTCTGGAGGGCTGATAGGCTGTGCCTAAACAGCAAATTTTATTTTTCAAATGCCAGGAATAAATACACTTTCTTGGCTCTGGTTTACGTCATAGCAAGAGGAATGTAAATGTATGCCTCACATGGCCTATACAATAGAGAAATCAGATACACAATGGTTGCAAGAGGAAATGCAAATGTATACCTTACATGGCCTATACAATTGAAAAGTCAGATACACAATCAGTGGTTGTAAAAAGTAACAGAATTTCCTGTAATCACAAAGCTTGTTTGCATCCAGACATTATTCCTCCTGGCTGCAGGTATCTCCGGTTTGATCTTGTTTTAGAACTGAGATGTGAAAAGTTTTTCTGGTTTTGCTCATCAGAATATCCTTTAACCGGATTCTCCTTTGTCTACTCCTAACTCAACTTAACTCAATTTCCCCATTCAGGAATCTCTGAGTCAGGAATCAAAGCCATCCCTTATGGTGGCATTTGCTTTGCAAATATCGACAGTTAAACCATTAGGCAGTCAGGTAAGTAAAGAAAAGGTTAAAACTTATTCTTAAAAGAGAGTCATAAAAAAGGTTAAAAAGCAGGAACTGGTTGCTGGTAGGGGGTCACTCGGTCTAGCAGCAACGCATAGTTTTAGGCCCAAACGATATTGTGGTTGATATTAGAAACTGATCAATCATCTTTCAGTTCCTATATTCCGGATAGCTCGACTGCCTCCAGTAGGAAACTGTGTTTGGGATCAAACTCACCGTATAGTGAGACTCACGCCTTTTAGGGGTCTCACACGGGAGCGTTCCCCACACACTCTGGGTCTTTGCCCTGGCTCTTCCCCTCCTCTGAAATTTTCCATTGTGCCTCCTACACAAATATTCACTCCCTCACCTACACACACACACACACACACACACACACACGCATGCACATCTCTACCCACAAGAAAATCACATCTTAAATCTATCTTTTTCTCAAATTTCTTCCCTGCCAAGCAAAGGAGATACAGCACATCACAAAGTAGCACAGTTACAGGTATTAGGTAGACATTTATTCATTTATTGAGTGCCTACTTCTTACCTCCGTATTTGGGGCACAAAGATGAATACAGAATGCTGTTCCTAGCCTCAAGGAGCTCCATCCGGTGGGAGAGACGAATGTATAAATGTACCCTCCTAGAGCATGGTGATTGAGATATGCACAGAGTATGGGGATAGGGAGGAGGTGGGTTTAGGGAGAGCAAATACAGCAGGGCAGGGTTAGGGTGGAGGGGTTCAATTCACAGGCCAGGGGAACAGAGACTGAGCTCAACCAAAGACAGGTCTCAGGACCAAGGAGAGCGCTTTGTGTGGCCAGCCTTGAGGCATTCCTCACATTTTTTGGAAGCTGCTCAAAACTTTCTGCGAAGCTGTATCCTCATAAGCAAAAGATTCTCGCTTAAAAGAACCACTCATCAGGCATATCTTGGATCCCCTTGAGTTAGGAAAACACTACTTCCACTCATGAATTTCAGGGTTTAAGGATTGAATATTAGTTAAAGTATATATATATATATATATATATATATATATATATATCCTTAGAAAGATTTTTTGGGGGATCAAATCCTCAGGGAATGGTTCTCATTCTGAATTTGAAATGGAATCCAAGACTTGACTTTATTGGGGTTTTCCTTCTCAGCTTTCGTGTGATTGAAGCCTAGGTAAATTCTAATTAGCCTATACAGAGTTTATCTCCCTAGCTTCTTTTACTGCTCACCTGGTAGCTATGATGTTATTTATGAGTGCCTTACTTCCTTGCGATGCATTGTAAGTTTCTACAGTTGCACAGTCTAATAAAAATATAACAGGAGCCACGTATGTAATTTTAAATTTTGTAATAGATACATTTTTAAATTTTATTATTTATTTATTTATTTATTTTTATTGCATTTTATGTTTTGGGGTACATGTGAAGAACATGCAAGATTGTTGCATAGGTACACACATGGCAGTGTGATTTGCTGCCTTCCTGCCCTTCACCTATATCTGACATATCTCTTCCCACCTCCCCACCACCCCGTCCCTCCCCAATTTCCCCCCAACAGACCCCAGTGTGTAGTGCTCCCCTCCCTGTGTCCATGTGTTCTCATGTTCAACACCTACCTATGAGTGAGAATATGCAGTGTTTGATTTTCTGCTCTAAAACAATAAACATTTTATGAGAAAATATTTGTTACGTTAGGATTTTTTTTTTAAAGAGCACAAGAAACACAAACCAAAGGGAAAAAACCAGATACATTAAATATTATCAAAATATCAAAATTAAAAGCTTGTGCTTTAAAAATACAACATTAAGAAAATTAAAATACAAGCTACAGATTGAGAAAAATACTTGTATCATGTGTATTGCATATGGCATTTTTTGTATCCAGAATATATAAAGAATTCTGATAAATAAATAATTAGAAGTCCAATTACCCAATGAAGAAAAGCAATATACTGGATCAGATTTTTCTCACTCTCAAATACACATAGACAAATAGACACACCCACACACACGCCAATAAACACAGAAAAAAGATGAACGATACATTTTAAACATGTTTAATTATTGTTTAACCCAATAAATCTAAAGTGTTATCATTTAAACAAATGATGAATATTAAACAATTAATGAAGTCGCTCACATTCTGCATTTTTCCTACTAAATCTTCAAAATCCAAATATGCACATACTCATGCAGTTTCAGTACAGACCGGCCGCATTTCACGGGCTTAATCACCACCTGTGGTTAGTGATTACTAGATTGGGCAGCACGCTGTAGATGTTAGAGAGCCTGTCTGTACCCCAGCTCCAGGTTTTCTCCCACTTAATCTTCCCAAAACTCATGCATATTGGCCAGAAAAATACATTCATTCTAAGAGGTGACATCAAACCCAGTACTTTTTGTCCTCTATTTACAATAGAGTAGGAGGTAGGAGAAAAGAATGTTTAAGTCTCAAAATAAACCTGTGTATTTTTATTTTCTTAAATTAACCTAATGGAATTAGCCAGCTATTTATCCATGTAGTGAGCAGAAATATGGAGTAATGTATAATGACAGAATAGTCTATACAGGTGTGTTTAATAATGAATATGGCTAATACTGGATAATATGCTTCTTTCACCTGCAAAAACATCTTAACATGTAAAAAAGCAAACTGCAGTGGGAGGAAAAGGAGCCCTGGAAATGAGGAGACTCAGATAATTTTAGCCTTGCCAGTAGTTAAATTTATATTCTTAAACAAGTAAATTAATCTGTCTAGCCCAAAGTTTCCTCATCCATAAAATAAAGAATTGGATGTGATATCTCTGAATTCCTTCCACTGCT
This sequence comes from Saimiri boliviensis, assembly GCF_048565385.1. Taxonomy (NCBI): domain Eukaryota; kingdom Metazoa; phylum Chordata; class Mammalia; order Primates; family Cebidae; genus Saimiri; species Saimiri boliviensis. The sequence continues at coordinate 48,330,526 of NC_133458.1, forward strand.
CCTAAATTGTGTTGACACTGCCCCTTAAGTAAACACCACCATCATTGTCTCCTCTCCACCCCTACTGCCTGCCCCGAAGCCTGCATAATTTCTTACCTGAACTACCACAGCTAGTCTCTGTAGCAGCTTCTCAAATCTATCCCCACACGGCCATCAAAGAAATCTTTCTAAATGAAAATCGGATCATCTCATGCTTAATGCCCATCAATGGCTTTTACAGCCCATAGCAGTTGTCATGGCCCGCTTTTATCTGCTCCCTGCCTTTGACTCCTGGGCTCTCCCGTATACATCCATTGTTCTAGGTCTGCTAGACGTGTGCAGTTTGCAGAGTATGACATAGCTTTTGGACTGCCGTAATTGACTCAGGCTGCTGTAACAAAGTACCATTGACTGGGTGAGTTAAACAATAGAAACTTATTTCTCACAGTTTTGGAAGCTGGGGAGTCCAAGACCAAGGTGCTGGCCAGTGGGGTTCCTGGCGAGGGCCCTATTCCTGGTTTGCAGATGGCCAGCTGGCTGTATCCTCAGATGGTGGAGAGAGAGCTCATCTCTGTCATGTCTCTTCTTATACAGGCATTAATCCCATCATGAAGGCTCCACCCTCATGATCTGCTTATATCCCAAAGTCTGCACCTCTGAATACTATCACACTGAAGACTAGGGCTTCAGTGTATGAATTTGGCGGGAGGACACAAACAGTTCACAGCAGGATTTTGAGAATATTTAGATAAATCTCAAGGTAGAAATTGCTCTTATAAAAGCTCAAACATATCATCACTGTTGTGCAGCAGTATGCATGCCATTTTTGAACAGCTTTAATATTTACATAGGTTTTCCTTATTTTCCAGACAAACCTCTTCCCATGGGATCTTGGGAACTTTGTGCCAGATTTGATATTTGTAATTACCTAGTCATCTTACTGAATAATTGAGGAACGTTTCTCAGTTGAGTAACTTGCCAGCATTACACAGTTCGCTAAGATTCAAAGATGAACCTAGAACACAGACTTTCTGTTCTCATTCCAGCCCTCTGTTATGTTCATATCTAATATACACAGTGAAGCGATCAGTTTTCCTATTTGAATTCACTTCATCATTCCACTTTTTCTTTATAAAATATTGAATTTATCAGGGACTCACATTCTTCATTCCCTGTTCATCAGCTCCTGCTAATTTGTTTCATTAAAACTTCCATGGATTGAGTTGAATCCTATTCTCTAGATAGAGTCAGAAGCAAGCCTTCCTTCTTACTTCCTCCCTCCCCCTTATTCTTGACTTCATGTAATGAAAGGAAGCAAGAATGATGCCCTAATTCCTAAATGTATTTTTGTTTCTAAGTAAGGTTAGGACATTATTGCCCAGAGTGGGCAATTGTCTCTGTGTACTTTTTTTCTCAGCAATGAAGTGAGAAATATAAGCTAAATAATTACTGTGGTTCCTCCCACTGTAAAATTTTTATATACCAAGTAGCTCCTAAAATGGTACATTTCATGCAATAGTCATTTAATGAATACTTAGGGAATTGGTATTTAATGGGACAAAATGTCAGTATGGAGTATAAACAGTTCATTGAACATTATTGTTAATTGCTCACTTTGGGAGAGTAGTATGTGCTATTACTTTTCATAGCAGCTAAAATGAATTATGGAAATATTAGATGTGTTAACTGAATTTTTGTTTTGGTTTGGTTTTTGGGTTGTTTTTTGAGACAAAGTCTCACTTTGTTGCCCAGGCTGGAGTGCAGTGGCACAGTCTTAGCTCACTGCAACCTCTGCCTCCCAGGTTCAAGTGATTCTTCTACCTTACCTACCTGAGTACTGGGATTACAGGCGTGAGTCTCCACATCTGGCTAATTTTTGGGTTTTTAGTAGGGATGGGGTTTAACCATGTTGGCCAGGCTGGTCTCGAACTCCTGGCCTCAAGTGATCTATCCTCCTCAGCCTCCCAAAGTGCTGGGATTATAGGCGTGAGCCACAACTCCCAGCTGTGTTGACCAGTTTTCCACTATAGTGCAACATATGTGTGTGTGTATATATATATATATATATGCACATATTTACTATTATTTGCTCTTATCAATAACTTATTGGAAAAACTCTTAAGAATTTTCTGTCTTATCTAGTTATCTTAATTTAAATTATATTTTAATTCAAAAAGGAATCTATTTAACTGTAGTTATTTACTTGTAATTATTTATTTGTCATTACTTAAGAGATGTAAAAGTTATTTTTTTACCTAAAAATAATTTTTACATTCAGTTTTTTTAAGGTGAATTTTACAATGTGTATGAAAAATTTTTAAGATATGTGAGGACGATGAGAGAGCTTAGGCTTAGTAGGTCTCTATAGAATTATGTTGGGTTTCCTTACATAAAATATTTTAGAACATTTTTAAGTTCCTAGTGAAACCCAGAAGAATCTGGAAAACTATGTTCTTGTTTAGCACAATACTGAGAGTAGTGAAGGAAAATCAGGAGAACCTTTTAAACTTAACATATTTGTAATCAATATCCATGATTTAAAAAAATTCAACATACAATGTTGTTTGAAAGGCAACTAGGTTTAGCTGTTAATTCCTACAGATAATTTATAATCAGGTAATCTTTCTGGTTTTCATTCTTTTAAAAAATTTCTGTGATTTTAATTTTATTTTTGTGAACATCTGCATCCATTCTTCTGGGTACATACAAACGGATGCAAACATACCGAATAACAGAAGCTCCACCACAAAAAGCATCAAATTGGATTAGACAGCCGGGAAGGGGCTCTGGGCTGGTCGAAGAAGCTTAAGGTCCTGTCCTGGATTTGCCTGCCTCAGTTATGTAAATGAGTTGGATGGTATTAGACAACCTCTTAAATATGAGTAATTAACTATGGAGAATAAGGTCAGCAAAATCCTGAATTAGAAGAAAGGTCACTCGAATAAAGCAGGAGTCATGGACAACTAACAATTTATAAAGAACAGAATAAGTTGGGTCTCCGAGATTGCATTTATGTGTAAGGTCATTTCAAATCAAATTAGGAGAGAGGCATTTTCAGAAGTAGTGTCTTGATGTAAAGATAGGTAATTGAAATATTCTTTTGTTTTTCATATTAGTCCTCATTAGCTGCAGTGCTTTCTACTGACTGTGAAAAATATAAATGGGGGGGAAATAATTAAGCAATAGAGGGAAACAGTAGATAGTTGATAGAGTGACGTTGAGTCATGGATCGGTCGTATGTGTGAGCCAGAATCTCTCCCAGGAATATAATGTGAGATATGGAAGGACAGTGTGCAGTCAGTTTGCAGCAACAGTAAGATTTCTGTGGTTCAGCTGGAAGAAAAATATATCTGAAAGCCAATAAAAAACATTTTTCACTTCAGTACCCTAGAATTAGCTCTAAGGACATATATCTTTGGGGACTTCTGTGTGAGATTAGTGGGAAGGCATTTTCTGCATCTAAGGAATAGAAGAGAGATCAAAATAGTTGAATCTGAGATCTCCCAAGCATTCTCCAAATTACTCCCCTTTACTTGGCAGCCAGCCAGCCAGCCCCTTGTGTTTGCAGTGAAAAATGGTGGGGCAGGGAGAAAGAAGAAGCAGGTAGAACAGATTCATAGAACGTGAACCAGCCAGGTGAGGAATTGGAAGGGAAGTTTCTACTCTCTTATCTTCTATTTATTTTTTATTTTATGAGGAAAAATACAGGGAATCTCTTATGTGTTCTGTAAAGGAAAATACGTGAATGGCAGAAGCATTTATTGCTTTAGTAAGCCTGTGATTATGACTTGCATGGCATGGTCAATGTAGATTTAATACAAATTCTTATGTGACAATATCTGTGGTTTGGAAGAGAGTACTCTAACACTAAGGGTACACTAACAAATTCCAGCTCCATAATTTTCTTGCTCTGTGGCTTGAGGCAAGTTACTTCTCTGACCCTCAGTGTCCTCTTCTGTAAAATGGCAATAGTATTTGGAAATATGTCATAGTGTTATTGTAAAGATTGTTAATTAATGGATGTTAATTAATATGTCTAATTAAATATGTCTAAAACAGTGATAGAAGGGTTTGATAAATGCTACCTTTTATTACATAATCCTGTCCTAATATAAAAAGCAAAATGGTCAAAATTTTCTGTTTAATTTGCCTCTTTAGTTCTCATTTCTGATCTTATATAAAATATTAGATATATCAGGGTGTACCATTTTATTATTGCTTGACTACTGGATACTGTTTTATTTCTATTTGTTAATAATCTGAATAAATCAAGTGGGAAGGGTGATGTTTGGTAGCCTGTTCCCTCCTTGGTGTGTCTGAGTCACTCACAGGCACATACTGTCGCATGCGCCACGCCCCCTTGTCGGGTTTCTCGTTACAGGAAGGACTGTGGTCTGGCCATACTTGTCACCTCCCAGGCAGATGATGGACAACTAAGCCCAGTATTGGGCAGCTGTCTTTCCTGAGCAGGCCAGATTCCAGCCCTCCTCACCTTTACTCATCTTGTTCTTTCTATGCAGGATCATCGCCCCTATTCTTTCCCAGAGATGGGCAAACATCTCTTTGTTTTTCTGTTTCTTCTATGGATACATTATTCCTTTAAAAAGCATGGTTTTGGCCGGGCGCGGTGGCTCAAGCCTGTAATCCCAGCACTTTGGGAGGCCGAGGCGGGTGGATCATGAGGTCGAGAGGTCGAGACCATCCTGGTCAACAAGGTGAAATCCCGTCTCTACTAAAAAAAAAAAAATACAAAAAATTAGCTGGGCATGGTGGTGTGTGCCTGTAATCCCAGCTACTCAGGAGGCTGAGGCAGGAGAATTGCTTGAACCCAGGAGGCGGAGGTTGCGGTGAGCCGAGATCGCGCCATTGCACTCCAGCCTGGGTAAAAAGAGCAAAACTTTGTCTCCCAAAAAAAAAAAAAAAAAAAAAAAAAAGCATGGTTTTGACAGTGGTGGGCTTTAGAAATGCCCACTAGAGTGTACACTATATTTGGGGGTATGGTTGTAAATAAAAAGAGTGAAGAAACTGTTTAAGCTTTTTAGGCATGAAGAAAAGCGTGTGTGTGTGTGTGTGTGTGTGTGTGTGTGTGTGTGTGTGTTGTTTAAAGACAGGGATACATTCTGAGAAATGTGTCATTAGAAAATTTTATAGTTGTGTGAATATCATAGAGTGTGCTTAAATAAACCTGTATGGCATAGCCTACTCTATACCTAGGCTATATGGTAAAGACTTTTGCTCCTAGGCTACAAACCGCTACAGCAGGCGTCCCCAAACTAGGGCCCACGGGCCCCCTGGGGCCATTTATCCGACCCCCCGCTGCACTTCAGGAAGGGGCACCTCTTTCATTGGTGTTCAGTGAGAGGAGCACAGTATGTGGCAGCCCTCCAACGGTCTGAGGGACAGTGAACTGGCCCCCTGTGTAAAAAGTTTGGGGATGCCTGCTCTACAGCATATTACTGTACTGAATACTGTAGGCAACTGTAACACAATGATAAATATTTGTATATCCAAACATATCTAAACATTCATAGGAAAGGTGCAGTAAAAATGCAGTATAATCTTATGGGACTGCCATTGTATATGTGGTCCATCATTGATTGAAACGTCTTACGTGGTACACTACTGCATGTGAAGAAGAAAGTATGCAGTTGCAATGAACTTGAAAGAGAAAGGCAAATGGAAAGCCTTAGATAAAGGAGACACATGTAAGCAAAATTGCTTCCAGTTTTATTTTTTCTACTCTGTTAATCATTTTATAACTGTTTTTCTTTACTAATTAATTTGTTTTGCATTTTATTTTTCAATTAATAATAAAGGAACTAAAGGTAAGGTGGAGGGAATTTGTATGAAAAATAGCATGAAAATAAGATGATTGGAGGAAGTAACAAAATTTTAAAATAAAGAATTTATAAAGTAGGCAGATTGAGATATAAGGTGACTATTGAAAGTTAACATTATTAAGAATTTACTAATAAATGAGATAATGCTTTGCATTCTAGTAACACTTTTTTCTTTGAGATATATTACTATGAGATATATTACTACTGTTATGGCCATTTATAAATGGGTAAAATTAGTTTTGAAGATATATTTCTTTGAGATATATTTCTATGAGATTTATTACTAGTATTATGGCCGTTTATCAATGGATAAAATTAGTTTTGAAGAGGCAAAACATCTAAGGTCACAAATTAGTAAGGGGACAGAGCTGGCATGTGAACCCAGGATTTCTAACCACTATAGGGTCAGATCCCCAGAACTCTTAACCATCATTCCCCCCTGTATGAATATATAGAAGAAATGAGCTAAGAAGGAAATACAAACATAATAATAAGTGGGGGATAAAATAGTTCTGGGGGAGGCCGGGCGCGGTGGCTCAAGCCTGTAATCCCAGCACTTTGGGAGGCCGAGGCGGGTGGATCACGAGGTCGAGAGATCGAGACCATCCTGGTCAACATGGTGAAACCCCGTCTCTACTAAAAAATACAAAAAATTAGCTGGGCATGGTGGCACGTGCCTGTGATCTCAGCTACTCAGGAGGCTGAGGCAGGAGAATTGCCTGAACCCAGGAGGCGGAGGTTGCGGTGAGCTGAGATCGCGCCATTGCACTCCAGCCTGGGCAACAAGAGCGAAACTCCGTCTCAAAAAATAAATAAATAAATAAAAATAAAAAAAACAAAAAATACTTCTGGGGGAAAAGATAAATTGTGACAGATGGATTGGTAGAAATGTTGGAATGAATGAAAGACTATTAAAAGAAAGACAGGATGCATAAAAAAGAAGAAGTAGTAACGTGGAGAGAAGGTCATATAGCCAAGAACTAATTATTCACACTCATCAGAATGTGAGGAGGTTAATTTAATGACTATGTTTCCTTAAATTGTATGTAATTTTGTGTAAAAATTATATGCAAGAAGGTATAGCTGTATATCACATCACAGACTCACTGGTTGACCTCACAGTTAATAGTTAACTAGTTTGTGCAAAGTGCAAGACTTGGCATTGCAGTTACAGAAATACTTTATAGCTCAAGTTGGGAAGAAGAGAGAATTGCATTTTTTAAAAGCTAAACTATAAACAATGTGGTAAATGTACAATAATAAGCACTAGGTGATAGGGTCTCAGAACAGAAGGGCAGCTCCCTGATTGCCATGTCCCTCAGCTAAATCGTCATGAGGCAAATAACTTGATGTTGGTGTTAAAGAAAAAGAGGGATCTGAACAGAGTGAGAGGAGTGAGGAACACATTCCAAGAACAGTGTCTGCAAACAGAGAAAACAGGTGGAATGGGCCTGGTATGTTAAGGGTGGGTACCATAGACCTGTTGAGCTGGAACAGCCTAAGACTCATGGAAGATAAACTCAGAGTATTAGGTAGGAACTGGATTGTAAAGGATTTTGAATAATAGACCAAGGATTTTATTCTGTAGGCAATGAAAATCTAACACGTGGGTAATAGATGCAGTTGGTGTTTGGGAAGGTTACCATGTCTTATATCTGTTGAACTGTTTGAAATATCTTAAGGTAATTTCCAGTTCTGCGGCGTGTAAAGGTGATCACATGTACTTCTGGTTGTGCTATAAATAACAATGCCACCATTTAAAAAATGTGGAATGGCACATCCATAAACATGTTTCTACTTCTATTTTTTAAGGAAAGTGTTCAAAAAAAATCTTGATGTTGTGATAAAAATTGTAGCACAGCATTTCACTGGCATGTTGTATGTTAACTTGAAATTATTCTGAATATTATTAGCAATATGAAAAATATGAAGTGTTGACTTCAAAAATTAAAAATTTAAGATTGCAACTTCTTTGAAATTATGAGGACACACACGAACACACACACACACACACAAACACACACACACGCACAGATACATACATTCAAACAAGAACTGTAAGGGAAGCCTGATAAAATAAAGATGGGGGTTTGTGAGGAATGTTATTATTTCCCATAGTGTTGTCTAAGGTAAAGAAAGATGAGTGATGAATAGGATAAATTGTAGCAGAAGGAGTAAAGTGAGTTAAAAGAGTTGCATTGATCTTTTAGGAACTCTTAACCTGGGTTGTTGAACCTTCTATTGTATGAACAATAGGTGTTTAGGGGTTTCTGAATTTATTGAGTTACGGTTCCATATCTTTTGAAAGATTCTAACCTAATGATCAGACAATTAAAAATATATCAGAGTGCCTGGTTTTTAATGTGTCCCCAAAACATCAATTTAACAACTATAATGAAAGATAATTTGTTTTTTATTTTTCTAGGAACAGGTGGTAAACTTTACAGTTTAGAAAATACTTGAAAATATCTGATTAAAAAGATATCTTCCAGCTAGGATGATTTTAGTGAGTTTTGTTAAAATAGAATTATGAAGCCTTTTTCTATTTTAGTTCTACAAATGAATTGCTTCTGCATTATTCAAATATGGGGCTAGATGTTAGCAGTAAAGTTATTTTAAAAATAAACTTATATGTAGTATATTCTTACACAGAGATATATTCTGGAAAGAATGATTCCAGAAAGGGTGCGTGTATGTGTGTTTTAATATATGATAAGAAAGAGGTAGGAAAAATTACCTCAGTACTTGAGCACACTTCAGCAATGTGTGGCTGTTTGGGAGATTATTGCTATAGCAACAGAAACTTAGAGAAAATGGTAATAAGTCTTGTTTTACAACTGGTGTTAGAAATGGAACTTATTTGTTCTGGGAACACTGGTTGTATTTCTCTTAAGTAATTGGACGTTACTGGAGCTGGGCAGTCCCAGGGAAGTAGTTAGGTTGAATCATATGAAATTGCTAATATTTGACTTTTTTTGACCTCCAAAACAGCAATTTCATAGATTTGATCCTTAATATGTTTTCTATTTCTTACAACTTTCTTTTTCTCCCTTCTTATTTCTATCTCTTGGTATATCCTTCCAAATTTCAGTTATGATTACATTATTTATTCTATTCTTTGAATTGTTTGATACATTTTCATGTATACTAAGGTAATTCTCACTAAGATGACTTTAAAGGCAATGCTGCAATTAGACATATGTTTTGAATAAGATTTATGTTATATTGACACATCCCATGTCTACATTGTCATGATACATATATTAGTAGCTGTAAAGAAGCTCTATTTAAAGTGTTGCAAATATATAGTACATGAGAAATTCTGGTTTGTTTCATTTTTTTTTAAAGTCATCCAGCATTTTGACTACTTTCATTCACAGGTATTCTTTTTTTAAGGAATCATTCTTAGTTATCACAAAACCACAGTTCTTCTGTAAAAGCAGTGGTTTGGAAAACCCGTATATACTCTAAACAAGGTGGGACATGAGTGGTAAGGAGATGGTGATTGAAAGAACAAGAAGGAGTGAGCTGAGAATTAATGAATGTGAGATGACTGTCTTCACACACACACACAAAAAGCAAATTTCAATCTTGATGTTTTGATAGTGCCCAGATTCAGAGAGTAACTCAGTCTCTACTATGCTCTCGAAATATTGAAAAATGTACCAATTTGCATCAAAAACATTTTTTTCAGTCTTTCCCCTTAACTCAGCATTATGATGCCTTTCTAGAATTTTGGCATTTTGCCTATCAGTAAATTATGAAAAAGCAATAGGATGTCAGTCTGCTGTGCCGTCAAATTATCTGTGGGGTTCCTGGGTCTCTGTACAGTATTTACAGAAACAGATGACTCCTGTGGCACTTTCACCAAATGACATGACACTTAACTTCTCTCCACTATGCAGATCTGCAATGTTGAGAAACATTCTTTGATGACTGTGAGCTTCTGGGTGTAACATAGCATTTCAGGATAGAGGAAATAAATGTTTGGTGAATTCATTCCCCCCCACCCCCAGCTTATGGGCTACTTTAACAAAAACTTTATCTCATGTTCAGCCAGCTAGCTGACATTCTTTTTACTTCCTGTAGAAGAATTTCAAAAGAAAAGCATCAGTCATTTCTGTGCTAGGAGAACGTATAAAGACATTGCAGGAAAAAACTGGCAATGAATGTGAACTGGGACAATTATAACGGCCTGCTAAATAATGCCAAAAATAAATATCATGAAGGTAAACTAGCTCAGAGTAGAACTCTTTCATTCTGGATGAAATCCTGAAAGAATCATCTACTCATCTTTTTATTCATAGATGGTATCTGTTTTATTTTTATTATCCTGATTTTACACGTAAGGAAACTGAGGCACATGGGTGAATATACCACACATGCATTACAATGTTTAGAACTATAACATTGGCATAGAAAGTACTTTATTAAAAGTTGAACATTTCTGATTATATCTATTTTTTTTAATTTAGAGATGGAGTCTCACTCTGTTGCCCAGGATGGAGTGCAGTGGTCCAGGCACAGTTCACTGCAGCCTTGACCTTTTGGGCTCAAGTGACCCTCCTACTGTAGCCTCCCGAGTAGCTGGTACTATTACAGATGTGCCCCATTACATCCAGCTAATTTTTTTTTTTAATGTAGAGACAAGGTCTCAGTGTGTTGCCCAGGCTGGTCTTGAACCACTGGGCTCAAGCAGTCTTTCTGGCTTGCCCTCCCAAAGTATTGGGATTACAGGTGTGAGCTACCATGTCCAGCTTGTATCTACTTTAATCAAAATTTATATATATATATATATATATATTTAGCTTTAAATGAAAAAAAATATTTCTGTGAAAAAGTACATCTAATATGTTTCATGTGCTTAAAATGGATACTAAATTATATTACGTAGAAAATTAGTTACATTCCAGTAATGGATAGGTCTAGACAATCTGAGAGATTGAGGGAAGCAGAAAGCAGTGTGTACATTTGGGTGCCATGAGTCACCTCCATGGGCCCCTAAAGTGGAACTACCTCTTTCAGAGTGTGTTAAACTGGATGACAAAAGATAATAACCTGATAAGGTTAAAATGAAATACCTCAAATGACATTTTGGAAGACAGTTGGTTTTGTGGAAGGAGTAATCATTGTTAGGTCAATTAGTTCAAAGGACCTCATTCTACATGGCAGTCCCAGGAGTCCTGTTTTGGTAGAATAGTATCCGTTCTTGTCATAAGATGACAGATTCAGTGATAGATTGTGAGGAGCCTTTTAAACCCAGTACCTCTCTTTACCAAAAATTGTCTTGAGTAGCCCAGTGAGTAACCACTGCTGCAAAGTAACAGGCACAGTGGGAGCCATAGCGAGACAGGGGCCTGCAGAAGCATTTCGTGTTTAATGGATCTGGGACTGTAGTGAAGCAGTGTGCTGAAATAATTCTGATTAGGCTCGGTCAGGCAAGCTGCATAATCAAGACTCGTCTCTCCTCCATTCAGCCCTTACTGTTCAGAGCACAATCACAGTTTAAAGCACCACTTTAAGTAGTTCTTCCACTGTTCTTTAAAATGCAACCTTCTTTCAATTGGTGTGTGAGCCTTTTTTATACCTGTGGGAATAGCTAACTAGGAAAAGAAAAGGTTATGTTAACATATTAATAGGAAAACATGGGCAAATTCTTCTTTCCAATGGAAATGCATATTTAAATATTATAAATGCACTTAAAGAAATGATTGGAAAATACCAAAAGGGGTAACACTATAAATCATACTGTCTAGCCTGATTTCTGTTATCAGTAGTATGTGTTGTATCAGTGACTAGGCAGCTGATTATTTTCTGTTTCCTATCAGCTGGTACCACTAGTAACACATATACATAGCAGTAGATATATAATCAAGAGGAAATAAGTTGAAAGACTTCCCTCTCTACTTCGTTTATCTTTTGAAAGAATGAAAATAAATCAGAAAATTATTTCTATTTTTCAAGTTTTTATTAGCTAAGTCGAAGCTCTTTGGGAGATATTAAGCAGAGAAATGGATGTGCAGAGATAGGAGCCAGTCGGGATTCTCTGATGTCTCTACTTGGTTGGGTTTCAGAGGTCATGTGATTACAGTCATTGTTGATCTCTCTGACAATATGCTTTGAAGGAGATTAGGTTACATGTTGATTGTGCTTTTGTGAAGAAGGGCATTATTCTAAGCAGATCTTTAAGAAATACTGAAAAGAGCTTCAAAGAAATATATTCACCCATTGTTCACACAACAGTCACTGTAGTAAATGCAGAACAGATTTTCAGGTTTGCTCTTAGGAAGTGAATAAGTTTAACTGAAAATACAGTAAATGGACACTTTCAAAACTTGAATCATAGCTAGTGAATGACTTATAAACCTGTTTCTCTTGAAGTTTTTCCAGAGAACCTTAAAGCTTAAAAAGCAATCATTAGAAGTTTAAGTAAAATAAGTGGTTAAGGATTTGTGGCAGCTCCAACAATGAGGTCCTACTGGACATAATACGTTTTAGATATACCTTCTATTGCTTTTTAAAGGTCTTATCATGAAATATAATCCTATTGTATTTAGCACTCTAATGAAAATACCAGCTCACTACTCATTATTTATTTGTGTACTTATGTGCCAATAGCATCTGACTTAGAAGAAAAATAATAAGCAACATTTTAAAATTCTTACAGCTTGGATGGGTGAATACTCATGACAGTGGGTACTAGAGAAGCCTAAGAGAGGAGTGAAATTCAGAAATCAATAGGTAGGGGGAAAGAAACAAAGAAAAACAGTTACATTTATTTTTACTGAGATCTTAAATTAACTGAATCAAATAGAGTTTCTAGGCTACCATGAAAGAAAAGTCAGAAATGACAGTTGTGAGTCATTGAACAGCAGGTTCTACCATCTATGTGATGTAGGTTCTGAGGCTGAAATAAAGAAGCCAATCTCAGCAGTTATTGTGTGTTGTCAAAAGGAATAGAAACCCAGATAGGCATTCTAAAATGTTATTTTGAGTTAGTACAAGATTTAAAAAGAAAGAAGAAACTATGTAACACCCTTATAATTTTCCCTTCATAAGTGAAAATATGGCAGTTACTTTCTTGAAGCAAGATTACCAAATCATAACCTATTGTGTATTTTGCTAAATCATTTTGAGCAACCGAACAGATTTTTCTTGCTTCTAAATGGATACGAAGAAATGTTTAACCCCCATTGTATTGCCACAAAGCCAGGCTGATCACCCTGGGAGGCCTGGGAGGTCTGAGCAGCTTTGGATTGGCTGTCAGGAGCAGGACTTTAACATTTTACTGCACATGGGCCAGCCACAGCAGGGTTCAATTGCCAGTGCTTTTATCTGCAGAAATGTGCTGGGATGGGCACTTTGTTGAAAATTTCCCTTTGCTACTGGAAGGAAATGGAAAGCACTAAGATAACTTCATTTGTAAGGTAATATCTGTGCTTGTTTATGTACTTTATGGGAAGTAATATTTGACAGTTCTGGGATCAGTTGATTTTTGTTCCTGCTCTCAGGTATCCTTTTAATGATTTGTTTAAAACTGAAGCCCAAATTAGAATTGTATTGTTATAATTGAATTGTAATGTTATAGGCGTATTCCACCTATAACAGCTTGTCTGAAGCTTGATATTCTCTGTTCATTGATTTGGTTTTATTTCATGTGCCATTGGTTAGTGGAGTTTGTTTCACGTAGCTTGTTTAACACTTAAAAGAAGAGCTTTGGCAGGGCATCTGACAGACATGGTTTGACTATTTTTAGTAGCAAAATGTGAACATTATGTAAAGAAAAATTAAGTGCTAGTATGTTTGTCATTAGGGTACATCTACAGCCGTGTTAAGGTGTAATTTTAATGCTTTTGTCATTCTTTGTGTGGATATTTGCTTTTAATGGTCTCACAGACCATTTTCATATTACCTTAAGACAATTTTCTAATTAGGCCATATTCTCCCTTGTTTTCTGCGTGCCTGATGTTTTTAAGGATATTATAACACTTTTTTGTGTGCAAAGTATAGCATAAACTTTACTCATGTGCCTTTTTTATTAAACGCAGAACCTATCGTCATTCCCTCTGCACTATCTTGAGAGTTTTCTTTAGTTTTTTTTTTTTTTATTGATTCTCCTGTGTTCCAGAGAGTTCAGTAGTCAAGAGGATGAGAAAAGGTGGATTAAGAGCACATTTTTTAAAAAAAATCATAATTGGATGTGTTAGCTTTAGCTCTTGAAATATCTTCAAAGACCGTCTGTAAGATTATATTCCGTGCTTCTCAGTTCTTTGAACCTCATAAAATGAAACATGGTGTGGTTATACCTAATGCAACCAAGCTAATATCTTGAAATGAAAGTTTTGCATCTTTAGAAACACCCCTTAAAATACTCTTTATCTGACTTTTATTACAGCGGACATGAAACAAGTGCATTAAAGGCACTCTGCTGTTTTCCTGGGAAAGATTTTCTATTTCTGTTCAGATTTTCCGTGAACAATAACAAAATCTGATGAAAGTCACCAGAAAAATAACTTACGTTTGTACATAGTGCTTTATAGTTTGCACTATTCGGTTCGATCATCTTAACCATCCTCTGCAAAGAGAGCAGGTCTTATTAGCCACATTTTAAAGATGAGATAAGTGATATTTAGAGAGACTAGCATGAGCAGCGTGCCTCAAGCTACCCAGCTAGAAATAGGCAGAGCTGAATTCCCACCCAGGCATTCGAACCAGTGCCCTTTCCAAAATGCTGTGTTGGCTCCATGTGCTGGATGTTTGCTTTAAAGATTAGACTGTTTGAACTAAGCCTCTTAATAGGAAGGCTCTGGCAACAGCTGGTGTTAGGTAGATTAAAAATAAAATCAAAGACTGTTTGGTTGGAAAGTAGAATAATCAAGAGAGTGAGGGAGAAGGGAGAAAGATACCAAAATAACCTAGTGCTGTTTAGAGGAGTGCAGGATAAGGGCAGCATGATACATGGGTTTTATGATTGCCTCTTTCCTTAAAAAGGGTTCCTATCCCTCAGGGCTGCTTTCCCTTGTCCCTGGTCTCTTTTGAGAAATTTGCTATGCATCATCACCACAGGCCACTGTGAATTATGAATAGAAATCTAGGGCACTTTCCCCAAACTTAATATCTATATTTCATGTCCAGAAAATAAAGGATCAAATCTGTAAACCTTCCCTTTATAATATATATGGCCTAGGTCTCATGTTTATTCACACAGTATTGAGAATAATATTTATTTCTGCTATTGAGTTACATTGACTTGTCATGTCTTCCTTCTTTTCATTCTCAATTTTCTTGCTCTTCAAATGACTATGTTTTTTAGTTTAACTCTGCTGCTTTGTCAACTCAGTTCTCTAAATTTCCTGATTATACTCTGATTTTCATGGTTTCTTTCCATTTTTCTCAGGAAATCTTACTAGAGATACTGTATTGTGTAATACTTAGCCTTACCCTGAAGTTCAAGTGAAAACTGAAATGCTTTTTGAACCCTGGCCCCAGTTGAAATACTTACTGCCATGTCACTGATATAAATAAGGTTGTAAGAATACTCTCTTACTTGGTTCTTTCTTCAGTATTCAAAACGTCTTTATAACTGGTAAATTCTTATTCACTTCAGTTGTCTTTGATAGCAGTGTACCTCTCAAACCAGTTCTGTTCATCCTGTTATATATGATTTTTTGAATCAAAAAATAGAATTATATGTATTATATGTATCTTTTTATATTAACTTTTTATGTCTTATTGAATACAAAATATGTGTAAATGTAGATTTACACATACATTTGATGATTTTTAAATTAACATTTATTAGTTTTTCTATTGAAGATTACAAAAAAAGTTTAAAATAATCACATACTCAGCACTCAGATACATTATTCTGAGTGATGATAAAAATATTCTAAAGATTTAAAGATTGACTAGTATATAAAACTATAAAATTGTATGTAAATATCTCCCCCTCAAATTATTTTCCCCAGGGTAAATGCTCTTATTCATCTTTTGTACATCTTGCCACAGATACGTTCTATGCATCTAGTGGCCAAAACTGATTTTTTCAAATATATGATTTCAAGTCAACTCTATTATCTGATCACTTTGTGAAATTAATTCACTAATTCAACAAATATTTGCTAATGCTCTGTGTTAGGTATTGTTCCTAGGCACAGGGGATACAGCATGAACAAAACAGACAAAAATCCCTGCTTTCATAAATCCTCCATTCTGGCACATGAGATTTAAAAAAAAAATGAATCAATAAGACATGCAGTAGGTTAGATAGTGGTTAAGTGTTAAGGAGAAAAATAAAGCAGAGAATGGAGGTGGGGCATCTGATGTAGGTTACCTTTTTTGACAAGGCAGCCAAAGAAGTCTCCAAAGGGATGACATAAAATAAAAGCCCTGATGATGATGGGGCAAGCAATGTAGATACTGGGAATAATTGAAGCAACAGATTGGAACTCCAAGATCCAGGAAGAAAAAAAAATCTTTTTTAAATGTCGAAAGGTAGGTTTTTTTAATGAGTTGCCCAAGATGAAGGAAAGAGAGATAATTCATTCAGAGTAGTAATGCCTTAATAAGGATCATATGCCACTTCATTTATAGAATGAAAGTTCTTATTCTTAATTATTCTGCAAATAAGGAAACCCAGATCACGAGTGAGATTACTTCCACCTACCTAGAGAAGACACTGTGGTAATCCGGGAACTTTCTGGTTACACATTTTTTGTCCTCCATTGGTTCTGAAGTTGCCAAACTTTTTTTTTTTTTCTAGATTAGTTGAAAAGACTAATGTGTTTTCTTTCTTTTCCCACAAGAGCCATTTCCAGAATCTTCCCTTTGAGTAGTAGCCCTTGCCACCACCTTTCTAGAGAACATGGAATTATGCTTGAATGCAGCCACCTCCTTTCTATTTGGTGAAGGGAGTGTCCATTCCTATTGTTTTTAAGTAATCAGGGCCTCAAGGTACATAGGTTTGCCTGGCACATGGTGTCTAATTACACTGGACATAGCTAAAGCTGAAAAAAAAGTACAGTATCAAATATTGCACAAACAGGAATTAAAAGTCAGTGAGCATTTCTTTGGCTACTGTGGAAATCAGAGCATATGGAAGCAGGTTGATAATTTGCTTCAAAATGGTTTTGTGTACAGCTATTGGGACTTAATTAACTCGAAATACAAACAGATTTTGTAGACATTATTGAAAGTGGAAGCTGTTGGGCTCATCCCAGTCTTCTAAACCTCATCGGGTTCCTCCTCACCACCCAGCCCCCAACTGGACAGGGAGGCTTCCACGTTGCCCTCATCCATTCTGTGATGCAGAGCCTGTTGAAGAAAAGCAGGTGTCTTTACTGAGAACTTCAAGAGAATCCTGTCAAGTCATTTGTGGTTTTGAAGCCCAGATTACTTGCTGATTTGACTACACCCAAATTTGGCATGTTTGAACCCTTTAAAAATTAGCCATTGTAACCCAGGGAGGGGAACATCACACACTGGAGCCTGTGGTTGCAGGGGGGTGGGAGTCTAGAGGAGGGATAACAGGGGGTGGGGGAATAGGGGAGGGGAAGCATTAGGAGAGGTACCTAAAGTAGATGATGGATAGGGTGATGGATGTGGCAAACCACCATGGCACGTGTATACCTGTGTGATAAACCTGCACTCTCTGCACATGTACCCCAGTGCTTAAAGTATAATAATATTAATAATAAAACACATTTAAAAATTATCCAGTGTGAAGACAAGCATTATTATTGACAGGGAGGAATTGGGAAGGAAAGCCTTTAAAGGGAAAAAATTTCCTTAGGGAATGAAGTAATTCGAGAAACCACAGCTAGATAGAGAGGAAGGGTGTGTTTAATAATTGAAAGCATGAAATTTTATGCATGCACCCCACAGGATCATGCCACTAACCTCTGCTTTGGACTGTTGTAAGAGCCTTTTATGTGACCTTCCTGTCTCAATCTTCCTCCCCTTCAGCCTATTCTCAACACAGCCTACTCCACCCTTCAAAACGGAAGTCAGGTCACATCACTCCCCTGCTCAGGACTCCTCCAGGGCTTCCCATTTCACTGAGTGAAAGCCAGAGGTCTTGCCCTGGATCATGTGGTGCCCCATTCCGTCTCTGACTTCATCTCCCACTGTTCTCCCGCTTGCTGCTCATCTCAGTCACCTGGCCTGCTTGCTATTCTAAGACAGGCAAAGAGATTCCTACCTTACGGGCTTTGGATTTGCCCAGAACTTTCACCCTACATGCAAGCGCTTTCCCAGTGGCTCTCACACTCACGGCACTCAAGTCTCTACTCAAATTACACCGTCCAACAAGGTTTCTTCCCTGACCATTGTACTTAAAATTGCAGCCCCTCTCCATTGTTGCACTCTGTTTTCTAACCATACTTGATTTTTTATAACCTAAAACACAATATTTGTATACTTATTTTAATTACTATTTATCTTCACCCACTAGAATATAAGCTATTGAGTGCAGGGATTTCTGCCTGTATTATTTAATACTATCTCCAGCACCTAGGACAGTGCCTGGTACATAGGACAGTGCCTGGTGCATAATAGGTACTCAGAAACTATTTGCCAAATAAGGAACGGCTAGTGCAAATTTAAGTGGGAAAAAGAACTTGCTTTCTCTAAGAGTAATAAAAGCCTGGACATTGCACAATAAAAATAAAATTCTTAAAATGAAAGAGATTTGGTGTACACACAGCTTATTACTTACAGGCATGTTTCCTGGGTGTGCTGGATAGTTGATTCAAAAGGATAGGCCTTGGATACCTTCAATTTCATGCTTAAATGCAAATGATGCTGGGAATTGCAATGAAAATGATGAAAAAAAGTGGAAACTGGTGGAATTAAAATTGGTTGTTTTGCTTCCAAAGTAACAATTTTCAAAGCAGAGGAATTGAATAGCAAATACATTAACAAAAACAATGTCTCTGAAAATGCAAACTTCATTCACATTCTGATCTGTGCAATTTTTCAAGCTCAGTGATCCAAGGTCAGAGGGCACTTGTATTAGCATAGACCTCGCTTTGTTAACTCACCTCTGACTAAAACCTCTGAATTCCAATGACAATAAAACCAAGCTCTCATAACACCGGTAACATTTATACAGCACTTAGGCAATTCCTAAATGAATTGTCCCCAGAGACCTTGAGAGATAGGTCAGGATTATTAACCCCATTTTGTACACAAAGAGGAAGTAATTTGCTTAATGTCATCTGGTAAGCTATTTAATTCATAATTTGATTGCTTTATTTATAATAATGGCTTGTATCATACAGGCCATGTTACATTAAAGATGGCCTCTTTAAATGGACAGCTTTATATTTGAACTTAACTATAGTTAGCAATCTGCAACTGATAATATTCCAGATCTCTTTAAGATCAGTGTTTCATGATCTTAAAATGGGAGACTGATTTAGAGAATTGAGTGATCGGAGACTCCCAAAGCCATTGTGATATTGATCAATGTTAGGCCACTCTCTTCAGATTTGACACTTTTGAGATATCTATAATGGCAGGCTTAGGTGTGATTGGGAAGCCTCCCAAACCATAATTTAAATCTTTTAGAATTCCATTGCCTTTTTTGTGCTCATAATGTTCCATTTGGTTCAAAAAATCAGTGTAACTATAACTGAAAATCAGTGGGTGCACAGACAACTAAGAACTAGAGACAAAGTCCTCGTTAGGAGGTCCAAGTCCCAACCAATAGGAAACGTGGGGTAAACATCACAGAAGCCACATCACAGTCGTATTTGGAACCCACTTAATTTTGTTTCTGTTGTGGTTCATTCCTTTTTCTTTCCAGAACAGTACTATGAAAAGACCTCAGATTCAGTTCAATGAACTTGTCAAATATTCAGGAAGTTGTGAGGAAATATAAAAGTGAGGGGACTACTTGTAAGTTCGTTCATGCCTGTATCAAGGGAAGACTAGAAAACTAGAACATCTAAAAAGAATTTTGAACCAAAAATGACTTGCCAGCTTTGAAAAAAAAAAAAAGAAAGAAGAAATGTCTAGTCTTTATCCAACTGTTTGGAAGTTTCTCAAAACCTCATCTCATTTCATCTTTATAATTAGATTTATTTACTGCCAACAGCAACAAAAAAAGATGCACAGCCAAATTATAATTTTAATTTTTTTAAAAAATTCTTTCTCTCCTTCCTTTTAAGGAAATGCATTTATTCTCCTTCACTGTTCCTGAATCTGATTTACTCTATTTTTATGCCTGTCTTTACATCTGGTTTATTATTTGTAACACCTGCTAGGATATGAGCTACAGTTTTTATACCAATGGCCAAATTAATTGGGCATATAAAATTTGTTCGGAAGAATTTTGCACATGAAATTTTTAAAAGATTTTGCATGCAGTTACATTAAAATTGGTCAGACCAAAGTGTAAATGGATACAGCAATAAAATTACTAGGTCTTAAATCGAACCAGATTAAAATGTAAAGTTAAGATCTTTGTGAACCTCTGTCTCAAAAACTGATGGTTGTAGAGGCCTCTTTGCAAGTAGGTCTTAGTTCCTAGGACTATAAAAATAAGGAGACTTTTGTAGGTGATATGGCTTGTATGTTTTGCTCCCCCTAAATCTCATGTTGAAATGTGATCCCCAGGGTTGGAGGTAGGTCCTAGTGGGAGATGTTTGGCTCATGGGGGTGGATCTGTCATAAATGTCTTGGTGCCTTCTTTGTGATAATGAATTACTGTGAGATCTGATTGTTTCAAAGCATCTGAGACCTACCCTACCCTCTCTCACTCACTATCTCGCCAGGTGACACACTGGTTCCTCTTCTTGTGCCATAATTGTAAGCTTCCTGTACAGCCTATAGAACCATGAGCCAAGAATAAACTTCTTTTCTTCATAAATTATCCAGTCTCAGGTATTCCTTTATAGCAACAGAAACAAACTAGTAGGTTATAACACAGTAGGTTATAATAAAACGTGGCTAAAGCATCCTAGGGGACATTTCTCTGGCTAAACACATTGCATTCTTAATGTAGTGCAAGCAGAAAAATGAGTTGACAGATTTTAATTGTATAAATGACAATTTGGTTAAAAGATGAATTATGTAAATTATATGAGCCAAACCTATACAACTTTTCTGAATTTGAATGATAGTCTAGAGCTGTACTGTGTTGTTTAGGGGTCACATTAGTTTACTGTGCAAGTGAAAGTTTGATGTTTCCTGTCCGTGTTTTTATCCAGAATCTGAAATGCACAGAAATGTCTGTCATGTACTTATCAAGTATTTACATCTTTGTAAATTAACATAGTGAGCAACCTGATTGTATGCAAAGCATAGAATTTTTCTTACTGCCTTATATATTTTCTCTTAGCACACAGTATTATGCTGGTCTGAATTATTTGCCCCACTCAACAGTATATATATTACATTGATCATCATATTTTAAGGGAAGAAATGTTGTACAGTGTTTGATTCTTTGTTCAAGTTCTTAGATATTAATTAAATTTGTACAGTTAGTTAAGTTTCTCTTGCCATTTTATGTGTCAATGAGACATGCCTAAGTAATCATATTTTATGAAGTTTAATATAATTTATTTAATTAAATAGTTTCCCAGTTTTGTTTTTAAAATACTCCCTTTTTTCCTTTTTTTTTGAGACAGAGTTTAGCTTTGTCACCCAGGCTGTAGTGCAGTGATGTGATTTTGGCTCACTGCCACCTCCACCTCCTAGTTCAAGTGATTCTTGTGCCTCAGACTCCCAAGTAGCTGTGATTATAGGTACCTGCCAGCACCCCTGGCTAATTTTTGTGTTTTCAGTAGAGACAGGGTTTCACCATGTTGTCCAGGCTGGTCTCAGACTCCTGACCTCAGGTGATCCACCCTGCTTGGCCTCCCAAAGTGCTGGGATTACAGGTGTGAGCCACCATGCCCAGCCTAAAATATTCACTTTTAAACAGTATTAATCAGGTGTGGGCAACTTAATTTACTAGGCTTGAAAAATCAAATTCAGATTCATTAGTAGATTATATCATAGGACCTTAAGAGACCTTTTTTTTGAGACAGAGTCTAGCTCTGTCCCCCAGGCTACAGTACAGTAGCTCACTGCTGCTCGACCTTCTCCTAGGCTCATGTAGTCCGTGCCTCAGCCTCTCAACTAAGTGGGACCAGAGGTGCATGCCACCATGCCCAGATGATTTATTTTTATTTTTATTTTTCATAGAGACAGGGTTTTCCTGTATTGCCCAGGCTGGTCTTGAACTCCTGGGCTCAAGCCATCCTCCTGCCTTAGCCTCCCATAGTGCTCAGATTACAGGCATGAGTCACTATCCCTGGCCCAAGAGACTATGTTTGATTAACACCAAGTAATTAAAAATTGGGGTGCTGTTAATAATTTTTTACCTTATTAATCTTTGGTATATTAAACACTATTAAAAAGTGTTTTTGTATAACTGTGTAGGAATATACTTGTAGTTCTTTCCTTCATTTTCAGTTGGTAGTTTTTAAATTGTTAGAGCAGTAAAATAAGTATTATTTCTGATCAAATCATTCCTCTTCTACCCTCAGCCTTCTTAAAATACATCACTGGCTTCCCATTGCCCTCAGGATAAAGGCTGAAAGAACTATCGGGCTCCGAGTGGCCAGGCCTCTCCCTGCTTTGCCAGCCTCATGAGACCTGTCTCCTTATCCCCTGGTTTGCCCCTTCTCTTTTTGTGCCCAATTAAATTGTACATTGGCATCAAAACTATCACGCATCATTCCTTCCCCAACCTCAGCTCGGTCATCATTTCCTTAGAAAAGTCTGACCTTGACAAAGCCAGTTTCCGTCACCACCCATTCTGGGAGCATCACACACCCCTGCCTTAACAACTTTTCAAAATTAGTATTTTTAGATCCATTTCCGTGATTATTCATTCAATATCTATCTTCTGCCATTGACCATAAGCTTCATGAGGCCAAGAAGAGTCTGGTTTTCTAAGGCTCTCACTTCTTTTTCAACTTTGTGTTTCTGGTGCTCAGCATAGAACTTGGCAAATGACAGGTGGTTAATAAATGTTTAGTATAATGAGGTGATAAATAAATGCTCTATGAGCGCAGGGATTTTTTCTATTCTGTTCATTACTGAATCCTTAGTGCCCAGAACAGTGCCTGAGCCATAGCAGTTGGTCACTAAATATTTGTTGAATAAATGAGTGCTTTCCTAACTTCTCAAGGACACAGAAAGTATTAATGGAGGAGTTTAGGGCATAAGTTGAATTGTTTTCCTACAGACATCCTATCTATTAACCTACAGAGTTGGAAGGAAGTTTATAGCCGTGTTTTCCTTTTTTATTATGGTAAAATATACATAGCACAAAATTTGAGATTTTGACAATTCTTAAGTGTACAGGTCAGTAGCATTAGGTACATTCACGTCGTTGTGTGACCATTACCATATCCATCTTAGAGAATTTTTCATCATCCCAGATTGAACCTCAATACCAATTAAATAATGAATCTTCATGTAGTTGTAGACTTCAGAACATTTTTTATTTGCCTTAGAATCTTTCTTCACACTTTCTATAGAAGTCTGATTTGTAAAATATATAAACATGAACTGCTTTTGCTTCCCAAATAGGGTTGTGTGCCTCAACTTCGTTTGTTTCATTCTACATCTCAGTAGGTGGCAACATCATCTGGAGGCTGTTCCAGGTCTAGGATGCCTAGGGGAGACTGGAATTCCCAGGGCCACACCACAGTACATCTGCTCACCCATGAGTGAAACCTTATTTTCTGTATTCAGAACCAGGGGTCATCTTTGTTTCCTCCTTCTCATCACCACCTTCTGTACACACACGTGCACGCATACACACACACACACTCACAGTCACTCTCCCAAGACTCTGAGCTGCTTGAGGATTGGAATCATGAGTTACTTATCTATATTCCAAGTGCTGTTTTGTGTTTGTTGACTGTGTTTTCCAGCCTGTGGATGAGAAACATTTCTGATGTTACTTTGAGAAAGGGAATTTAACAACCTCACAAAGCTGCATATTTCATTGTTTAACCATCATTATCTCAGAGACATTATTTCACCATGTTGACTATTGTGTGGCCTGGGACCACATGCATCAGAGACCCCTGAGGCTGCCTATTGGAAAAGTCAATTTCCAGGTCCTTCCTAAATCTGTAGAATCAGATTCTCTCAAAAACTCTATTTTCAATCTTCCCTATTCCCTCCTTCCTTCCCTCCTTCTCTCTCCCTCCTTCCCTCCTTCTCTCTCCCTTCCTCCCTTCCTTTCTTCCTTCTTCATTTCTCCTTCCTTCCTCCCTCCCTCCCTTTTCTCTCTTTCTTTTTCCTTCTTTCCTTCTTTTCTCCTTCCTTCCCTTCTTTTTTCTTTTCCTTTCTTTCTTTCTGTCTCTCTTTCTTCTCTCTCTCTTTCTCTCTCTCTCCCTCCCTCCCTCCCTCCCTCCCTCCTTTCCCCTTACCTCCCCTCAAGCTGGAGTGCAGTGGCACCATCTC
Organism: Saimiri boliviensis; assembly: GCF_048565385.1. NCBI lineage: Eukaryota > Metazoa > Chordata > Mammalia > Primates > Cebidae > Saimiri > Saimiri boliviensis. Next base: position 48,354,816 of record NC_133458.1, read on the forward strand.
AACTCACTGCAATCTCTGCCTCCTGGGTTCCAGTGATTCTCCTGCCTCAGCCTCCCTAGGAGCTGGGACTGCAGGTGCCTGCCACCACACCCAGCTAATTTTTGTATTTTTAGTAGAGATGGGCTTTCACTATATTGGCTATGCTGATCTCAAACTCCTGATCTCAAGTGATGCACCTGTCTCAACCTCTCAAAGTGCTGGAATTACAGGCAGGCATCAACCACCACACCTGACCTTGGTCTTCCCCATTTTCTTAGATATACTTTTACTTTTCAGCCATGACACAGGACCTTCTGTATTTGTTTTATGTTCAGTGAACTAGAAAAATAGTTTCTCACTATCTTCCATACAAAATTTTTAGAACCTTCATATATTAATTGACAGTTTAACTAGACTCCTTTGAGCTTTTTCTTCCCTAGGTGAAGTCAACACTGTTACTTTAACTGTTTCTATGAAGGACTTATTTAATACCCTTTAATCAGTTTTGCTCTGAATATACTCATATTTAAAATTAAATCTTCTCTTAGATTATAGACATAGAAAAAGAACCAGTGAGGACAAGATTTCATTTAAGGTTTCTGCTATGTTCACAGTATACTGACTCTATTAGATAGGGCAGAGCTAGCTATTCTAACAAACCCCCAAACTGGAAATGTCACACAATTAGAGTTCCCTCTCAGTGCATGTAACAGTTCACTGTCAGTGAGATAGACCATGAATGTGGAGGGAAGGCTCTCTACTTTTGACCCAAGCTGACAAAGGCCATGTCTTGCAACTTCTCAGGTTACACTAGCATTGACATACAGCCAGAAATGGAGAGATAGGAGGGGTAGGAAATTTTCTTCTTTTCTTCTTAAACATCTGAACAAAGAAGTGACACAGATTAGCTCTCTTAGACATTACAGTCATACCTAGACACAAGGGGAGCTGGAAATGTAGACCCTGGACAGGAGCTTCTTCCCCACTGCCACCTTATGTGACAGAAGGGGGCATGACTTTTTGTTAGACAGCTAGCCATTACTGCACACTGAACTTCTAGGTTTCTATTTATACTTTCATGAAACCGTGAGGTATACCAAGCACTAAACTCTCAGTCTGTTTTGTGCAACAGAGTAGTATAGACTAGGTAATTCATAAAGAAAATAAATGCATTTGGTTCATAGTTTGGAGGCAGAGAAGTCCAAGGTCAAGGACCTGCATCTGGTGAGGGCCTTCTTGCTACATCATCCCGTGGCAGAAGGCAGAGAGATGAGAGAGGGCAAGGGAGGGTGTACATGAAAGCAAGAGGAGGAGGAAAAAACTCACTTTTATAATAAATCCACTCTTGTAATAACAAACCAACTCCCACAATATTGACGTGAATCCATGCATGAGGGCAAAGCTCTCATATGAATTTTTTTTTTTTTTTTTTTTTTTTTTTTTGGAGACAGAGTCTTGCTCTGTCGCCAGGCACCAGGCTGGAGTGCAGTGGTGCAATCTTGGCTCACTGCAACCTCCGCCTCCTGGGTTCAAGCAATTCTCCTGCTTCAGCTTCCTAAGTAGCTGGGACTACAGGCGTATGCCACCACGCCCAGCTAATTTTTGAATTTTCAGTAGAGACGGGGTTTCACCATGTTGGCTGGGATGGTCTCAATCTCTTGACCTCGTGATCCACAGTGTCCCGAAGTGCTGGGATTACAGGTGTGAGCCACCACGCCCGGCCCTCATATGAATTTTGTAAAGTATATTCAAACCATAGCAACTGTGTGCCATGGAAGTCTACAATCATGTATATGACAACATGGTTTCCAGCACACTGACAGTAAGGTGATGTATATCCAACATGCCCTCTATCAGTGTAATTTGCTTACTATTAGATGTTTGCATCAGTCTACAAGATTGCAAATCATAGTGTCACTTGAGACAGTCAGATGCTTCTGTGAGTGATCAGTCTACAGTCTTCAAGGACCAATGTGTTAATTTCTCTGAAAGGTAAAGCATGGTCCACAAGTTGCTTACTAGGATGGATCCCTTCTTGCTCCTCCCCAACTTTTACAAGGTGTATAACATGGGGTCAGTCCAAAATCCCAAAAAGCTTTGTCTTGCAGGAGGAGGCTGAATTTGGTGCTAAATGTGGAGCCAGAAGCCAGGGCTGTGTGTTCCCAGGAGCCCAGCCACCTAGGTTGTGGTCGAGAGAAGGCCCTCTGGTTGCCATCTGGCAGAGCTATAGTTGGAGAACCTGCTTTATCTCAGACCATACTCTCTGCTTTTTGGAATGTATTTTGTTTCATAGGCTGCTGTAATGGGAGAACTGGGTTTCAAGATGATTTTGGCTTCCAGCCATGTCAAGCTGAATTAACTGCTGGATGACAGGCATACCCTAGAGAAACCAAAGATAAATGCCAGTTTTAACAAGGTGGTTTTTAAAATTCTTTTCTCTGCAGTTAACTATGAATAGAACCCAAATTCAGTCCAAGGATCTTATCAAAGGCAGGAAATTAAGGGGGGAAAAAAAAGAGTTTGGGATTAGTATGATTTTACTGCTAGTCAAATTCCTGTTAAGACCAAAGATTAAATATAAATTTATAAATTACTGTCATTTTATGGTGATTAACGTCAAAAAGGTTTTGCATGTTGCACAAATACATACTTGTGCAAATACATAAATATGTTCTTGCATATAAAGTTTTCAGAATTGATGTTCTGAAAACTATTTCCCAGCTGTATTCATTTTGAAGAGTGTAAACAGGAAATAATTGTTATAATTGAAAACAGAATTGACTGGAGGTGGGGTCAAAAAGGCTTGATATTTTAATGTAATCCAACCTTTATTGTATTATTAAGGAGGCCGTTTTTTAGAAATCAGCCTCACAAGAACCAGAGAGTAGACATTTCTAACATCCTTACAGTTATATCAGAAAGTATAAGCCAAATGAGATTTTGCAAGTTTTTGCTTGCTGATATGTTTTACCTAATACTGCTTGTAGTAGCAGATTTTCAGTTGTATTGAATGTTATGATTTCTCATTTTAAAACCAAACAACCCTCTCTCTGCCAAAGAAGTCCTGAAAAAAATGTACCCCAATCCATAGCAATTTACTTTGGAGCAGTTAGGAAGTTTATTATTCTATTTTTCTGTGAGTGACTAAGGCAAGTATTCACTTTTTAGAATTATTGACTTTTTAATGTTATATGCTATTGAATGACTATTATTGTAATTGGTTTGTTATATGTACTGTGGCCTTTGGGTTTCTTACATTTTTCACATAGATGTTATTTGTCTTTTCTGAAGGCTACTTTAAAAATACATCAAATCTTATCTTGACCTTTTGACTTAGGACTGGTTTTATTTAATAGGATAAGTTGATTGCATTTTGATTAAAAAATTAAATTGTTACTTGGTTATTGGAAAAATAGTCCCTAGCAATGATGTATTACCCTATTCTCTTGACCTAAATGGGTTCTGGGATGATGAAAGCCCATTGACACATTTGTCAAAACAAGAATAATGAATGCAACAAAAGTCATTTCCTGGAAATGTTTGGCATAATTGCCGACATGGTAATACGATTAATACAGTCTTTTGGTGGTCTTTGCAAAACCTTCAGGGTTTAAATCACCATGAAGAAGTTAAAAATGTAGCAATGCCCTATCAATAATACACATAAGCAAGGATGAAATAGTTTTTCCACATGATGCCATGGAACTATGTTGTGCAAAATTACATATATGTGCTTTTTAGAGCTTTTTGCTCTGAATTGGATTATGCTAAAAACTATTAAAACTTAGGAATCCATCAGTATGTGGACCTGAGATTCCTCATGGTAGGAAGCAGGAAATATTTATCTTTTATTATTTTTTTCTTGTTTAGATTTATCCAGTGAATGGGAAGATACATATTAAGTGCTCAATATAAGTTTGCTGAATTGAGTTGTTATTGTAGTTATCTCTTCCAATTCTTATAGATGCTGTCCTACACAACTCTAGGTTGTTTTTTTTTTTTAAGTGAAAACTGAATATTATTATAAAGTTGGTTCCAATTCCAAGGAAAAATCACAAACCTCCACAATATTAATATTTTGTCCAGATAAAATGTCATTGCTTCACAGGCAATGAAAATCTATTAAGGGTGGTTTTATAGGTAATTAACAATGGTGGTTTTCTTTTTTTGCAACTTAATGCAGGGAATATTTTATAACACATAAATAAGCAAAAACAGTTGAGATTATTAAGCATCTTTTTTTAAATTAACTGAATAATTTTGCAATTCATAGTTGTCCTAATATTTGAGTGCAGTCCAGAGTTTCTTAATTGACACTTGTTTCACTTCTCTGAAGAGTCTTTCAGGGGTTGATAGTATGACTTCTGTTCCAGAAATTCAAAGTTCAAAAAGACACAAATCCTCCCTTAGAAACCTTGGGTGTCACTGAATCGGTTGTTTAAAAAAATGAAACTTAATATGATCAGCTGTGATTGTTCTACTCCCCGTCCCTCCTCTCTTTCTCTGGCTGATTCTCAGCTGGAGTATTTGCAAAGGAAGCACCGAGGCTGACTGCAGGCGAGTTGGAGATTGCAGAGCTTGGGAGCTGTCCACCGCTGAGCTTTTGTCACAGCCCAGGTGGAACTTGCCCCTCAGATCTTGGCTGTTCCCAGCTTCTCTTTATGACCCTCGTTGAAAACTTGGGGCCTTTCAAACATAACCTAAAAAATTCCTATGCTACCAAATAAAAAAATCTAAATAATAGTAAGCCCATAGCAAAAAGTATTTTATCCACACTGTATAGATATATTACAAAAACCACTTTCTTTCTGTAAACTGTAAAGAGGAATCAGACATGACTCTCGAGACTGGAATCCATTTAATGGGATGTCCACCAGAGTTCTGGTCAGTTCTCTGCTGTCACTTTTGATCGAAGCCAGCAGAGATATGTTTTAGTAAATCAAGTCATAATTTGTCTTCCTTGCAGGGCTCTCTCTTTAATTGTGTTTCCCATCAGGGAGTCAGTTGGAGTTAATGTATTGACAGTCTGCTGTGATTGATGACAATCAATGTCTTGTTAACATTTCCCCCACACCTTAACCCACAGAGCAATGCTAAGAAGACCTTTGGTTTGAAGAATTAAAAGGAAGAACAACTTCTTCAGATAAGAAGAGCTTCTTCAAAGGTAAGAGTTTGTCTTCTTAAAACATTTGAATTCATAGTCAAAGATGAGAATTGTAATATTAAATAATGTGATTGTGTAATATTATTGCCATATTTAATACTTTTCAATTCAGAGAGTATAATAAGAGTAGAAACATAGATGCAAAAACATTAATCTTACCAGTGTCAAAGAAGATAGATCAAATACATAGGCAAGAAAACCAGCCCTCATGTCCTTTCACAGTAATAAGATTTTTGTTTTACTAAATCATGAATCACAAAACCCAGAAAATAGAGAGTGGAGGAAAAACACTCCTAGTAAAAATGTTTCTAAAGGAACTAAAGATTAAAAATTAGAGGAAATCATTTACAAGAAAATAATTTTCTTTTTGATTCAGTTATATATCAAAAGTCTCCTGAGAGTTATACCATCCATTAATGATTTTTCTTGTCTCACAGTGGAGTCCAAAGAATAAAAAATCTCTTTTGAAAGTTTAAATGTGCTTTCCACTTTGTATATTCCTTCCCCATTTCTTATTTCCTACTTTGTTGTCCACCCTATTCCTACTTATGCCATTCCACTTTCTCAGGCCTAGAAGGGACCCTGTTAGGCCTGTGGGGCCTTGTGAAAGGCCATCTATTATAGTAGCGAATTTGATGAAAAATAATCTTACTTGAAGATCTGGAACACAGTTCAGAGAACTGTATCTCAACCAATAATAGCTTTTTTAAGGAATTATGAGAGCACGATTGTTCAGACATTTAGTTCTTTACCTTGTTGATTTCATTTAACAAATGAACTCATGGATTTTAGTTAAGGAAAAAAGATTGTATACAAGATTTTGAGATAGTAAAATCCTTTGAGTCTTTTGTCCCTCATTCTCGAGAATTTTTAGGTCGATCCATAGAGATGTCCTTTTGTAATTGAGAGGAAATGATTCATGCCTCAGCTGAATTTGCTTCCATTGTGTTGTATTGAAACTTACTTCATATGACTAGTTCTTACAGTGTTTCAAAATACCATCAGAAATCCCCAAATTAGTAGCCTGGAAACTAAGAATGTGGCTTTGTAAATCAAATAGCACAAATTTTGTTTGGCTTCAACAGTCCCTGGAAAGTGAAAATTATAGCAAAGACTAGCAAAATCGGTGTTAGGTAATTATGACCAATACCAAAACAGCCTTAATTTTGTACAAATGGCCCTTTTAAGAGAAAGAGCCATTTGTTTGATTGCTCCCTTTGTTTGATGCAAAATGCCCTGTTTTATAAAGTTTTTATGTACCCCTCTCCTCTACAAGTGTCCTTATTTCATAAAGAACACCTGCAAGGTAAGGCAATATGATAAGTACCATCCATCTGACAGGGACATATACCCGATTACAGTTGTTAGAAACTAGGAGTTACTCATAGTGGTGTTAAGTATGGTGGCTTACCAATGCACTAGTAGTATCAGCAGTAAGGTATGGCAGATTCTTCCATAGGTAATATATTGTGTGATATCTATGTGGTAATAAGACACTGAGGGTGGGAGTTTATTTGTAAAACTGGTGTTTTCTGGTGAGCAGGAAAAACAGTGGTCACCGTGAAGAAGTCCATGTTGCCCTTTTAAGGTGGCAACATTGGACTCAACAGCAGATGCTTTCCCACTTCCTAGCCCACTCTCAGGTAGTTCTAAGGGAGTTTTTTTCTGGCTGGATCCACTATTTTCTCTTTCTTCCATTATGTGAAGGGTATTTGATTGAAAAATCCCTGTCTTGTAGAACAACAAGTGAAAAGGCTCGATTCTTCTTTTCTCAATACACACTTCTTGTTGATCTTTCTGGCTAGCCTTTTGTTAATTGGCTAAGAGAGCTTTTAGTTGTCTGTGAGAGCCACTAAAATACCTCATTTTATGGTTTTGTGAATGATTTCATCTTGTCAAAACTAAATACTGAGAGTCTTCCCAATTTGTCTCTCTGGACTTACAAAGACTGGCTGAAACTTCCCAAAATTCTAAAGCACACTTATACTCAGAATGTCCCAAGGCTCTTCAAGTATTTGGCCTCTGAGATCAGAATAGCTAAGGTTTTTTTTTCATAGCTACTTAGAGTTTTCAGTAGTTTTTCCCACATTCACTGGTTTGCTGTGGTATTCAACAAAATAGGTGCAGCCACAATTGTGCACTGTGGTTTGCAAACTCTCAGGCCCATTCCACATCCTTCTCTTTGGGAAGTGCCCTCTATCTGCCCTTATCCAGTGTCACACAAAAAAAACTGCTCACATTTCCCATTAACTCTAATGTGTACGTTCTCCCCCTGGGACATCTGACTTCTACCTGGGTTGAAAACCTTGAGCTAAAATGCAAGGCTGCTAGTGGTGGCATTTTGATAATCAACCAGAGTGAGGAGAAAGGATGCCTCTGAAATCACTTCATAAAATGAATTTTCTGCTGGCCACATTTGTGTTAAGTTTGGTCCTGGTAGTAACCACGAGGAGTCTGAGGAAGAAGTATGCCCAGGCAGTGTTCCCATTTGGCAACCTGTGTGTGAAGAATAACCTGACAGAGCGTTGGAGTTACCTGCTGACTGTTGTGGCTGATGACTTGAAAGTTGTTCTTTCCCTTGGACTTTAAAATGCTGAGTTGTTAAAGTTATGTATACATCTTAGAAGAAGGGTAGTTATATTCTGAATAGACAATAGTAAAACTGGTAAGAGTAAAAAGACTTTTATAATTAAATTGATTTGTAAACGTAAACCTGTATTTTATTACAAAGTCCTGATGGTTATACAATTTTAGTACTATTTATTTATTTATATTTCTTTCTTTCTTGAGATGGAGTCTCACTTGTCACCCAGCTTGGAGTGCAGTGGCACGATCTTGGCTCACTGCAACCTCCACCTCCTGTATTCAAGTGATTCTTGTGCCTCAGCCTCCTGAGTAGCTAGAATTACAGGTGCATATCACCATGCCTGGCTATTTTTTGTATTTTTAATAGAGACAGGGTTTTGCCATGTTGGCCAGGCTGGTCTTGAGCTCCTGGCCTCAAGTGATCTGCCCACCTTGGACTCCCAAAATGCTGGGATTACAGGCATGAGCCATGCCTGGCCAATTTTTAATTCAATTTAACAATAAGGACACACATCAAAATTTTGTCATACAGGATCATTTTAAAGCAGAGAAATTTTATCTCGTTACTTGATACCAGTCAAATCAAGAAGACACACAGCACCCTTAAAAAGAATACTTGCCCTGTGAAACTAAAGATAAAAATCTCATGAATAAAGCAGTTACCCTGGGAAGCATAGAACTTACAGAAATCAAGACAGGGATTAACTCCAAGTAAACTCTTTATTGTTTTATACCAGTAAAGTTTGATTCGATATGTAGTCATCTGGAAAACTAGAACCATCTTTTCTTATACATATTAACTTCCTCTCTCTTCACTGTGATATAGCATGAAGGCAAGACATAAATTTCAACTAAATGGCATCTCTTGAAACGTTAGCATACTTGGACAGTCTCTCTATTGTGATTGTGATGAACTTTTTACTGAATGACTACTCACCACTGAAATGCAGCATTCCTGGAAGCTGAATGACAGTGCAGTGAAGAACATTCTGTTCTTTCAACCCAGGTGACTGCCCAGCTTTCCATTTCCATGTGGAGTCTGGGCAATGCCCTGTGTCCGGGGGTCAGATGGAAGCATATTAAGTCCTATGTACAACATTCCTTTAGGGAGGGTGAATTATACGTTTCCTGATGTTTATCTCTGAGTCTTATTGGTATCCATGATTGAGATGCCTTTATTGATTAGGCATCTCATTTCTGCCCTTTGCATACTGTTCTCATTATTCTTATGGGACACAGCCATTTTTCTCTGGACACCTCACCTTATCCCCCTTCTCACCATTCCCACCACTTTTGGCTGCTCAGTTTGATAGCTGTTTCCCAAGGCTCAGAAAGAGCACTTGAAATGTTTTTGAAAAAAGCCATCAGCATTTTCTCTTGGGAGATAGTTGGATAAGGATAATGCAATGGTGACACAGTGATGGAGACAGTGGCATTATGTTTTTGTGGCAGTAATAATTGGTGCTACTAGTCAATAGCAGGAATCCTGCAACTTCTATGTGTTCCTCCCTCTCCTCCCACTGGAATCTACTGGGAAGAAATATCTGGTTTGAAATTGGAAAGAAGAAAACTGCCTGAGTTACTCCAGTACAGGAAATGTAGAGCACTTAGCATTTAAACACCAAAGGGCTAATGGGGTGAGCTTGGCAAATAGCCTCTTTCATATAGTTACTGGATCTGATTTGTTTTCCTTGCTGTACTTTTGACTTGTAGTTCTTAACTGTTTTCTAGGATTATTAGAATCAAAGCTCATGATGAAATGAAGCTAGATCATGAGGCATAGACTTAATTTTGAGGTTCACTGAAATGACCACAACAGTACCACAAAAAGGCAGGGGGCACTGCCTGTGGTTCTTGTTTCCAGCAAGTACAACCTCTATTAAAATGATTCTCCCTCTGAGAGGAAGCTTATTCTGAATGATAGTTATAAATGGCCTTCCTTATTCATTCAGAGTTAAAATCTTTATACTCAGCATTCTTATCACCAAAATCATAATTTATTAAACTTCAGTTGTGTACCATAACATACTGGGTGAGATATTCTGTGTATTAACAATTAGAAGTGAGACACAGCAGGAATACTGGAAGGCCTCACGTGTTGAGGTCCACATGGTACTCTGTACAAAGGTAGACATGGTGCCTAGGTTCTGCAGGTATTTTATCATGTCTCTTCCTTCCAGCATCTGGACATTTCATCCCTGGCTGCTTTTGGAGGGAGTTGAATCCTGACAGGAGGGTTATCTAGGGAACTACCCAGGAGGAAAATGAAACCCAGTGTGGAGCAGGAGGCCAGGACCAGGCCCCTGCTGGTAATGCAGTATGTTGCTGTCACAACTGACTGCATACACAAATAGATGCTTGAATTTTTTTTTTTTTTTTGCTTTGCTTTGTTTTCTTTTATTTTGCCTTTCATGACAGCATTCATTTTGTAAGGCAAAGAAAAAAACCTCTTGGATGGATTTAAGTTTTCATATCTGCAGAAGGCATTTCTACAGCTATTGTCAAACTTAGCTGGTCTGTAAAGAGTCTTTGTTTCTGGTTGACTGTTGGAGAAAGCAAGTTCATAAACTACCACGAATAACAGGAGAGAATGATTTCTATTGAAAGAGTAGAGTAGAGTAGGATATGGTGCATGGAGCCAGTCCTGAAAAGGGTTTTGTTTCTTGCAGCATGGTGGAAATTCACATTCAGATTGCTGCTCTGTGTTCTTTAGCATGCTACAGTGAAACAATGGGCATGCCAGCCGTTGTAGCAGTGTTGATTAATGCATTCCTTGAATGTGTTGATTAATGTGTTCCTGGGATGCCTCCTTAAGCCGCCACTGCACCTGAGGTGTGTCGGATGTGCCTTCTCCCCGGCTGCTGCTTCGCTCACATGAGCCCTTTTGCACACGGGTCTTTTGTGTGAATATTTCACACCAGTGCCTTTATGAATAAAACTACAGACCCAGCAGACTTTTTACAGACATATTATCCTCTGATGAAAGTGTCTACATTATAATCTAGTTGGGACTCTATACACTGTGATATTCATAGGAGGAATGCTCTTCTAATAAACACAAGTGGCATGGCTTAGTGCATCTCTTTGTCCTTTGCATAATCCCACCCAGGAATTCATTTTTGTTCTTCTCAAAAGTTTTGTAAAGAAATCAAGCTGAAATACTTATGGGGCACAGCTTACCCTTGAATAAGATGGGAAGAGCTGTATAAATGGATTGCCCATTAGACACTTGGAGCACTTGAAGGCTCGATTGGAAACCCACTCCTTTCAGGCCAGCCAGGGTAATTCTGTTTCCACTCTGCTTCATTCCAGGTTGTGACTTTTCCTGCTGTATTCTGAATTCTCATTAAATGACATGTTTTTTCATAGCATGTTTTCAGAAGGACATACCTTGATATGGTTCTACCTAACTAATGATTTGAAAAAGATGAGTGGGAGGTTTTTTGTTTAGTATGTTTTACTTGTAATTTCAGACATAAGAACTCTACTGCTACTTTAAAAACTTTCTGACATTTTATTTCTCAGCAAGAAGACAAAAAAGATTAGAAAGCCATGTTCTAAAATGATATGAGAGGGTCCACGCATAGAAGAAATGGCCCAGTGCTGCTGAGGTGATGGCATTGCCTGCTGTGCTTTGCCGCTCACACTATAGTATTTTAACAGAGGAAACCATCCGTGCTAGTCAGAAAAATCACATTTAACATTGGGCAAAGCAAACAAATTCATCTTCAATAAAAGGGAATTTTTATATAATAAAAATTATTGTATGAAGCCGTTTTATAAAGAAGTGGTAAAGTCTACAATGTTTTTTGCTATTATATCTTGGCATGAAATTAATGGTGAAGGATGACATTCTGATATTTTTAAGAATAAGACTTCAACTTGGATTCTTTATTCTTTTTAACACATATCAGTGGCAAGACTATTTAAAGATCTGCTTTGAGATTCACAGAATGTATAACTTATGTTATTCAAGTAATAATAATTAACCCAAAATTTACTATTATTTTTAAATGGTTATTTATATCCATCTCACAGATAGTAGTTGTGGAAAATGGAAAATATTGAATTATTTCTGTGGCATTTGCATACATAAATTTCTCTTTTGGAACTGGAGGTACACAGAATATGTTTAAATTATTTTAATACATGTTTGATTTGGAAGCTTATATTGGAAGCACTAATGTTATTTGAATTGTATTAGTCTTCAAATAACTTTAATTATATGATATACTTAAAAACAAAATGTACCGAAAAAGTATCTAAGAGGGAGTGTATAATTAGACATGCATTTTCTTGGTTTGCCTTGAATTCTGCAAGAATTGAAGGGGTAAACAAAGAGAAGCAGTGAGCACGATTAATCTGGTTTTCTGCAAAGCTTTTGATACTGTACTGAATAAAGCTGCTGACAGAAGCTGTTAGTGTGGTGAAGGAAAGGCCATAGGAGGAACAGGTTATGAAAGGAGAGAATGGAAGGCAGAGGACAGTCCCATGTGGAGAAGCACAGGGGAAATGGCTTCTGCACTTTTCTGTTTATTTACTTTTGTCAAAAAGCACAGAGAAGATGCTGTAATGTAGTTTCTTAGATGGCTTTGTTCCTTCGGGCAGAAAACTGAGAAGGAACTTGACAAATATGACCAGACAAAAGAAGCATATTTAAATGATTCAAATGACCTAGGAAATATATATGTGTTCCAAGTGTCCTGCAAAATACTTCTTTATTATGTATGATTTCCCTCTTATTGAGAATCCAACTATAGATATTCTTTAATGCAAAAACAGTCTTCAAATTGATTTGGTTTACAAAATAGTAAGTTACTTGACTGGGATATGGTTTGCTTTTTTGTTTTTTGTTTGTTTTTGATACGGAGTGTCACTCTGTTGCCAGGCTGGAAGTACAGTGGCACGATCTCGGCTCTCTGAAACCTCTGTCTCCTGGGTTCAGGAGATTCCCCTGCCTCAGCCTCCTGACTAGCTGGGACTACAGGCGTGTGCCACCATGCCTGGCTATTTTTTTATTTTATTTTAATAGAGGCGGGGTTTCACCATGCTGGCCAGGATGGTCTCGAACTCCTGACTTTGTGATCCACCCACCTCAGCCTCCCAAAGTACTGGGATTACAGGCATGAGCCACTGCGCCCGGCCTGACTGGGATATGTTTTTAAAGGTATGTGAAAAGCTTTCGTGCCATAGAGGAGTAGGAAAAATAAATATATTCTACCCAAACCAGAAGTCATCCCTAAGGAAAACATACCCTAATTTTCCCCTGGGTCTTCTCATGTGCTACTGATGGTTGTTGATAACCCAGAACAGGTTTATGGTAGATTGATAGACATTTTTGTTTTCCTGAAGGAAGACTTTAGATATTAGCATTTTTCTTCTGTAGATTAATCTCCAAGTTCAGCAAGGAGGTAGACTTCAAATACCTGCATTATGATAGGTTTCTTGATTCTGTCCAAATTATTTTTTCTTGTAATGTAACTGCCTTGGTCCATTAAGTGAGCCAATATTTAGGGCATAGAAAGACCTTTGTTAGAAAGAGTACACAATTGCAAGCCTTTCTTATATAAAACAGATTTCCCTCAGTTATGAGTCAAATGTGGTTCCTCATAAGAAGCATGTTCAGCTGCACGCGGTGGCTCATGCCTGTAATCCCAGCTACTCAGGCGGCTAAGGCAGGAGAATTCCTTGAAACTGAGAAGCGGAGGTTGCAGTGAGACAAGATTGCACCACTGCACTCCAGCCTGGGTGACAGAATGAGACTCTGTCTCAGAAAAAAACAAAACAAAACAAAAAAACCATTTTCAGTCACCATTGAATGAGTGGCAGGAACATTGTTTATAGTTGAACCTAGAACCTCAATATTTTATTGATAATAAATCAGAGTTTATTCTGAAGTCATTTGGGTTTCATCGATACAAATAAAATACTAATTCATGGAACCTACATGGAATGCCTGCCTGGTGGCCATCTTCATTAACAATCATTATCTATAGCTTCTTATGAATAGGGAACTGTGAGAGGTGCTAAAAATACAAAAAAAGCCAAATACAGCTCTTGCTCTTCAGGGACTCACACTCATTCCATTGTGTATGTATAAATTGACTCTTCATATTCACACATATGTACATCAAAAAAGCACTGAGGAGCACTGATGGTTAAATATGTGGCAGAGGCCAAACGTGTTCTAGGAGTTCAAAAGAGTGGTGACCACCAGGCACTGGGAGACTAACCAAGGTTTATGACTTTGTCTCAAACTGGTTGTCTCTTAACTGATCATTAAGGAAGAATGATTCTAAAAGTGGTCTAGAAAAATTAAAAAGAGTAGAAATTACAGTGGGGAAAATCACCATGTCTTGAGCAGGGAGGGAGATAAGCATGGTATTTGCATGGTAAAAGAAGAAATTAGTAAACCAGTTTAAAGCAGCAAGTAGACCTAAGGAATGATTGAAAGTACTTTTGAAGAGGTGTTTGTTTCTTCCCCTTTTCTTCGTGAATGGATAATCAGCTATACATTCATTCAGAAGTGAGCTACTGTGCTTCAGACATTTCTAAAGAGTAGCAAGTAAGCTATACATGAAGTATATACAGCACGATAATTGCAATATGGTGTAATTAGTATAAAATATGAATATATACAAACATACACGTATATGTACACAATACATATACATATAAGATAATAAGTTACTTAATTGAGATATGGTGGTTTTTTTTTTTTTTTTGAGACAGTGTCTCGTTCTCTCTTCAGGCGGGGAGTCAGTGGCGTGATCTTGGCTCTCTGCAACTTCCGTCTCCTGACTTCAAGTGATTCCCCTGCCTCAGCCTCCTGAATAGCTAGGACTACAGGCGTGTGCCACCATGCCTGGCTAATTTTTAATTAATAAGTTATATATATATTTATATATATATATTATGTATGTTATATGTTATATACATATTATATATGTGTATCTTACGTGTATATGTATTAAATACATGTAAAGGTATAATAGTAATATAAAGATAAATGTAGCAACTCTGCATGGTGGCATCAGGAAAGTCCTTGAGAAAGAACATGAAACATGGGTGGACATCCCCCAGACAGACATGGAGAAGGATATTCCAGGCTCTGGGAGAGCAGAGGTCAAGTAGATCCTACATGAAGCCATATACTCCAAGTGCCTTGGTATATGATTGAAGGTGGAGAAGTTGGAGGTGCTGTGAAGATAGGTTGCAGAGATCACCTGTGGCAAGGAATTTGGGATAGATTATGGGATTCCACTTAAGGATTTTGAGTACAGGAGTCATGTGATCATATCTGAGTTCAGAACAGACAGCCCAGCAGCTATATGTAGCATAGATTGGAGTACTGGTGAAATCAGAAGCTGGAAACCAGTAGGAGGCCAGAGATAAGAGGCAATAGAGCCTGGGCCACTGTCCTAGCAGAGGAGCTGAAGAGAAGGAGAGAGTTCATAGTATATTTGCCAATTGAGAATGAAGAATAAGGAAGAGCAAGACCTGATCGCCCCCAATAGAGACAGGACAGATGGATGGGGTGATACTGACCAGAATAGAAAATGAAGCAGAACAGCTAGCCACCGTGGCTCATGCCTGTAATCCCAGCACTTTGGGAGGTTGAAGCGGGTGTATCACTTGAGGTCAGGAGCTTGAGGCCATGCTGGCCAACATGGTGAAACCATCTCTACTAAAAATACAGAAATTTCCTGGGTGTGGTGGTGCATATCTGTAATCCCAGCTACTAGGGAGGCTGAGGTGTGAGACTTGCTTGAATCCAGGAGGCGGAGTTTATAGAGAAGGCACCACTGCACTCCAGCCTGGGCTGCAGAGTGATACTTTGTCTCAAAAAAAGTAAAAAATAAAATGCAGCAGAAGAGCTGCTTTTGAGAGAAAGACAGAGAGGACCGTGATGAATCTGTTGTTTAAAATATGTCTAATTGTGAATATAATATACTGAGTTTAAATTATATTCTGTTATGAACTCATTACGTTCTTGAGTGAGAAGTTATATATGCCCAACATTGTTTTGAGAAGGTTAATTTGGCATCCATATTTTAGGAAAATTTGGTGAAAGAACATAGAAGATGAGAAAAGCATATAGGAAATTATTGCTTTGCTGGAAATATTTGTATTGCGTTCCCAAAACTAGAGGCGAGGCTGTGGGAATGGTAGGCAGAGATGCTGGAAGTCAAGCAAGTTGCCTCTTGAGGAGGACAGTAGCTCCTTGCCTTCTGTCATTTTGTTTAAATTTACCCAGAACTTTCGTTCCATTATTCTGTGAATGCAATCTTAGTTGAGACATATTTGTTCTCAGTTGGACATCTTAATTGGAACTCAGAAAACAGGGTTGGCAGTGGTGCTAACCGGTCATCCCAGTTTGTCCTGAGATTTAGTGTACGTTTTTGAAGAAGGGGGGTGGTTTCTCGGAGACCCCATGCAAGCTGAATTAATGCCATCAGTCATCTCCAAGAGAACTAGCTATAGAAACCAAAAGGTCAAAAACTCATATTAACTGAGAGACCTAGAATGTGCACAATTCAGACTGAAATGATTGTCTCAAAGAGGGATCTGAATGAAGAAAATTTTGCCAAGGGCAAAAATAAAGGAAAACATAGCATTCCCAAGGGTCACTGGAAACATTTCTTGAAGCAATAACATGGAACAATATGTCATTATTACTAAGCAGACAAATTTGAGTCAAATATATGGGGAAAGAGCTGCATTGTTTTGTTGTTGATATTATTGTGTGTGGTTTTGTTTGTTTGTACTTTGGTCACTATTCAGAAAGGGTGATCAGTTAGACATAGGCCAAATGTTTGAGGCGGCATTTTTGTGAAACATTTCCCTCTTAATAATTATTTCATGTTGATTATGAGGAAAGGCATTTAACCCTAAAGCATGTACAAACCTGAATAGCAAGTCTCAGAAATAGTGTTCTAAAGTGATGCATTGGACTCAGAGGGAGTTTGTATGTACTTAATCACAAATTTGCCGTAATTAACGCACCAAATCATACTTTTAAATGGCCAAATAATTTATATTCATAAATTTTTCATTTTGAGCCCCTGGATATTTTTAATCAAAACCCATATCACTATCCATTCATCTTCCAGTCAAACAAATGGAAAAGAACCATATTTTTTCCAAAAATAGGAAAATTGTCTCATTTCCCTTCTACTTCTCATGTCTATAGGATAAACAAAAGAAAAAAAAATCTGAAACACTTTAAAAATGTATCCCAGAGGCTGGGCACTGTAGCTCACACCTGTAATCCCAGCACTTTGGGAGGCCGAGGTGGGTGGATCACAAGGTCAGAAGTTCAAGACCAGCCTGGCCAAGATGGCGAAAACCAGTCTCTACTACAAATACAAAAATTAGCTGGGCATGGTGGCAGGCACCTGTAATCCCAGCTCCTCAGGAAGTGGAGCTTATAGTGAGCCAAGATCGCACCACTGCACTTCAGCCTGGGGAACAGAGTGAGACTCCATCTCAAAAAAACCAAAAAATTACCCCAGAAACATGAGATGGGATGGTTGGAGGTCATGCAGTTGGTACCACAGGGGCACCCTGCCTGTTTTCTTCTGTAGCTTGTACCAGTCACGCCTTGTTGCTGCTAATGACTTCCCAGGTGTCTGGTACCAATTCTTCATTAGTTGCTGTTGTCCTAGAAATCATTAGTGATCTGTGTAGATCTTAGAAACCATTTTCTGGAAAACCATTTAATACTTGTTTTAATTTCTGTAAATGTTGTCTGTGGGGGGGAAAAAAACTTGTAATTTCTTTTCCACACTTTGGTTGCCATTGTTCTGAATCTGGCTGGCATATAACACACTTTGGCATCTGTAATTAAATTACATTTATCATCTGTCCTTAACCATCTTCCTGGTAAAAGGATTGGGAAATCTTTGTTCAGGTATGCAGTAACACTGTTTTAAAATTGTTCAAACTATACAGAATTCTTTGCAGATTATGTTAGAGAGTTCATTATAATTTAAATTCATCTTATTATCAAAATTACTATTTCTTTTTTGGTGTTACGTAAGTGGTGCCTTATATACATCTTACTTATAACAGAGTGTTTTACTTTTATTTATACAATATAAAGAATGTTGTGTAGTTTGCTGTTTTATTTTTTTAAAGAACTATTATTATTATTATTATTATTATTATTATTATTTTGATGAAGATTCACTCTTGTTGCCCAGGCTGGAGTGCAGTGGCGCCATCTTGGCTCACCACAACCTCCGTCCCCTGGGTCCAAGTGATTCTCCTGCCTCAGCCTCCCCAGTAGCTGGGATTACAGGCATGTGCCACCACACCTGGCTAATTTTTGTATTTTTAGTAGAGACAGGGTTTCTCCATGTTAGTCAGGCTGGTCTTGAACTCCCGACCTCAGGTGATCTGCCTGCCTCGGCCTCCCAAAGTGCTGGGATTACAGGCATGAGCCACTGCACCCAGCTTACAGAATTATTTTTAACAAATTTTGATTCAACGAAATGTAATTCTACTTCCTGAATAAAATGTAAAGCAAAACATATTTTTTTCCTTAAAAATAGCTTTCTGTTACTGAGTTGATAGTATTTTATTTTAATCAAAAATTTAAATTTAAAAACAATCTTTTCTAAGATTGAGTTTCTCTTAACTCATAAAATATTTTAGTGTCCCAAAATCAGCACCATAATTTCAATGTAACAGTAAACTAGCCAAAAAAGGAGATATTCCAGGTTGCAAGGCAAGATCTGATACAAATATTGCCGATGCCTTTTTTATTAACTTACATTTCCTCCTAGCCTCTGTGCCTCAACAGTCCAGACATGTAACATTTTTCTTTGGAAATTTGACTTATTCTTTTCAATGGTGTCCCTATAACCACAACATGGAGGCAAAATGTTTTCTGGAAGGATCTCTACTTACCTAGGGATGCATTTCTGTTTTGCTTGTCTGTTTGTTGGCATATGCATGACATAATGACCTTCTCAGAAAATAGATGTTTATTATAAAAATAGCATCTGGTATCCTCTAACATTTTGTTGCATGAAGATAAATTAGTTTACTTTTATGTAATATATTTTAATTTCTTCCCAATGATGATAGCCCTTCTTCAGTATTTAATAAGGTAAAATTAACATAGTATTATGATAACAATCGAGAGTAATCATAATGTGCCCTAAGCAGTATTTTTTCAATATCAGGGTTTTTTTCTCTCTTCTTCTTCTCTTTTGTTAAAAAAAAATGTCAACAGAAGTTTGGGGAAGGATTAAATTCATATGTAGGCAGTAATATCTTACCAGTGGGATTAGATATTCCTAGTGATACCTGTTCTGAAAACCATATGTTCTACTGTAATAATAGCAATCACCATTTACTGAGGCTTACCATGTGCTAGACATATCCTAAGTACTGCACATGTTTTTTCTCATCCTCCCAGTAACTTGTTATTATCCTCATTTTATAGATGAAGAAATCGAGGTACAGTGTCAATTACATCGCTTAGGGACAGAGAGCTTGTAAACGGTAGAGCAGGGCCTCAAACCAAGGTAGTCTAATTCCAGGGTGCATGTCCTTTACCACCACATCACTGCCTGGACACAAAATGTGCCCACCAGAATGCTTAATTATTTCAAAAGAGCAGCACTTAGCTTTGAGACTTCTGGCCAATGTGCTGTATGCACATGACAAATAAGATCTCACACAGAAGTCAAAGTTATTACCCTGCTACCTGTTCACATCAAAAAATAATTCTAAAGGCTGTCAACATTGTTCCACTGCATGTGTGGCTGTAAATGTCTATTTCATGTTTGTGTACTTTGTGGGGAATAAGTAGGTGCTATAGAAAGAGAAAAAAAATTCTAGACCAAATAAGATAATATGGTTAGGAATGCTTGCCTGCTATTCCATTGGGTATTCTTCCTATCTCCTATGTGATTGATTCTATCTGAAAAAAAAACTTCTGGGAATTTAGTGTCATTGTGATTTGCTCACAGGTCTGACCTTTGTCCACAGTAATAGAAGTAGTGGTAATGAAAGCTCACTTTTTATACCTTATCCCCACCCGATGCCAACTCTTTTCCTAAAGCTCTCACCCAGAAACTTGAGCCCTGTTTTATTCACACAGGATTTCGATGACAGCTCACTAACTACTGCTTCTCAGGAGAAATTTACTGACACCTGCTTTAATGTGACCTTTTACTCCTTTCCATGGCCCCTTCACATTCTAACCCAGTGTTTGTGGGGTTTGTTTTAACTTCTTCTTTTTTTTTTTTTTTTTTTTTTTTTGAGATGGAGTCTCGCTCTGTGGCCCAGGCTAGAGTGCATTGGCACGATCTTGGCTCACTACAACCTCTGCCTCCTGAGTTCAAGTGATTCTCCTGCATCAGCCTCCCAAGTAGCTGTGATTACAGACATGCACCACCAGGCCCAGCTAATTTTTGTATTTTTAGTAGAGACAGGGTTTCACTATGTTGGCCAGGCTAGTCTTGAACTCCTGACCTTATGTGATCCAACTGCCTCAGCCTCCTGGTGTGCTGGGATTACAGGCATGAGCCACCACACCCGGCCCCGTGTTTGCGTTTTAATAAAAGAATCTGGAAGATAAATAGCCTTGAAGAGAGCCAAAGGAAGGAAAATTTAAATCCTACCATTAGATTCAAGCAGTAGAATTCCATGTGGAGGGTTTAGGGTTTTTGTTTTGTTTTGGATAGAAGAGTTCTGTCCTGTGAGCCCCTTACATTGTCACACAGTAAGACTATCTTCTCATATATCCCCTACCTGCTAAATATTATAATAATTTCAGTAATGCCTTCTAAACAAATGATCATGATAAATGTGTATTTGTTTCTTTAAATATGATTATTAGTAATAAAGTACAGCTCTGCAACATGGATTTTATTTAAATGTGTATTTAGTTTTATTAATGATCTCTAGATTATAAAGTGTTTTATTCTGGGTTTTTACTGTTTCTTTGTCTTAATTAAGCTTTTACAAAGCCAGAGCCCTCTTCTGACTCTGCTCCAGGTAGACTGGCCTCCTTGACACCCCATGAGCAAGTCAGGACACTCCTACCACAGGGTCTTTCACTGAGGCTCTCTCTGTCTGGAGCACTCTTCCTGCGTATGTCTCCATAGCTTGCTGCTGCTTCCTTAGGTCTTTGCTCAGATATCATTTTCTGGTGAGTTATTTCCTGAACCTGTGGCAAGAAAGCATATTACACATGTGCATATATACACACATATGTGCGCACAGGCGCGCGCACACACACACACACACACTCTGACATGTTGGAACCCCTGTACCCTCTTCTTTGTTTTGTTTTTTCCCTGTAATACCCACCTAACAAACTAGAAAATTTGCAATTTATTTTGTTGTTTCCCTCCCTTTAGAGTGTAAGATTTGTTAGGACAGAAACTTTGGTCTACTGTGTTCATTAATGTACCCGGCACCAAGAACACTGCCTGGCATGTAATATGTACTTAATTTGATCGATGAACAAATGGATAAATGAATGATGACTTATGAAACATTAAAGTTTCAGCCCTTTGTCAGATAACTTTGTTAGCTAAATAAATGCCGCCTTAGTTTTCTGTGACACCCTGACTTCTAAAGGTTTAGAAATGGCATTTTTTGGAACTCAGCTTACTCACAAATTCTGCTAGCAGGAGGAAAGGATATTGTGGCTTTCCATTGTTAAAATGTGGAGGTGGAGTTGGAAAACAATCAAAAGAAATGTTCCTCTGATTTTTTGGAGCAAATGAACAAATCTAGCATTTGTTTTTGAGAGAATAAATGCTCTTCAAAAAGAACAGAGACTGTTCCCAAAATCTTTGAAGTATGTCACTGATCCTTTAACCAGTAGTTGGAGAAGCAAGTATCCTAGTGACAAACACAGGCTTTGTGGGGTTGAAAGCTGATCATAAGTTTACAAAGACTGATTGGACCTTTGGCTTGTGACTAATGCCTGGCACTGACACAGAGGAAGCTCTTAGCCAGCACAGCCACATATATTTTAAGTAAAAATGCTTGTTCTCAAAGAAATTAATTTTTTTGCCTAGTGCCCTCTTTTGAGTTAAAAGAATGCATTGCTCAGGATGTAAATAACATTGGTAATTCTGCCAAAGTCACATTATTTTCTATAATGGTGTAGGGAAACAGATTATTTGGGGAAAGAGATTATTGTTATTTGTTTCTTAGAGATTTTTCTTTTAATAATTTATTTAATTTGCTAGTTGTAAAAGCACAGGAGATCATATGAATAAATTAGGCCTTCCAATTAATTACAGGGCCTGTGTTTTGTGGTGCTAACATTAAAGCCAGCATGTTTCTTATTAATACAATAAAAATATCTGTTCTCAAGACCTGATCTAGATCCTGCATTCATATTATGATTTCAGGATATGAACACCCCCTACAGTCCTCCTCCCTCCAAAAAACTATCCTGACCTGCTGGCTAATGCCTGAACTTATCCTGCTAGGCTTGGTTTCCCTAATTCAATTCTATATTTATTGAGTTGCTACTGCTTCAGTCACATATCAGACATGGGATTAGCACTCTGAGTCACCTGTATATTCTTCAATGTGCCAGGGACTTTCTGTTTTGATCCCTGCTGAAATGAAACCTCTGAGGTCTCATCCATGTGTAACACTTAAGTGGCTCTGCTTCATTTCTTTCCAGGCAAGGATAGTAGGCTATTGAATAGCTGAAGAGAGGGAGAAAGGCTAGTACCTGTGTAAGAAAAATGTGCACGATTGGAACAGACCACAGAGAAGCTTTCCCAGCTTTACCATTACAGAGGCCCCACTTTGTCCACTAGTTGTAGAGATAAGGGAGACCATCGCTTGAGCACCTGTGGCTCTCTGAGTAGTTGGCATGTTTTCTCCATCCTTCTTAAGACTGTGAAGTGTGTGAAAGTATCTACCAGATACTTCAGGCAGAAGTGTCTGACTTCCATCTATAACCTAGTGAAACAAAGAATAACCTTTGCTTCTTCCAGACATCCTCTGGGAACTCTGTGCTAGCTCAAGTACACTCTTTCAGCAAGTGTAGTGAAGCCCTTTTCAAATGCAGTCATGTGCAGCACCCCCATATACAAAGCAGAGGGAAGTGGGGTTGCTCCAGAGCCTCTGTTCCTCACCACTCCTCTGTGATCTGCAGAGGCTCTGGCCCATGGTGTTGTGCCCTGGCTAAGGACACTGAACACAGAGGTACTTTGGTGGTTGTCACAAATGCTGTTCTCCATTCATGAAGATGGACTGTTAGCATTGTTTTTACATCGACGGACTCAAAAGTTAAAAAACTTAATCAGACAATGTGAGTCCTGGCTTTGCCAATAACAAGGAACATGGCTGCTATGAGGTGAGTGTTTGTGTCCCCCCAAAATTCATATGTTGAAGCCTAATCCCTGATGTGATGGCATTAGGAGGTATTGCCTTTGAAAGTTGATTAAGTCATGAGGTTAAGCCCGATTGGATGGGATTAGTGCCTTTAGGAAGAGGCCCCAGGGAGCTGTCTTGCCCTATTGTACTGTGGGTGGACATAGCAAGAAGTTATCTATGAACAAAAAGCAGGTCCTCATCAGACATGGAAACTGCCAGCACCTTGCCCTTGGATTTCCCAGCCTCCAGAATTGTGAGAAGTAAATTTCTGTTACTTTACCCTTTTTATGATCCTTTGTTATAACAGCCTGTATGGACTAAGAGAATAGAGAAGTAACTTAACTGCCGTTGACCCCACTTTACTCACCTGTGGAACATTTGGCTTTATAGAGGTGTAGAAAAGTTAACATATGAAAAGTACCTAGTACAGAGTGAGCCCTCTGTAAAGAGTAGTTGTCGTTTTAAAATTAAACAAAACTCAATACCAAATGATTTAGAATTCTTCCATTTTAGGGGGAAAAATGTGAAATCAATAGATTTAATCAGGGCTGCAAAAATACTTGACAGTCTCTTAATCATTTAATCACTTTTTCACCCACTCTTAACCCCTGTTGTAATTAGTAGTTCTGTATCAAATCATATATGTCATTGCTGTGCCCCTTTTTCCTATAGACAAAAGGTTTTTCATGTGTGGTGATGCAAATGTGGACTTTAGGGATACTAATGTAATAATGAACCCGAAGTTAATGAACAGGAAACTGAACAAGAATGGGGCAGACAACTTGGCACCAGAGATGGCTGCAGGGCAGGAAGTATAAACTAAGCATGTCCAAAAAAGGGGAAGTGATTCGAAAGACCATAAGCGTGAGCTGGACAAGGGGCTGCTTCTGGACTACTGAGAATTGACTAGACTGCGTGCCAAAGGCAAAACATAAATGCAAGTCCCTCACCTCACACCACACAAATACAGTTTGTGATGAAGTGCCCATTTTCCTTCCCATTGCACAAGTAGTCTGGGTGCAATTTACATAAGCCTTTGAATATGTCTATTTTGTCTTGTTTATTCTTGGTTCAAATGCATTCATTTTATCACCTAGATTACACACTCCTTCAAGGCAGGGACAATGTCATTTGCTTTATATCCCTTTTTATATATCCTTGACTTTCATCTGTGTGCAAGGCAACATTCAGCAGGAAAATGGAAGCCACTTTTGAAATTTTGAACAAGGAAATACATTGGAAAAGCTGGAACTGCAACAAGGATAAAGAGGGGTGTTGAAGGAACATAAAGGAAGAAGAGGTGATCCCTAGATCTGAGGCAGCTAGCCCTTCTGGCCTGGAGCCCATGAGCTTGTTCCTGCAGGTCCAAATGGTTTGGAGACATTTGTATTTGATTCTGAGTTTACTCAAGAGATGCTATCTCAAAAAAGGAAAAAAAAAAAAAAAAAAAAAAAAAACCACCACCACCATACACACACACACACACACACACACACACACACACACACACACACAGTAAAGAAAGTCCTGGCCTTTCCTGGAGTCCAGAATCACATCAACCTTACTGCTCCTATAGCAATTGCCATCAACTGCCTCATTTTAAGATTCAAAACCAAGCATCTTTTGTCTTTATTCTGCTTTCTTATTGCTGCCAGTGCCTCAAATTAGCAGAACACAATGGAAAGACTCCTAGTAAAAGAGTATGAGAAATATAGGGTGCAAACTCTTGGCTCCTGTAGTGTAAGGTATAGAGGGACAGGTGTGGGCTAAAAGACAACAGGTAAATTAATCAGCAAACGTGATAGTGGAAAGAGCTCTAAGTTTAAAATTAGAAGACCTGAAATCAAGCCCATATATGATCTTGTACAAGTTGCATAATCTCTCTAAGACTCAAATTTCTCATTTGTAAAAAGACAATAATAATATCTCACAGAGCTTTGGGGAAGACTAAATGGTATAATACTTATGAAAACCTTATAGAAATGATAAAAAATGTCTGTGAATTTTAGTTACTTTACATAGTCCTATTGGCAGTTATGAAATTTACTGCTTAGGAGACAATCATAAGGGTTTTAAAATAATCTACAAAAGATTTCTGCCAGTATCACAATGGATTGTCTGCACTTACACTTCCTTTATGACATAGGAAAATATGACTTAGGAGAGACGTGAGATTAGTGTTGCTTGTCAATTTAGCAGATTTAGAAGTGTTTTTTAGCAATTCTCTTCCGATGGGTCATATCCAAAGATAAGCAGCTGAGCCCTCTTAGCAGCAGGAAGGAAGGGCAGCTAGCCTTGGGTTACACAAATGAACTTATTAAGGCGATTTATAAAGCCATCTAGTTAATCAGAAAGGAGGGGAGTGAAAAGATCCTTTCTTAGCCAAGCCATGATCGCCCGCTGGACAATTAGAAGCACAGTTTTCATTATACTAGTGTAGTCCTCAGTTGGGGTCAAGCCTATGAGCTAGGATACAGCTGGTGGGTGGATGCAATAAGGCTGTTAATTAATCACAAGGGGGTGGAAACCAAAGACGAGGCATTCACACCGTTTGATTTTGCGTGGTCCCTGTTCCGCTGCATTGACCCTCGTTTTCTAGGTTGACCTCTGTTAGATTTCTATGAATTGTTCCATGTTAGGTCCTCATTTACAAGTTACCAGTGGAGTAACTTGTAAATGGATTTTAGCAAGCCATTGATTTGGGCCCTCATTAGATAAAGATGGGGTTTAAAGTCTTTTAAATATTTTACAGTAAAATGTTAGCTCAACAGTGTAGGAGATGTGCTGGATTTAGCTATACATTTGCACTTTTAACACTTCAGCTGTTT
This sequence comes from Saimiri boliviensis, assembly GCF_048565385.1. Taxonomy (NCBI): domain Eukaryota; kingdom Metazoa; phylum Chordata; class Mammalia; order Primates; family Cebidae; genus Saimiri; species Saimiri boliviensis. The sequence goes on from NC_133458.1 coordinate 48,380,742, forward strand.
TATGCCAGTTAAAGTAACAACAGCTAATTTTTTCTGATGCTTTCTCTGTGTCAGCCACCATTCTAAGCATTTTCCACTGATTCACTTAAACTTCATAATAATCCTATGAGGTAGGAGCTGTGATCTCCATTTTTACAGATGAGGAAATTGACCTTAAGTAACTGGTGTAAGGTCAGTTAGATAAGTGAGGAACTGGACTGTGAACCAATGTCAGACTGGTTTCAGTGGTATATTCTTGACCACTAGGAAGCATTGCCTCTCAGAAATGGAAACTGCTGTCTCTACTTGTTTGACGATTGCTCACTTAACTCTATATGATGTATTTAACAATGCAAACTTGTGGATAAAACATACTTCTGAATTCGCAAGAAAGTCTTTAACACTTCAATTGCATCAGTGTTTTGTGATTGTCTGTTCTGATTTTGATATTGTTTCAGTTTTCTAACATTGGGAGTTAAAATATCTAAACCATTTTTTCACAAGTAAGGAAATGCATTATGTAAAAGAACCAAAATAAGCATCTAGTGCCAACAGAAACTTGGACATATTATTTTACAGATTAGGAAACAGTTTCAAAGGGACCAGAGCTACTCAGAAGCCGTGCAAAGTCTAAGCAGCATCTGGCCTCAGATGTATTTCTTACATCTGCAGTCCAGGAGCCACACTGCACTTTTAAATTAGTCTCTACCATTTTAAAAAACGGTTGATTTCATATAAAAATTTGAATTTCTCGCTAAAAGAAAAATGAGGTGATCTCCAAAACTGGGTTTGTATTTCACTGACCACAATCAGCTAAAGCTGGGTAGCAGCACCCTGCACTGTTTAAGGGCACCCAGTGCCCCTTCCTCCACTACACATCTGTATTCTTTAACTTTAACTGTTTGGCCCCCTTAGTCATTTGAGTTTGAGACCACCAATTGGGAAAAAAGACTTTCTAATTTCTGTCTTGTTGTCTTTGTGTAACACCACAGTGTTCTTTCAAAAAATTATGGCCATTTAGATTTCAGATTCTTCTAAAAAATGTTTTAGTTTAAGATTGTAGTCCAGTTGTAACTCCTCTTCTAGAGTAATAAAATTATATTTCTTCCTCAATACTCTATTTTCTCCTCTCTGTCTCTCTCTCTTCCTCTTCTATTCTAACTTAGAGAATTTGTGGTGACATATTAGTTTCAGGCAAGGTCAAAAGAAACATTGATTACTGTCTTCATTTAGATGCATTAAGTGTGTACATGCTTAACAAATATACTTACAAACCAGTGATAACTATCGCTAGCCAGTCCTATGACTCATGCTTACTTGTCAAGAAAGATACATTTGAGAAAGAACAAACTATTTAAAATCAACTTGTCTTTTTCTGTGTTGTCATGCCAATCATTACATTGCATTAATCTCTGGTTTTCTAATTATATATTATCAGGCGTATGACCGCTAAGCATTTGCTTGTTCTCTGGCTATTTTTAATTCAAAAATAAATTGCATAATGAAACCAATTCTATTTCCCATTAAGATAATGCATTTTAATTACTCAGAAGGGAGTCAAATAAGTAGTATTTACCCAAAGTAAATGCAGGAGATAACAAAATATTTCCATGGCATTTTAATTCAGAACACTCATGCTATATAAATTAATTTGGCATTGGATTGGGGGTATATGGAGGAAGGAGTTGCCCAGAAATTCAGCCCTTTTCTTTTGGTCTTGTATATTTACCTCCTAACAACTGAGTGACTAAATTCTGGACTCGCTGGTTGCACATTGGAAATGTGACTAATCCCACGTGGTTTTGTTCATGCTCATGTACAGATTGCTCTCTGAAAGTGCCCAGATGTGAGCACTGTAGCTCCAGCTTTGTAATGCTGTTTATCTGGCAGAAGAAACTCTATTTGCAGTAGTTAACTATCTTTTTTACATTTGCCATGGTCCAGCAGTGTTGCAGAGCTTTGTGGCTTCAGTAGTGAGTTGATGACAATCAGCAGATTCTAAAGCCTTTTCAGAACCCTGAAAGAATAGATAATTATAGGATACAATGCTGAAATGACAAAGGAAATAATGGATAGTCAAATGGTGGTGTAATTTAGCTTCTAAAAAAACGATTACAGTTCATTTTCTTTGATTATCTTTTTCAAGTTTTGACTTTAATTCTTTATTGTTTAAGTTCTGTAAAATGGCATTCAGAAAAACATTACCATGAAATCTATCAGAATGTTTAGACAGTTGCAATCACAAAGAGTAGAAATGCTTACTTTGTACTGTACTGTTGACCCGGCTCTGTCCTTCTCTGAGAGTTGCTGATTCAACTTTTTAAGGATCTAAATGATTCCTTTTTAAATGTTTGAGGAAAATGGTTTTTAGCTTTTGTGTCAGATAGGAATGGGGTTCCCATCTGAATGAGTTAAAGCAAGTATAGTAGTAGTATGTTTGCCTAGGACAAAGAAGTCTGGTGGTCAACGATGGAAAAATATGAGACCCAACAGATCATTTTAAGGCCGCATAATCCTTTTGCTTTCTGATTTTCCCTCCTTAGTTTGTATTCCTAGTGCTTATTCTTTCAGTTTGACTACTGGTAATGCCCCCAACGTATGTAAGAAGATCAGAAAAGGCAAAAGAATGCATGTCTCATGATTCTATTATTTTTCTAACTGACAAATTTATTGGATTTAGCTAACATTGAATGTTGACCTTTGTTGGCTTTGAGATGGAGCCTTTCAAATTTGATGAGATTAATGTATAAGCCTAGTTATTATTTAACCTACCAAGTTCATATTTAGTAATGTCATAGGCTTGCTCCAAAAGTGGGGAATAAATTTCTTTCTCTTCACGGGCTTCTTTTTTGAAAAAAAGGTGCCTCACGGTACCATTTTTTGTTGGATTACAGTTGTTCTCAAACTTCAGTGTGCATCAGAATCACCTGAAGGATTTATTGCAATACAGATACTAGTCCCCAGCCCTAAAGCTTCTATTCAGTGGATTTGGGGTAGGTCCAAAGAATTTGCCTTTTTAGCAAGTTTCCAGTTGATGCTGATGCTGGGTGTCTGGAGACGTCATGTTCAGAGTCCAATGGGTTAGAAGAATTTTCTATTACAAGTCAAGGTTCCTGCTAGTGAGGAATCTAGATAAGGCTCTAAATAAAGCCTGAATTTTTGTGACTTAGGCATTGATGACATTTAATTCAACAACCATTTCTTGAGTGTCTACTATGTACCCAGCACTGATGACACTACTGGTTTTGAAAAGAGAAACAAAGATGAATCAAAACTCTGCCCTTAAAAAGCTTTCAAACAGATGCTGGTCAAAGTTTACAAAATTTTAATTAGATGTTAGGAGTAAGTTCAAGAGATCTGTTGTACAACATGGTGGCTATAATTAATAACAATATAGTTTTCTTGAAAACTACCAAGAAAATACACTTTAAGTATTTTCACCACACAGTGACAGCTGTGTGAGATAATACATGTTAATTTGCTAGATTCAGCCATTCCACAATGAATATTTATTTCAAAACATATTGTACGGCCAGGCACGGTGGCTCAAGCCTGTAATCCAAGCACTTTGGGAGGCCGAGGCAGGTGGATCACAAGGTCAAGAGATCGAGACAATCCTGGTCAACATGGTGAAACCCCTTCTCTACTAAAAATACAAAAAATTAGCTGGGCATGGTGGCACGTGCCTGTGATCCCAGCTACTCAGGAGGCTGAGGCAGGAGAATTGCCTGAACCCGGGAGGCGGAAGTTGCTGTGAGCCGAGATCGCACCATTACACTCCAGCCTGGTAACGAGCGAAACTCCGCCTCAAAAAAAAAACATATTGTACATGATAAATACATACAATTTTATGTCAGTTAAAAAAAAAAAAGGCCTACAAACATACTTCAAGTACCTAAATGATGACACTGAAAAGGCAGAGAATTTATTTGTTTTCTATTTATACTGTTGGTAGTGTATAAAGGATTTTTAATGGAATACCAAATTTCTTTGATGTTACTATTTTGACTCTTCCAATGGTTATTTTGCATTTCTATTTGAAGCAGACAGTTGTATCCTATGATCACTCCAAGTCCTAGGTACCTTTTGTTTCAGGGACATTTCAGTCCCATTTACTTCATGTGCTGTTCTAATCAGGCTGTTCTTCAACTTCCCTACCCCACCCCTCAGAAAAATAAAAATATAAAAAAACCATTGCAAGTAATAAAAGAGACCCAAGGTTTAAATCATAACCATTGATCAAAGAAATGAATAATAGCTACTTCAAAGATGGAAAATTATACCTGCTTAAAAAATAAAATCACAAGCAAATTCAGTAGTGATGGTCTATATGGTTAGTTACCTGTTTTGTTTTTGGCGGGAGAAAACACTTTCCCTACTGTTACTGGAAAGACTAATGGGGAACTCTCCTCGGCTTCGGCTAATTGTTAATGTATTCTAGGAAGCATTTAAGGAGTGGAAATAGAAATGGGACAGGTTTCTATGTAATTTAAACTGTCTACCAACCTGAGAAAGGATTTGTGTCTCCAATAAAATATGCTGTTAAAGATAGGGGGATGCAGTAATGTGGAAATTGATGAGCAGTGAGCTACAAATAAGTTTCTTATTTAATCTAAATTAATTAGCATATAAAGATGCATGTACATTAGTTTACTTACAGTTCACAAAATACTACACTGATGTGCATTTTCCATATACCTTTGTGTAGCCATTGCCAATATATGCAGTTGTTTACGATTTTTTACTTTTATGGATTTAGGGGTACAAGTGCAGTTGTGTTATGTGGGTATATTGCATAGTGGTAAAGTCTGGGCTTTTAATGTTACCCATCACCCCAGTAGTGAACATGGTACCCAATAGGTAATTTGTCATCCCTCACCCCCATTCCTCTCTCCCACCTCTTGGAGGTTTCAGTATCTGTTATTCCACTTTGTATATTCCTGTGTATCCATTTTTCAGCTCCTACTTGAAAGTAAGAGGCGGTGTTTGACTTTCTGTTTTCTGAGTCATTTCACTAAGGATAATAGCCTCTAGTTCAATCGATTCTACTGCAAAGGGCATGATTTTATTCTTATTTTCTATGGCTGAGTAGTATTCCATGGTATGTGTATATGTATGTGTGCATGTATATATACTACATTATTTTATTTTATTTTTTGAGATGGAGTCTCACTCTGTTGCCCAGGCTGGAGTGCAGTGGTGCAATCTGGGCTCACTGAACCTTCGCTTTCCAGGTTCAAGAAATTCTCTTGCCTCCATCTTCTGAGTAGCTGGGATTACAGATGCGCACCACCACACCTGGTTAATTTTTTTTTTTTTTGTCTTTTTAGTAGAGATGGAGTTTCGCCATGTTGGCCAGGCTGGTCTTGAACTCCTAACCTCAGGTGATCCACCCACCCGGGCCTCCAACAGTGCTGGGATTACACGCATGAGCCACTGTGCCTGGCCTACACTACATTTTTTTAATCTAATACTTTGATGGACACATAGGTCGATTCCATAACTTTGCTATTGTGAATAGTACTGTGATAAACATATGAGTACAGGTGTCTTTTTGATAAAATGATCTCTTTTCCTTTGGGTAGATATCTAGTAATGGATCAAGGGGTAGTTCTATTTTTAGTTCCTTGGGAGATCTCCATACTGTTTTCCATAGAGGCTGTACTAATTTACATTCCCACCAACAATGTATAAGCAATTTCTTTTTTTTCACATCCTCACCAACATCTTTAGTTTTTTGACTTTTTAATAATAGCCATTCTGATGGGGTGTTAGATGCTATCTCATTGTGGTTTTAATTTTCATTCTTTTGATTAATGATGTTGAGCATTATTTTGTATGTTTGTTGGCCTCTTGTATGTCTTCTATTGCAAAATGTCTATTCATGTTCTTTGCCCACTTTTTAATGGGGTTATTTGTTTTTTCTTGATGAGTTGTTTGCGTTCCTCATAGATTCTGGATCAGTTTTGTTGTTGTTGTTGTCGGCTGCATTGTTTACAAATATTTTCTCCCATTTTGTAGATTGTCTGTTTACTCTGATAATTATTACTTTTGCTGTGCAGAAGCTTTTAGTTTAATTAAATGCCATTTGTCTATTTTTGTTTTTGTTGTGTTTCCTTTTGAGGACTTAGTCATAAATTCTTTGACTAGACCAATGTTCAGAAGAGTTTTTCCTAGCATTTTTATAGTTTCAGGTCTTACATTTAAGTCTTTAGTCCATTTAAGTTAATTTTTGTATATGGTAAGAAATAGTGGGTCCAGTTTGATTTTTCTGCATATGGCTTTTAAATTTTCCAGCACTGTTTATCAAATAGAGTGTCCCTTCCCCAGTGTATACTTTTGTTGACTTTGTCAAAGATCAACAGAGTGTACTTAGTAGAGCTTGAATGTACAGAACTCTTTGCGTGCATTATAAAAATTGCCCATTTAGCATTTCTTAAGATTTAAAAACTCAACATACTGGAACCTCACTATGTAAGATGTGCCTAAACATAATAAAAACACCATATCAGATTTTGTAGACACTAAAGTGGGGTGGAAAAAAAATGTGGGTTGTGGAGTAACACACACCTGGGTTTGAATTATAGTTCTTCTATCTACGGCCATATCACTTTGAGCGTGCCTGATCTCATGTGAATTATGCTTCTTCCACTTAATAGCTGTGTCTGCAAAATGGGAGGGGAAGATTACTACTTACTTTAGAGGATTTTGGAGGGTTAAATAAAGTGAGGTACAGAAAATACTTAGAAGAGTGGCTGATACGTGTTAATTATTCAATAAATACTTCCTTTTCCACATCAAATCTTTTTTTCTTTTTTCTTTCTATTCCTTTTCTTCTATGTCCTTCCTCTTTTCTTTCCTCTTTCTTCTTCTCCTTCTACTCTTCCTTGTTCTCCTTTTTATTTTTGTTTTGTTTATTCCAGTGAGTATTGTTCTACTACATAAAGGAATCATCTTACTGAATCTCTTATCATCATTTTCATTTATTGAGAATGAATTTGATTTCTGAAATGATCATTCACAACCAACACCATGATAGTGGATAAGACTTATAAATATTGATCTAAACAGTGTATTGTAAACTGGTGCTGGCCACACTTGTCCCTCTGCCTGCTTCGAGCCATAAAATGTTTTTTATGCTCTCAAATGGTTGAAAAAGAAAATAAATAATACTTCATGATATAAAGATTACATGAATTTCAAACTTCTGTCACCATAAATAAAGTTTTACTGGAACACAGCCATATGCATTTCTTTAATCCTATGGCTGTCTTCATGTGGTAATGACAAAGTAGTTTCAATAGAAACTGTAGGGCTTACAAAGCCTACCATAAGCTATACATGTGTTGTATGACCCTTTCCAGAAACTGTTTGATGACTACTGTTCTCAAGGCATGAAACATATGTACATTTTAATTTGGTTTTGAAGCTACCTCTGAAAAAGGAGTTTTGTGGTAAAAGCTGTAGTACAGGGGTAGAATGCATATTGAGCTTCCTAGGGTGTCTATGTGCACAAGAGCTTTCAAAGAGATAGATGATAGAGTTTCTGATATAATTGTATACACAAAGAGACAAAAATCCATCTCTCTACTCTTCTCATCATGCCATTAACTCCTGACAAACTATAGTGAATGATAACTTTGTCCAAAGGGGTTTTGTTCCTAGCTTCCCAGTGCTTTTAGACAATTCTGTCTCTGAAGCAATCAAGACACTAGTCTGGAGAGACTGGTCCAGTAAGGTTTCACTGAAACAAGCCCTGTGAACAGTTTGGACCTGATCCTTCCCCTTCCCCTAGTTAGTCCGTTATCCTTGGGAAATCCATTATCTCCTCCGAGCAAACTGGGAATTCTATTGTTTCTCTTTAGGACTAAGACTGAACAGATCAAATATCCATTTTGAAAACTACTATAAAGCTTTTTTTCAAAACTGATTGAAACTGATCACATATTCCCTGATAGTACCCCCAATAGAGCCAGTATCTGTTTTTGTGAATAAATGCATATTGTTCTTCAATTAAATACAAACATCTATTCCTGTGAGTATAGTATTTTGCCCTAAAGGAATGGAACTGAATAAATAGGAAAGGGTGGAAGGTCTTCTTTTGTTCTTGCAGGCATGTGAAGACATGGCACAATCTGGTATTCAGTGACTGAGGCTGAGAGAGGAGCAGAGTAATAAAGCCATTGGGTGGGCTTAAAGCTCAGATGGTTGAGCTAGACAAGCCAGTGGATTTAATAAGTTAAAGAACACTGTCCGTCAATTGCATTGGTGCTCCTGACTTTTTATGATAGCATCTAATTCCCCTCTTCTCTCAAAGTCTCACCCGTCTGTTGTTCCTGTTGCTGCTTCAGTCATTCAAGGAGTAGATGAATGAGCCCTTCTGCCCACAACTCTGATTAGTCATTCATTTGCTGGAGTGCTAATTATGTGCCAGGAGCTGTGCTAAGTCTGTGCAGCATAAATCAGAACAAGAAGTGTGTCCTGCCCTTCCCAGTGAGGTGCTTACAGGCTCCCAGTGGAGACAGACTTGTAAACTAGTGTAGTGAAGTAGAGTGGGCTTCTAATGTGTATCTGTGTGAGTTAAAATCACTTCCTGGGGACAGACAAGTAAACTAGCAGTTGTAGTTCAGTATAAGTGATGAGTTGGGCACAGAGGAATAACATCTGTCTCAGAGAAGGGTATCTCAAAAAGCTTCCAGGGAGAGGATAGAGACTTGAAGAATGAGAAGGAGGGGGATATGAGCCAGGCAGGAGAAACAGTAGGAAGGCCTATAAACCTGAAAATAAATGGCATCCTCTAGCTACTGTAGGGGTGGGTTGGGATAGCTAGAACTACAGGTGCATGTGGGAGGGTATCACAGAGAAGTGAGCAAGTGTCAAATCATAAGTGACCTTATGTGCCAAGTAGGAAGTCTGAACATTAATTTGGGAACCACAGGGGCCTGAGCAGAGGAGTTATGTGATTAGGATTTTGTAAAGATGCTCTGGAAGCCATGTGGAGAATGGACTGGAGGATATTGACCCCAGAGGCAAAAAACCTTGTTAGAGCTATTAGGGTATCCAAGTGTGGCCTGCACCACCTTAAAAAAGAAAGTAAAAGTTAGAGGGTGAGAAGAGAGACTCACATGAACTGGATGGCTTCTTAAGGTGGTGGAGAGAAGAACATGGATTACATAGGTTTCAGCTTCAACTCCAAGCACCTGAGAGTAGTTCAAGCACCAGATGTTTATAGTAGGAACAACAAAGACAAGATAGAATAGAATTTTTGGACAAGAGACGTTTAAGAAATGTGATAGAATTTGGAAATGAGGGTCTGGACATGGCGGCTCTTGCCTGTAATCCCAGTACTTTGGGAGGCTAAGGCAGGTGGATCACCTGAGGTTAGGACTTTGAGACCAGCCTGGCCAACATCGTGAAACCCCGTCTCTACTAAAAATTCAAAATAGTAGCTAGGCATGGTGATATGTGCCTGTAATCCCGGCTACTCGGGAGGCCAAGGCAGGGGAATCACTTGAACCCAGGAAGCAGAGGTTGCAGTGAGCCAAGATCACACCACTGCACTCCAGCCTGGGCAACAGAGCCAGACTCCATCTGAAAAAAAAAAAAAAAAAAAGCATTTGGAAATGAGGGACATATATGGGGTGAATGGAGTAAGAGGAGTATAAGGGGGCTTGGAAGAGTGACTTTGGAGAGCTAAAATATGAAGGAAGATTGTGGAACTGAAGAGAGAGGAACACCAAAAGGGAGGCAGCAAGGGGTCCACAGTGCCACACAATGCAGAAAAGCCAAGTGAGACCACAGTAGATAATGTCACTCTCTGTCCCAGGAGCCTCACACTTAGTCATTCAGGACCCTCCTGGAAGTGATCCAGCCTTTTCCAAACCTATCTCCTTTCACCCTTGGCATCTGTGGAATTGAGCTATTCTGTTTCCCATGTGTGCCCCTCATTCACATCTCCTGTTCCTTTTCCTTTCCTGGAACAAGTGCTTCAAAGTCCACATCAGATGCCGTCACCTTCAATTGTGACTAATCTGGCATTCATCTCTCCCTTTCCTTGAAAATCATAGCAATTTTTCTGTACATCTCTGTGACACAAATCACTTACTACCTCATATTGTGATCACTCATGTAATTGTACTCTTTCTGCTCAGTTGCAAAAAGCACACAAATCGTATTTGCAGAATGCTTTGAAATTCAACTATTAGGTCATACTAAAGACATGTATTGTTTTACTAACAATCTAAAGAATTCTAAAACCAACTTCCCACCACCAAAATTTAGCTCTTAGAAATTTAATGTGTCCTTATAGTAGAATGATTTATAATCCTTTGGATATATACCCAGTCATGGGATTGCTGGATCAAATGGGATTTCTATTTTTAGGTCATTGAGGAATCGCCACACTGTCTTCCACAATGGTTGAATTAATTTACACTCCCACCAACAGTGTAAAACTGTTCCTGTTTCTCCACATCCTCTCCAGCATTTGTTGCCTCCAGATTTTTTAATGATCGCCATTCTAACTGGTGTGAGGTGTTCATTGCAGCACTGTTTACAATAGCAAACACCTGGAACCAACCCAAATGCCCATCGATGATAGACTGGATAGGGAAAATGTGGTACATATACACCGTGGAATATTATGCAGCCATCAAAAACGAGGAGTTCACATCCTTTGTAGGGACATGGATGAACCTGGAAACCATCATTCTCAGCAAACTGACACAAGAGCAGAAAATCAAACACCACATGTTCTCACTCATAGGCGGGTGCTGAACAATGAGAACACATGGACACAGGGAGGGGAGCACTACACACTGGGGTCCATTGGGGGGAAATGGGGGAGGAAGGAGGGGTTGAGAGGTAGGAAGAGATAGCATGGGGAGAAATGACAGATACAAGTGAGGAGAAGGAAGGCAGCAAACCACACTGCCATGTGTGTACCTATGCAACAATCTTGCATGTTCTTCACATGTACCCCCAAACCTAAAATGCAATTTAAAAAAAAAAGAAATTTAATGATTTGTGATATGAAATCAGTATAGCTGACTTTCTCACAACATTCTTACATTATTTGCTAATTTTCATAGACAATTTTAACTTTGATTACAAAAGCTCAGTATACTTAGAGAGTAGGGAAAAGAGAAGGATTTTTAAACACTCATTTTTGAAGTAGGCTGCACATTAGAATCATCTGGGGAGTTTTAGAAACCCTGGTCCCCAGGTCCCATCCTCCAGAATTTCTGATTAATTGATAGGGCCTGTGGCCTAGGCTTTTGGAGTCCTCAGATCTCCCCAGGTGGCTCTAGTGTGCAGTAGAGTTTGAGAACTGCTATTTTTCAAGCTCTCTGGTGTTCAAAGGTCACATCTTTTACTAGTGATGACTAATTGTTTCTACATTGAAATGTGTATGTGGTTATAAAGTAGAAAATTTGTTTTTAACTGTAATATAGTCTCTCTCTTTCTCTTTTTCTCCTTGTGCCCCCAATCCATGAGCGAACAATCCCCAGGGGATGACAGACAGAGCTCTTATCTCTGCTGTAGATAAATACCAATTTCTTTTATAAATGGGTTGCTTTGGCCAGTTGTCAGCAAACAACAAAACCTTGAATATATAAAACTGTCTAGCTTGATAGAAATTCACTTGATTTTACACTAAAATTTTCAGGTACATGAGCATTGTTCAAAGTACTAAAAAAACCATATTAATTTTATTCTTAGCAAGTCCCAGGTAAGCAAAAATTTCTTTAAAAAAATTAGGCAGATGAATGCGACTTTCCCAGTGTTATACATTTTTGGTAAACATGTCTCTAGAAAAAAGAAAAGTATATAAAGATTTCTTTCTTTAAAGAGAAATGAGAGAGAAAGAGAGATAAGCACTGAGGTATCCATCAGCTCATCCCAGACATTAGTAAAGTGCTCCAACTTGTGTTTTACAGGAGAAATCTTAACCGTGGATTCCTGCTTACCTTCTCTGTTGGAAATATTAATTTTGGTCCTTTTATTAGCAATGGTACAGTGTCTTTTGTTCTTTATACTGTAGTTTGTTATACTACTAAGTTTGTATACTCTTTATAGAAATGGATACATCCAAAAGTACTAAATAAATGATCATACATGGCTGCTTGTAATTTAAGCTGTTTCCATATTTATGTAACTGTTATGTCAAACAGGACTCACAGCGGGCAATGACATAGCAACTTTAATTTTTCCAACGGTTGCCCCTACACTTCTGCTCTGTGGGGCACTTCTGCTCCTGGGAGAATTCTCAAGACACTTAATTCACCCAATGGTGTTTAATCAAAAGTCTTCCAAACACTTGAATTCCTGAAACACTCCTAGTTTTGTTATTATTACATCCAGTTAATTCATCAAAACTTCTGTGCTCACAGCCAAGGCTTTGCCCCTTCCCCAGCTCAAGCCAGCTGACGTGGGCAGAGAAGCCCCAAGCTTAGCGGCCGTCTCATGCTGACAGCTCTGAGTTCCATGGAGACCCTCTATTCCCCACACCCAACACCCCACCTCCAACTGCCACTGGGGCTCTACCCTGCATTTCTGGTGGGTCCAAGTGTATAACCCCTCCCTTAGTTCCTGGGCAGCCAGCTAGACCCCTCTGCCATCCTTTCAAATTTTTACCAAGATCCAATTCACATATTTCGTATGCCATGAAACCTTTTTGATTCATCATCTCGAGACAGCTTCCTTTTCTCTGAATTCTCATAGCACATCATGCCTTTCCTGTACCATTTATCCTTCTGTTCCTTGTATTTCAGTAATTTATGGCACAGTCTCCTGTGTTATCTTCCCTACTATACTCGGAACTTTTTGATAACACTCATCATACATTTTTTATTGCCCACAGTGTTGGGATGAGGAAAGAATATATTAAAATAAAAGTAAAGGCATTTCTAAAATGTGTGTTAGGTTATTATCATATTTAAAGTTACTGTGATATATGTAAACAAGTATATAATTGAAGACAAGAAATTTCTCATTGCATCAGGTTAAGAGGAAAAACTAGATTTATACTTTTATAATTTTGTATATATTTAAAAATGGAAAATGCAGTCATTCAAAAGCAATTTATCTAAAATAATTGAAGTTGTTATATGAAGTAATTACCGTATTTATGGTGTTATGCTAAAGAGCAGGCAGCAGATTATTTCCTTTACAATAGGAACCCATATCTAAAAACTGTTGGGACTTCAGAACAGGTTTTTCATCATTTAATTTTTAAATATATTGAATACCTTCCTGTCTTTTTAGAGCTTTTAGCATAATAAGCCATTGCCTCCCTGTCTACCTTCTGTGTCTTCATGCAGAAAATAATTCATTATTTTTTTTACTTGGTATTAATGAGCATACAGACCCAGTCTAAAACCCAGCTTATTAAATATTTAAGAAATCATATTAAGGTAGCATTTGTGTTTTCTTCATAACAGCTGCACTGTGTTGCCAGATCGTTTATTTCATTATGTAAAACACAATGGCATTGTTATTTCCCTCAGTCCAGTTATAAGTAGACAAGAGTCAAACTATTTTCAGTAGCAACAAAGAAACAATGTAAGAGTTCTGGGTTAACCTCATCATGATTTTTGAGACAGTTCAGTCAAAAACATTAACTTCAGCTCTGTTTAGGGTTTCTACTTTCATTGTTATCCAGTGGGAGGTCTTTGTTCCAACTCTTAGTATTCTGTGAGTTCATTCTTTTCAAAGGTATTTGTAGCACAGTTGAATAGCATGGGCTGACGGCTAGATGTGCTTAGGGTGGTAGTTCTTGGGCATCCCACTAATTCTTGACTCATCAAAACTGCCTTGGCAGTCCTCCTTGGCAGAGAGGGAGAAGGAGAGGCTTTTACCTCACAAATGAAACTCTGGCCTCTTCCTGTTTGTTGCAGATGAGGTTTGTTCTGGCGAAAGGAGCCAGAATTGGTAGAGCTTCTAAACTCACTTGCCCACTGGAAAGAATAATTTTACTTTGAGCTACCAAACAAAATAACCGTGAACCTACTGATGCTGAGATCAGGTCAGCTCTTAACCTACGGGATTCTGTTGGTGTGTTTTCATTCTGGGCTTTCATTGTACTCACTATTAAATTGTTTGGACACAAAAATTACCTGGAGAGACCTAAGACTTGTTTTTGATGGCAAATATTGGACCAGGCTGCTGAAGCTGAGTGTGCAGCTGAATCTGTGGGACACCAATGTCCATTATACATTGATGCTCAGACTCTACTTTTAAGCAGTCTGCCCATATTTATATAGTTGTTAAAATACAAATAATATCCTCATTTTTTAAGAAGCATAAAAGTGGTGTTGCAGGCTGGATATGGTGGCTCACGCCTCTAATCTCAGCACTTTAGGAGGCTGAGATGGGAGGATCACTTGCTCAGGAGTTTGAGACTGGCTGGGGTAACATAGAAACTTATACTAAATATATATACAATTAGCTGTGTGTGATGGCACATGGCTGTAGTGCCAGCTACGTGGGAGCCTGAGGCAAGAGTATTCTCTGAGCCCAGGGGTCAGGTCAGTGGGGAGGGTAAGGGAATATGGGGGAAGATGGGAGGTTGAGGCTGTAGTGAGCTGTTATTGCACTACTGTTCTCCAGCCTGAGTGACTGAGTGAGATCCTGTCTCAAAAACAAAACAAAACAAAAGATGGTGTTGCAGAAGTCGCGCTTTGGTTGAAGGAAGTTTGGAATCTCCCCAGTTCCCAAACTTCCAAACAGAAAATATGTATTTTTCTATATTTATGTATATATTTTGTACTGTAAGAATATGAGTGTTTAAAGGCACATGAAACAAACTACAGAAATTATGAAACACAAAACAGGGTTCTGTTAGATTTGTGGTAAAAATGTCAAATATTTTCATAAATAGGAAAAAAACAAAGGAAATAAAATTGATAAAACTATATCTCAGGGAAAAATCTGCTATTGCATTCAAGTAATCAGTGTCTTTCCATCAATTTTAGTCATGCTGTTCTTACACCTAGAAACCCACTCAGATTAACACCAAATAACTCATTTCTTACCATACAGTCTTTTTAAAAAAAATTTATTTTTATTTTTTTAGATGGAGTATCACTCTGTTGCCAGGCTGGAGTGCAGTGGCGTGATCTCAGCTCACTGCAACTTCCATCTCCTGGGTTCAAGCGATTCTCCTGCTTCAGCCTCCCCAGTGGCTGGGACTACAGGCGCATGCCACCACGCCCAGCTATTTTTTTTGCTTTTTTTTTTTTTTTTTTTTTTGAGACGGAGTTTCACTCTTGTTACCCAGGCTGGAGTGCAATGGCGCAATCTCGGCTCACCGCAACCTCCGCCTCCTGGGTTCAGGCAATTCTCCTGCCTCAGCCTCCTGAGTAGCTGGGATTACAGGCACGCACCACCATGCCCAGCTAATTTTTTGTATTTTTAGTAGAGACAGGGTTTCACCATGTTGACCAGGATGGTCTCGATCTCTCGACCTCGTGATCCACCCGCCTCGGCCTCCCAAAGTGCTGGGATTACAGGCTTGAGCCACCGTGCCTGGCCATTTTTGCATTTTTAGTAGAGGTGAAGTTTCACAGTGTTGGCCAGGATGGTATCGATTTTCTGACCTTGTGATCCACCCACCTCAGCCTCCCAGAAGTACTGGGATTACAGGTGTGAGCCACCATGTCCGGCCATCGTACAGTCTTTATCTGAGTGTGTATTTCTCTATCGTCTGGTAAAATGCAAAGAATGCCTTCTAAGCAGGCAACCTTCTTTTAGTGATTTGGTCTTTTACTTTCTATATGGGCCTTGGCAAGACACTGCCACTCTTAAAGCCTCGGTTTCTTTATCTGTAAAATGAGAGTCCAAGTTCATTATTCCTTTTCTGGAATCTTAGGACCAGAAAAGTTTTAGAATTCAGGATTATTTTTAATATTTTGATTTCAGAAAGAGAATATGATATATAAATACATATAATCAAAATGATACATATATAAAATAATACATATATCTCTCTAAAATCAAAATTACCTTTCTAAAATCAAAATTCTAAAAATAGGGTGCTATATGTAAAAATATGTGCAAATACATATAAATGTTGTGTAACAGCCCCAGTAGGGTCTAGAACAGTACCCTATAATCAAACATATTAGTAACTCTTCAGTGAAACATGCAAACATTTACATTTAGTGGGATAAATAAAGAATGTCAACTGGTCAGGTTTGTTACCAAAACTTGCATTTTTCAGAGCTTTTAGATGAGTGATGGTGAACCTGCACTAACCCCTACTTTTGGAGTGTGTGTGTTCAGCAAAGAGCAGTTACTCCCGTCACTTTTACTTAAATTCATGGCAGATAATGTAGATCTCCTCTTTTACACAAATTGGAATGTGAGTGAAGAAATTCTACTCAATATACAAGTGATTCCTACTGGATGTTATAAAAGACCGTGTGCTACTTTAAAAACAGTGGTGAAATTCACTCTTCAAGAAAATAGTATTCACAGGAGGGCATAAATGCCTTCTTGAATAATTTTAGATCCAGATATGTTATTCTGTTCTGAGATGATTGATAAGATCAGAATTATAGATTTAGAATAGGAAATGAGATTTCCATTACATATGGTTAAAATTAGTACCAAGACATTTTTAGCTTTTTCCCTTCTTGCTCATAAGTCTTACTTGAGGGAATAAAATCAATCACTTCATTTGTTCAGCTAGTGTGGCTGAACTCTCTGAAGTGATTTATGTTTATGCTAAATTTTGCTTCTAGCTTTTGCTCCATGTGACCTCAGCCCAACAGTTTTCAGCATGTGTTATGCCAGGATCAGAGTGAGTTGTCTCCCAAGAAGTTTTACCAGTAATACAGTATCAGAGTTTGTAAATTACTTAATCAGAAAGTAAATGGATAAAAACTTCAGGTTACCCTATGGTAATCTCACCGTCACTTTGTTAGGTTGTTTTTCTTTTTGAGATGGAGTCTTGCTCTTGTCACCCAGGCTGGGGTGCAGTGGCACCCAGGCTGGAGTGCAATGGCACAGTCTTGGTTCACTGCAACCTCCACCTCCCAGGTTCAAGCAATTCTCCTGCCTCAGCCTCCCAAGTAGCTGGGATCACAGGTACATGCCACCATGCCCAGCTAACTTTGTATTTTTAGTAGAGACGGGGTTTCACCATGTTGGCCAAGCTGGTCTCAAACTCCTGACCTCAGGTGATCCTCCCGTGTCAGCCTCCCAAAGTGCTGGGATTACAGGCATGAGCCACCGCACCTGGCCACTTTGTTAGGTTCTAATATATCTTCCTAAATGGAAGAGAAAGGGTGGGCACAGTGCATGAGTGTGTTTTGAATGAATGTCACGCATCGTGTCCTAGCAGAAGACTATTTTTTCCTTTAGAGAACCTCATTTCTAGCATGTTTGCTTTAATGAAAGTATGGAGAGATGAATCTGTAAGTATATGTTTTATGTTACATTTGGAAACAGTAATTTTTAGAAGTCCATTTCTTGCTGACAGCTGTTTGATCTTTTTTGTGATAAAATATACATAACATAAAATTTATCATTTTAACCATTTTTAAGTATAGTTCTCAATTTTATTTATTTTTAATTTTTCTTCATGTGGGGGTTTTCTAATGAAAAGCAGAAAACCTGCTAGACAAATTCTAGAAGAACTGGGACACTTAAGTGTATAGTTCTGTAGCATTAAGTATATTCACATTGTGCCAGCATCACCACCATCTCTCTACAGAGCTTGACCTCTTCCACAGCTGAAACTCTAGACCCATTTATAGTCACTCCGAACTCTCCATTCTTTCTCCCAGCCACTGGCAAGCACCATTCTACTTTCTGTGTCCAGCATTTGACTATTCTAGGTAACTCATATCAGTGGAATCATACAATACTTGTCCCTCTGTGTCTGGCTTATTTCACTTGGCGTAATGTCCTCAATGTCAGAATTTTCTTCCTTTTTAAGGCTGAATAATTTTCCATTGTATGTGGAAAACATAACCACAGTTTGCTTATCCATTCACCCTTTGATGGACACTTGGATTGTTTCTACATTGTGGCTCTTGTGAATAATGCCATTGCTATGGACACAAGGGTAGATGATTGCCTGATCTTGAATTAGTATAGTTATCATTTGTGTGCTCAGAGGTGCTCATCTTAAAAAAAAAAAAAAAAAAAAAAAAAAAAAAAGGTGTTAATATGTTAATCTGGCTATCTAAAATCTCAGTAGAAGAAATTCAGCATAAATAGCCCTTTTAAATTTCAGATTTAACCATGAAACCCTTTGCCTATCTGTGAATTATTAAGGGAATTAATAATTATTAAGCCTCCACATGAAGGGAGCCTTGAAAGGGGGGTGCTTGGTCTTTTCCCTTGCCGAGGGACCATGCAAAGGCATTGCCAGGTGGTTTTCTTATGGCACACGCTAAAGCCCCGTTCAAACTCAGAATCCAGGAAGTACCAGAAACAATATTTGGTTTTCCTATTTAATTATTTTTGGGTCTCAAACTATTGCATTTCTCATGTTGCCTTTTCCAGTTAGATGGTCCTTTGAGTAACCAACCAAATAACTCCTTATAAAACAGGAATAAGAATGATTTATGAAATAGGGAAAACCGTTACTTTCCAAGCTCATGATAGGTTGTGAAGATAATGGAAGCTATATCTGCTGAAGCATTTTGAACTCTAATGACCACAAAGGAAAGAACCAATGTTTCTTTCCAATGTAAAATCAGATAAACCTGTAAATACAGTATGGTTCCCGTCTAAGGAAACCTTGCTAAGATTTCCAGCACTTCCAAAACCTTTTATGTGACTAGAAAATTTCATTTACTCCTTGCTACTCCTAAAAGTGATAAAGGCTGGTCCCATAGCTACAGGATGAAATAGTGTCTATATCACATTTTTAGTTTTGATAGAAATTCTAACATGCTTTGAACACAATTTCTTTTATGGTTTGGGCATATAGGCATTTGATTATTTACCTTACTGATTAATGGAGTTTATTATTCAAGCATATAACTAATTACAGTTTTATCTAGCTTTATATTCATTACCTTTTCAGTGTGTTTCTCCTATTGGATTGAATTGTGTCATATGCAAGTGTGTAACCTGTAGGGGGCATGTCCCTACCCTCTTTTTTTTTTTTAATTGCACTTTAGATTCTGGGTTACATGTGCAGATCATGCAAGATTGTTGCATAGGTACATTCATGGCAAGGTGGTTTGTTGCCACCATCTCCCCATCACCTTTACCTGACATTTCTCCCCATCACCTTTACCTGACATTTCTCCCCATGTTATCCCTCCCCCATCCTCCTACTATCCTTCCCCTAGCCCCCCACCAATGGACCCCAGGGTGTGATGCTCTCCTCTTTGTGTCCAAGTGTTCTCATTGTTCGACACCCGCCTAGGAGTGACAACATGCGGTGTGTGATTTTCTGTTCTTGTGTCAGTTTGCTGAGAATTATGGTTTCCAGGTTCATCCCTGTCCCTATAAAGGACACAAACTTATGTTTTTTGTGGCTGCATAGTATTCCATGGTGTATATGTGCCACATTTTCTTTGTCCAGTCTATCATTGATGGGCATTTGGGTTGGTTCCAAGTCTTTGCTCTTGTAAACAGTGCTGCAGTGAACATGTGTGTGCATGTGTCCTTACAGTAAAACAATTTATAATCCTTTGGATATATACCCAGTAATGGGATTGCTGGGTCAAATGGAATTTCTGTTTCTAAATCCTTGAGGAATCACCACACTGTCTTCCAAAATGGTTGAACTAATTTACACTCCCATCAACAGGGTGAACGTGTTCCTATTTCTCCACATCCTCTCCAGCATCTGTTGTCTCCAGATTTTTTAATGATTGCCATTCTAACTGGCATGAGATGGTGTCTCGATGTGGTTTTGATTTGTGTTTCTCTAATGACCAGTGATGATGAGCATTTATTCATGTTTGTTGGCTGAATATATGCCTTCTTTTGTAAAGTGTCTGTTCATATCCTTTGCCCACTTTTGAATGAGTTTGTTTGTTTGTTTCTTGTAAATCAGTTTTAGTTCTTTGTAGATTCAGGATATTAGCCCTTTGTCAGTTGGGTAGATTGCAAAAATTTTTTCCCATTCTGTTGGTTGCTGGTTTGCTCTAATTGTTTCTTTTGCTGTACAGAAGCTCTGGAGTTTCATTAGATCCCATTTGTCTACTTTGGCTTTTGTTGCCATTGCTTTTTGTGTTTTAATCATGAAGTCCTTGCCTATGTCTATGTCCTGAATGGTTTTGCCTAGGTTTTCTTCTTGGGTTTTTATGGTGTTAGGTCTTACGTTTAAGTCCTTAATGCATCTGGAGTTAATTTTAATGTACGGTGTCAGGAAGGGGTCCAGTTTCTGCTTTCTGTACATTGCTAGCCAATTTTCCCAACACTAGTGTGGTGTTGCTCCAGAGGCCTCTGTTCTATTCCACTGGTCTATGTCTCTGTTTTGTTACTAGTACCATGCTGTTTTGATTACTGTTGCCTTGTAGTATAGCTTGAAGTCATGCAGCATGATGCTGCCAGCTTTGTTCTTTTTGCTTAGGATTACCTTGGCTATGCAGACTCTTTTTTGGTTCCATATGAAATTTAAAGTGGTTTTTTCCAGTTCTGTGAAGAAGGTCATTTATAGTTTGATGGGGATAGTGTTAAATCTATAAATTACTTTGGACAGTATGGCCATTTTCACAATATTGATTTTTCCTAACCATGAGCATGGAATGTTTTTCCATCTGTTTATGTCTTCACTTATTTCCTTGAGCAGTGGTTTATAGATCTCCTTGAAGATGTCCTTTACGTCCTTTGTTAGTTGTATTCCTAGGTATTTTATTCTTCTCGTAGCAGTTGTGAATGGCAGTTCACTCTTGATTTGGCTCTCTGTTTGTTATTGGTATATAGGAATATTTGTGCTTTCTGCACATTGATTTTGTATCCTGAGACTTTGCTTAAGTTGCTTATCAGTTTCAGGAGATTTTGGGCTGGGACAATGGGGTCTTCTAAATGTACAATCATGTCACCTGCAAATAGAGACAATTTGATTTTTTCCTTTCCTAATCGAATACCCTTTATTTCTTTTTCTTGCCTGATTGCTCTGGCTAAAACTTCCAATACGATATTGAGTAAGAGTGGAGAGAGGGGGCATCTTTGTCTAGTGCCACATTTCAAAGGGAACGATTCCAGTTTTTGCCCATTCAGTATGATATTGGCAGTGAGTTTGTCATAAATAGCTTTCATTATTTTGTGATAGGTTCTATTGATACCTAGTTTATTGAGAGTTATTAGCATAAAGTGCTGTTGAATTTTGTTAAATGCCTTCTCTGCATCTATTGACATAATCATGTGGTTTTGTCTTTGGTTCTATTTATGTGGTGGATTACGTTTATGGACTTGCGTATGTTGAACCAGCCTTGCATCCCTGGGATGAAACCTACTTGATCATGATGGATAAGCTTTTTGATGTGCTGTTGCAATTGGTTTGCCTGTATTTTATTAAAGATTTTTACGTCTATGTTCGTCATGGATATTGGCCTGAAGTTTTCTTTTCTTGTTGAGTTTCTGCCAGGTTTTGGTATCAGGATGATATTGGTCTCATAAAATGAGTTGGGAAGGAGTCCCTCTTTTGGGATTGTTTGGAATAGTTTCAGAATAATTGGTACCAGCTCCTCTTTGTACGTCTGGTAGAATTCAGCTGTGAACCCGTCTGGAGCTGGACTGTTTTTGGTTGGTAGGCTATTAATTGCTGCCTCAACTTCAGCCCTTGTTATTGGTCTATTCAGGGTTTCAACTTCTTCCTGGTTTAGTTTTGGTAGAGTACAAGTGTCCATGAATTTATCCATTTCTTCCAGATTTACTGGTTTATGTGCATTGAGTTGTTTGTAGTAATCTCTGATGGTAGTTTGTATTTCTATGGGATTGGTGGTGATATACCCATTATCGTTTTTTATTGCATCTATTTGATTCTTCTCTCTTTTTTATTAATTTGGTTAGCAGTCTGTCTATTTTGTTCATCTTTTCAAAAAACCAGCTCCTGGATTTATTGATTTTTGAAGGATTTTTTTCTATGTCTGTCTCCTTCAATTCTGCTCTGATCTTAGTTATTTCTTGTCTTCTGCTAGCTTTTGAGTTTTTTTGATCTTGCTCCTCTAGCTGTTTCAATTTTGATGATTGGGTGTCAATTTTAGATCTTTCCTCATTTATGATGTGGGCACTTATTACTATAAATTTCCTTCTAGACACTACTTTAAATGTGTCCCAGAGATTCTGGTATGTTGTGTCTTTGTTCTCATTGGTTTCAAAAAACATCTTTATTTCTGCCTTCATTTCATTGTTTATCCAGTCAACATTCAGGAGCCAGTTGTTGAATTTCCATGAAGTTGTGTGGTTTTGAGTTAGTTTCTTAATCTTGAGATCTAATTTGGTTTCACTATGGTCTGAGAGACTGTTTGTTATGATTTCCATTTTTTTGCATTTGCTGAGGAGTGATTTACTTTCAATTATGTGGTCAACTTTAGAGTAAGTGCAGTGTGGTGCTGAAAATAATATATGTTCTGTGGCTGTGGGGTGGAGAGTTCTGTAAATATCTATTAGGTTCACTCATTCCAGTTCTGTGTTCAAGTCCTTCCTGTAGATCCTTGTTGATTTTCTGTCTCATCGATCTAATGTTGACAGTGGAGTGTTAAAGTCTCCCACTATTATTGTGTGGGAGTCTAAGTCTCTTTGTAGGTCATTAAGAACTTGCTTTATGTATCTGGGTGCTCCTGTATTGGGTGCATATATATTTAGGATAGTTAGCTCTTCTTGTTTTGATCCTTTCACCATTTTGTAGTGTCCTTCTTTGTCTCTTCTGATCTTTGTTGGTTTAAAATCGATTTTATCAGAGACTAAAATAGCAACCCCTGCTGTTTTTTGCTCTCCATTTGCTTGGTAGATCTTCTTTCATCCCTTTATTTTGAGTCTATGTGTGTCTTTGCGTGTGAGATGGGTCTCCTGAATGCAGTACACTGATGGGTTTTGACTTTTTACCCAGTTTGCCAGTCTGTGTCTTTTGATTGGGACATTTAGACCATTTATATTTAACATTAATATTGTTATGTGTGAACTTGATCCTGCCATTTTGTTACTGTTTGGTTATTTTGCCCATTGGTCGACACAGTTTCCTTATTGCATCATTGGTCTTTATGAGTTATTTTTGTGGTGGCTGGTACTGAATGTTTTTTCTGTGTTTAGTGCTTCCTTCAGGAGCGCTTGTAGAGCAGGTCTGTTGGTGATGAAATCTCTCAGTAATTGCTTCTCCATAAAGGATTTTATTTATCCTTCACTTATGGAGCTTAGTCTGGCTGGATATGAGATTCTGGGTTAAAAGTTATTTTCTTTAAGGATGTTGAATATTGGTCCCCACTCTCTTCTGGCTTGTAGGGTTTCTGCCGAGAGATCCACTGTGAGTCTGATGGGCTTTCCTTTGTGAGTGACCTGAGCTTTCTCTCTGGCTGCCCTTAGCATTCTTTCCTTCATTTCAACTCCGGTGAATCTGATGATTATGTGCCTTGGTGTTGCTCTTCATGAGGAGTATCTCTGTGGCGTTCTCTGTATTTCCTGTATTTGAATGTTGGCCTGCTTTGCTAAGTTGGGTAAGTTCTCCTGGATATATTTTGAATAGTGTTTTCCAGCTTGGATTCATTTTCCCTGTCCTCTTCAGGTATAATGATCAAGCATAGATTAGGTCTTTTCACAAAATCCCATATTTCTTGGAGGCTTTATTTCTTTTCACTCTTTTTTCTCTTTTCTTGCCTTCTCTTTTTATTTTGTTGAGTTGATCTTCGATCTCTGATATCCTTTCTTCTGCTTGATTGATTCAGCTATTGAAACTTGTGTATGTTCACGAAGTTCTCATGCTGTGTTTTTCAGCTCCATCAAGTTGTTTATGTTCTTCACTAGGCTGGTTATTCTAGTTAGCATTTTATCTAATCTTTTTTCAAGGTTCTTAGTTTCTTTGCATTGTATTAAAATATGTTCTTTTAGCTCAGAGAAGTTTGTTATTACCCATCTTCTGAAGCCTGCTTCTGTCAGTTCATCAAGATCGTTTTCTGACCTGCTTTGTTGCCATGCTGGTGAGTCATTGTGATCTGTCTGGGAAGGAGAGGCGTTCTGGACTTTGATGTTTTTGTCCTTTTTGTGCTGATTTCTTCCCGTCTTCTCTAATTGTATATCCTTTCTGTTAAAGTTGGGGTTATTTCTCCTGTATAAGGCTTTTCTTCTTAAACACAGGTGTCAGTGTGGCACTTGAGACAGTCTGTCCGTTGACTGCTTGTGGGGGTGCTGCTGGGCTGCCTGGGTCTCAGCCAGGCTGCTGTTTATTCTTTGCCTGGTTTCCATACTGATGAGGTTAGCCCCGCCTTTCCAATGGCGGGCTCTTTTGCTTTTGCTGTTCCCGGCTGGCGGATGTGTTAACTGCGAAACTCTCCTGGGAGAGGGACTCCGGTTGCAGGATCTTGTTGGGGAGGGGCCTGTCTGGTCATATGCCCTTTCTCACTTTTAACTCCCCCTTCTGTGGGACGGGCAGTTCCTTTTTGCAAGCTTCCTCAGTATTAGTCCAAATCTCTGCCCTGGTCTGTTCTAACAAGGCACTGGTCTGGCTGGGGTTGCTGGCCAGGGCTGTTCCCCAGGTCTGCGACTCCAGGTGGTTCTCAGCAAGGCGGCGTTTTCCTGTTCTGTGTGCTGCCAAAGTCTCAGAGTGAATTTCTGTATCTGATTCAGAGAACCGAGGAGGTGATGCCCCAGACCACCACCGATCCTCTGTGCCTGATACACTTTCCAGAGGGGGCAGTGCCCCACCTTGCCTCGGCTGGACTCCTTTGGGCTGTTCCTTGCCTTTTGTTGGAGTTAATCCCGCTGTTCAACCAGTCCCTTTAAAACAAAACTTGTACCTCGCTCAGAGACACAGATATTGCTCTGGTTCTGTCTCACTCAGTGGTGCTGCACTCCGGAGAAGCTTCCTGTTGGCCATCTTCCCCTGAATCGGTGCCACTCTGTCCCTACCTTCTTATGACCCCTGGATCCCTTCCCATCACCCATCCATTCCCTCCCAGTGAGACCCTTTCTTCTGTATGACTTGGATGAAAGGTGATCCAAGACAGACAGAACCCTGGTCTCATAAAGTTTACATCTAGAGGGGAAAGAGACCATCAGCAAACAAACTTACTACATTTGCACAATTGCAAAGTGAAGTCAGAGCTATGAAGAAATGAAAGATGTTTAAAAAGAAGATTTTATCCCCTAGAAGTAAAACAGACTCTGAAGCAATGGCATGTCAAGTCATATTGAAACCTGAGACAAAAGTGAAAAATCAGGAGTGCTGATCCTGTCCTTATTGAAACTTTTGATATTTTGTTCAAATGGCTGTTTCATATTACTGTTGGTTTGTTTTTGATTTTTTCCGAATACGGCACTAAGACATGATTTCAGAGTTTTTGTTGCCTCCTTGGCCTTTGCATCTGAGGTAAATACCTCACTTGCTCCCTGTAGTCCCAGCCCAAAGCCGCACTTCCCAGGCTCAAGTCCTGCTTCTGCCACTTATAAATTGTGTGACCGTGAACAACCTGCATATACTGTGCCTCAGTTTCCTCTTCTGTAAAGCAAGGATAATAATAGTACTTTATAAGGTTATTATGAGGATTAAAAGAAGTTAATATCTGTGGAGCAGCAGAGCGGAGCCCAGCACAAAGTGCTGTGCACGTAAGAAAAGCAATGAAGGAAGATGCCTCTAGACTTCCAGGTATTGAACAATTTATTAGGAGCTGGATTTCACATGTCTGAATTCACCAGGCTGCCATCAGCATTTCTTCCGTGAATACCTACACTTCAGAACAATCCTGTAAAGAACGTGGTGATGGGTTTTAAAAGTGAAAGGCTTGCTCATTGCATGTCCTCTTCCACCCATCTCCCTCACTTCTTCACTCTGACATAACCAGGAGATGATGGGGAATTGTGGTCACTGTCACTCACATCTTTTAGGCACTTTCAGACACATGGAATACTTTGTGGGTCGTGTTTCTCTTGCACAGAGGCTGTTCCAGCCATCTCTGCACAGTTGAGGTGTTCATTGTGTGCTTCGAAGGCAAGCATAGCCTTTAGATTCTGACCCCCACTTACTTATTTACTAATGATGTCGCCCTTTCAGAGGACTGCACACGACTGAGCAGACCCAGCCATGGGCAGGATCCCCAATTTTGTAGCATCTACCACTTCTTTTCCTGTCTGTAGGGAAACTCAGAGCTTTCTGTTGGCATCTATTTCTAATGTGACTTTAAGTTCTGTTTGTGTTGATGCTACAAAATCGAATACACTTCCCTTTTATTCATGTAAAAGCACTTTTTTGAAGAGAATAATAACCTTTTTATCTCTCATGGCAAGAATGTTGTATTTACACCAGGCGTCCCCAAACTACTGCCATGGGCCGCATGCGGCCCCCTAAGGCCATTTATCCAGCCCCCCATTGCACTTCAGGAAGGGGCACCTCTTTCATTGGTGGTCAGTGAGAGGAGCACAGTATGTGACGGCCCTCCAATGGTCTGAGGGACAGTGAACTGGCCCCCTGTGTGAAAAGTTTGGGGATGCCTGATTTATACTTTACAAATGCAGAGTAAGCAGAAAACATTTCTCTTTAAAAGTGAAGCAATGTGTAAATGAATTTTACTTATTCAAGATATTAATGTAGAAATGGCTAAACATAAGCTTCAATGTTTAAAAACCCTGTTGTGCACTCATTCATTCCATAAGACGAGGCAGCTGTGTGAGATAGCAGGGATTTAATTATCTGTATAGTTTTCTAGTTAAACAGGTAAGATTTCTGTTAAAGTAGATTCTATGTATGAATATAGAAAATAATGTTATACCGTGGAAGAACTGAGCCTTATCTGAAAATGAATAAATGGAATTTTTGTCCTATTTTACCCTCGAGCTTTTAATTAACAATTTGTAGAAAGTGAGTCACTTGACTGGAATTAGAATTCTCTTTTGATGAGTCCTTTTTATATTCTGTCTGGGATTATATGTAAATGTATCTTTCCTTTCTAAAGAACCTGAATCTGATAACATTTAAATGCAGCATTCCAATTCAAATAAAGCATAAGGAATAAAACCATTTTCCTTTAAAAAATGTGTGAAATTTTAAGTGAGCTTTTTTGGGGTTTTTGTTTTTTCCTAAGTTACTTTTTAAAGTGGAATACCTTTATATGGACACATGTAATCAAACATTATTACTTATATTTACATTCTCTTTGGAAACCATGGAATTCTCAGGGCCCATAGCCAAGAGCCTAAGAACCCTGACTGAAAGCCTGTGGTTGCCTACTGAAGTAGCAAGTGCTATGTTACATAGCCACAGCATGCCTTTTTGCCACAGCTGGCAACAACAAAATCAAAGGATTCTTGGCAAAAAATTCTCTATAGTCCTGTCACACATCTTGCAAGCAGAGGCACTGGTTTCCCTTTGTTCCAGACCTGTTTTTTAAAATAACATCTGTGTAATAAATAGCCTTAGGTAACAGAAAGCATTTCCTTCTAGAGCATGGAAAGTTGCTTACTGCTTACTATAAAAGATTCTGGTTCCCTGAGCTCAGAGTTTTCTCTCATTTAATGCAGTGTGCTGTGTGGAGGGGTGTCATGCAGCCCTCTTTATAACACTCTGCTGGAATAATTGGAGTTTTAGGAACCAGTCTAAGAAATTACTGATACTGTGACTACTGCTATTGCTATATGGAATAAAGTCTTTGTCTTTGACCCAGTAGTTTTCTGTCCTCTGCTCTATAAAACTGTAATAGGCTAACTTGTTAGCTTGTAAGTAGGATAAAATCTTAGACTCTTTATATTCATTGACAGGAACGTCCTTTAAAAGACACGTAAAGATGATGGCCCTTTCTTTTTCCTTTGTCCTCAATCCTAAGTGAATGCGGTGGGCTTAGGGATAACATAGGCTGAAGTGTGGCGTATGGATCAGATGGCAGGAGACCCATTCATCTGTGGCCTGTGTCAGATGGCAGGAGACCCAGTTCTAAATATAGAAGCTGGTGTAAGTCCTAGGGAATGACTGATATTTCTCAGAAGGTAAGAGATTGTCTCTTTATGACAGTTTTGAGTATCTAGAGACAGAGAAGATACTGGCTGTGATTTCAACTCTTATCTCTTTGGGCTCAGATTCCCCACCAAAAAAAAAAAAAAAATCATTTAAATTTACCTAGAAAACACACACCTGTAATAAACCTTGTGTGCGGTGTTTGATTACCTTTGGAGACAGAGCAGATGACCATAAGCCTCATCTGGGTACGAATAGCTCGGTTTAGCTGTCATATTCAGGCTTTACCAGCCCAGGACTATAAAGCCTACGTCGTTCTGATCGGTATGATAGCAGCATTTCCTCATATCTGCCTTCCTACTATGGATACAACGTTAGAAAATGGTCCTGCTAGACCAGACAGAAATTTGACTCAAAATGGTTGAGGCTATGCCAACCAAAGAGCCAGCACATGGCTTCTGTGTTGTTATCTCACTGCTTTGAGAAGCATAAAGCCTCATCGAAAACAGTGATGTCAGGGAAAGCTTACAAAGAACACTGCGGAATGGCACTTTTCATACATGAGAAAATATTTGAGAACAGATACAGTACATTAATACTATGAAAAAGAAAAAAATTTATGAAAAACAATGAAAATTAGTTCACACGTAGGGGGCAGGAAATTTCAAATGATTTTAACAGTTCAGAGCTGTTCAAACTGCTGAATATGTCTAGCACTTTCATGACCACTGGCTTTCTCGTTCACCAGTTTTCTTCTTCAGCTTTCATTTAGCTGAATATCAATGGTGTATTTTATTATAAAAGGTATGACAAATAAGAAAGGCATGATTAAAAGAGAACTTCTCTCATCAGGGTACAAATGTGCTAGTTAATTCTTAAAGACACTCTGTGCAGTTTTTTATGAATTCTGGAAGCATCTGTGAAACTTTATATTAACAAGCCATT
The DNA here is from genome assembly GCF_048565385.1 of Saimiri boliviensis. Lineage (NCBI taxonomy): Eukaryota > Metazoa > Chordata > Mammalia > Primates > Cebidae > Saimiri > Saimiri boliviensis. The sequence continues at coordinate 48,409,735 of NC_133458.1, forward strand.
ATGTGTTAGTAAATACCCATCTCAGAGAACTCCTGTAAAGATCAAGTAAGATAATGTTTGCAAATTTCTTGGCACAGACAGCCTGGCACACAGTAAGTGCTTAATATGTGTTGACTATTTTAATAGGGAGGAAGCAGTTAAAACATGAGTATTCTGCAGTTTAGGAGTTTCCAGAAGGAAGCCAAATTTTCCTGTGTAATTTGGAAAGTATAAGACAGAGGTCAGGTGTGAAACTGGTTCCTAGGAGGTGATAAGAAACACATGGAGTACTCTACCCAGTTAAACTGGGTCAGATCAGGATAGACTCCAACAAAGCTGTGCTGTGAAATTATCTATGTCTCACGGAGGAACATTGGCATCCATCTACAGGATGAACCGCAGTCACCACAAAATCAAGGGTGAGGACACCAGTATTGCCTTCCAGGGGCAAGGATATTCCATTAGTCTGTATCCCAAAGCTCCAGAGTTTATGCAGGATCCAGGAGAACTGCAAAGCACCAGTGTCCTACAAATGATAAAGGGAGGGACAGCTGGGAATGCGCCCTGGATGTTGTCACACAGCTTTACTTTCTAAATGCAGCTCTGTCTCCTGAAGCCCTGTATGAGCCCAGGCTGCTGTACAGTCAGCTCTGAACATCTTTCAGAAGGTGGGGCTCTATGAGCTGTTGGAGGTTCCACAGGTGCAACCATTGCCCTGGGAGCACTTGATGGACCTCCACATCCAGATGTCTCAGCTCCTCTTTCACAAATGTAAGGACAACATCCATTTCTTATCCAGTTGGAGACCCCTGTTATTCATATGCTGTTGGAGGGAAGAAGAGGTGTTGAGATTGTTGTGTTTGCCTTGTACCTTAAAAAGAGAATAACTTTTTCTTTCTCTCAAAACACGTGGAATTAGAAACCTAGAAACTAAATGAGGTCAATGAATAAGATGGGTTACAGGCTCTGATTTCTGGTTAGCAGAGGACAACCCAGGGAAAGAGAGTTATTATGTGTTTGTTACAGAAACAGAGAAATTGTCTTTGTTTTTAGTCTTAACTACCAAGTGGCCCACAAGAAGCAATGTATTGCCATTAGGAGACTAATAAAGATAGGTATTGTATAAATGATTGATGCAATTAAAATAAATATTGTATCAATATCTATGAAGCATGAAGATGTTTCTGAAATTCCAGTTTGTTGGACCATTTTTAGAGTGATCATTTTAAGGAAAGGTAGAAGAATAGTCTGTGTCGTTGGCGAGACCCAGTGACCTTAAGGCCCTTGTGATTTCTCCATAGTCCCAGGTGTGCCGTATCTTTTTTGATTAAGCCAAAAAAACATGTAACTCAGCTTCTAAAGAATATAAGCATAATTAGAAATAAAGTAATGCAGCATTAAATGTCTTCCTAGATAAATGAAAAGAAGGCTTTACACAGGAAGTAGAAAAGAAGGTGCGGGCCATGCGCAGAGGCTTTTGCCTGTAGTCCCAGAGCTTTGGGAGGCCAAAGCGGGCAGATCATTTGAGGTCAGGGGTGCAAGACCAGCGTCACCAACATGGTGAAGCCCCATCTCTGCTAAAACTACAAAAATTAGTTGGGAGTGGTGGCCCACTCCTGTAATCCCAGCTACTTGGGAGGCTGAGGCAGGAGAATCGCTTGAACTTGGGAGACGGAGATTGCACTGAGCCACGATCTTAACACTGCACTCCAGCCAGAGTGCAAAAAAAAGGAAACAAAGATGCTAAGCCATACTATATTTTCATATACATAGTATTAAACATAGTAGTAATATTATGGTGTGTTTTAAAAACAGCAGGCAATGCAATATGGAAAGACTGAATACAGGAAGACTTGAGTGTATAAGAAGGCAAATGAAGTTCAAGAACTCTTCAGATTGCTGGATTGGTATGAGGCCTGGCCCAGGTCACTTTCAGCTGTCTAACATGCGTTCCTTGCCAGTGGCATCCACCCAACACGAAAATGAGCTTTCTGATTAAGTCATCCCATAAGTCTGTAAGCCAAGCTCTGTGGAGTGGGTCAGATGAATGACTTCTAGTTTCCTAAGTGGTTTCTGTGTGACAGTTGTGCTCGTGGTAGGGGTAAGGGCTTCAGAGACGCACCCCATGATTTGAGGCAATTATACAGCCTGGCTCACGGCTAGGCCACACCAGCACTTGCCAGATGGCGCTGGCAAGAAGCAGGCAGACCCTGTTTCAGCACCGCCTGATGCGGAACTCAGAGTTAGGGCAACACACTGCAATTGGCTCTTATGGCCCTTTGCACCTGTTAGTGAAGAGGCCAGATTATTTGTGTCACTCATGCACAGAGGATTTCTTTCTTTCTAACCTTTGGAGTTAGTGTTATTCTCATCCCACACTTGGAGATAAAGAACGTCAGTTCTCATTTCTACACAAAAAGAAAAAACAATAGACATGGAAAGCAATGAAATTCTTTTCTCTGAAGGTGTTTCATGAATAAAGTGAAATAAAGCAGACAGATAAGATAATATAATTTGGTTATTCCTGCTGGAGTCTAGAGCCTGAGATGAAATTGGGGGTTTGCTGCCGCAGGGCAGCCACATGGTTCCTTTGGGTGCCATTGAGATGAGACACTCACTCTCACTAAGCACCTTGGAAGATGAGGGTTGTGTCAGTGGTCTCCATGGGCTTATGGCGTTTGCCTTTCTTCCTATGCATTCCCCAAAGTCAAGCTGGTAGCCAAGCTTGAAGAGACAGTAAAGATATCTGGAAATGCTTCTCCATGTGGTAGCTTCTGTGCTTCTGCCTAGAGTGAATGAATTTGCACCAAGGGAGTCTGTGGTTATGCTTCCAATGAGGCAAAGGAGAATAAAAAGATAAGCCAAGAGGCTTCCTGGTGAAAGTACATGACCCAGTGGAGGAAGAAAAGGGGAAAATCTAAGCAACAAAGCTCAAGACTTTTCACACTGAGAGTCAAAATGAGCCAGGGAAAGCAGCTCAGCACCTTGTTTTCCCAAGGAGATGGAAGAGGACCAAATGCAGAGACCTAAGAAGAAATGACCCTGGAAAAGAGTGAAACTGCACTTCTATACATCATGTCTTGTATAAAGTGGGTCCTGTAGATCTTCAGGGAATGCATGTGGAAGAAAAAAGATGCTCAAGATTCATAGTAATAAGGACTTAACCTGCTGCTCCCATGCTATTGAAAGATCATGGACTTTGAATCCACAGGCCTGGGTTCAAATTCCAGTTTGAATTATTGCTGTGTGGTCTTGGATGAGTTATCTGGCCTCTCTAAATCTGTGTCCTCCTTGTATAAAGGAGACAAGTGAGAGAACCAAAATAAGGGTAGGCACAAAAGTTCTCAGGGGATGTCTGTTTCTCTCCTGTTTCCTATTTCAGCCTTGGAAAAAAGAGACACGTCACACACACACACACACACACATACACACACACACACACACACACACCCCACATCACTGTAGTTGAAGAGTCCTTCTGTAGGGGAGGTGGTGGGTGCATCAAGGGACCAATCATGGGTGATGCACTCTTGCAGCATGAATCCAGGGTATGAGATTTTGCAAACCCAATCTAAGACTGTCAACCACTTGTTAGCCTAGTGTCCCCCAAAAGCTGAGCTAGAGACTACTTATGCACAAGCCTTAGTCTCTGGTTCAGCTTTTGGGGGCTTGAGCATAAGTAGCTTGTTTGGAAACGTGGTCTTCGGGAGCAGAAATGCAGGATGGGGGAGTGGAAGAGAGTGAGGCGGGGGAGCCAACTCAAGGCTGCATGGTTGCATTGGCTGATCCCGGTGGACTGGTGAAAGGGTTTATGAAGTGTTTCAGAACTGTCTGCCAGGGGATGAAATGGAATGCTTTTAACCACAGACTCCAGATCTTCGTTTTCTAGAGTGGCCTTCACAACACTCACTCACCTGCATTGCTGGATTGTGCTTGAGTGCAGAGTGGATTCCTAGAACTATTAACCAAAGATTAGAGATGCCTAGGGCAGAAAGCAAGAGATCTCTATCAGGGTCAAGGTGAAGCCACTGTCCAAGAGCATCTGTGCCAAGCTGCTCAAAGCCTCCAGGAAAACATGTCTCTAAAGCTGTGACTGAAATAAGAGGAGCAATCAAGAGGATTTTGAGGGGTCCAATACAACAACTCTAATGGGGATGCCCTGTGTTTCTGCCTGTAAAGAAGGTGCTAAAACAAAGAATTTCTTGGAGATTCTTTGGCTTTTCAAGTCTATGATTCACGAAGATGAAACCAAAATTTGCTAAAAATATGTTGATTAATAAAATGTAAATAGACACAGCAATAACATTTGCTCATTTTATTTTCCAAAAGATACCTGTCAGCTGTAGACAATGTCTAGAGCAAAATAGAGCTATATTGTCTACTTACAGGACAACAGACCCAACTTAGGCAGTGGTGATATATGCTGAAAACAAAGAGATCAGTGCTTGGGCTTGAGGAAAATCTAGTGGAAAGTCAAGTTTATTGATCCCTAGGATCACAGCCTTTACCTGGGTCTTAAGTGGGTTTTATAAAGATTTAGGAAATCTTATTAAAGAAGAAACTTTGGAAGGGATGCTGGGGTAGTTTTAGAAGAAAGGAGAGGACATAGGGAATATTTCCAAGTCAGCCTGGACCCAGGCAAAATTATAAAGTGGATTAAGTTTCTTTTCAGCCCTTTTCTATCCACTAGTTCTCCTAATGTCTCCACATTCATTCCCCTCCATCACTGTCCTCGTTTAGGAGCCTAGTACCTATTACCATACTGGACTGCTCAGATGCCTCTGTGCAATCAACCAGTTGATTTTTATCGATGCTTCCTGTGTACCTAGAACCTTGCCAGGAATTGAATATGACAGCACCACCCCACATCATAAATCTTCCCCAAATGGCCTATCCTCTAGTCTCAAGTCCTGCCTATGATGGCTAGATAATTTAAAAGGTTAATTTATATACATTGTGCTAGACACCTGTTTATGCACCACTCCAGAGCCTTGGCCTCCCTGTCTCTTGTTCCAGCTCGTGTGGGCCCCAGCCAGTTTCACACCAGTACCCTTCTCATCTCCCACCCAAGGCTCCCATGTTGACATCTCTGCAGACCCCACTGGTGCCCATGCTCTGCAATGCACAACCCGGAGGTGCAAGGGGGTGAATCTTAGACCAAGCACATCCTGGGAATAAGTTCTTCTCTTTGCCTACTCCATCTAAGAGCTGGTTCTGAGCTGCCATTTATCCACCTTCTTGGGAGTGTGGTCTGGGGATTGAGCAGTCAGTCACACCCGGCAGCTCAGTACTCCTCCATATTGGCTCTCCCTCCTTTCCAGCATCTCTCCCCTTGTACCTCATTCCTCCCTAAGATCATAGTCCCTGATGAAATAACAACTGATTCATTTTTTTCAAGAAATATTCATTAGATATTTACTGTGGGCCAGGCACTGCCTCTGGCACTGTGAGTACACAGATGAACTTTTATGTTCAATGACTTACCTGATATTAGATGTTTTCTCAGAAGCCATATTGTTTCTTGGACATCAAGAAATCCTGGCCACATGGTAGAGACCTTGGCTTGCCTGAAGGGGTTAAGGATTAGAAATGGGTTGAAAAATGGAATAGTAAGCAAAACTAGACAAAACCACTCAGGACCAGATTCTGAAAGCAAAGATATCAGGCACTCTTTCCTTATGGATCTGGGCTTCCAGACGATTAAAAAGTTTCTTTTTCAAAAAGCTTTTTTTGAAATTCAAATTTTATGTTATTTTAAGTTCCTGGGTACATGTGCAGGATGTGCAGGTTTGTTACATAGGTAAATGTGTGCCATGGTGGTTCGCTGCCCCTATCAATCCATCACCTTAATATTAAGCCCCGCATGCAGTAGCTGTTTATCCTGATGCTCTCCTTCTCTCCACCCCCCACAACAGACCCCAGTGTGTGTTGTTCCCTCCCGGTGTCCACGTGTTCTCATTGTTCAGCTTCCATTTATAAGTGAGAACATGCAGTGTTTGGTTTTCTGTTCCTGCATTTGTTGCTGAGAATATTGGCTTCTAGTTCATTCAGGTTCCTGAAAAGGACATGACCTCATTCCTTTTTATGGCTGCATAGTATTCCCTTGTGTATATATACCACATATTCTTTATCTGATCTATCACTGATGGGCATTTGGGTTGATTCCATGTCCTTACTATTGTGAATAGTGCTGCAGTGAACATACACATGCACATATCTTTATAATAGAATTATTTCTTTTCCTTCAGGTATATACCCAATAATGGGATTGCTGGGTCAAATGATATTTCTGGTTCTAGGTCTTCCACAATGGTTGAACTAATTTATACTTCCATCAATAGTGTCAAAGTGTTTCTGTTTCTCCACAGCCTGGCCAGCATCTGTTGTTACTTGACTTTTATTTTTAGAAAGGCTTTTTAACCAATTACTCAACAGTTCATTTAGCAAATTCGTATGGATTTAAGTGACACTTCAAAAGGCTTACAACTTATTGAGTAAAATAATCAACACTCAATATAGGAAGTAATAAGTAGGCTTATAAAAGTATGCATGAGATCTTTAGGAGAGGATTAACAAAGACATTTTCCTCTAGAGAAACTCTGTCCAGTAGAACTTTCGGTGATGATGAAAATGTTCTGTTCTGTATTGTCCCAGCACAATAGCCACTAGACACCCCTCTGTGGCTGCTGGGCACTCAAATTGTGGACAGTGTGACTGAGGAACTGGATTTTAAATTTTTGTTAATCTTAATTTGAATGTGAGAAGCCACATTTGACTAGTGGCTGCTGTTTTTGACACTGCAGTTCTAATGGTTGACATTTTAGTGGAGTCCCCAGGAATGAATAGACATTATCCAGGCCACAAGGAGGATGGGAAACCAAGTAGAAAGTAGAGAAAGCAGACTGGGTAGAGAGAACAGCAGTGAAGGTAAACATCAGAGTGCTTGTTTGGTAGGCTTGTGACAGAGTGCGCAACAAGAGAGAAGGCTAGAAATGTACGCAGGCTGTGTCGTGATAGGCCTTGTGATTTTAACAGTCACCATTGGTAAGGATCCCCCAAGCTTCTGCCACATTGCTATGCTCATCACATATTTATCTCCATAGCCCCGGGGGCGGAGGGTAGGTAAATTAGTCCCACAAGTAAGGAAACTAAAGCACACAGAGTTTTTTGAACATAACCACTGCAACACAGCTGCTCAGTGACAGCACCAGGATTTTAACTAGGCTCTGACTCAACAGCCTATCCTCTTTTTCCTTTATCACTTTCTCCCATGTGGTTCTGCCACATAGGAAATTTGGGCTTCATGTTTTTATAGGCAAAACTGTTCTGAACTGGGGTACTTCCCTAGGCAAGAACTTATGGTGTAAAAACAAGGGGGAAAAGGAGTTGAGAGGGCTGGTCAGAAAAATGAAGGGTGGCTCATGGGACCTAAGCTGGAAAGAGAAGAAAGTGAAGAGTAGAATTTTTGGAGAGCGGGAATAATGTAAAGCTGAAGGACCGGAGGGAGGAGGAATATGAAGAGAAAGCACCACACGCAAGGCTGTTGTGGTTGGAGGGAGTTATTGCCATTTTAGCGGGCTTTCAGCCAAAGGACAACCCAGAGGGTGTTTCAGCCCTGAAGCTGAGGGTGTTAAATGCTGAAGGAAATTGGCAGAATTCCCCTCACAGCACAGACAACCACCTCCTCTAACAGGCGGAGACCCAGACTCCTTCTCTGTGTGAAGAAATGGACTTCTCGGAAACGGAGACTGAGCTTGATATGTTTTCTTTTTGAAATCTCTACTTGTGGGGGCTTATTTTTGCTTGGGAAGATAGAAATCAGTAGCATTGACTTAGAAAAGTGTTCATAATCCTCAGCACATCAGGCGAAGTGTGGCATGTGAAGAAGAGAAGGGTGCGAACGCTCTCATCTGAGATGCTTGATGAAACTGATCCTCTCTGCCTGACTTAGGTTTAATAGCTCACATGCCTTCGATGAGCTGGAAGTGAATGTGAAGTTCAAAGCAATTTTGGTTTGAAATCAAGGTTATGTAGAAGTGAGTCTTAATAGATAACAAAAATCATTTCAAGAAATACTGAAAATTAATAAACTTATTAAGGAAATTGATTTGCAGATGGTGAGAGAAACCATTTTTTTCATGGAAATGACAAATGTAGCTTATTTTCACTAGAATAAGCTGCTGTCTATACTTCTCTTAAAACTGCTCTTTCAATAATACGTTTAGATTCATAAGCTAATACGTCTGCCATTTCTCTCAGTATTGCTTAACAGTCTGTGTTTAGAAATAGGTATGTTGAATTTATACTGGTACTAGAATATTTGAAAGCACTTACCAGGGCAAAGGCTATGAGTATATCTTCTGAAAGGTGTCTTGATTTGGAAAGCACAGGATATTCCAGTTAACTTTCTTATTTATAGTTTTATTGAAGTATAGTTTATATACCACAAAATCTACCCATCTTAAGTGTAGTTTGGTAAGTTTTAATGCATTTTTAACAGTTGTGCAAACTTCACTGCAATCTAGCTATAGAACACAGCTGTTGACTGACAAAATTCTCTCCTACCTGTTTATAGTCAGTCTCATCTTCTACCCCAGGCCCAGCAGCTGCTAATATGTTCTCTAATTCTATAGTTTTGCCTCCCTCCTCCCGCTCCCTTCCCCTCTTTTTTTTTTTTTTTTTTTTTTTTTTTGAGTCTTGCTTTGTCACCCAGGTTGGAGTGCAGTGGCCTGATCTCGGCTCACTGCAACCTCCACCTCCTGGGTTCAAGTGATTCTCGTGTCTCACCCACCAGAGTAACTGGATTACAGGCGTGCACCATGCCCAGCTGTAGTTTTAGTAGAAACTGGGTTTTACCATGTTGGAGAGGCTGGTCTCAAACTCCTAATCTCAAGTGATCCACCTGCCTTGGACTCCCAAAGTGCTGAGATTACAGGCATGAACCACTGCACCTGGCCTACAGTTTTGCATTTCTAAAAATTTCAAGTAAGTAGAATCATAGTCAGTCTTTTGTGTCTGGCTCCTTTTACTCAGCATAGTTTTGAGGTTTCATCCATGCCGCATGTTGTTGCATATATTAGTAGTTCACTCTTGGTTATTGCTGAATACTTTTCTATTATATGAATGTACCACCTTTTGCTTATTCTTCCACCAGTTGATGAGCATTGAGTTTATTTCCAATTTTTCATAATTATAAATAATGCTGCTGTGTACATTTTCATACAAGTCTTTATGTGGTTATATGTTTTCATTGCTCTTAGGAAAAGGAGTGGAATTGCCAGATTGTATGGTAAGTGACTATTTAACTTTTAAGAAATTGCCAGGTTGGCCATGGTGGCTCATGCTTTTAATCCAAGCACTTGGGAGGTCCAGGTGGGTAGATTACTTAAACTTAGGAATTCGAGACCAGTCTGGGTAATATAGTGAAACCTGGTCTCTCTAAGTAATAAAAGTATTAGCCGGGTATGGTGGAGCACATGCCTGTGGTCCCAGCTACTTGGGAGGAGGTAGGAGGATGGCTGAGCCCAGGAGGCAGAGGTTGCAGTTAGCTGAGATCATGCTGTTGTACTCCAGCCTAGGCAACAAAGCTAGCCCCCATCTCAAAAAAGAAAAAAAGCTGAATTTTTTTGTGTGTGGCTATATGTTTTTGTGTTTCCATAGAAATATGTGAAGGTTCCAGTTTCTCCACAGCCTCACCAACACTGGATATCATCGGTCTTTATGAATGTAGCCATTCAAGTGGGTGTGTGGTGGTAGTATCACATTGTGATTTTAATTTGCATTTCCTTAATGATATATGATATTGAGTATCTTTTCATGTACTTGTTAGATATTCGTATATCTTCTTTGGAGACGTCTCTAAGAAAATGTTTGCGCATCTTTTTGTTGAGTTGTTTTGTCTTCTTAGTTTTGTGTTGTAAGAGTTTTTCTACATGTTGTAGATGCAAGTCCTTTATTGGATACATGATTTGTAAAATAGTCTGTGGCTTGTCTTTGCATTTCTTTGCATTTGGTACCGTTTGAAGAGCAGATGTATTTAATTTTGATGATGTTAAATTTATCAGTTTTTTCCTTTTGGTGTCTTAGCTAAGAAATGTACCTAACCAAGGTCACAGAGATATTCTCTTATATTTTATGCCAAGGATAGGCAAACTATTGACTTTTATTCTTTAGAACAATGACTATCAATTGCCCGGATGCCAGAGCCAGGGATTTGGCAGTCTCTGGTAGCTTTGTGGGTTTGTGGTTGGGGTAGTGATAGGAGCAGGAGGCTGAGTATATCGTTGCTATTGTAAATAATTGTAACTTGGCCCCAGCAGCCTTCTGTCATCCCTGCTGCTGAGCACAGTACTCAGAAGAACTCTCTCCTGCCTATTTGCCATCAGTCTCCTCTCTGACCACTCCCAGCCTCAGGCATTCATCGATCTGTACATAACTGATTTTTAGGTGATTGAGTTAAATTTAATTGAATCATCTAAATTTCCCTGCACATTGCACTCTGTGCTTGAGAAGATGGCACCCTTGATAGTCCGTTTGAAAGAAAAGTTCTTTAACTCACTTATCCAGCTTAGCACTTGGAAACTCATCTGATATTAGAATAAAGACAAAACTCAGTAACAACATTTATGTCCCCTTACAACAGGCACCAACTTTACATTTCTACCTCATCACCCTCACCTAGTATCCTTCGTCCTCCTCTGGGTACTTGCCAGAAACACACCATACCCTTGGACTTTACTCACGGCTTACCTCTTCTCTTCCTGGAGTATCATTGTTACTCTTCCCAGGCAAGGCAGAGCTCAGGTTTCACCTCCCAGAGTCTTTCCTCTTCCCTCTTGAGCACAAGCAGATGCATCTTACTCGCTGCTCCCACAGGGCCCAGATCCAGCTCCTGGTGGAGCACTTGCCACATTGTTTTGCATTAATTATATTCTCATACAGCTCACTGCCCTCTCCCAAGCCCAGCTTTGAGCACTTCCAAGATGTGAATTACGTTGAATTTGTGTTTGAATCCTCCCTAGCAGCTAAAACCTAATGGTTTTCCAATACATGTTTTTAATAAAATGTTTGAAACCAGTCCTGCAAAGAACTCTAAGTGCTCTTAAACACTGAGATAATGCTGCAGCTTTAAAGCTTCTAAGTAAAAATGACAACTCTTCCCTGTAAGTTGTGTCATTTTATAAATGACCTGGTCTGAAAGTCCACTTAGACATTGCTACCTCTGCACAGTAGCCTGCACTTTCTTCTCAATGTTGTAGGGTTGCCATCAATTTAAAATTTTCAGCATCCAATGTAGAGATTATTATCACTTGCTTCCCCATCTTGGGCAAAATTTTCTTAGAATTGTATAAAGAACAACTCATCTCCATCCAAACCTTTGCTCTCAGTTGAAATCAAAGTACATCTTTCGAACATGACCATTTTCCTGCTTCGTGCTTGTTAGCTTGTCTGATAGCTTTAGTCCAGTTTACGAAATCTATACAGACAACTAGGTGTCTTCACTTAGTTAAATGTACAGAGAAAACACTGGAATTTATCTGTTTCCTGTTCTTATAACCAACTTTGACAAAAATTGGAAGTTAAAACCAAACTTCTGCTGAGTACTAACAGATCTTCTAGAGCTATTTCTGGGAGGGTATTTTTAAACTTTTATTTTAGGTTTGGGCATACCTGTGAATAGAAGCGTATTTAGATATTTCAAAAAATAAAAACTGTTTTCTCTGCAAGGCTCGTGAGAGGAGTTGGAGATAAACAATTAGTGTTTTATACTCTAGCAAGGGCCTACAATATTCTTATTTAAAATTCTCAAGGGAGACAGAAACCTGAATTTGGAAAGCCTTCCTCAGACTAACTGGACATTTTTAAGAAGCTACCCGGTGAGGAGTATCCAACTTTGGCAGGCAAGAATACACCCAACTTTTCCTGCTTAATTCTCAGCCAGCGGACCATGCACGAGTAGGACCTTTAACCATTTCTTCTGTCCATTACTGAATGACAGCCACATCCAACACCTGATAAGAATCACATGCAGTTATTCTTTCCAGCTCTAAGGATGCCTGCAGGTTCTATCTCCTACATTCTTGGTCTCAGATCTTGTTCTTAGTGGTCTCCTTGGTGCTCTTTCTGCTGCCACCTCCCTGAATTTCATTCTTTACCCATTCCTTTCATTTGTAAACTCTATTGGATGCTCTGCCAGCCTTTTTTTTTTCTGTTTTTTTTTCTTTTTTTTTTGAAACAGTCTCTCACTGTCACCCAAGCTGGAGGGTAGTGATGCCATCATAGCTCACTTCTGCCAGGCTTTTGAATCATCTTCTCCCCAAAATGTTGTCTCGTGTTACCCAACTTGGCCCCACTGGACACAGGTGCAGTGGGTGATGCCACTCAGAAACCATTGCTCAGCCTCAGCTGAGAGCCCCGAGCCCACTCGTTTTGAGAGGAGACTGGGCGCAGACTTGTGTGGCCTGTCCACCTCATTCTTCCCTTGGTTGAGACAGCACCGTGTGGCTGGTACTCACTTCCCCATTCCTGCTCGTACCTAGACACAACCACCAGCAGCCTCAAAGGATCGAATATGTAGCTGTCTTCCAATTTCTGGTCTTGGTTTTCCCTCTGTGCTGGCATCTCAGTGGCCGTCACTGTTGGTGACTGGTTTATTTGACTTCCCTTCTATTATAGCAAATTTGGCTCTCATAATTCAGCGTTAAGTGTAGGTAGGCAGACCTTAGAGAACTTCAAAGCATAAACCCTTACTAGGGATCTTCTAGTGAAGTTGTCTTGAACAAGTCTTTGTGATTTGTTTAATATGTTTAAAGAAATTATTTTTGTAAATATTTTTAGCCCAGTTTATTGGTGAATGACTACAATTTCTGAATAAATAAAAAATGATAGGAATCACAACAATGTAACTTGGAAAAGTATTACTTCCAAATCATTTCTTCTTTCTTGCTTTTTCTTTGTCCTCCTTATCTCACTTTTTCTTCCCACATTTCTTTCCAGAGGGCACAAATATTTATTTTTAGAAAATAAATACTCAGTTTACCCACACAAAGTTGTCCATGAAAATTAAACTGAAAAGACACAGAAAGGCAGTAATTCTAGGTTATCACTCTCATCAGCCAACTTTGATAAAAACCAGAGACTTTTCTGTTCTGAGTCCCTAGGAGTTTAGATATTTTGGCCAAAAACACTTTCCTAAACTGCTGTTTCATTTTTTCAGTTTTCAAAAACTTAAAAAAAAATTAATTTTAATTTTTGTGCATACATAGTAGGTGTTTTATGTACTTTTTAACCTTATATTTATGGGATATATGAGATGTTTTGATAGAGGCATGCAATGCGTAGTAAGCACATCATGTAAATGGGGTATCCCTTCCTTCAAGCATTTATCCTTTGTGTTACAGACAATCCAATTATACCCTTTTAGTTATTTTAAGAGGTACAATTAAATTGTTGACTATAGTCACCTTGTTGTGCTATCAAATACTAGGTCTTGTTCTTTCTAATTTTTTTATACCTAGTAACCATCCCCACTTTCACCCCAGCCACCCTCCCACTACCCTTCCCTGTCTCGGGTAACCATTCGTCTGCTCTCTAGCTCCATGAGTTCAGTTGTTTGGTTTTTAGATCCCACAAATAAGTGAGAACATATGATGTTTGTCTTTCTGTGCCTGGCTTATTTTATAGATATAAATGACAGGATCTTTTTTTTTTTGAGGCAGGATCTGGCTCTGTCATCCAGACTGGAGTGCAGTACAATATTGGCTCACTGCAACCTCTGCCTTCCAGGCTCAAGCCATCTTCCCACCTCAGCCTCCTGAGTAGCTGGGACTATGGGCACTCGCTATCATGCCCAGCTCATCATTTTTTGTATTTGTGTGTGTGTGTGGAGGCAGAGTTTTGCGTTGTTACCCGGGCTGGTCTTGAACTCCTGAATGCAAGCATTCCTCCTGCCTCAGCTTCCCGAAGTGCTGGGATTAGAGGCATAAGCCATTGAGCCTGTCCTCACTCTTCTTATGGCTAAGTAGTATTCCATTATATGTAAGTAGTACATTTTATTTATCCATTTATGTGTTGATGGAAACTTACACATGGCTTCCAAAATTTGACTATTGTGAATAGTGCTGCAACAAACATGGGAGTGAAGATATCTCTTTTATATACTGATTTCTTTTAGATATATACCGAGCAGTGGGATTGCTGGGTTGTGTGATCGCTCTATTTCTACCTTAACTACTCTTTGAATTCACGTTTCTTTTGAATCATCACATTGGAATATATTCTTTCTATGGAGTCCATTTAAGTGGTGGTGAAAAGAGAGTGTGATGTTATAGAGTGTGATGTTCCTGAGAAGTCACAGACAGCAGCACAGGGAGCAGAATATTCCAAAGCTCTTAAATTGTTAGGTTGATTAAATCTCACAGTACAGGGAACATTGTTTCTAACATTCATGGTTTTGTGTACTTACCTTTCACAGAGGACATGGTCTTCTGAGGAGTTAATATTTAACTTCCAGAAAGCTGAGTTATATTCTAAATGCTCGGGAGACGGATGTTCTTTGGAGTAAACCTGATAAATTTCCTTGCAAACAAATGGCCACTCATTGATTTATTTATTTTTTATAAAGGCGGATATTCACATAGCCTGTATAAAGGAAATTAAATGCACCAGGAGTTAAATATTTCATGCATTACTCTGCTGTCTTGCTGGTAAGTTCTTTGTAATATGACATGCATATCAGTAAGTGACTGAGATTTGTTCTTTATGTGAAACAGCCTCGGGCTGGAATGAAGAATTTTCAGCTATTTGGTTTGTGATAATGTACCTTCCCCTGCACTGATAGCAAGTGGAAAATACAATTCTCCATGTCACATCCATCTCTTTTTCATGGTTTTGTTATGATTATGGACAGCCTGGGTACCTTGGCAAATATATTTTTTAATGTGGCTGGGAAGATTATAGTAATCTGTGACATGTTGGGAGTGATGCCCTTTGGATTTGGTAAATCTGGGCATTTTGCCTCTCCAACCCACATGCTAGTCCCTTCTTTGGGGGAAGCCCAAGTTATGAAAAAGAATGGTTCATAGATGCAGCTGGGAGGAAGACAGAGGAGGTAGCTTCAACCAGCTAGCACCCACACAACCCCTCAGCATCATCCTGCTGCCTGACAAATCACCAAGATGAAAAAATAAGATGGTCATCCTCTGGGATGTCACTTCTGAAACCCTTTCCAGAAAAGGCACTTCAGACTGATTGTAAATAGGGCATGCTCCCCATGGCAGAAATACTAGTGCTCACTAAATACTCCACACGTACCCCAGCATTTCCCAGACTCTCTGCTGATTGGAGTCATTGACTACTTCTGGCCAATCTGTTGTGAGCAAAAGATGTGTGCAGCACTTCTGGTTGGAGGAAGGTAAGAGCAGGAGAGCATGGGGACTTTGGAAGACATTTGTTGAGATGGCAGCATCACACAATGGTGGCACCTCTGTCAGCCTGGAGCAGAGGTGCCTGCACGCCCACACTCAATGAAGTATCAACTGTATTATGTTAAGCACTGAGACTTCTAGGTTAATTTCTTACTGGAGTGTAGGTTAATTCTCTCTCCTGCTCTACCACCGTTTACACTCATTAGGAAAGGAGTAGATATTGAGATTTTGACCTGTGCACTGCATCCCTACCCTGAGTGGTTAGTACCATTCAATAAGCGTAGCAGGTTTATCTTTGAAATGTGACATGATATTTTTCAAAAGTGACTAGCCTGCCAGTCATTTCAAAATGCTATTTTTTAACTATTAAATGGCCACCATTTTGCCATGCATTGTTTTCTTGACACGTGGATATAGTGTATCATGTTTAGAATATTAATATCCTGAAGGGCCCTTTTTTGCTTAAGTTTTTAAAAAACTGTTTCTGATCCTTACACCTTCCCAGTGCTATTTGTAGAAATCTCAGTTTACAGGCATATAAATAGAGCTAAGAGCTTGTTTCAGTGACTCTACAAATGTTTCTGAATATGTTGCTCTGAAGACCCATATTCAGAACTCAATTTTCATTTCTCAGACCTCACTTTTAGAGCAGTTTCCTACTTTCCATTTTCGGTTTTAAATATAACTTTGTTTCTATTTTCTAATCTGAAGGGAATCAGCAGAGAAGTGGACCTTATGAGGAAGGAAGAGGCCTGTCTCTATGGTTTGGCCTTCCCCTCTCTCCCTCCTGCTTTCTCCAGATAACCCGTCTTGTGGGAGAGTGAGAAGAATAGAAGCTGGGGCCATGATCAGCCAGAGTTCTAGTATAATTCATGGAGATGTGAAAGTAGGAGGGGTGGACTAACAATGTTGAACTCTCTCATCCTCTTCTCTGCCTTAATCTTTGCTATTACGCTTTAGAAATAAATTAATATAGTGCCTAAGACAATAAGTTAGGCATAATTTACAATTATGCTAAAATAATATTTTGGCATAAACAAATTTATGCTAAAATAATCGTGTTAACCACCTTTTATTTATTCTGACTATATGTTTTGTGTGAGAAATGTAAGTTAAGTATGTGCCCTTTGGCTGCACCAACATATTTACAGCGAAGAATCTAGAAAAACTGAAAAGGTTAGATTAGTTTTGAAGAAAAGTCTACATCACCACACTGTTTACTCATTTAGAATTCCTGTGGTTCTAGCCATGACTTTGTAGGGAGACCTGCACATTTGGATCATCAGTCCTCCTAAATGTGCATGTTAGTATGTTTCTGGTTGCAAGAAACAGCCAATCGCAGTTTATCTTAACTCATTGCAGATATCTGTGGCTATATAACAAACCATTCCCAAATTTTGTAACTTAAAGCAACAACAGTTTATTATTTCTCATAATCCTGAGGGTTGACAGGATGGTTCTTCTGTTGCATGTAGTTTAACAAGTCACTGGCTCAGCTATTTTAGCTGGGAGCCCAGCTGGGGCCAGAGAGTCCAGGATGGTCTCTCATCTCCCAGGGTGTCATTCCACTGGCTTCTCATCATCAGTAGTACGACTTATACTTCCCAGAGGGAACATTACAAGAGGATAAGCTGGAGTGTGCAAATGGTCATTACATCTCTGTTCACATAATGCTTGCTAAACATCCCACTGGGCAAAGCACGTGACATGGCCAAGCCTATTGTGTGAGGAGACCACACAAGGGCATGGATACTGGGAGGGGTGCTTCCTGGGGCCACCAGTGCAACAGACCACCTACCATATTAATGAAAGTTTGTTGTAGAATACACAAGACAGGAAGATGTCTCAACCTCAGTCACTAGTGTGGCAAACTTCTTAGAGAATTGGAACGTTGTTTGGGGTACCAAGAGATTTAGAGGCCTGGTGATTATAGTGCAAGAGTACTAGGTGCTTGTTATCACTGATCCAGTGTTCTGCTGATATCATGACCACTGAGTTCTTCTCTGTCTCTGTTTCTGTTGATCCTCTGCTGCCCACTGGCCTTTTTCTGCGCTTGACGCCTCATATCTTTTGCTTACTCATGATTGCTCCTACTGCCTTGCCTCGATTTGACCTTTGGCTTTTGTTTCTGCTCCAAACCGTTGACTCACTCACTCTCTCTGTCTCACATTCACCGTCTCTATGAGAAAAGAATTTGTTACCACTTAGTTGGTCACTCTTCAGTCCCTTTCAAGCAGCCAAGTCAACTCACAGGCTGTACACAGCTCCCTGCCTTTGTTCAGATGGAGGCTGAACACCCACCCTGATTCTTTTTGCCTTGGTCAGAGTGATGAGGTCAATGCAGAAGAAGGACTGTGAGCGTGGCAGCCATTCAGAGTGCAGCAGTCCCCTCCCGATTCTGCTTAGTGAATTCTGATTGGATTGGAAGGTGGGATGAAGAAGAACTAGTTCCTTCCTCTCTTTACCCAGCCGTCTTTCCTTTCCCAATCAGCTTTCTCATCTCTGAAGCCACTCCTAACAACTGTCATCAGGTAGCTGCCTGGATAAGCCTTGAAAGTGTGGAACAGGTGCCATCCATGATCACGGTTGCTGTTCATCTCACGTGAGCTTTTCATTAACCATGCTTCATCCTTTGTCTTAGATATCTTAGTTATATCATTGTCTCATACTGTTCTGTTTTCTTTTTTTGTTATTGCTGTGCTAAGTAAAAGAGATGTGAAAATCTTGTATTCAGATGATCATGTGTGTTGCAAATAACTAGATTCCACTGAAAGACCTGGGTAATTTTGGTGATCTAACATCAGTGTCCCAAAAGCTTTTTAATAATTTTCTAAATCTAAAATGTCCTTAAACTATTGCTTAACACATTTGTATATTTCTTTATTGCTGAACTCTCTCTAGAAAGATTCACAAAACTTGGTAAGAATGCTGGCTTCCTAAGGGAGAAAGGGGGTTGCCGGTTGCTTGCTTTGCGCTCCGTGGTCTTTTGTACTTTATGAATATTGTACCGTGTGCACACACTGACTACTTTTAAAGTACATCTTGTCTACATTGTCTAAAATTGTTCTTCCTTTACTAGGCCAGGGCCCACGTGTAGTGGAAGTCCATGGGATACTATTCACATGGAATCCGTGTGAAGAATCTCCTAAAATTGTGCCATGGACAACACTGTGAAGATCTTCCATAGATACTCAGAAACCGTTAGAGGTTTTCTTTTTTTAACATCAGTTACTAAACTTGGTGATTCTGTTTGCTTATTGACTAATTACAAATTAAGAGGATATAGGAGGGAGGGAAATGCCAGCGACCTCTTGGGGTGTGGCAGTGTGAGGTGGCTAAAAGCTCCAGAACATTCCACAACTGGAGCTCTAGATCAGGTACTTCACATATCATGTGTCCTTAAGCAAGTGACACCATCCTACACCTTAGATTCCTTATCAGTCAATTGAGAAATGTAATAGAAGTTACCTTCTGGGATTGCTGGGAAGACAAGTTAATGCCTGGAGGGGACTCATCGCCATGTCTGGGACATGGAAAAGGCTCAGTGAATGGTGACCAGTTGGATTTTTTTCTTGTCTGATAAATGGACAGAAATACCTGTTTTTCTGTTCTCTGGGGTTTTATGAATATCACATAAGATAATTAGTTATAGTGCTCTAAGGTGTAGAGATTTTGAGCTATTATCAAGATGTTGTTCCATCATCTGTTATTTGGGTACAAACCACCTGTTCATTGTTCACCACTCCTTAGGTGCTATTCTGGGTTCTAGTTCCTAAATTCTTGGTAGGGGCTCTACTATGGAAGATTCCTTTAAACAAGCAAGAAATTAGAAACATGGTCCTCAAAGCTTCACACAGTTTGTCTTGTTTGATCATTATCATCTCTATAGTCCTGTTATCCCAGACTACTTTTTTCTGAGGTACATTCACAATTCTGTAGTTGTGTAGATGTAACCGTGACTCTGTTGATGTGTTCATTATTAGTCAACATTGTCCATTTCTTTCTAACCTTTCCTCCACAGTCTCAGACTCAAAATCTGTGATTGAGAAGCACAGCATGGGCTAGGGGTGTGCATTCATGTGCTTCTTCCTTATGGAAAATATTTAAAATATAAAAAGTGACCATCCCCAAGTTGACTGCTGAAAAATGCCTTTCACAGTCAAGATGATGTCATACCCACTTATTTATCCAGTCACTGGTGCGAGTCACTGATGAGGCATCAGAGCAATCATTAGTGTGTTAAAGGGCATCTAGTCACATAAGCATATTTGTTTATCTGCTTGGAGAGTATAGATCATGTTATGTGTTCAGCCAACGTGGAACCCACCCATTTTGGGATGCTGAAAAGCCCAAATAGAGCAGAATGAAATGGCAAGTAATGCATGGCCTTTGAATTCTGGTAGAGAGCTGATTTTTTAAATTAAAATAATTTCATCCTTCATTTGAGAGAAAAAGAAAGGTTTCATTTTCTTTCTAAAGACAAGACTTCTTTAGTAAGCACGGGAGAGCTGTTTCTCTCAGGTTTGATGTGAATCCTTCGTCAAAACTGTAGGGTTTTCTTTTGAAATACATAGTAAGTAATGCAGGGGAATGTTTGCTCTATGATTTAATATGAATTTGAGGCAAAAGAAATAAGGGAACCTTGAATTGCATTTATTTTCTAATGATGAAAAGTTTGCCAAGAAAGGGATTTTCCCCTTCCGTTTCACAGATTCTGTAGGTGACATATGAAAAGTTGCTCTGAATGGAGTTATATGAAATGACTTTGCTGTTTATCACTACTCTCAGTCCTTTGAGCAGTTATGTGTGATTTTTAATATCAAGGTGATCTATTTTTCAGAAGACGAACCTACTGTTTGTCTCATTCAATCATGCTTTAAAATGTCTATGGCAAATATTTTTTTGCACATTGTAAGCTATATTGCACTAACATACTCCTTAGCGTTGATTAAAAATCATGCTATTTCAAATTGGAATTTTATTCATCATAGTATGATTACATTAACAATTTAGTTTTAGTTCGTGATTCTCATTTAATGAAGAATGACCATCATTTTCCAAGGTAAAGTACAAGACAGATGGGCTCCTACTGAGTCAAGGCATTGACGTCAATACCGAGAGTGCAAAGCGATGGTTTTCCTTTGTGCAGTGTGCAGAGTACATTACTCTCACTGAGACAAAGCTCAATCTTCTGTAGCTCTATTTGATTTTCAGTTTGATTGAGTGCTGGGGACTTAATGCTGTTCTTAGGCATTTGGACTTTCACCCATAAGTGCGTACGTCACAGGAGTGGGTGATTTTCCATAGGCAGGAGCCAGAGGATGGGCTGGATCATTGCTTTGTCCTCCTCTAACAGAACCTACACTAGAGAAGATTTGGGGCTAATGGTGCAGTTTAACTTAAAACTTCTGAGGTGAGCTCTCATCTTCAGTTATCATAGTTCATGACCTCCCAGCAGTATGAGGATTTATTTACTTATGTCTCTTTAAGTAAGTGCTTTCCATTTTTCTTAAAAATGTAATTTTTAAAAATAAAACACTGTGATTTGATGTGTAATAGTTTACTCCATGTATACTCTGAAAAATCATAGAGGTTGATTGATACTTTCTTTTATATGAATTTGTCTAAGGATTTTCTCTATATTGGAGGGTGAATAGTTAATGCATCCAGGAAAAATACATGAAGAACTTACAATAGAAATTGTACGTAGCTGTTTAAGAACTTACAGGTGTTACAGTTTATCAGTACATCTATTGGGAAGTATATTAGTTCTCCAGCTCCTGTCCAAAGAACTGGGCACTTAGGTTCAGTAATCTCCATTGGCATGACACAGAAATCAGACAGATAAACTGTTTTCCTCTTCAGAGTTTGGCTCTTTCGTTTATCTCAGTATGTATAATATGTAAGATCCACGTGTTTTAGTGCCATTTGTGACATTTATTTTTATCTTCCCTAAAGCTTATGTGAATCCAAAATTAGTGTTTCAACCAAAAACTCATGAGAGACCTAATTAAATTTGACTAAATGATCTAGATGTGCTTTGCACATGCAGAAAGATAGTTGATTTGTATTTGTTCAGAGATGGTTGAATGAGTTTTTATACCTGTGTCTCAGTGCTTAATGGACATGAATGTTTGGATATTATAATATGGAAAGACATTTCCTGGCTCTTAAATGAAGCCACATACTATGGATGTTTTATTCACAAAATAATATTTATGTAAGGATAATGTTTCTGTTTAACTTTTTTTTCTTTTTTTTTTTGAGACGGGGTCTTGCTCTGTCACTCAGGCTGGAGTACAGTGGTGCGATCTCACTCACTTCAGCTCCCACCTCCTGGGTTCAAGCAGTTCTCCCACCTCAGCCTCCCAAGTAGCTGGGATTACATGCACCCGCCAGCACACCCAGTTAATTATTGCATTTTTAGTAGAGACAGGATTTCACCATGTTGGCCAGGGTGGTCTCAAACTCCTGACCTCAGGTGATCCACCCGCCTCAGCCTCCCAAAGTGCTGGGATTACAGGCATGAGCCACCACGCCTGGCCTAGCATATTCTTTTTAAATTTGTTTTGCAAGAAGTGTGCTACTGCAATTTTAATCATGTTCAAATCAGAACTTGATTGCTAGCAAAGTATGTTATTAGAATTATTTCGTTTTCCTGTTGACATTTAAGCTCTATGCCCCACACAGACATGATCTGACAACTAATTTGATCATATTAACAAGAGATTGGTTTTTAAATCAAGTGGTATAAATATAAATACAGCCTTGGTTAGATGATCACCAGACTATCCAAATGCAACCTCAGCTTCAAAGATTGTAAAGTCTCCTTTTTTTCCCCCTTTCCTCCTTTCATTTATTTTTTTTTCCTCCAAATATTTCTTTATTACCTACCATGTGCCAGGCGCTGCAGTGGGCTATGAGGATGCAGTGGGGGATAGGACAGATGTCGTCCCTGCCCTGAGGATACGTGCAGTTTATTGGGAAAGATAGACATTATAAAAATATGCAATTATACAAATAAAAATTAGATAAATAATTCAGTACTTAAACTTGTGGGAGCTATACCAGTTTGTAATAATAACAACCCTCCCACCTTCTTGAGAGAGTCATTGGTCACCCCACCTCTCTTCACTAATGAGAGGACGTGATTGAACCTATCACTTCAGGTAGGAGTTTGCTGTGGGATAGATCTCAGTGTTCTATGAATGTGTTTGTGCTCATGCTCTCCAGTATGCAGTGAACACTTCCAATATGCAAGGTGTTATATTAGGTGATGGGAGAGGGCTACAAAGATGAGAGAGACAAAATCCTTGCCTGGAGGAGTAGAGAGCATGTATACCTTATGTGTACACTCACAGCCTATTTATTAATATTTGTCTATCTAGGTATGAGATGTTTAAAAACAAGGAATTTCAGGGATTCAGGAGTGATGGTGAAATAACTTCTAGTTCTGGTGATCACCTCGTGTTTCCTGGAGGTGACCTTTTTACTGAACTGTAATGGACTTCGATAAGAAAATATGGTGGATAAAGGCATTCCAGGCAAAAGCAATAGAATAAACAAAGACAAGCAGGCAGGAAAATTTGCGGCATATCAAAGGACTGACACAAGAAAGAAAAACAGAAATGAATCATCAAACCAAAAAAGTAATTTATATGGAAATAAAAGGAAGTCAGGTTTGTAGGAGAAATTAAGCCCAGATCACTGAGGTTTTCAAGTACTTGTTTAAAGATACATTGGACTTTATTTGAGAGCTCATATATGGCTCCTCCCATTATTTAACCAAAGAAGCCTAGTAGAAAAAATTAATTAGCACTGTGAAGGAGGGTGAGGACAGCGAGGAAGGCCCGAACTCAGAGCCCAGCCAGGTTCGCTGCTGTGATCTAGGTGGCAGACGGGGTAGACCTGAATGGTCAGTGTTCATCTCATAAGTCAGTGTTTTGGCTTTGAAGCAAATTTACAACAATTCCCTGAACTTTCCCAGAGATAATCTGTAGAATGGAGAAGCCATTAGGCCTCCCCTCTAAAGTCACGAGGTGATTGCTTTCTAACCAGCTTAAAAAGCCAAGTTTTCCTGATCTGTTGGGAAAGACATGATAGCCTCTGAATGCTCAAAATACAAATACCATTTAAAATGGGAGAGTCCTAAGGATGGCAGACAGATTTTGCTTCACGTCGCTAGTATCTCTTAACTAATTTTAGATGATTTATGAATAGATGATTATTACAGTCTTGAGAGTTAAATATTTAAAAGTTAACTTTCTTTTAGAGTTTATGTATAATACAGGGCTGGTTCTCTGTGCTGCACACTTCCACTCTTCATTTCCTTCTTTTTAATACATTATAATTATTATTCCTACTCTATCCTTTTTCAGTTTCCTGCATGAAAATTACTTAAACATTGCACACAACGTGTCACAAAGTCTTTTGTGAAAGAAGAAAAGGAAATTCAGTTTGTGGGTCTCAGCAGGAGTTAAGCTAATGCAGCTTAAAATAATGCCGAAAAAGAAGCGCTTATCTGCGGGCAGAGTGCCCCTGATTCTCTTCCTGTGCCAGATGATTAGTGCACTGGAAGTACCTCTTGATCGTAAGTATTAACATTTTAAAGCTGTTAGGCCCAGGAGTCAAAGCCTCCCAGCATTTACCATCACTCTGAACTGCGTGATTGGAGAAGGTGTCTGTGTGATACTGAAAAGCTAATCAAAATTAATTTGGCTTTTACCTTCAGCACCTGGTGTTTTTAAAGATTCACACTGTAGAAGTAGCCATTGAAATGGTCAGACTCACAATTCCCTCCCTCTGGGTCTCCTTCTTCCTACTCAGGTGCCTTTTGTCTGCCCTACTGGGGATGGCCTGAGAAGGATTGAGTTGTGCTAGCTGCCTGATCATCTCAACAGGTGGCTCTTTAGAGAAGCAGCCCCGCAAGAAAACCATATAAGCCACTTTAAAATGATCATGGAGACCTCCCCACTCATCCTCTCACCACGTCACCCTTGCCCATCCTATGCTGAGGATGTTTTGCAAAGATGAGGGGAGGCTCCTTCTGCCAACTCCATACCCCTCAGAATCCCTAAACAACCCCATAATTCATTTCTCTTGATTCAAACAAGGCACATCTCACTTTCCAATTCTGAATCTTAAATATGAGTTTAGAACTAGGAAAAGTATCTTATCTAGAGCCTTGTAAATAGTCTTGGTTTAAACACTGTGGCCAAATGCCAATACAACTGCTGAGAATACAAGTAATTTGCAAAAACACTAACATGGAGCAAACAACAGCTACTGTATTAGCCCACTACTTTCCTAGTAGTAAAATCTACACTGTGGTCTCCTGCTGTAGGTGGCCTGTCTGTGAAAATAAAGATAATGCTAGGTTTCACCTGGTCACTTTCACTGCAATGGAAAGCAGAATTTCAAATCTGGACTATTACTGTACTTTGGAATCAATTTCTCCTTTATCCCTCATCTGCATGAGCTCTTTGAAGCCATTAGCTTTCTGAATAGAACATCTGTTTGGCAAGCTTTCCAAGGTGCAAAAAAGCACTTTCCTGGGGGGGCTATTCAATTATTGGGATGTCATTTTTATTTATTTATTTATTTATTATTTTGGCCATAGAGGTTGCAAATGCCAGTGGGAAGACCTTAAGAAAAGATGTGCTTTTTCCCACACTTTGTTGACTTTTGGCTGTGCTTCTATAATACAATAAAATGCAATGTTTTTCTTAGTTTTTTTTTTATTGCATCCAATGACCTTAATTTCAGTTTTCAAAAACAGTATACAACTGCTCAAGCCCATTGGAGTGGAAATGCCTAAGGAAGCATTTTCCCTGCCAGATATACAAGAGAGAAAGAAAAGTACTTGAGAGAAATGATTTTGCACTCTCTTATATTAAATATATTCCCCCTTAATCTCACTGTTCAGTCTATCAATCAGAGGGAAACAGTCACCTACGGCTAACTCAGTTATCACTGCTAATGGAGAAGAGGCATAACCATGATGAAAAGAAAGTCACGGATAACCCAGGTGTTCCTATATTAACCTTTGCAAGTAGTAATGACAGGCAGCACTGTGGAATGATTTGAATTGCATGCTAATGTAATTTCTTCCCTGCCCCTATTTCTTACATTGTTTCTCTCCTCCATGAACACCTCCTTGATGTAGGTACCAGTAACTCCTGGGTGACTGAGAAATTCTGAAGCAGAAATCTGCTAAGTCTAAAAAGTTCAATTAATGACTTTGGAGATTAACCATAGAAATATAAAAACCTAAAATTAGTGTTGAACTTGGCTTGCATGGAGCATTGTCATTGTAGCAATGTCCCATTGTTAGGTATGATTACCATATGCATAGTGATGTCTGGGATAATATGACCAGACACTACACAGTATGTGACAACTCAAATTAATTGTAGATTTCAGCTATTTTTTAAATTGAACATAATTACTTGTCCAGCACAACATGTATAGAATGGAATTCACCATTCCTATTCCTGGAAGAACCCATTTTTGCCTGCAGTATTGCTTTTGTTCTTCCATATGTTTATGTGGGAAAGCCGCTGCAAGATTAAAGGAAATAGTTAATGCAAATTTCTCCCTCTTGCAGTTTCACAACTTCAGCCTTCACTATATAGGTTTTCTTAGATCAAATCAAATAGACAAGATGCCCATTTATCTTCAGGGTTCTAACGTTCTTATTATTAACATCTGATTTTCTTTAATCCTCTTTGCCCACTTACCTGCTGATATTGATGGGGAAAAAGCAAAACTTCTTGAAGACTGTAAGTGTCTTTCTATAAATTACTAGGCAGTGTGAAAATTTGACCATGTCTTTGTTTTATGAATTAATACTTTGATTTAAATACACAATTTCATGTTTTGTGAGCTTTGTCTTTCTAAGCATGTGTATTTACTGTAGCTAAGCATTGTATTGAAATACCAAGAAGCATATATAATGTTACTATCTGCATGAATTCTGAAAACTCAGGTCTTACTCTTTCTTTTACCAGTATGCTTTCTTTACCAGTATGCTCTACTAACTTTCAAGCTTTATTCACATCTGATGTAACTCAATGAGAAAATTCTCAAAATTTAGAGAGAATGATGATCTGTTGTAAAGGCTAATAAATACTTTCTGGAACAAAGATAGGTCTTTTGGTGTGTTTTAGAAGATGGGTGCAGGCAAAAGCTTTACAGAGGACAGCAGCTATATGCCCTCCTACACTTCTCTAGCCTCCACAACTGTGTAGACTAATATTTCTAGGTGTCATCAGCAGACTGGCCCAGTGAATTTGAATATTACCTTGAAGTGGGCAAAAGATAAGCAGCTCCCACTCACATGGTTTTTGAGTAGCTTGCTCTAAGCAAAACTCTCCACTGCCTTTGACAGTTAGGTGGCATTTATCACCTTGTTTAAAAATAATCAATTTTCAGGCATTTGATAATTTCTTCTGATGTCTGATTAACTGGGAAAATTTTGTAAAACCACTTTTCTTTTCACTATTGCAAAGCATTTGTTAATTGCCAGGTGACCTATACACTGTTTAAGGAGGTACATCCAGACAGGAAACTCCTGGCAGGTAGGAGTGGCATCTAAGCAAGCTCAGCTACAGACCTGTGAATAGAAACTCTGCCTTTGAAGCCACCAAATTTGCACCTGTGTCACTCCCAGAAAAGCACAAAGAATTGAACCAAGTCGCTCCTAAGAATTCCCTCCCCCACTGCCTATGGCCACTATTCCTTGGATGTGGAATTCCAGGCTTCCTTCCATTATCCCAAACTCTATATTCCTAGAGCCTGAAGAATCATTTGAAGGTGAATGTGGTCTGAATAAAAATAATTATGATAATACTTTTAAGATAGCTGATGTTATTGAACCATTATAGCACTAGTATATACTAAGAATTCTATAGAAATTGTTTTCTTAATCCTGCCAGCTACCCTAGGTAGTAGATACTACTTTTAAACCTTATTTTCCGTCTCAGGAAACTAGGGCTTACAGAAGTTAAGAAATTTGCTCGAAGTCTCAAAGCTTTAAGAAACCAACAGACTAGTGCTTAACAATCAGACCACACTGCTGGTCAGCGTTGGAAATGGACAAGGCTGGAAAAATGAGGGTTCCATGTGCATGACAGAGTGGGGAAGGGCAGCTGTGAAGACAACGAGGGGGCTGGGAGATTACGAAAGGAAGGGAAGCTGACACTGCGCAGGACCCTGCAGGTACCAAGGCACAATAAATGATGACGGTAATGAGGCTAGCTTTTGATTTGTACTTTAGCTGCTATTTGGATATTTAGTAAGACATGTCTGGCAATAAGACTAGCCGACAAGACAAGAGGACAGCACTAGGTTTGTAGATTTATAAAACTTAGGATGTGGACGTGATATATTTAGCTGTAGCAGCAATTAATCACAAGAGAGACAAGAACAGTGGACAGTTAACTGAGCTTTGAGAAATGTTTGGTTGGCAGGTGGAAAAGGTTTCACAAAGGAAGGAGATTATGGACAGAGAGGAAAGGGAAGATCCAGAAGATGAAAAACTTAAATGAAGCAGAATGTCAAATGCACCAGGAAAGGAAAGTACAGTGAGAATCCAAGACAGGGCCTTGGGGGAAGTTCCAGGATGCAGAGGAAAGCAGGCTGAAGTATGGCCGCTGCATTGCACAGCTCCAGGGGGGCCAACGTTGCCGTCTGCCCCAGGACTTTTTAGCCTCAGCTCTATGGAGCTTTTGACACCAGATAAGTCTTTGTTGTGAGGAATTGTTCTGTATGTTGTTAGATGTTTAGCAACATCCCTGGCGTCTATCTACAAGATGCCCCTATCACCACCACCCCAGTTGAGAACATTGAAATGGCCTCCAGATATGGCCAAATGTCCCTGGAAGGGCAGAGACAAACTGCCCCAGATTGAAAACCACTGGTCTGTGTAAACAGCTCTCCGTGGAGTTGTGCAAGCAGTGGCTTCCTACCTGGAGCTAGTTGAGAGGGTTTCGGTCTCTTCTGCACTGTGCCTTCCTAGTCAAGCCATTTTGCTGCCCTGAGTAAGAAAAGAAGAGGTTGTACTAAATTATTCTTTAGTCTCTTCCTGTCATAACACTAATTCTGATCTCACAAGAAGAAGGACATGGTGATCTTAGAATGCCTTGAAGAGCATTGGTGGTCCAGATACAGCTTTCTTCAGACTAGATTGTTCTGGGTCAGAACAGTTTCCCCATATGATTTGATAATAAAAGATCAGATAACACTTTGAAGAGTGAAATGGAAACACTGCCTGATAGGACAGAGAACTTTCTCAATTCCACTTACCTTCTAAGCAAGACTCTTTTATCTTTGTTCCTAATTCACTTACCTCCTGGCTCTGATAAGAGATGTCACATCTCTAATTTAACAGTCTTTTTAATATTAACTTCTCAAATGGAATTGTTCCCAACATATATTGATTTATATGAGCACACAATGAGCTAAGTCTGTTACTCTTTCCTAAGAAAGATGCAAATTTACCTCATAACTTAAATTTCCTTGAAAACCATCATTTGAACCAAAGGAATCAGAAGAATTTCTCATTGTTACATCAGAAAAGAAACTGTCTTAATATTAGGCTTGTATTGATAATTATTTTCCCAAAGTTTTAGTGTGGGAAAATGGACTTTGCAAGTGCACGTAGTTACCAAAAGAAAGTTATGCCTTGACTTCACAGTTTTAGCAGAACTTTAGCAGAAAAATCTACTGAGGTATGTGCTGCTACACTAGAAATTACTAAAAATATTTGAAGCATATTTAGTCTAAGGTAAGTGATTTTGATACAGAAAAAATTGTCTACTATATGATTTTAAATGATTTATTTTTTACGTGTGTGTGTGTTTTTTTTCTACAATTAAGTGGTACAACCTCCAACCATCACCCAACAGTCTCCAAAAGATTACATTATTGACCCTCGGGAGAATATTGTAATCCAGTGTGAGGCCAAAGGGAAACCGCCCCCGAGGTAAGTGTGCATTCTGCTTTGTTATAGTACTGGGAATAAATCAGGAAATTTCTCTGAATAGAGAAATAAGTTTGGGAACTTCCATCAAACAAGGCAGGCTATGTAGAGCCCTTCCTTTTTCAGTGGGCTGTTTCTCGCCGTGACTCACTACATTGGTCTTTGGTTCATCTACCCCAGCCCATTTCAGCCCTTCAGAGATACTGAAGGGTTGCATATCCCTAAAGTCTTACCTGTAGGTTTATTGTCTCTCTGCCTTATTAGAGCTCAATTTTTTTTTCTTTAAACACCCAGATTATTGCATTTCCATGCCCATACATTTCTGTAAAATGCTCGTAAATTGTGGGGAGTTATGGAAAGAGCCTTCTGATTCTGGTTTTGATACTAATGGCCGTAAGGCACAGGCAAATCCCTTTTCTCTGGGCTTTAATTTCCTCATCTATAAAGAGGTTGAATTTGACGATTTCCAAGATCTCTGCTGTCTCTATAACAGTTTATAAAATAGTCTTAAATGGTTTTCCAAACTTGGCAGAGTTCAGCCCTGAGGATTCATGCCATGTGGATCTTGCATAGCATTTTAGATCACTGCATAGCATTTTACAGTTGGGAGAGATGTTAGAGGTAACCCAGTCCAACCAATACATTGTGTAGGTGGGAAACTCATGTCTACTAATGCTAAGTAACTTATTCAAGGCACCGTCTGTAACTTTTCCAGTCACATATGTGAGTTTTGGAGAGTTAGATTATTATTAAAATGTAATATGGATTTTTAAGTAATAAAGAAGTGAAAGTTTCTGGTTATTTCCGAGTTTGTCTATTGCAGGCCTTGTTTGTCTATTGCAGGCCTAAACTATCACAAACTGACCCCCAAGAAAAAATTAACTGATACTGAATATGTACTATGTCAAAACTTCCAGCAAAGGTTTGCCTCAAAATAATATATTCAGCTATATTATTGGAAAGTCCCTCTCACAGAAGGCCTGATGTGGTATCCTTTGATGGGGTTTCCTTTCAGTTTCACAGTTAACGCCTTCTGTAACTCACTATAAAGCAGGATTTCTCCTATTCGGCATTATTGATTTATGCAGTGGGATAATATTTTGTTTGAGGGGTGGAAATGTCCTGTGCATTGTAGGATATTTAGCAGCATCCCTGACCTTTGCCCACAAGGTACCAGTAGCATCCACACCACCACGTCCTGCCCTGATTGTGACAATGACTGCTATAAAGATAAGCAGTGAGAAGGGAAATCCAAGTGGGCCTGGAGCACACGGTGACTTTTAGAGATTCGTGCCTTTGTATGAGCGTGGCCATCATTGATTTGTGACTAGTCGTAAAATATTTAATTACATGAGCACTATGACTTTTATATAACTCGATCTTTTATAAAAAATAAAATGGAAAAAGAGGAATCTCAGTTGACAATTGGGCATACCTCCCAAGGAATTCACAAAATCATCTCTATAATTAAAACTTCTCAAAATGTGTTTTATGTAGAGTTACTATTTTTAATAAGCAACATTTAAAACACTCTGGAACTTATATCTCTTAGCCTCCTCCCGACCTACACTTCACAATTTAATAACTTGAAATTCGTCTGATGAATTTTCAACACATATAAATAGTACTTGTGGAGATCTTGTCACATTTCAGCCCTGAGCAAATTTTTATAGACAGGTTATCAACTCTGTGAACAATAGAGTTTGCAGTAAAAATGCTAATAAAGCTCTAAGAGAGTGTACCTGAGAGACCTGCTCCCTCTATTTTCTGAGAAAAATGACAGGCAATTTGTGTCCATGATTTCTTTATTGAGTCAGATTTGGGCTAGTTCTAACAAAGACAGGTACCTTAAAATGTATACCCTGCCCCTTGTTTCCAGGTCATGAGTCAATGAAACATTTTAGATATGGGGACTTACTGCTCTTTTACTGAATATTAAAATCTAGTAATTATTTCTAGAAACCCATAAAACAACTAGGAATTCATTAAAATAATCCTGTTTTTTTTCTGGACCATTAATACACTTAACCCTTTGTGTGTTGGGCAGCTTTTCCTGGACCCGTAATGGAACTCATTTTGACATCGATAAAGACCCTTTGGTCACCATGAAGCCTGGCACAGGAACTCTCATAATTAATATCATGAGTGAAGGGAAAGCCGAGACCTATGAAGGAGTCTATCAGTGTACAGCAAGGAACGAACGCGGAGCTGCCATTTCCAATAACATTGTCGTCCGCCCATCCCGTAAGTGGAAACCATCACGACCCTTTTTAAAGTGTTGCTCCAAGCCTCAGCTTCTGTGACATCATCCAGATGCTATTCAAGAAAGCAGTGGCATTGCTTCCAATATTCTGACTTTGTTTTGCATGAAAATTATTGCTCCTTTCTACCTTACCCAACAAGCTTCTCAGCCTAATGCTTTACCAACCCAGTGTATTTTTTATACAAGTCCTGTGTAAGACATCAGTGTCTCTTCCCTCAGTTTATCTAATTACTTATTTTTTATGTATTCCCTATAAAAGTGTAATTCCTGCAGTCAAATGGAAATAAATTCAGTATGATACGGTGATCAAGGTCTAAATGCTATTTCTTTAAATATTTTTGTTTCAAATTTTTACTGGAAATGGGGTGTCTTCACTACCTCAATATTATTATGGCTCTTTTTGCAATGGTTAGTACCAAAATCCTCTCAAAAACTTTAAGAGCATGTATTTAATCACATTTTCAGTTCTGCTCATTTCTTTTAAAAAACTGTATTACATGTGTAATACATGTTCATTGTAGAAAAACTGATTATAAATAAAAAAGAAATTTAAAAACCTGTTCATGAAAATCCTTCCATTCAAGAAAATAACTACTGCTCAAATATTCTTTCCATTTTTTCCTAGGCAGACATGTATGTATGTGTTTTAAACCAGCTCATTTTCTGAAATACTATCTTACAACTTTTTCTGGCTTATTGGTGTATCGTGTATATTGCCATAGCCATCTTATAAATAAGTATATTGATATGATACTCTGTGGTAGTCAAAGGAGCAGATGCGTAGTTCTTTATTTAACAAATCTTTTGACATTTAAGTGTTTTCCATTCTTTTGTGAAGAACATGCTTGTGTCAAAACTGCTTGTCTTCCTGACAGTGTATTTAGTACAAATTCTCAACTGTGAATCACTGACTGAGAATGTATACTATCAGTGGCAATGCATGGGAATTGTCATTTTTGAGGCTGGGCGTGGTGGCTCACGCCTATAATCCCAGCACTTTGGGAGGCTGAGGCGGGTGGATTGCGAGGTCAAGAGATCGAGACCATCCTGGTCAACATGGTGAAACCCCGTCTCTACTAAAAATACAAAAATTAGCTGGGCATGGTGGCACGCGCCTGTAGTCCCAGCTACTCGGGAGGCTGAGGCAGGAGAATTGCTTGAACCCAGGAGGCGGAGGTTGCAGTGAGCCGAGATCGCGCCATTGCACTCCAGCCTGGGTAACAAGAGCGAAACTCCGTCTCAAAAAAAAGAAAGAAAGAGAATTGTCATTATTAAAATTTTTACTTTTAACATTGTTTTTAAATTTATTTTCTTATTAATTTAGTATACATAAATTACAAATTGTTTCTCCAAAAGTTCAGTTTGCCTTTATCTGTAGTGCTTTCTTTTTGTACTTTTCAATGCAGAAATAACTGAGAAGTTTTTTTTTTATATATTTAATAGGATCACCATTGTGGACCAAAGAAAAACTTGAACCAATCACACTTCAAAATGGTCAATCTTTAGTACTTCCCTGCAGACCCCCAATTGGATTACCACCACCTATAATATTTTGGATGGATAATTGTAAGTTTTGATAATATGAACTTTCTTTCTTTAAGTCTTAGGATTGTTTACTATCATAATACATTATTACCTTTTATGATTTGTAAAATGTTTTAGAGATGCTCAGGAAAATAGCTGCTCTTCAAAATAAATAACATGTCATCTCATTCACTCAACTTTATTGAACATTTACTATGTGCCTCGCTTATATTCCTTGCAGTGGGAGTGGAGGGGAGTGGGGAAGGAGGCAGACAATAAATGCACTAAGTACATTTAGAAAATCAGTGTTCATTGGCAATAAGTTACATAAAAACAATAAAGCAGAGTTTTGAGCAGAGACCTAAGGAGATGAGAGAGAACAAGCCATGCCCCTAAATATATGAGTAGAAGGGGAACATTGGTGCTAGCCCCTAAGGAAGGAGCATTCCTGGTGTGCGTAAAAATAAAAGCAAGGAGGTCAAAGTGGCCAGACAGGAGGACTGAGAGTGAGGGTTGATGGACAAGGTGAAAAAGATCACAGGGACTCAATGGGAAGGGCTTTAGCTTTAGCTTGGAATGAAGCAGGGAAATGTTGAAGGAATGACTTTATCTGAAATAAAATAAGTAGTAACAGTATCTCTTCAGTTGATGTGTAGAGAACATAGTGGACAAAAGAGAGAGTAGAGATTGTTGGGGCCGCTGCTATAATCTACCTAAAATTTGTTGGTGACTTGGACTTGAGTGGTAGCAGTAGAATGGGTAAGAAATGCTAAGATTCTGGATATATTTTGAGGGTCAGGCCTCCAGGATTTACTGCGGCAAAGGTGGAAGCATGAGACGAAGGAATCGAGATAATGACCTTTGGAGATTGAACAACTCCAAAATGATAAAATGGAATTGCCATTTCCAGAGACCCATTGTGGGAAGGAAATCAAGCTGTTGGGGATGTGTTATACTTCTGTTCGGGGTGTGTGTGTGTCTGTATGTGTGTGTGTGTCCGTTTTAACATATGTTTTTTGGTTTTTTTTTCAAATGTATTTTATTGCACTTTCGGTTCTAGGGTACATGTGCAGAACATGCAGGATTGTTGCATAGGTACATACATGGCAATGTGGTTTCCTGCCTCCTTCCCTGTCACCCATATCTAGCATATCTCCCCATGTTATTCCTCCCCAACTCCCTACCCCACACTGTCCCTCCCCTAGTCCCTTCCAACAGACCCCAGTGTGTGATGCTCCCCTCCCTGTGTCCATGTGTTCTCATTGTTCAACACCTGCCTGTGAGTGAGAACATGCAGTGTTTGATTTTCTGTTTTTGTGTCAGTTTGCTGAGAATGATGATTTCCAGATTCATCCATGTCCCTACAAAGGACACAAACTCATCATTTTTTATGGCTGCATAGTATTCCATGGTGTATATGTGCCATGTTTTCCTTATCCAGTCTATCATCAATCGGCATTTGGGTTGGTTCCAGGTCTTTGCTATTGTAAACAGTGCTGCAATGAACATACGTGTGCATGTGTCTTTATAATAGAACGATTTATAATCCTATGGATATATACTCAGTAATGGGATTCCTGAGTCAAATGGAATTTCTATTTCTAAGTCCTTGAGGAATTGCCACACTGTCTTCCACAATGGTTGAACTAATTTACACTCCCACCAACAGTATAAAAGTGTTCCTACTTCTCCACATCCTCTCCAGCATCTGTTGTCTCCAGATTTTTTAAATTTTCTATTTTAACTGGCATGAGATGGTATCTCAATGTGGTTTTGGTTTGCATTTCACTAATGACCAGTGATGATGATAATTTTTTCATATGTTTGTTGGACTCATATATAACTTCTTTTGAAAAGTGTCTGTTCATGTCCTTCACCCACTTTTCAATGGTTTTTTTTTTTTTTTCTTATAAATCTGTTTTAGTTCTTTATAGATTCTGGATATTAGCCCTTTGTCAGTTGGGTAGATTGCAAATATTTTTTCCCATTCTGTTGGTTGCCAGTTCACTCTAATAATGATTGTTTCTTTTCCTGAGCAGAAGCTCTGTAGTTTAATTATATCCCATTTGTCTATTTTGGCTTTTGTTGCCAATGCTTTTGGCGTTTTAGTCATGAAGTCCTTGCCTATGCCTATATCCTGAATGGTTTTGCCTAGGTTTTCTTCTAGGTTTTTCATGGTGTTAGGTCTTATGTTTAAATCTTTAATCTGTCTGGAGTTAATTTTAGTGTAAGGTGTCAGGAAGGGGTCCAGTTTCTGCTTTCTGCACATGGCTAGCCACTTTTCCCAACACTATTTATTAAACAGGAAATCCTTTCCCCATTGCTTGTTTTTGTGAGGTTTGTCAAAGATCAGATGGTTGTAGATGTGTAGCATTGCTTCTGAGGCCTCTGTTCCATTCCATTGCTCTGTATCTCAGTTTTGGTACCCGTACCATGCTGTTTTGATTACTGTAGCCTTGTAGTGTAGTTTGAAGTCAGGTAGCATGATGCCTCCAGCTTTGTTCTTTTTGCTTAGGATTATGTTGGCTATGAGGGCTCTCTTTTGATTCCATATGAGGTTTAAGGTGTTTTTTTCCAGTTCTGCAAAGAGGGTCATAGGTAGCATGATGGGAATAGTGTTGAATCTATAAACTATTTTGGGCAGTATGGCCATTTTCACAATATTGATTCTTCCTAACTATGAGCATGGAATGTTTTTCCATCTGTTTATGCTCTCTCTTATTTCCTTGTACAGTGGTTTGTAGTTCCCCTTGAAGAGGTCATTTACATCCTTTGTTAGTTGTATTCCTAGGTATTTTATTCTCTTTGTAGCAATTGTGAATGGCAGTTCATTCTTGATTTGGCTCTCTTTAAGTCTGTTGTTGCTGTATAGAAATGCTTGTGATTTCTGCACATTCAGGAGATTTTGGCTGCTCTCCAAGCATATGGAGAGAAAAAAAAAAAAGCAGGAGCACTCAGGTACAAATTGTCTTTTTCTTACCTGATTGCTCTGGCTAGAACTTCCAATACTATATTGAATAGGAATGGTGAGAGAGGGCATCCTTGACTAGTGCCAGATTTCAAAGGGAGTGCTTCCAGTTTTTGCCCATTCAGTATGACATTGGCTGTGTCTTTGTCATAAATAGCCTTTATTATTTTGAGATACCTTCCATCAATACCTAGTTTATTGAGAGTTTTTAGCATAAAGGGCTGTTGAATTTTGTCAAAGGCCTTCTCTGCATCTATTGTGATAATCATGTGGTTTTTGTCTCTGGTTCTGTTCACATGCTGAATTAACATTTATAGACTTGCATATGTTGAACCAGCTTTGCAACCCCAGGATGAAGCCTACTTGATTGTGATGGATAAGCTTTTTGATGTGTGCTCTTGCAATCAGATTGTCAGGATTTTATTGAAGATTTTTGCATTTGTGTTCATCATGGATATTGGCCTGAAGTTTTCTTTTCATGTTGAGTCTCTGCCAGGATTTGGTATCAGGATGATTTTGGTCTCATAAAATGATTCCCTCTTTTTTGATTGTTTGGAATCATATCAGAAGGAGTGGTTCCAGCTCCTCTTTGTGTGTCTGGTAGAATTTGGCTATGAACCCATCTGGACCTGGGCTTTTTTTGGTTGGTAGGCTATTAAATGCTGCCTCAACTTCAGCCCTTGTTATTGGTCTATTTAGGGTTTTGACTTCTTCTTGGTTTAGGCTTGGGAGGGTGCAAGTGTCCATGAATTTATACATTTCTTCCAGGTTTACTGGTTTATGTGCATAGAGTTGTTTGTAGTAATCTCTGATGGTAGTTTGTATTTCTGTGGAATTGGTGGTGATATCCCCTTTATCATTTTTTATTGCATCTATTTGAATCTTCTCTCTTTTCTTTTTTATTAATCTGGCTAGCAGTCTGTCTATTTTGTTTATCTTTTCAGAAAACTAGCTCCTGGATTTATTGATTTTTTTGAAGCGTTTTTTTGTTTCGCCATCTCCGTCAGTTCTGTTCTGATCTTAGTTATTTCTTGTCTTCTGCTAGCTTTTGAGTTTGTTTTGCTCTTGCTCCACTAGCTCTTTCCATTTTGATGATAGGGTGTTGATTTTAGATCTTTCCTTACTTCTCATGTGGGCATTTATTGCTGTAAATTTTCCCCTAGACACTGCTTTAAATGTATCCCAGAGATTCTGGTATGTTGTATCTTTGTTCTCATTGGTTTCGAAGAACATCTTTATTTCTGCCTTCAATTCATTGTTTATTCAGTCAATATTCAAGAGCCAGTTGTTCAGCTTCCATGAAGTTATGTGGTTGAGTTAGTTTCTTAAACTTGAGTTCTAATTTGATTGCACTGTGGTCTGAGAGACCAGTCATTATGATTTCCATTTTTTTTTTTTTTTTGCATTTGCTGTGGAATGATTTACTTCTAATTATGTGGTCAATTTTAGAGTAGGTGCAATGCAGTGCTGAGAAGAATGCATATTCTGTGGATTTCGGGTGGAGAGTTCTGTAGATGTCTATGAGGTTTGCTTGGTCCAGATCTGAGTTCTGTCTCATTGATCTGTCTAATAGTGACAGTCAAGTGTTAAAGTCTCCCACTATTATTGTGTGGGAGTCTAAGTCTCTTTGTAGGTCATTAAGAACTTACTTTATGTACCTTGGTGCTCCTGTATTGGGTGTGTATATATTTACGATTGTTAGCTCTTCTTATTGCATTGATCCTTTTACCGTTATGTAATGCCCTTCTTTGCCTCTTTTGGTCTTTTTGGTTTAAAGTCTATTTTATCAGAGACTAGGACTGCACTTCTGCTTTTTTTCTCTCTCTTTCTCTCTCCATATGCTTGGTAAATCTTCCTCCATCCCTTTATTTTGAGCCTATGTGTGTCCTTGCATGTGAGATGGGTTTCCTGGATACAGCACACTGATGGGTTTTGACTTTTTATCCAGTTTGCCAGTGTGTCTTTTGATTGGGGCATTTAGCCCATTTACATTTAAGGTTAATATTGTTACGTGTGAATTTGATCCTCCCATTTTGATGCTAGCTGGTTGTTTTGTCGCTTAGTTGACACAGTTTCTTCATTGTGTCGATGCTCTTTACCATTTGGTACATTTTTGGAGTGGCTGGTACTGGTTGTTCCTTTCCTTGTTTAGTGCTTCTTTCAGGAGCTCTTGTAAGGCAGGCATGGTGGTGATGAAATCTCTAAGCAATTGCTTGTTCATAAAGGATTTTATTTCTCCTTCACTTATGAAGCTTAGTTTGGCTGGATATGAAATTATAGGTTGAAGGTTCTTTTCTTTAAGGATGTTGAATATTGGTCCCCACTCTCTTCTGGCTTGCACAGTTTCTGCCAAGAGAGCCACTGATGGGCTTCCCTTTGTGGGTAACCCGACCTTTTTCTCTGGCTGCCCTTGGCATTTTTTTCTTCATTCCAACCCTGGTGAATCTGATGATTATGTGCCTTGGGGTTGTCCTTCTTGAGGAATATCTTTGTGGTGTTCTCTGTATGTCCTGGACTTGAATATTGGCCTGCCTTGCTAGGTTGGGGAAGTTCTTCTGGATAATATCCTAAAGAGTGTTTTCCAGCTTGGATTCATTCTCTTCGTCACATTCAGTTACACCTATCAAACGTAGATTAGGTCTTTTCACATAATCCCATATTTCTTAGAGGTTTTGTTCATTTCTTTACACTCTTTTTTTCTCTAATCTTGCCTTCTTGTTTTATTTCATTGAGTTGATCTTCAGTCTCTGTTACCCTTTCTTTTGCTTGGTCGATTTGGATATTGAAACTTGTGTATGCTTCGCGAAGTTCTCATGTTGTTTTTCAGCTCCATCAATTCATTTATATTCTTCTGTAAGCTGTTTATTCTCGTTAATATTGCGTCTAACCTTTTTTCAAGGTTCTTAGTTTCTTTGCATTGGGTTAGAATATGTTCTTTTAGCTCAGAGTAGTTTGTTATTACCCACCCTCTGAAGCCTGTTTCTGTCAGTTCATCAGACTCATTCTCCATCCAGCCTTGTTTCCTTGCCTGTGTGGAGTTGTGATCCCTTGGAGGAGGACAGGCATTCTGGTTTTTAGTGTTTTCATCCTTTTTGCGCAGGTTTCTTTCCATCTTTGTGGGTTTATCTACCTGTGGTGTTTGCAGTTGGTGACTTTTGGATGGGGTCTCTGAATGGATGTCCTTTTTGTTGATGTTGAAGTTATTTCTTTCTGTTTTTTTAATTTTCCTTCTGACAGTCAGGCCCTTCTGCTATAGGACTGCTGGAGGTCCACTGCAGACCCTGCTTACCTGGGGATTACCTGCGGCAGCTGCAGAACAGTAAGGGTTGCTGCCAGTTTCTTCTTCTATTATCTTTGTCCCAGAAGGATACCTGCCACATGTCCGCCTGAGCTCTCCTTTATGAGGTGTCTCTTTGGATATACAGGGGTTGGGGAGCTACTTGAGGAGACAGTCTGTCCCTTATAGGAGCTCAAGTGCTGAGCTGTGAGCTCCATTGTTCCATTCAGAGCTGCTGGGCAAGTATGTTTAAGTCTGCTACAGCTTAAGTCATAACTGCCTTTTTTACCCAGGTGCTCTGTCCTGGGAATGTGGGCTTTATTTCTAAGTTTCTGACATGCTGCTGCCTTTTTTCAGAGATGCCCTGCCCAGCGAAGAAGTAGCCTAGTCACAGTCTGCCAGCAGCGGTGTTCCTAGTCACATTCTGCCAGTAAAGCCGTGGGCTCTACCCAACTGCTGTGTGAACTTCCTTGCAGTTTTGTTTATAGAGGTATAGTTAGAACCGCCTCAGTAATGGCGAACTGTGTCTGTAATGGCGGACTGCCTCAGTAATGGCAGATTTCCTCAGTAATGGTGGGCTCCCTCGGTAATGGTGGACTGCCTCAGTAATGGCAGACTGCCTTGGTAGTGGTGGACTGCCTCAGTAATGGCAAATGCCCTTCCCCCCACAGATCTGGACCATCCTGGTCCAGCTGTGCTTGGTATGAAAGTCTCAATCCAGAGCATTTCAGATTGCTGGTCTTTGTGGGGGTGGGACCTGCTGAGCCAGATCACCGGGCTCTCTGTTTCAGCCCCTTTTTTTCAGTTGAATGGGTGACTGTGTCTCCTAGGTGTTCCAGATGCCAGTTGAAATGGCTGCCCAGATTTGTGTGAGTTTTTGTGCGGAGACCCACTGCACCAGCTGAAACAGCCGTGGTAGAGACTCATGGTGCTTTTCAGCCTGGGAATCTCCTGGTCTGTAGGCAGTAAAAATTCATTTGGAAGTGCAGTGATCACTCACCCTCCGCCTTCTTGCTGGGAACTGCACCCCAGAGCTGTTCCTGT
Organism: Saimiri boliviensis; assembly: GCF_048565385.1. NCBI lineage: Eukaryota > Metazoa > Chordata > Mammalia > Primates > Cebidae > Saimiri > Saimiri boliviensis. Next base: position 48,450,196 of record NC_133458.1, read on the forward strand.
TTGGCTATTTTGGATCTCCTATTTGTTTTTATAATCCCTAACAATAGCTAAAAGTTATTGGGCCTTTACAAAGTGTCAGGCCCTTTACTAAGGACTTAACATGGGTTATGCCATTAATTTTCACAACCTGATGAGGCATGTCTAATTATTTTTTCCACTTTCTAGATGAGGAAACTGAGGCAAAGAGAATGAAGCTATGCAATAGGCAATTTCAAACTTATCTACCCCTGTTTCTGTCCTCAAGGGAATGTTTGTTGCTCTGCCTCTTCCACCCTCCAAAATTTCCTGTGCTAATAGGTCAGCATGTTATCTTAGAGGGAGCACATGGTTCTGCTTGGAGACTGAGAAACCAGAGTTTGGGATGTGAGGCCTGTAAGATATTTCATGGCGAGGTGCCAACTAGAGTCAGAGATACCTGAGTCGGAAGGAAGACTCTGGGCTATGATCAGCAGTGTTTGAATCATTAGTGCATAAGTGCTCCCCAGAGGCCTGGGCTAGATGAGAGGATCTGGGAAGCAGGAGAGCAGAGTCTGGGAGACAGAGACCAGGAGCACCCCCAGAAGTGAAGAACTCGTGGAGAAACCAGCAAAGCAGAGGAGAAGAGGCAGTCACTGAAGGAATAAAAGAATGAAGAGAGTGGTGTTCCAGGGACAAGGTGAAGAATGTGTGTCAGGAAGACAGAATAACCAGGCAGAGTGGCTCACACTGTAATCCCAGCTAATCAGGAGGCTGAGATTTGAGGATTGCTTTAGCTCAGTAGTTCAAGGCTGCAGTGAGCTACAGTCACATCACTGCAGTTCAGCCCCAGCAGCAGAGTGAGACACTATCTCTAAAAAAAAAAAAAAAAAAGGTAATAATTACAGAAAATATTTTTTAAAGACACAGTAGTCAGCTCTTTAAAATGCTGCTGATAGATCAGATAATATGAGAACTAAAAAATTACTGCTGAATTTGACAACTTGGAGGTTCCTGGTAATCCTGCTAAGAGTCTTTTAGGTGGAATGCTGGGAATGAGTTAAAAGAATCTGTAGGAAATATATTCTGTTTTCAGTGACCTGATGGCCTCTGCACTCACAAGACATATGTTACTAAAGAGAAAATTTGGCTGTAACATTTAACGTGCATTTTTTATTTTTATTTTTTATTTTTTATTTTACTGGGATGCATTTTTGACTCTTCTTGCATGAAAGCAGTCAGAGAAAGTAAAGTAATGCAAATAATTAAAAAACAAATATATAACTAAATGAATCTCTTACAGATTCTCCAAAAATAAGTAGTAAGCCAAATGTAAAAAGGTGATTTATGGTTTTAAGAATAACACTCTCCAAATGCCACTGCCAAAATAAGTCTCAATATTTGGTCCTTGGTTCTTATTCAGAAATAATTACCTTTTTACTTAATAAAGACACATATCACATGTAAAGTCTCAGAGTCATCTGCATACATCACTATTTTTTTCCCCACATTATACAGCTAGATATAGCACCTACATACGTTTTAGGCTGTTGGTGAAGCATCTGACCTTTCAAATGGAATTGCACCTGCAATTGGAGAAAAAAAAATTAGATTTATATAGCATACTTCTTACAAGATGACATTAAGTTATTCCTATCTGCATATATTTTTTTCCGAATGCAATGCAAAATGCCACCACCCTCATGAAGTCCCATTGCCTAATATTTGGTCTGCCAGCACCCTTCAGTTTATTATTTTATTACACAGAAGGAGAAACAGAGGACAATAAAGGTATTTTTGTCTTTAACTCTTTGTTAAACAAAATATACTTAATTCTTCTGAGTCTTTTTTTATTTTTGTTTTGCTTTTGACACAGAGTCTCACTCTGTCACCTAGGCTGGAGTGCAGTGGTGCAATCTTAGCTCACTGCAACCTCCACCTCCCAGGTTCAAGTGATTCTCCTGCTTCAGCCTCCTGAGTAACTTGGATTACAGGTACCCACCATCATGCTTGGCCAAGTTTTATATTTTTAGTAGAGATGGGGTTTGACCATGTTGGCCAGACTGGTGTTGAACTCCTGATCTCAGGTGATCCACCCACCTAGGCCTCCCAAAGTGCTGGGAGGATCACCTGAGATCAGGATTAGAGACATGTCATCCCCACAGGACACAGCTCTCTAAGTATTTTGTTTCTGAACATTGTATGTAGATGCAACTCACGTTAACATTTTTAGAGCCCCTGCACCCGGCTTGAGTTATTGTTAAAACACTCCTTTTCCTGGGAATTAATGGCTTAAAGCCATAAATTTGCAACCGCCAACCAAACCCCCATCTTGACCAATAATTTGGTTCCTGATGAACCGGTGTTCTTTCAAGCTCTGCCTCCACATTTCCCTGCCTTCTTCTGCCTAAGGGATCTCCAGACTTTTAACCATAATTTTGCATTTTGTGAAATGTTAGGCCAAGCACCTGCTATAGGAGGAGCAGACCTGCTTGACTCACACTGGAAAAACCCTGCCAGGAGACATAGCACCTGCCTGAGGCCACTGGGAGGTGTGACTTTTTTCAGTTCTGTCACCTCAGAGCTGAAGAAGTCTCACAGATGAAGCTCTGCGGACTAAGTTAGGAGCTTCAGGATGCCTATTAGCTGGCTAAGTGTGAACTCATACACAAATCAGTTGTTCCGCCTCCCTGCATCCTTCATCCACTTAGAAAACCTTCCCTCCGAATAAGTTCTGATACTCTGTTGCACAGTAGGGTGACTGTGGCTAACAGTAATGCATTGTATATTTTAAATAGCTAGAAGAAAGGATTTTGAATGTTCTCACAACAAAGAAATGGTAACTGTCTAAGGTGATGGATATGCTAATTACCATGATTTGATCATTACCAATGTACATGTGTATTGAAATGTCACATTGTACCCCACAAGTATGTACAGTTTATTATGTGTCCATAAAAAGAAAAAGAAAATCCTCCTGCCTAAGACAAAGTAGTTCCTTAACTGGACCTGAGGGGAAGTATTAATAAATTACTATGCTTGACACTGGAAAGTCAGAGTGTTGATGGTTACTCACTTAATCCTTCAATGCACATTTAAAGGAGCCCTGTGAAGGGCCAGGCACTGTTCTAGTGGACAAAGCAGATGAAAGTGTCCGCTGTCCTGGAGCTTAAATTCTAATACAGGAAACTGGCAGTAAGTCATATGTATGATGAGTAAATATGTAGCATGCCAGAAGGTGATAAGTAATTCAGAAAAGAAGAGTAGAGGAGGTGGAGGAACTGGGTTTAGGAGGCTTTGGAGGGGCAGGTTGCAGCATTAGATAAGTAGTGTCACGTCGCACCCAATTATTGTCAGCTGCCCATTTGCTGCCTGATTCTTCAACTGGATGATGACCTCAGACAGGGCTGGGACTCTGGCATGCCGAGTGTCTCACACAGGACCCAGCTCACCATTAGATGCTCTCCAAGTATTTAGTTTCTGAACTTTGTGTGTAGATGCAATCCACCTTAACATTTTTAGAAGCTTCCTTAATGATTTTCTAAGATACGTGTGTGTGTATTTAACAGTTAGAGGTTCATTTAGATAGTAGGAAAATCACCAAACTTTTTGGAAAACATATTTTGTATACATTTGCTTAATGAAACACTTCACTGCATAACTGTAATCTAACCTCTGCCCCCACCCCAGAGAAGGTAGGGTCAGGGAGGTAGAGTTAGAGTTTTAGTGTGTTGTGTATTTCTTTTTTTAACAGTTATTTGCTTTTACCCAAAGAGCTGTATAGAGAAAAAAATATATTCAAATGAAGTTCACAGACCTATTAGTAGATACATTTATCTTGCTAATTTGGAGGTTAGGCACTTTATGATGGAATAATCTGGATACCTCTCTGCCTTTCTCCAGCCTTTCAAAGACTTCCACAAAGTGAGAGAGTTTCTCAAGGTCTGAATGGGGACCTTTATTTTTCCAATGTCCTCCCAGAGGATACCCGTGAAGACTATATCTGTTATGCCAGATTTAATCATACTCAAACCATACAGCAGAAGCAACCTATTTCTGTGAAGGTGATTTCTGGTAAGAGTTCAGCTTCCCGAATCTCTCCTTTAATGGCATTTACAAATACGTGTAAAATATAGAAACTATTATATACTACTGACTTTGAAGTAAACAGGTTCGTTATCAGGAAACCACCCATGAATGCTCACTAAAGTGGCATATGTGTTACAAATATTGTGCATACCCTAAAGACTGGAATTTACATTTCCTGCTTGTATTGCCATGACTGGTTCCGTGATAACCTTCTGAACCATCTGGTCTTCTGAGCATTTGTGTGGGCTTTATGCTCCACCGTGCCTCTTATTGGCAGTCTTGCAGCTTAAGTTAAATGTCCGCATATTCCTGGTTGGGGGTGGCTGAGTAAATTAAACAGTTAGTCATGTACAATGTAAAGCACTGTTTTTACTTTATAGGGACAGCAGTCGGTCAGCATAGCTGCATACGTTTGCTTTTATTGCCCAATACTTTTTGACCCTTCTCTGCTACTTTTGTGCCCTCTTCATAATATTCTGTTTATTTCAGTGGATGAATTGAATGACACTATAGCTGCTAATTTGAGTGACACTGAGTTTTATGGTGGTGAGTTATGGTGATTGTAACTGATATTCTCTCCTTCATTGTAGAATTTAGTTCACTAACTTCACCTCCATGGCTATTTAACCTTATTTCTTTATGAAATTTCTAGTTACATGTTTAACACCACTAGTATAAATGTATGTTTCTTAAGAAATTTAGCTCTAAACTTTGAAGCATGACGCTAGAGCATTTTCCATGACGTGTATAATAATGAAACCTGTTGTAACTGTTTTCGTGTAAAGAACCATTTCACTGATTTGGAAAAAAACTTTCACGTGTGTTCAGAATTATGTTTTCCATGTTTTGTTCTGTTCATAACTTTTCTTGTGAACTAAGTAGGAGTTAGCAGGGTGCATTAACTTGCTAGAATATGGACTCATCAAAGCTTTTAGCAACTAACATTAAGTGGATCTCGTAGTAAATCATTACATTTCTCATCTGTTTTCATGTGACATTATCAATATAATTAGCAGTACCATTTCTCTTAGTTTTGTTTAAAAGCAAGTCAGACCAAATCACTGTCTTCAATGGAAGTAATCTTTTTAGAAGTAGAGCATTTAACTTCATTATTTTAGATAGAAATGAATATGGGAAATGTGCTCATGTAGAGTCTATGAATGAAAATAATGGGTTTTGGATATAGTGTCCTCTTAATTATCCATAAGGCAGAATTGCTGCTGTATTAATTTTTTACCCTTGATATTTGAGTAAAAGACATTAAGTTCTCATCAGTGACCAAGACAGATACTCCACAATTGCTACTTTATTTTATTTTATTTGAATATACCCCTGAAAAATATGGGCCCCAAGACCATTCCCAAAGTGATTTTAGAGGAGTAAGTTTACTCCCACAATCTCTAAATTCTTAGGAAAACTAGTTTCTCTCAAGCCTCTTCTGGCATTGGATTTTTTTCTTAGAAATAAGAATAATTCATATCATATTATGTTTTCATTCCGTTTTTATAAGCATCAAGTAGATAATGCATTAAAGAGCTGAAAACCTTCAAAGGCTAGAAAAACCTTACAATGATGTAATTTCCGCTTCAAGTTTTCCTAAGAAGTCTTCAGAAGAGAAGGCTACGTTTTGGAAAGGTTGCCATGAAAAAGATGGCCTGTATAACTATCCCTAAGATCTTTGACTTGGACCCTCTTTATTTTTTCATTGAGGAAAATGATTTCTATTTTTTTAACGCCAACATTATTCTTAATTTGTGGCATAATATTTGCAAGACCTCTGTCGGTAACTCTCTACTTTTTGCTTCCCATAAACGTTGCAGTTTGGGAATCTTAATATGATTAATCAGTGATATTGGCTATAATGTTGTTCCCACTGTAAACCAGAATACCCCTTCTATAAGCATATCTTTATAAAAACCCGACATTTTCCAGAAGATAGACAGTAATTTTTGCTTTGACCTAAGCACTAATCCTAAGGAAAATATAGTTTGATAACATAATTTTCCTCTCCGTGTCAACATTTTGAAAATTTTATAACCCACAGAAAATTTGTAAAAACCTAACCCAAATTAAGGAAATACACAAAAGAAAAACAGTCCTTAATATTAGTGCTTATGCAACCAAAATTGTTTCTGTTCCTTGGTAACTGAGTGAGTGATGACTACTTATAAGGCAGAGAGTATGTATTTGTAGCTTATCAAATTTCACAATTAAATAGCTTAAAAAGGGATTAGAATTTTAGACAGCTTTTTTGATAATGAACTGTGTTTATAGAAATGCATATTTATAAGTTGTAATGCATATTGATTTTCTTGTTTGCAGCTAAATCAAATAGAGAGAGGCCACCAACATTTTTAACTCCAGAAGGCAATGCAAGTAGCAAAGAGGAATTAAGAGGAAATGTGCTTTTACTGGAGTGCATTGCGGAAGGACTGTGAGTTAACACTTTCTGTCCTGAAGTACACTTCTTATAAAAATATAGTTGGTTGGTAGAGAGGTGTTAATATCATAGGAGGAGTCATTGTCTTCTGCTAATTCTACCAAGCATCAAGAAAAACTTAGTAATTATTTCCAAAGTAGAACATATGAATCTTACACTATTGTTAAAATACTGTGTTAATGTAATAGTAATCATATTGAAATAAGCATCAGTAATCACTTCAGGATTGATGAAATATTATGTCTCACATTATTGTTAAAATATTTTGTTAATGTAGTGTTCATCTTGAAATAAGTATCAGGAATAGCTTTATGACTGCTATGATTATAATTAGAGTATATTATTTTGCTAGTTTGTAACCAACCACCTCAAATTTAGTGGCTTAAAAATAATAGCTGTTTAACCCAAATACCCATCAATGATAGACTGGATAAAGAAAACATGGCATATATAAACCATGAGATACTAGGCATCCATAAAAAAGCGTGAGTTTATGTCCTTTGCAGGGACATGGATGAAGCTGGAAACCATCATGTCTCAGCAAACTAACACAGGAACAGAAAACCAAACACCACATGTTCTCACTCATAAGTGGGTGTTGAACAATGAGAACATATGGATACAAGGAGGAGAATATCACATACTGGGGATTGTCAGAGAGCTGGGGGCTAGGGGAGGAGAAATACATAATATAGATGACGGGTTGATGGGTGCAGCAAACTACCATGGCATGTGTATATGTATGCAACAAACCTGCACGTTCTATATATGTATCCCAGAACTTAAAGTATAATAAAAAATCATAATCATAGCCATTTATTACCGATCACTTGTCGAGAGATCTACAGAGCAGTTGTCCTCTAACCAGCTAGGTTCAGCTAATTTCGGTTGAGCATGCTCATGCATCTGCTAGGTGGCTCAGATGGGGTCTACTGGTTGTTAGCTGGGGCCACTGAGTTGATGGCTATAAGTTGCTTACATCCCTCTTAACAGTCTCATCCTGGCCTCCTAACAATAGACAACATGCACAGGGCCTGCCTCTTAAATCCTAGCCTCAGAACTAGCACGCTGTCCCTTCAACTACTTCCTATTGGCAGGTCACAAGGCCAGCTGTAGATTCTTTGAAATAACTTATCTGTGCACACTTCAAAATTGAAGCCACCCCAGAACTGACGTGCCTTTGACAGGAGTTGCAGGGAGGCCTCACCCAAATACGAAAGTGACTATGATATTAGCTCTGTGTTACAAGGAATTTCTGTTTAGTCCCTGTCTTCTGCCTGACACAGAGCAGGTAGCCTCCGTATAGGCGCATCTGCTGAAATCCTGGAATGGAGTCTCAGAAACGTGCTGCCCTCACACGTGATCCCTGCTGTCCTTGACAGGCAACGCATTGGTCTCACATTCCTTCCTGAATCCAGGGAAACTTGACTTTAGGAGGCACGTGGAGGCCTCTGCTGGCCAAGGCAGGAAATCACACGATGCATTACCCCACCTCCTTTTAAAGGTATATTAAAAACCAGTCACTTCTACTAGAATTAAGAAAAAATCCTTCCAATTTTAATCATTATCATGTAAGAAGGTGGCATAATCTGCCAAACTCCAACGTTCCAGAGCAGAAGATACCTAATCTCACAATTTAAAGACTTCTTTTCCCACAGATGACATATTTCATGAAAAACTAAAACATGGTTGGTATTTTGGAAATTTCACAGTACTCCCAGAAAAATTTTTAAAATTTTGTAATGTTGTAAAACAAAGATTGAGACTCTATCAATTACAAACCAGCCATCAGACTTACAGAATCAAAATATTTCTAATTCCTGACAATGGCTCAGTGTAGTAGTTGGCCTCCAATACAATGCATGGCTTTTTCATCATTTCAAACTATGAAATTATGTTTCTGTCTCCATCTCCTTCTTACCTTCTTATCTGAGATGCAGATTAGTCTACCAGAAAATATCAAAATGTTATCAGAGTCTACATGTATATAGTTTTTTAAAATCTACTTTTTATATTTATAGCTAGTTTTAATTCTAGAAGCTATTTCATCAGAAAAATATGCTCAGTTTTTTCTACTCAACCAAACAAGCCAACCCAATTTTATAATCAATTTTTGCTTGAACCATAATTTATTATTTCTCATGGTTCCATGTGATGATTGGGCTAAGCTGTTCTTTTTTTAAATTATTTTTTATTTTCCATAGGTTATTGAGATATAGGTGTGTGCAAGTATAAACATGCGTGTGCAAGTATCTTTTTTGTATAATGACTTTTTTTCCACTGGGTAGATACCCAGTGGTGGAATTGCTGGATCAAATGGCAGTTCTACTTTTGATTCTTTAAGGAATCTCCACACTGTTTTCCTAGTGGCTGTGCTAGTTTATATTCCCACAGTGTAGAAGTGGTCCCTGACACTACATCCACATGAACATCTACTGTTTTTTTGATTTTTTGGTTATGGCCATTCTTGCAGGAGTAAGGCAGTATTGCATTGTAGTTTTGATTTGCATTTTCCTGATTATCAGTGATGTTGAGCATTTTGCATATGTTTGTTGGCCATTTGCATATCTTCTTTTGAGAATTATCTATTCATGTTCTTAGCCTACTTTTTTATGAGAATGTCTGTTTTTTTCTTGCTGATTTGTTTGAGTTTGTTGTAGATTCTGGATATTAGTCCTTTGTCAGATGTACAGATTGTGAAGATTTTCTCCCATTCTGTGTGTTGTCTATTTATTCTGCTGACTGTTCTTTTTGCCGTGAAAAAGCTCTTTAGTTTAATTAAGTCCCAGCTATTTATCTTTGTTTTTATAGCATTTGCTTTTGGGTCCTTGGTCATGAATTCCTTGCCTAAGCCAATGTCTAGAAGGGTTTTCCCAATGTTATCTTCTGGAATTTTTGTAGTTTTAGGTCTTAGATTTAAGTCCTTAATCCCACTTGATTTGATTTTTATATAAGGTGAGAGATGAGGATCCAGTTTCATTCTCCTGCCTGTGGCTGGCCAATTATCCTAGAACCAATTGTTGAAAAGGGTGTCCTTTCCCCACCTTATGTTTTTGTTTGCCTTGTTGAAAATCACTTGGCTGTAAGTATTTGGGTTTATTTCTGGGTTCTCTATTCTGTTCCACTGGTCTATGTGCTTATGTTTATACCAGTACCATGCTGTTTTGGTGACTGTAGCCTTATAGTATAGTTTGAAACCAGGTAGTGTGATGCCTCCAGATTTGTTCATTTTGCTTAGTCTTGCTTTGGCAATGTGGGCCTTTCTTTGGTTCCATATGAATTTCAGAATTCTTTTTCTAATTCTGTAAAGAATGTTGGTTGTATTTTGATGGGGATTGCATTGAATTTGTAGATTGTTTTTGACAGTATGATCATTTTCAAAATATTGATTTTACCCATCCACGAGCATGGGATGTGTTTCCATTTGTTTGTATCATCTTTGATTTCTTTCAGCAGTGGTTTATAGTTTTCCTTGGAGAGGTCTTTTGCCTCCTTGGTTAGGTATATTCCTAAGTATTTTTTCCTTTTGGCAGCCATGGTAAAGGTGGTTCAGTTCTTGATTTTACTCTCCACTTGGTCGCTGTTGGTGTATGGAAGAGTTACTGATTTTTATACGTTAATATTCTATCTGGAAACTTTGCTGAATTCTTTTATCAGTTCTAGGGACTTTCTAGAGGAGTCTCAAGGGTTTTCAAGGTAAATGATCATATCATCAGCAAACAGTGACAGTTTGACTTCCTCTTTACTGATTTGGATTCTTTCTCTTGTCTGATTGCTCTGGGTAGGACTTCCAGTACTGTGCTCAAGAGGAGTGGTGAGAGTGGACATTCTTGTCTTGTTCCAGTTCTCAAAGGGAATGCTTTCAGCTTTTCCCCATTCAGTATTATGTTAACTGTGGGTTTGTCATAGATGGCTTTTATTACATTGAGGTATGTCCCTTATATGCCAATTTTGCTGAGAGTTTTAATCATACAGGGATGCTGGATTTTGTCAAATGCTTTTTCTACATCTATTGAGATGATAATGTGATTTTGTTTTTAATTCTGTTTATGTTGTGTATTACATTTATTGACTTGCATATGTTAACCATTCCTGCATCCCTAATATGCAACTCACTTGATCATAGTGAATTATCTTTTTACTATGTTGTTGGATTTGGTTAGCTAGCATTTTGTTAAGGATGTTAACATTTATGTTCATGAGGGATATCAGTCTGTAGTTTTCTTTTTTGGTTGTATTCTTTCCTGGTTTTGGCATTAGGGTGATGCTGGCTTCATCAATTGAATTAGGGAGGGTTCCCTTTTTCTCTAGCTTGTGAAAAAGTGTCGAAAGAATTTGGTAGAATTCTGCTGTGACTCAGTCTTGTCTGGACTTTTTTTGGTTGGTAATTTTTTAATTACTGTTTCAATCTTGCTGCTTATTATTAGTCTGTTCAAGGTATCTAATTCTTCCTGATTTAAAGGGTTGTATTTTTCCATGAATTTATTCAGCTTGTCTAGGTTTTCTAGTTTGTGTGTGTAAAGATGTTCATAGCAGCCTTGAATGATCTTTTATATTTCAGTGGTGTCAGTTGTAATACTTGCTGTTTTATTTCTTAATGAGATTATTCGGAATTTCCATCTTCTTTCTTGGTTAATCTTGCTAATGATCTATCAATCTTATTTATCTTTTCAAAGAACCAACTTTTTGTTTTATTTATCTTTTGTATTTTCTGTTGGTTTGCTTCAATTTCATTTAGTTCTGCTCCAGTCTTACCTCATTTCTTCTGCTGGGCTTGGGTTTGATTTGTTCTTGTTTCTCTAGTTCCTTAATTTTTACCCTACAATGTCAGTTTGTGCTCTTTCAGTCTTTTTGATGTAGGCGATTAGGGCTATGAACTTTCCTCTTAGCACTGCCTTTGCTGTATCCCAGAGGTTTTGATAGCTTGTGTCACTATTGTCATTCAGTTCGAAGAATTTTTTAATTTCCATCTTCATTGCATTTTTGACCCAATGATCATTCCAGAGCAGATTATTTAATTTCCATGTTTTCACATGGCTTTGAAGGTGCCTTTTGGAGTTGATTTCCAGTTTTATTCCACTGTGGTCTGAGAGAGTGCTTGATATAATTTCAGTTTTCTTAAATTTATTGAGGATCATTTTGTGGCCTATCATATGGTCCATCTTCATGAAAGTTTCATGTGCTGTTAAATAGAATGTGTATTCTGCAGTCATTGGCTGAAATGTTCTGTATATATCTGTTCCAAGATATAGTTTGTTCCAAGGTATAGTTTAAATCCATTGTTTCTTTGTTGACTTTCTGTCTTGATGACCTACCTGTCTAGTGCTGTCAGTGGAGTGTTGAAGTCCACCCTATTATTGTGCTGCGGTCTATCTAATTTCTTAGGTCTATTAGTAATTGTTTTATAAATTTCGGAGCTCCAGTGTTAGGTGCATATATGTCTAGAATTGTGATATTTTCCTGCTGGACAATGCCTTTTACCATTATGTAATGTTCCTCTTTGTCTCTTTTCACTGCTGTTGCTTTAAAATTTGTTTTGTCTGATACAAGAATAGCTATCTCTGCTCACTTTTGGTGTCCATTTGCATGAAATTCCTTTTTCCATTCCTTTACTTTGTGTTTATGTAAGTCCTTATGTGTTAGTTGAGTCTCCTGAAGGCCACAGAGACTTGGTGGTGAGTTCTTATCCATTCTGCAGTTCTGTGTCTGTTAAGTGAAACACTTAGGCCATTTATATTCAATGTTAGTATTGAGATATGTGGTACCCTTGCATTCATTGTACTATCTGTTGCCTATGTACCTTTGTTTTTCTATTTTTTGCTTTTACTTTTTTTTTTTTTTTTTTTTTTTAGATGAAGTCTTGCACTGTCACCCAAGCTGTAGTGCAGTGGTGCAATCTCGGCTCACTGCAATCTCTGCCTCCTGGGTTCAAGCAATTCTCCTACCTCAGCCTCCCAAGTAGCTGGGACTATAGGCGTGTGCTACCATACCCAGCTAATTTTTTTTGTAGTTTCAGTAGAGGTGGGATTTCATCATGTTGGCCAGGATGGTCTTGATCTCCTGACCTCGTGATCTACCCGCCTCGGCCTCCCAAAGTGCTGGGATTATAGGCGTGAGCCACCACACCTGACCTGTTTTTGCTTTTTAAGTTATATATTTGTTTTATAGGTCCTGTGTAATGTATGCTTTAAAGAGGTTCTGTTTTGATGTGTTTCCAGGATTTGTTTCAAGATTTAGTTGCTTTTAGTAGTTACTGTAGTGGTGGTTTGGCAGTGGTGAATTCTCTCAGCATTTGTCTGAAAAAGACTGTATCTTTCCTTCATATCTGATGCTTAGTTTCCCTGTATACAAAATTCTTGACTGATAATTTTTTTGTTTGAGGAGACTGAAGATGGGGCCCCAATTCCTTCTAGTTTGTAGGGTTTCTGCTGAAACATCTGCTGTTAATCTGATACGTTTTCCTTTATAGGTTACCTCATGCTTTTGTCTCATAGCTCTTAAGATTCTTTTCTTCATCTTAAATTTGGATAACCAGATGACAATGTGCCTCGCTGAAGATCTTTTTGTGATGAATTTCCCAAGTGTTCTTTGTGCTTCCTGTATTTGAATATCTAGATCTCAAGAGAAGTTTTTCTCAATTATTCCCCCAAATATGTTTTCCAAACTTTTAGATGTCTATTCTTCTTCAGCACACTGATTATTCTTAGATTTGTTCGTTTAACATAATACCAGACTTCTTGGAGGCTTTGTTCATATTTTCTTATTCTTTTCTCTTTATCTTTGTTGAATTGGGTTAATTCAAAGACTTTGTCTTCAAGCTCTTAATTTCTTTTTTCTACTTGATCAATTCTATTGCTGAGACTTTCCACAGAATTTTGCATTTCTATCAGTGTGTCCAATGTTTCCTGAAGTTTTGATTGTTTTTTCTTTATGGTGTCTATTTCCTTGACTGTTTCTTGCTTTGCTTCTTTTATTGTTTTTCGGATTTCCTTACATTGGGCTTCACCTTTCTCTGGTGCCTCTCTGATTAGCTTAATAACTAACTTTCTGAATTCTTTGTCAGGTAAATCAGGGATTTCTTAGTTTGGACCTATGGCTGTGAGCTAGTGTGATTTTTAGCAGGTGTTAAACAGCCTTGTTTTGTCATATTACCAGAGTTGGTTTTCTGGTTCCTTCTCATTTGGGTAGGCTCTGTCAGAGGAAGGTCTAGGGCTGAAGGCTGTTGTTCAGATTCTTTTGTCCCATGGTGTGTTCCCTTGATGTAGTACTCTTCCCCCTTTTCCTATAGATGTGACTTCCTGTGAGCCAGCTGCAGTGATTGTTATCTCTCTTCTGAGTCTAGCCACCCAGCAAGTCTACCGGGCTCTGGGCTGGTACTGGGAGCTGTTTGCACAGGGTCCTGTGATGTGAACCATGGGTTTCTCCACCATGGGTACCAGCACATGTTCTGGTGGAGGTGGCAGGGGATTGAAATGGACTCTGTGAGGGCTCTTAGCTTTGGTGATTTAATGTTCTATTTTTGTGCTGGTTGGCCACCTGCTGTGAGGTGGTGCTTTCCAGAGAACATCAGTTGTGGTAGTATGAAGAGGAACTGGTAGTGGGTGGGGCTGTGGAACTCCCAAGATTATATGCTCTTTGTCTTCAGCTAGCAGGGTAGGTAGGGAAGGCCCACCAGTTGGGGACAGGGCTAGGCATATCTGAGCTCAGACTCTTCTTGGTTGGGTCTTGCTGTAGCTGCTGTTGGAGATGGAGTGAGGTTTCCAGGTCAATGGAGTTATGTACATAGGAGGATTATGGCTGCCTCTGCTGAGTCATGGAGGTTGTTGGGGAAACAAGGGAAATCCAGAGGTCACAAGACTTACCTAGCTCCCATGCAAACCAAAAGACCAGTCTCACTCCCACAGTGCATCCCCTAAGAGCCCCAAGTTTGTTTCCAGGCAGTGAGTGAGCGGGACTTGAGAACTTGCCCCAGGCTACCTGCCTCCAAGCTGTGTAAGAAAAGGGCTTGGTTCTTCCCCACCTGTGGAATCTACGTGCCAGATTCGTGCTGTCCCTCGAGTTCTGACCAGGAAGCTTCTAGCCCAGTTCAAATTGTTACAAAGTTCAACTGGAGACTTCCTTCCCCCCTGTGGCATTTTTCCCTATGCCTCTGGCTGCCGTCCTGATGGATCCCTGTGGTGCCAGGCAGGAATGGGCTGCTTGGGGACCCAGTAAGCTCCCAGGGCCTTTCCTGCTGCTTCCTCTACCCCTGTATTTCGCTCCGCTCTCTAAATTGACTCAGCTCCAGGTAAGGTCAGAAACTTCTCCTGCAAACTAGACCTTCAGTTTCCCACTTTTGCAGTTTGGGCACTCACAGTATTTGGGATGTCTCCTGGGTCCTGCAGGAGCAGTCTGATTTCTTCAGAGAGTCTGCGAGTCCTCTCAGCAGGTTTGTTCTTGCAGTCATTCTGGAGCTAAAATTCACGATGTGAGCCTCCACATGCTGCTCTGTCCATTCAGAGCTGTAATCTAGTTTTGTCTCCCATCTGCCATGATGGTCCCTTCTGGGCTGAGCCGTTCTTATTCAGAGTCACTTGCATTGCTATTGACAAATACTGTTATCTTCCTGAGGCCCTGGGGACCATAGTTGCTTCATCATCTTCCCAACACACAATTCAATGCTTGGCGTATATATAGTTCAATGCTTAGGAAATTTTTGTGTTGAATGGATTTTTATTTTACCGTCATGAAAACCTTCTGAAGTCATTAGTTCAAGTCAAACATTATTATCCCCATTAAGGCAACTAAGGAAACTAAAGGCTCAAAAAGATCAGAAATCTAGGGACAGAGTTGGAATTGTAAGGACCTTCTAAGTTTAAGCCTGTATTCTGACTTTTCATCTGTCTCCATATTTCATGACGATAAAAAACAAAATTGGGTGACAAATGGTATGAGTGATACCTAAATTTGATCTATTCTAATCAGTTAGTATAATATTTTTAAATGTCACTAATAATGAAACTAAGGAAAGAATGCTGTTTCCCTAATCACTTAGCTCACATCATCAGACAGACTGCTGTAAAACAGAAAAGTTCTTCCATTTGATATGGAAATGAATGCAAAGGTTTGTG
The DNA here is from genome assembly GCF_048565385.1 of Saimiri boliviensis. Taxonomy (NCBI): domain Eukaryota; kingdom Metazoa; phylum Chordata; class Mammalia; order Primates; family Cebidae; genus Saimiri; species Saimiri boliviensis. The sequence continues at coordinate 48,465,790 of NC_133458.1, forward strand.
GTCATATATATGTTTATGAGTTTTTCTCTGTACATTTTTAATTCTAGCTGAGGAAAAATTATAATTCAGTATCATTTATATAATAGTAATTATTTTGATTAACATAGTAGCTTCATGTAAACATTTCTGAGAGTTCCTCATTAGTCAGAACGTGGAAGAAAATAATTAGACCCCATCAGTAAAGCAACTCATGCTGGCATTCACACTGCATCATTGACATCAAAGTTCATGGTGTGCCATAAATTAGTATAGTTCTGATTATGTGAAAATGTAAAACTGTGAGCATTATTTATAAAAGTGTGGTGCTAATTAAAATATCTATATATTTCTTGTGATTTTTATATAAAGATTTGTTACAAACTTGCATGAAAATTCACCCTTAAAAGTATTGATAGTTGGATTTCTTTTTTATAACATCATTATTTATTTATCCTATCAGGCCTACCCCACTTATTTACTGGGCAAAAGAAGATGGAATTTTACCCACCAACAGGACATCTTATAAGAACTTTAAGAAAACCTTGCAGATCACTCATGTTTCAGAAGCAGACTCTGGAAATTACCAATGTATAGCAAAAAATGCATTAGGAGCCATCCACCATACCATTTCTGTTAGAGTTAAAGGTATATTGTTTAAAATGCATCTTCTTGCCTTCATGAGAGACCCTGAAACTTTAATTAATGTGCTTTTGATTATATTTTTTAATAATGATAAATGTAAATTTATGTCAACATTCATGATACCTTGACTCTCTTCTCATTGCTATTTGTAGTTTGTCTAAATCAGGTTAAAAATTTACTCTTCAAATCTTCCTCACAGAAGAATCCCAGTTAATAAACATAGGAAGAATGAGGGAAATAGAAGAGTCAACATTAGAATCCCACAGTAATAACTGCAGCAGGCAAGATCAAGCAATGAATGCTAAAATTGGTGGGTGAAATGTTAAGGAGAAATAGGATATTTGCATGGCTTCAAAGTGTTTCTCTCCTCTAGAAATTAATTACTGGGAAGTTTTTGTTGTTGTTGTTGTTTTGTTTTTTGTTTTTTTGAGACAGAGTCTTGCTCTGTTGCCAGGCTGGAGTACAGTGGTGCTATCTCGGCTCACTGCAACCTCTGCCTCCCAGTTCAAATGATTCCCCTGTCACAGCCTCCGGAGTAGCTGGGACTACAGGCATGCACCACTATGCCTGGCTAATTTTTTGTATTTTTAGTAGAGATGGGGTTTCACCATGTTGGCCAGGGTGGTCTTGATGTCCAGGCCTCGTGATCCACCCGCCTCAGCCTCCCAAAGTGCTGGGAATACAGGTGTGAACCACTGCACCCGGCCTGGGGAAGTTTTAATATATCCACAAATTCTTTATTACTCCTTTCTCTGGAAGATGGAGCTTACTTCAACCCTCTTCTTGAGTGGATACTGGACATTAATAAACAGCATATGGAATCCAGGGAAATAGTAATTTTGGAGCAGAGAAACCTGGCAGACACTGTCTAAATGAAGTGACGAATGTTAACGTCAACAGTAATGAGTCAGATTGATATCATATATTCCCTCATATGGTACAATTAGAAGGGTTCATTGCCTTTGGGATATTTTCAAAAGCCCAAAACCTCAGGGTAATCATGAGAAAACATCAGACAAACCTAAGCTGTAAGGCAGTCTTTGAAATAACTGACCAGTACTCTTCAAAAGTGTCAAAGTCACAAAAGACAAGGAAAGACCAAGAAATTGTCAGATTGGAGACTATGACAAGTAAATGTAAAAAATGTTACAAGTAAACGTGGTATCTAGGACAGGATCCTGGGACAGAAACAAGACATTAATGCAAAAACTGGGGAAATCCTAACAGAATGTATAGTTTAGTTAAATACCAGTGTTAACTTTTCGTTAGGTAACTGGACCTGGTGATGTAAGATGTTAAAGTGAGAGGAAGCTGCGTGAAGGATGTATGGAAAAGCTATAATACCTTTGCAACTTTTCAAAAATGATGTTTTTACACTGCTTCCTAATTATATAATTTTATATATCCTACAGGACTCAGAATTAATTTAATTTAATTTATTTATTTTTAATACAGAGTTTCACTCTGTTGCCCAGGCTGGAGTTCAGCGGCACAGTCTTGGCTCACTGCAACCTCCACCTCCTGGGTTCAAGCAGTTCTCCTGCCTCAGCCTCCCAAGTAGCTGGGATTACAGATGCCCACCACCAAACCTGGCTAGTATTTTTGTATTTTTAATAGAGACAGGGTTTCACCATGTTGGCCAGGCTGGTTTTGAACTCCTGACCTCAAGTGATCCAGCCACCTTGGCCTCCCAAAGTGTCAAGATAATAGGCATGAGTCACCGTGCTTGGCTCTGAATTTAAATTTGTTTCTTAGCCCTACCTGTACCTGTAATTTGCTCTGTATGCTTAGATAGATCTGTCACCTCTTTGATATCTGATTAATTTTAATGTAAAATGAGAAAATGATATTTGTATCAAACAGGTCTAGAAATAATACATATATGTCAGTGAGTCTCTTTAAACATTCTTTTGAAAATCTTAAGTGTTCTTTGAAGCATTGTTTATAAATCTGTTCACTCAAAAAAAAAAAAAAAAAAAAAAAAAAAAACAGACTAACCAGTTTGGTGTGAAGTACTTTCTTGTATTATTAGAATAGTCGAAATGTTCTTTTGCCAAAATGCTTCTTTGATTCAGATTTTTGGTCTTTTTACTTCCTCCTATAAAGCGGCTCCATACTGGATCATGGCCCCTCAAAATCTTGTGCTGTCCCCAGGAGAGGATGGGACCTTGATCTGCAGAGCTAATGGCAACCCCAAACCCAGAATTAGCTGGTTAACAAATGGAGTCCCAATAGAAAGTAAGTTGTGTTGATTGGTTCTGGTTGCAGTATATTTTCCAAGCATATATACATCCCAACAGTGAACAAATGGTGACAAAAAATAATTCCGGTTAAGGAAGGAAGCCACATGTGTGTTAAACAGAGGTACCAAATTACCTTTAAAGTTTTATTACCATTAGATATTCATTATGAATGTGAGTAGTTTGTGTTGTTAACATAATGGTATGTGATAACTAGGACCTGACAATATTTCCTCTGTTTTTTACATGGATATTGTGAAGAAAAACAGGGTCAGAAATAAATATCACTGAAAAGTTTAGATGATCTTTGTATAAAACATCAGGTGATTTGTGGAAATGTCACAGGCGCTGGAGGAGATAGGTGGGGAGAGTCAGTATAGAGGCAGTCGATACATCAAGCATAGGAAACCTAGCTGTCTTTAATTTAAAGAGTTTTCAGTCATAAGTATAGCCCAGGTGTTCCCACGTTCTCCAGTCTCCCAAGGTCACTGTCCCATTTGGCACCCAAAGAAGAACGCATCCTCTGACCCTGATCAGATCCAGGATGCTTTACCTCTGAGTAGTGTTCCCTCCCTCAGAGCTGCCAGTGTCATCCTTGAGCAGCACCTGGGCAGCCTGGTCGTACCTATCACCCCACTGAGCAGCCTCCAGGCTCTGCTGCTCTACTCCTTTCTCTTCATTAGCCAGTTTCTCCAAGCTGCCACTATGCTGCCCAACATGTGGCTTCAGGCCGTCCCATTAATCTACTAAATCATAGCAAAGACTAGCTTTACAAAACTTGGCTAAAGGCTTAGGGAGAGTCGAGGGAATTATAACAAAGAAAAAACTTTAAATGGATATTGCACCTCACTGCTTCTGAATTCCTAAGCCATGGCCATGAACAGAGTGATCCCAGTGGACTCTCCTCTTCTTCCACCCCACCCACCGCCAGCTACTGCCAAGAGGAACATCTTTTAACATTTTCCCCTTCTTGGAGTTCAGACCTCCTCTTAGACACTGAGACAGAGAAAGTTAAACCCAGCCTTAGTTTCACCCTCCCAGTCAATAACATGATTACCTGCCAAGCTATTCTTTACTCACAAAGACAGCCCTCAAGCTTATGATACAGGGCAGACTGGCTTTGACTGCCTCCAGGTCAGAATCCAGTATTGGTTCTACACTTACATAAGCAGAAGTTCTGCTGAATTGACTTTCCCGAAGTAACACACACACTTCCCCTAAGACGGTTGCAAAAAACTGCTGATAGATTTAAAGTGGCACAAGTTCCTGTTTCTCACCATCAACGTCTGACAACTGCAGGGTGACTGAGTCATTGCAGCCTGCCTGATGTTTTTATTGGAAGAGTGTTTATTGGAAGTTCACTTGTGTCTCATAGTGCAGTCGCTGTCAGATACTTTGAAACAGGCAGCCTGTGTTCACTGTAAAAGGAAGTGTATTCCTGGGAAAAAACAGATGCTAGAGGCCAGCAAATGGGGTTTGGATACTTCCACTTCCAATTTTAACCAGAATCAGGATCAGGAGAGATGGCAGAAAATGCTTTGTGGTTGTGTTTTAGGAAGCTCTTGCTACTCTCAGGGGAGTATGAGCAAAAACTGAGAGGAAAAAGTAGAAGAAAGCCCAGAGCTAAAGTTTTATGGTGGCCAGGTGCAGTGGCTCACACCTGTAATCCCAGCTATTTTCAGTGGCTAAGGCTGGCAAATTGCTTGAGTACAGCAGTTAGAGACCAGCCTGGGCAGCATGGCAAAATCCTGTTTCTACAAAACATAAAAAATTAGCTGGTACAATGTATGATTTTCTCAGGAATGCATACAAAGTGGCAATACAGGATGATACACGCTTGATACTTTTGCAAGACATTTTGTAGCTCAGAGTTTTTGTGTCCATTTATGGAAAGTTAAAAGTGCCCCTGAGATCTAGATTCAGTGAAACTGACAAATGGAAGGGACCATCCATGAGCCCTTCAGCAGGGAAAACGGGGGAGCCAGGGGATAAAGCTGGGCAGCCAGAGTGCAATCCTATGCAAGGAAAATTGAGATGTGGGTAGATGACATAAGCAACGGGGGATTCATTAATGAGGCTGATTTTTTTGTCTTGATTTGCTCAGCTTGTTGTCCTTCTAAACTGGCTGTCTTAGTCCATTCCTGCTGCTATAATAAAATGCCTTAGACTGGGTAATTTATAAACAAGAGAAATTTATTGCTCTTATTCTGGAGTTCTGGAGGCTGGAAAGTCCAAGAACAAAGCACTAGCAGATTTGGTGTCTAGTGATGGGCTGTTCCTCACAGATGCTGCTGTGTGTCCTCACGTGGTAGAGGGGGGCATACGGGCTCCCTCAAGACCTTTAGAACAGCAGCAGTCCCATTCATGAGGGGGAAACTCTTGTTTCCTAATCACCTCCCAAAGACCCCGCCTCTTAAGCTTGGAGTTAAGTTTCAACATGAGTTTTGGAGGGACACAAATATTCGGACCGTAGTACCAGAGTATGCAGTGCCTCTGAAGAAATCTTGCAAATCCAGTCATCCTAGGGGCCTTGAAAATATACTCATGGCCAGGTGTGGTGGCTCACATCTATAATCCCAGCACTTTGGGAGGCCAAGGCAGGCAGATCATGATGTCAGGAGTTTGAGACCAGCCTGACCAACATAGTGAAACCCCATCTCTACTAAAAATACAAAAATTAGCTGGATGTGGTGGTGTGTGCCTGTAATTCCAGCTACTCAGGAGGCTGAGGCAGGAGAATCGCTTGAACCCGGGAGGTGAAGGCTGTGGTAAGCCAAGATCATGCCACTGCACTCCAGCCTGGGCAACAGAGCGAGAGAGAAAGAAAGAAAGAGAGAGCAAGAGGGAGGGAGGGAAAGGAAAAGAAGAGAGAGAGAAGAAGAAGGAAGAGGGAAGGGAGAGAGGGAGGAAGGAAGGAAGGAAGGAAGGAAGGAGAAAGAAAATACACTCATAATATGATAATACTCCCCTTTTAAGTTACATTTTTGTGGGGAGGATCAGCTGCAAAAGGCCTGCTTTGGAGATAGAGAGCAGTAATACTGGGGAGACAAGTTAGGTCGCCTTGCAACCTTAAATTGTCTGATTAGGTAGAGAAGAAAGAGTTAGGACTAAGTATCTCCAATCAGATCAGCTCATTTTTTCCATCCCGAAACTCTTTTTTAAGCCCCATGAGACGGAAAAAAAGGAGTCTGAGCCAGCGTGGCTGGAATTCCACAGCTCCTTAGATACAGTGTCGCTCAACCTCTAGTGTGCCTCAGAGCTGTCACTGTGGTGGACATGCGGGGAGAGGAATACCACATGGTGTGGAAGCAAAGCAAGGAGCCTGGCACCACCAGGCTGCTCCATGGTGCTGGGAGCAGGTGCTACATGTTTATACCAAGGTGATGGGCAGCTTCCCTGGAAGGGGTCTTTCTGGACATCTCGTGGCCAAGCTGAAGGTGGATTACCATTTGGACATCTCATAACTAAAAGGCAGTGAGCCAGCAGGGCCCCTGCCCAGCTTTCTGCTCTATGACACTGCAAAGGTACGGCTGTTCCCTGCCTCACCCTTCTGCAGCTGACCCATCTCCAGCTTCTGCTAAGTGGCCTCTTAGGTGGATGCTAAGTCTTAAGCAGCTAAGTACAAAGTGAACCCTGCATGCTCCCACCGTGTGTTGATCTCCCCTGATCCAAAATAATGAGAAAATGAGAGGGGTGCGGAAACTATCCAAAAAATCAATAGATGTTTAAGGAGCCCTGTGCTGCCATCCCTTTCATCCCCTGGTTGGTACTTGCTCTGTGAATTTAGAGGCCCCTAAAGGGAATTGCCTTTGAGGGTTGGGGACTACCCTGGAAAGGGGGCACCAGTGCTTGTTTCCATCTGCAGTTTTCTGACTTGTCCACCCCATAGATACATCTAGCAGCGCTGGGATACAGGGAAAGGATGGCAGGGAGATGCCAAGAGGTGAAGCTAGGAACTGAGGGCACAGTCTGCCACAGTGTGTGACGGTGCTGAATTAGCACAGTGAGGACTCCTCGCCTTTGTCATAGCATAGGCCTCAGAAGTTAGCTGGGAGCAAGAGCTGGCTTGCTGACCATACTTTCTACCCAAGGGACTATAGACATTGCAGGTGGACCAGTTGCTGAGGGTTAGGGGCAAGAAACAGCTGTGCCTCTGAAGTTCTGTCCTGCAGGAGCTGTGCAGTGTCCCCTCCAGGTGCCTGAAGTTTGTCTCCTGTGCCACACAACAGAGACACAGTCAGGGGACCATACTGCCAGATATACAGCCACCCCACTCCTGACTTGTGGGCGAGCACCTAAGGACACTGACTGCCTCCTCCAGCCTCTGCAGGCTCTGGCTGCCAAGTGCACACAAATACTGTAAAAGGAGAAGCTGGTTCAGGGAAGGGAGTGGTAAGATGGGTTCTGTTAGCAAAATGTGATGTTATTGATCTGTGACCGTGCATTTCAGACCTGAAAGCTACTGTTTTAAAAGACTGGAAAAATTAACTCCAGAAGTGTCTGGGCTTTTATCTCAGTGTCTTCTAAAGCTTTGCCCTTCTCCACTCCCCAGGACTTGCCAGATTACTTAAAGCTTTCTTGAAGCACAAATCACAGGCTGCATTAAATAAATGTGGAATTTTCCCAAAAACACCTAAAATAGTTTTAAAACAATCTACAGAAGTCAGGAAGAAGAACACAGCTGCAGAGAACTGGTACCAAAAGAGAGCTTTGATTTTATTGTGTGATGGGAGGGTGTGAAAATAGAACCCAGGACCAGAAAGAAGATGAACTTGCTATTGGCAGGATGGGGCCAAGCATTTCCCTGCTGTCCCCCAGGAGGTTGCCTTTCAGGACTTCACAGTCACCCTTCGGTGAATGTCTTTGAGTTCATTTTTCCTCCTCTTGGTCTTCCCCATTGGAGAACCTGTGCCATCCGGGTGGTGATGCCCAAGGCCATGGCCACTGTGACTCCTATCTCTGCGGGAGAGTCTAACATTTGCAGATCCTTCACAGTTTCCAACGTCCATTGTATTAGGTCTCTCAGACTCTTACGCATGAAACATGTATAAGATCACACCATTATTGTATTAAAAGGCCCCTGTCCTCTCAGGGATGAGGAGGGAAAAGAACTAAGAGAATGAGAGTGGACAGAAGACCTTCTCCTAGCACAATGACATGTTTTGCTTACAATAAAAGATGTTGAAAGCCAGCAACATAAGATAAGCACCAGGAGAATGGAGGACTAGCCCAGGATATTCCTGGGATTTCATCAAGGCATCCTCCATTCTTCCTTTTCACAAAACTAAGGGGCTCAGTGGCATCCCCTTGTAGGAGTGGAATAAGAAAATGAAGAGGAAAATTTAACTCCACCTGGAAATTTGTTCTACATTATGCCCAAATGTTCACATTCCGGCAAATGTTTACAAAGTCTCCTGAGAAAACCTGAGCAGTAACCTCATTTAAACAAACCAGTGTGTGCTCCCATTTGCCGTCTCTCATCTTCATGATGCATAAAATACTATCTGATTAATCTGTTTCACAAAGTTCTTTTTAAAATAAAATTATGCAGTAAATGTAAAATATTTTAAAGATTGATCATACTCTGTTCATGTAAGGTGGCATGATTATTATTATTTTCATTATCTAAATGTTGAAAGCATTTAGTTTTACCCACCAACATCAGGAGAGCTGCTTTAAAAGAAAGTATTTTCTGAAGGCCGTCACCCCAGTTCTGGACCTTACCTTTGGGGCTTTAAGTTATTTGTGGTGATTCTGTGCTTTTAAATTCCTCTCTCCAGTGTTCATTGACAGCAAATGAAGTTGATTATTCCCAGAATTAATGGTTATTCCTCTGGATAACTTGGATTTGCATGCTAGAGAGTTACTCTACCCTCTAGCCAGCCCATCCAAAGGCTTCAGATGTCTCTACATTAGTGATTTTACATTATGTCCAGCAACCAACCAAGCCTCCATATGTCACCATGACAGTTCCTGGGGTTGTTTGCATTTTTTAAACAAGGACTTAAGGAAAATATAGCCCAAACTCCCATGGAGAGAGGTCTGCTTACTCATTATTCTTTCCTAAAGGGTTTATTTTGTTCCTAAATACCTTGCCAAAAATAAATATTTAAAGACTGCTCTATTTAACATATATAAGGCAAATACAGTCACGTGCTTTTCAGGTAAAAGACATCTTCCCAAAGAGTTGCTAGCAAAGAAAACTGCAACTGAGAGCTACAGAAAATGTTTCTGACATGGTTTATTTGTGACTGATGAGTCTCCACTTGGGGAAAATTGTCCTGTGGACATTGTTAAGCTTTGTCTTCCATGTTCATGGTCGCATAACATTATTATTATTGTGGTAAAAACACATAACACAAAATTTACCATCCTAACCATTTTAAGTTCAAAGTTCAGTAGTGTTAAATATAGTCACATTATTGGGCAACAGATCTTTGGAACTAGAACCCTTTATTCATTAAATGTCACACGTTGATGTAACTTTTAAAATCTCAATATATCTAAGGAATTTGAAGAAAACTTCTTAATATAGTCTGCCACCCATCCAGAAAGATTCGGCCCAGAGCTCTGCCTGGGCCTCATCACGGTCTAAATACACAGCCACTCCACTCCACTGCCTGGAATATCCACAGAGATGCGGTCAGGGTGGGCACATGGTGGGCACTGAGAGTGCCCTGAAGAGTCCCAGCACTGAGAGCCCAAGTGCTAGGTCCAGAGGTGCTAAGAATCTTTTTTTTTTTTTTTTAGTGACCTTAAAAATTCAGTTTGTTTCTCTACTTTATTTTTGTATTATTTTTTATTTCCATAGATTTTTGGGGAACAGGTGGCATTTGGTTACATGAATAAGTTCTGAGATTTTGGTGCACCCATCACCCGATATAGTCTTTTGTCCCTTGCTGCCCCCCACACTTTTCTTTGAGTCCCCAGAGTTTAGTATCTCATTCTTATGCCTTTGCATCCACATAGCTTAGCTCCCACTTATGAGTGAGAACATATAATATTTGTTTTTCCATTCCTGAGTTGCTTCATTTAGAATACTGATCTCCAGTTCCATCTAGGTTGCTGTGAATGCCATTATTTCATTCCTTTGTATGGCTGAGTAGTATTTCATTATATATATATATGATGAAATTATATATATATATATATATATATACACACACATATATATATATATACACACACATATGATGAAATTTTATATCCACTCATTGATTGATGGGCATTTGGGCTGGTTCCATATTTTTGCAGTTGCAAATTGTGCTGCTATAAACATGCATGTGCAAGTATCTTTTTTGTATAACGACCAGAAGTGCTAAGAATCACTGACAGAGAACAAGTCTCCAGAAATGCTGCTATATGTTCCAGAACCCCTTGTTGAGGCAGTGGGTGAGCATCACTGAGATTGTGTGAGTCAGAAACGCCCCAGTGATGCAAGACTTGGGATCTGGGACCCATGGGCCACCCTAAGGCACACTGTGTTTTCAGGGTTCGTGACTGCCTGCCACAGCTACAGTTCACTTTCTAGGCCAGTGTGACATATCCATCCTCAGCTGTCTTTTATGAATTAATCTGTTTACCCTGTTGGAGGAATTATGACTTGTATTTGTCTTCAGTTTGGAAGAACATGTTCCATAAGGCAATTTTGAAATTATTAGAGTCATAAACAGGAGATGTAAGCTAAGAAGCCAATTCAAAGTATCTCGACACCCCCACGTCACTGGTTGAACAACCTAGAGTATCTAAGATGATTGTATATGAGTTACTGATGGTGAGCGGAGTGTTGAACAACTACTTCTTCTTACATTCCTACTTGGAAATGAAGTCATTCATCAGTCCATGAGGAGTCACTCATAAGTTGGAGTTTTAATAATCCTAGGATGCTAAAAACTTGTTCTGAACTTAAATGTATGGTGAATTTTTAAAATATTCTAGTCTAAAACATCTAAAGGCTTTTAGACTATCAATGTGATTCAGTATGTGGTAGACAGAGTAATCCCCCTGCCACGATGTCTACATCCCAATCCCTGGAACCCATGAATACGTCCCCTTCTGTGGCAAAAAGGAGTGTGCACGTGTGATTAAGGTGAAGGGCCTTGAGGTGGGGAGGTTATCCTAGACTGTCTAATTGGGGCCCAATTTAATTACATGAACCACCAAAAGCAGAGTACTTTTTCTGGCTCTGGTGGGAAAGAAAAGTGACTATGGAAGAACAATCAGAGAAATGCAACAGCAACAGCTTTGAAAATGGAGGAAGTGGACCATAGGCCACGGAATGTGGGCAGCCTTCAGACGCTGGAAAAGGCAAGGATGTGGATTCTCCCCTAGAATCTTCAGAAAGCGATGCAGCCCTGCGCATGCACTGGTTTTAGCTCAGTGCAACTCATGTCAGACTTCTAACCTACAGAACTCTATGATAGTAAATTTGTGTTGTTTTAAGCCACTACATTTGTGGTAATTTGTTACAGCAATCGTGGAAAACTATTACAGAATGAGGGCACAAAGTATATGTCATAAAACAAGGATGTGCTGTGGTTTGGTTGATTTTTGTTACAATGGGTTAATAAACCACAGATGAAACCAATTTATTTTAAAAGTGATAAGTCTAAGTGCAGTGATAAGTATGTCTTAGATGCATATTCTTTTCCTGTCATCAAAGAAAAAGAAATAGTGTTTAGAAAGAACATAGAATCTTCTTAATTGGTTCAAGTTGCAGGAGCAGTTTAAGGGAAAAGGTGCTGTTATTTAATTTTGATTCTGATCATCATGTTGAGACAGAGACCTAAATCCCTCTTAGTGTACTTCTAAAGCAATATAAGCTCAGAGCCTGAAGTGTATCATTCACAGAAAGGAATTCATCTTTAATCTCACAGAAATTCCAAATTGCTGGACATACCTGGGACTAAATCCTCACATATTACGTTACCCAGCCAGTTCTATTCCACTTCAGTAAGGATCAAATCCTGGTTTCCGAACATTTAAGTACTTGAGAGATTTAGCTGAAAACATTGTCTTCAAGAAGAATGTACACAATTTATTTCTACTTCAGCTTCAAGAATATCCAAAGCAGAAAAATAAATATTTTCACATTTGATTATTAGCCCCGTATTTATGTGTTTATGTATTTGTTGATTTATTTATGTCAAGAAGAGGTTTCAAAAAGGAACAGATTTGAGCCAGCTGGAGTGTTTCTTTATTTTTTACTAGCTTTTGCTATTTCCTCTTGATCATTAACTATTTTTTCTCATAAATAACCAAAATCTCTTGAACAAGGAATGTTTTCCTGAATTTGTAATGCAATTTTCACCTAAACTTATGGGAGTTTTTTTTTTCTGCATCTCTCAAAATAGTGCTTAGTGTTACAGAATCAATCTACTTCAGACTATATGAATATTGAGCACATATCCTTGCCAATATATTAAATTCTAAGAAAAGTGTTATGGTTTCTGCCTAAATTCTGGTCTTACTCTTACTACATATACTTAGATCCGCCTTTATTTATGTCCTACTGACTTTACAAGCTTAATATACATCCTTTAAGCAAATAGGAATAAATACTTTCTATTTTTACATCCAAACAGTTGCCCCTGATGACCCCAGCAGAAAAATTGATGGCGATACCATTATTTTTTCAAATGTTCAAGAAAGATCAAGTGCAGTATATCAGTGCAATGCCTCTAATGAATATGGATATTTACTGGCAAACGCATTTATAAATGTGCTGGGTAAGCTCTCCTTTTATTAAAGACATGGCAAATTAAATTGATTACTGTTGTTATTTTCTGCTCAGTCAGCAAAAATACATTGAGCATCTACTATGTGCATTGTACAGTACTTGGAATTATAAGAGATGAATCAGATAAACCTTGCCCTAGAGAATATTGCAGTTTTAATGTCCTTTAATAACACAGTTTTTATGCTGGCAAATTCTTCATTCTAGAACTAGTCAAATAGGCTGTTCCACTTACAGATGGATAGACTAAGTGTCAAATCCTCAAAAGGAAAATAGCATTTGTCTGCTATTAGTAACTGAATATTATTACTCTTCCATCGCAAGAAACTGACAAGTTAAATAACAATTTAATGATTCTGATTTTTAAAAACTAAACCATTAATCATAAAACTTGGACTTCATCCAAGTCACAGATGTACATTTATTTGTAAAAATATATTTTAAAAGTCTGATATACTGAAACATATTCTCAAATAATTGGTTTATGTGAATGTTATATTTCCTATATTGGACAATACTACCAAAATACCACATTTGTTAACATTTTTGTGAGAATTGTTTTCATGGTGCCAGGAAATTATACTTCAACCTTTTGAAATTAATATACTTCCTTTTCAAACAAAATGACCATCAGAAAGCCAACCAGGACTTGGTATTTTTCTTTCATGCTTGACATGAAGGTCACTAATCCCACTGAAGAGCTAAGCAGTGAAGATATTGTTGGATGTTGAGAAAGCACTTTTGGCTGCTGGTTCCTTTCTCATCTCTACTTTTATGAGTTCAACAACGTTTTTAGATTTTACATATAAGGGAGATCATGCCATGTTTGTCTTTCTGTATCTGGTCTGTTTCATTTAACATAATGTCTGACAGGTTCATCCATGTTGTCAAGACATGAATGACGTGAAGGAAATGACAGAATTTTCTTCTTTTTAAGGCTGGATGATATTCCATTGTGTGTATATACCACAGTTTCTTTATTCTGTTCATTCATTTATGGGCACTTAGGTTGATTCCACATCTTGACTATTGTGAATAATACTGCAATGAATGAAAGGGTTCAAATATCTTGACATGTTGATTTTATTTCCTTTTGATATATATACCCAGTAGTGGGATTGTTGGATCATGTGGTAGTTTCATTTTTAATGTTTTGAGTATAAACAGTATACACAATCTTTATAATATTTTCCATAATGGCTATGCTAACTTATATTCCCTCCCACAGCATTAAATGTTCCGTTTCCTCTACATGCTGGTCAACACTTAGGTCTCCTCTTTGTGATAGTAGCCATTCTAATAAGTGTGACATAATATCTCATGTGGTTTTAATTTACATTTATCTGACGACTGGTGATGCTGGGCGTTTTCCCATAATACCTGTCAGCCATTTGTATATCTTCTTTTGATAAATGTCTAGTCCAGTCCTTTGCCTATTTTTATCAGATTATTCATTTTTTAAATATTGAATTATTTGAGTTCTTTATATATTTTGGTATTAACCCCTTACCAGACAGATGGTTTGCAAATGTTTTCTCCCCTTCTATAGAGGCTGTCTCTTCACTCTGTTGACTATCTCTCTGACTGTAAGCTTTTTAGTTTGGTGTAATCCCATTTGTCTGTTTTTGTTTCTGTTGCTGTAGTTCCATTTTTTTAGTCATCATGCTCACCACTCTGGTTTTTTCTGCCAGCTTATGTGTTCTCCCACCATTCCCACCCAATAGGGTTGTGATGAGTCAGTCATTCGACAAAAATATACTTGACTGTTATTTTTGTGCCAGACGCTGTGCTGGGGATAAAACAATTAAAAGTCTCATTCCAAGACTGCAGTGGACTCACAGTAAATCAACAACTAAAATAATGCCTGAGCAAGAAGTGGGGCGGGAGGTAGAGAGAGGAAAAAAAATGTATTTTTCTTCCTTGAGTGACTGGCAGTATTATGCCTGATACAAAAAATGAGAGAGATTGGTTGTGCTTTACCATAAACCTTAATGACTTTGAAACAAAATACAATAAATACACTGCAGTCCTAAAAAGTATTGTAATAGTTACTTTACCTTTTAAAAATATTTGCAGCTGAGCCACCACGAATCCTCACACCTGCAAACACACTCTACCAGGTCATCGCAAACAGACCTGCTTTATTAGACTGTGCCTTCTTCGGGTCTCCTCTCCCAACCATTGAGTGGTAAGTGGCAGCTCTGTGTGTTTTTCAATACTTAAAGTGTCTGCTAAAGCCTTCATATTCTAAATATGTTGGGTTTTATTTTTAAAAAACAACCAACCATGGAAAACCGTTCACAATTCATTACACTGTTAATTTTTTTTTTCTCTTGAGACAGAGTCTCACTTCATTACCCAGACTGGAGTGCAGTGGCACAATCACAGCTCACTATAGCCTCTGCCTCCTGGGTTCAAGTGATTCTCCTGACTCAGCCTCTAGAGTAGCTGGGATTACAGGCACCCGCCACCATGCCCAGCTAATTTTTGTATTTTTCATAGAGACGTGGTTTCACTGTGTTGGCTAGGCTGATCTCCAACTTGTAACCTCAGGTGATCCACCCACCTTGGCCTCCCAAAGTGCTGAGATTATAGGTGTGAGCCACAGTGCCTGGCCTACACTGTTAATTATTAAATTCATCATTCACTGTTAATTATTAAATTCATTCAAATATTTATTGACTACTGGCTCTGTGTTAAATAGTTTCACATGTACAATCTGTTTAGCAGCACACTCTGTCAAGCACAGATCTACATGTAAATGATTTTTTTTTTTAATTTAAGGCTGCTGTATTTTACAGTGTCATGGACATCCCCTGGGACTTTGTGAGTAGTGTCAGGAGGGATTAGTTAGGGGATATTCCTTGATAATAAAGTATCGTGAGGTAGTGGAGGGTTCTATAAGCTCCAAAGCGGAATTTGTTATTACCATTGTTTCTTTTGAGTACTTCTTGCACCGGATCTTCCTGACTTGGATCCAGCCAAGATCTCCCATGTTGTTTTACTCCCCACTTAAGATCATCCCCTTTTATATGCCATCCGAGGTTTACGTCCTCTAGCTCCTCCTAGCTTGTTTACTTTAGCTGAAAGAGACAAGGCAGAGGATGGATAAGCAATGACTTAGAAAGAATGAATGAACGAAAACTGGAACATTCTTTACTGATCATCTGTCAGGTCCCAGGTGCTGTGCTAAGCTCCAACTACTGAGGTCAGAATAAAGGCAGGGTTAAGATTAAGGAAAATCTCCCCAGGTCCCCACCTCCACCCCAGAGAAGAAAAATGGATGCTTATGCAGATGGTTTTCCTAGTGAAGGTAGCAGATTCACACTTAGTTTGCTTCATCCGTTTCACTTCTCCTATCTGACGCATGTGCCTTTTTTCCTCCCCTGAATATTTTCCTATTTTTGCTTTTAAAAGTACAATCCTTATAGACTTGCAGCTTTAACATACATCATGGTTGTGTTGACCTTGAACATGATATTTTATGTCTGACTTCAAAATATGATGTGTTTTTATTCTCATCCTGATAATTTATTTAATGAAAGGTTTAAAGGAGCTAAAGGAAGTGCTCTTCATGAAGATATTTATGTTTTACATGAAAATGGAACTTTGGAAATTCCTGTGGCCCAAAAGGACAGCACGGGAACTTATACGTGTGTTGCAAGGAATAAATTAGGGATGGCAAAGAATGACGTCCACTTAGAAATCAAAGGTAAGGCAGAGGTAATATGTTTTTTTAAGTTTTAAATGACTTTGGACAGATTTTCCAGCTTTGCCAAATGGATAACAATAACTTTACATTTCAGATCCTACATGGATCATTAAACAGCCCGAATATGCAGTTGTACAAAGAGGGGGCATGGTGTCATTTGAATGCAAAGTGAAACATGATCACACCTTAGTCCTCACTGTCCTGTGGCTGAAGGACAATGAGGAACTGCCCAATGATGAAAGGTATTTGAAGACGATTTCTTTACTTTCTCTTCATTCTTTCTTTAAGCTATTCTTGAACTAAAGGTCTGTTATGTAGTCAGTTACGGTGATGTTTTCAGTTTCTGAAGTCTGCTGTCTCCAAAACAGAGAGAAACGCATTTTTCTTCCTACTGTAAAATATACGTACCAAAGAAGGTGCCAGGTGATTGAAATAGGACCCCAAGAATGTTTGTCTATCTTTGCATGCTAGTCTCTTGTGTAATTCGGGATGGGAAAAAACCCTCAGGCCTTGGACAACATCCATTGTTTTATACCTCGAACAGCAAAATCTCAACAGATGTTTTCATTACCATTCTACAAATAAGCAGAAATATGACCTCTTTAATCACCAAAGACTGCTCAAATCCTTGTCAGTATTTTAAAAGACACTCGTTTTTATTTGGATAAGGAGTTTTTCTTTTGATTTTACCTAAAGCCAGTGGAAGGGGAAGGAAAAACAAAAACAGGTAAAGCTTTAAAGAGCCCAAGCATGCTGCAGATTTAGTTAAGAATTAAATAAAGGTCATGGGATTTTCCAGATGAGACCCTCGATTTGATGTAGCAGTACAGACTGGAATGTGTAAATTTTAGCAAAGTGGCTGTAGGTCTCACTGTCTATTAGAAGGAATGCTGTATTCTGGTCGAAATCATTTCTGTGGTTCACCTGCAGCTGCCCTAAAGTTGTGGTGCCTAAAGCTTTTCTTATTGCTTGTTAATGGCCCCAGAATAATTCTATGGCCTTCTCTTTTATGTGCCTAGAGTCTCCATCTAGTTTTATGCTTGAACTAGTCAATTTTATTTGTTGAGTTGATAAAGATGAAAAGGATAACCAGGTGTGGTGGTCTCATACCTGTGGTCCCAGCTACCTGGGAGGCTGAGGTGGGAGAATTACCTGAGCCCGGAAGGCTGAGATTGCAGTGAGCTGTGACTGCACCACTGCACTCTAGCCTGGGTGACAGAGTGAAACTCTGTCTTTAAAAAAAAAGAAAAAAAAAAAAGGATGAAAAAGAAACATAAAGAAATGACCATCAGGTTAAGTTGGCTGAAACTTTTACTTGGAAATTAACTGCGAAGACAGTTAATGATTTATGCAGCTTCATTAAAATAATAAATGAATCCTCTATACATTAATTTTGTGATCTACTGAGTAATTTTTCATGCTCACAAGTAACCTCTGGAAAACTCTTAGTAGAGATTGTTCATCTAAATCTTCCTGTTTCTAGTGATAAAACAAATTATTATTCTTTGCATTTAATTTCTCCTATAAGAGTTTATACATGTAAGAAAATGACATGAAATTTCTGCAGTAAATAATAAAGTATTTAAAATATATACTTTGATAAAAATTGAACTGAAGGAGTAGTTTTCCAGTGTTTTGTGGTAGCAAAAGCCTTAGTAAGGCCCTTTAGTAAGGATAATGCTGGAACTAGCCTTTACTTCATTCCCCTGGGAACTTAAGGAAGTTTCTACCACTCTCTCTAGAGCAGCAGTCCCCAGCCTTTTTGGTACCAGGGACTAGTTTCATGGAAGACAATTTTTCCACAGACAGGGTGGGGGTACAGTGGTTTCAGAATGATTCAAGTGCATCACACTTATTGTATACTTATCTATTATTGTTACATTGTAATATGTATATACATGCGTATATTATTACATGTAATATATACAGTGACAGATCTTCAGGTATTAGGTGATCATAAGGAGTGTACAATCTCAATCCTCACCTGCACAGTTCACAATAGGATTCACCTTCCTGTGAGAATCCAGTGCTGCTGCTTTTGTGACAGGAGGCAGAGCTCAGCTTCACTCGCCCATTCCCCTGGGGACTTAAGGAAAACACCTACCATACCCTCTAGAGCAGCGGTCCCCTCTGCAGCCCAGTTCCTAACAGGACAGTACCAGTCTGTGGCCCAGGGTTTGGGACCTGTGCTCTGGAGGGCTGGTTGAAAAATGCTATACCAGAGGACTTAATCCCTTCTAACCCAAGATTCTAGTTAATTCTCACTGCTTTCCAACTTTAATCATTCTTAAAGTGTTAAGTGTTTTGCTCTAATTTTTGAAAATTTATACCAATCTTTCTCTTTTATGAAATGTACAGTTTCTTTCCTGCCAGTGAAGCAATTATAGGGTGTGGCCGAATGTCCATTTTTGCTGCTCTGAATGCATTCTGTCCACAGGTTCACTGTTGACAAGGATCATCTGGTGGTAGCTGATGTCAGTGACGATGACAGTGGGACCTACACGTGTGTGGCCAACACCACTCTGGACAGCGTCTCCGCCAGCGCTGTGCTTAGCGTTGTTGGTAAGAAAGAAAACAAAAATAGCACAACTGGCTTCACTGCATTTGGTTGAAAAGGAAAAATAAGATAAAAATCGTAAATATCAAATGTTTGCTTGTTAATATGCATGGGTGAGTTCATACCCATGTTTTTCTTCTTTGAAAGATGCCTTGAAGGCAATAATATAAGTATAAATATACTACGTAGCACACTGGGTGAAATGGTAGATCTGCATATTAGTAACATTTTTGTAATAAGATTAAGAGAAATAATCTACTTGTATCTAAAATTGAAGTTTTTTCCCCTCAATTGCTACTGCATGTATAACAATGCTGTGTCTCACAGCTAAGCAGAGGGCTTAGTTTTATAATCTTGAATAATGTACAGTCTTTGTCATCTTGTGCTATCTTGTATCTTTCCATCACTAATTTTGATTAAAATCCTTTATATTAATGTCCTTTCTAGCTCCTACTCCAACTCCAGTTCCCGTTTACGGTAAACTAATATGAGTCTTCTTTCTCTGTTTTCTGTCAAACAATTCCACATCTGCAGAAAATATTGATAACTTTCTTTCCTATGTCACATAATTTTGTCTCTTAAGAAAAGGGGCTCTGTCAGTTGTTATGTGATGTCACCCATTTACTGACAATGAATCATTTCTTCATCATAACCCTAGATTTTTCACCAAGTTCATGGCCAGTTGTTTCAAATAGTTCACGTGCTATCATAAAATCACTTTGTTTGATGAAAGTCCTTCTTTGATGCAATTTCCTTGTCAAGTAGCATAGTGCTTTTTTTAAAAGCCATCATCCACATTTTACAGAATGAAAAGGCTATTTCTAATATCATTCTACAAATCAGGTTTTCACCTCAATTTGTTAAAAATTGTATTGGAAAAATAAATCTTGTTTTGGGATTCCATTTTCAAGAAATGTATATAGGAGAAAAATGGATATTTAGAACAACATTTAGCTTTTATATCAGAGAAAACTGACTCACCATGTGTTGACAAAAGACAAATCACTTAAGAAAGACCAGAAGGAGTGGCACATTCATGTGGCTTTTTAGCATCTGGAAAATAAGTCAGAAATCATTTCCAGAAATCTTTTTATTTAGAGAAGCTTCATCTTTATTCAGCACATCAGTACCAAAACCAATTTTTTGACATAATCTCAGCTGATTTTGCACAGTAAAATTGTATTTAGTTATCCAATATAAAATCCGTGCTTTGTAGACTTTTACTGCTTTATCACTGATAAGAAAAAAGACGCATATATTTATATGGTCTCCAGTCCCCTGAGTGCCAGAGTTACTCCTAAGAGCAAAGTCAAAGGTGTGGGGGGAACGACACTATTAGAAGAGGCAGACATACTTCCAGGACTCTTTTGTCCCAACATGTGTCTGTCTCTACACTCTTGTCCTCTGGGAGTAAACACACTTATGCATGCTGAGGGCTACCCCCATAGCATCTATTTCAGAATTCTTTCGCAAATATAAATATTTTTTCAGAGCCCCCAAATCTGTTATTCAGCATGTTTCAGAAAGAACATTTGAATTTTCTTTAAACAGTACCTTTTATTTGCCTATATTTGTTTTTCAGCAGTGGCTATTGTCTGTTTCCCATGTATTAGAAACTAAGCTTATTATTTTTCATGTTTGTGCCCATTCATGTTTATGAGAAGACACACTGAGAGTGCTGATGAACCACATGTGTCTGCTTCACTGGATTTCGTTACAAATGTTTTCGTTTCCTTTGATAAACAAGTGAGCAGAACTCATGGATGGGCTATCGTGGGTGTGCTCGTGTGTTCCCAGCAACCTCAGCTGTTTGCATTTCCTTTCAGTCGCATGCTCATTGACTATCAACTGTTATGTGTCTTAAGATGTCCCTTCTGTGAATAGTATCATGAGTAAAGGAGAACCTCTTAAAGATGGATGGGTGACCATGATGTGTGTATGTTTGGTCTACAGATGTTCCAAATCCTCCCTTTGACTTAGAACTGACAGATCAACTTGACAAAAGTGTTCAGCTGTCATGGACCCCAGGCGATGACAACAATAGCCCTATTACAAGTATGTGGTATTATTTGCTCTATTACCGATCAACTAAATGGCCATGTTTGAAGCACTTTGTAACAGTCAACTGAATTTCCTCACAAAGGTATTTACTGGGATTCTCTGCCTCATTACTGATAGAACAAAAATATTTATTTATGTCCTGCCTCTCTTCAGAGCTGAAGTTATTCCTGGTTACACCTTCTAGAATAGAACACCACTTAATTGCTGAAGATGTTGATTAACCAAATACATTGTTATTTTTGTTTAATATCAATCAAAATCACTTTAAATACCTACCACAGTAGGAAGGTGCACCTTAAGTTAGTCGTTTATTTTGCCCATGTCTTAGGGGTTAGGAAAAAGTTAGGAGGAGTGAGTGCTGAATGGCCCTGTCTTCATATCAGGAAATTGAGGCTTGTTGAGTAAAGTAACTTTTCAACCCATGGTTGGTAGCAGAACTGGGTGGAGATAATAGGTTCTACCTTAACTTCCAACCTAGGTCTCTTTCTTTCCATTAGTCCCTGCTACAAAGTTGCCCATTCAACAATGTGAGCATTTCACCTTGGTGACATAAGCCTAGGGCCTAGGGAATAAGATAATGAAAGATAGTGTCATAAGGATCCTAGAAGAGCGTAATAAAATTAGACTATAGGTAAGCTTAGATGTTTAAATGTAAAGCCAGAGATACTTAAGAGGCAGACACAATCAGGTCACATGCCTGAAATACATGATTACCTTCAAGCATATACTACAGGAAGACTGAATTCCTTTCTGATGATGACCTAGATGATTCTGAAATCATAGGTGTGTTGATTTATTGCACTTCCTGGTAAAGCAGAATATTTCCACTAAAATTTAACCAAATCCTTCCCTCTGTCTTGTGTTGTTTAATGGTGCTTTTTTCTCTACTGAGTTTTCATTGTCCTTGATCAGAACACACAGTCATCCAGGCCCAGTCTTCTAGCTCACTGGGTGCATTAGCCAGAGTTAGCTGGTTAGATGGCTTGGAGACTCTTTTTCCCTATATTAAAATAATACCATTAGATTTTGAGGCACTTCTACTCTTTCATTCATTTACTCATTCATTCAACAGATATTTTTGAGTGCCTACTATGTGCCAGACATTGTTCTAAAACAAAATAGTCAAAAATCTCTGTCGTTATGGAGCTTATATTTTAGATGAGGCCAAACATAAGATAAAATTAATAATACATTATTAAGTATAATGTCATTATATCTGCATGTAAACATATACACACACACACACACACACACACACACACACACACACACAGAAGACTCAGATCTACCTTCAAGAGAGAACCTGCTGTAAAGTGTGTTAACCGACAGCCTCCATCTGCTTCTCCTTCTGTAAGGCTCCACTGCAGGGTTCACGTGAGGCCACACTCCTTGGGGTGCTCTAGTTGCTCGGTACAGTCTCAGAGGTCACACATGCCTAATGCAAAACTCTTCTCATGGGCAGACTGTACTCTGGCCTCCTGGTTGACCTGGCTGTCTATCCCAGAGCTATACTGTACTGCAGTCTGAGGCTTTTCCTACTTACTCCTCTTTCCCTCCTCCTCTTTCTGTTACACATGTCAGACCAGCATTGTGGTCTGAAGGAACTTCCCCCTTCAGGCTTCCCTACTTCCTTTCCCTTTTTTCTTCCATGGGCATTTTCCCAAGTAGACCTCTCCATTTCTAATTCTGTCTTAGTCTTTGTCTCCTAGAGGACTCAAACTTATATATGTCTATTAATACATATGGTTGTATGTGTATATGTGTTTAGGACATGCAAAAAAAAACAAATCAGCAGAAAGAGATGGGGAGCTAGGGGTATAATTGTGAATAGTGTGAATGGGAAAGGACACACTAAGAAAAGAACATTTGAATATGTCAATCAAGACAGGGGAGGGAGGTCAGTGAGCATACTATGCAGTTGTCTAGGGGAAGAACTTTCCAGCAAGAGCAAAGGAAAAGAGCAAAGGCCCTAAGACAGGGGCATGTCTGCGAGGAGGCCAGTGAGGCTGCAGTGAAATGAACAAGGGAAAGTGAAGGAGGACAGAAAGTCAAAGAGGTGAAGAGTTACGCGGTGGGTGTCTGGGGTGGGAATTGTGCAAGGGCCTGGGGGTCACTGTGAGGATGGGGAAGCCCTTGAAGAGTTTTAACAGAGGAGGGGTGAATGAATAACTCTGGCTTGTCTATTAAAAATAGTCTATAGAAGAACAGGAAGAGAAGCAAAGAGACTAGGAAAGACCATGGTTCCCAGACAGTGCACTGAAATGCCCAGTGGTACCTCAGTGAATTCACAGGGTGCCTCCCTTGGGATAATTTTAAAGCTTTACCTTTAAATTTTGATGTTAAAAAAACAGTGATATTTGTCAGACATCATATGAAATTAGCTTGGGGCAGATGACAAGTTCAATTATATATCTCTTGTCATTTTGTGATAATGTTATAGCTCTGCAAAGCATTTGCTGTGACAACAAGCAAGTGCCACATGGAAATCACTGGGGAGCAGGAGATGTGGAAGGTGGTGTCCAATCTGTTTACAAGGTTTGAGAAGTTGTAGAAGAGAAGCTTTAAACTGTTAAGATATAAACAGGTTTAAAATTGTTTGAAATTTAAATTGTTTAAATTTATTTAAGGTATAACATACAACATATCAAGTTGTATGAACCTAGCTACTTAATACATGCAAACATTAGGTCACTCTTTTGGCCTAAGGGAGCCATGAAAAATAAATTATAGACATTAAGTACATTGTGAACCAAAAAAGTCTGGGAACTACTGAGTGAGGAAGTTATGTAATCATTCTCCTAAGAGAGGAGGGTGGCCTGGAATAGGCTGAGAAATGGACAGATTCGGGATATGTTTTAATGGTACACAGGCCATTGTACTACCGAGAGTGTGGAAGATGTGGGGAAACAGGGATTCCAGGTTTTGATCTGGGTTGTCACTGTCAACTGGAGAGGAAGATTGGGATTAGTTTTGGTCCTATCCAGTCTGAGATGCTGTCATGGACAACCAAGTGGAATTGTTGAGCAGACAGTTGGACGTTCTGAGTCTGCAGTTCAGGGAAGAAGTCCGGACTACAGATATAAATGTGAAAGTTATCCATTTATAGGACTGGAGATCACCCGAAGATGAATGTGGATTGAAAGGGGAACCCCAAGGACTTAGTTTTGAACTACCGCAACACATATAATATTTTCAGTTCCCACTGCAACACACACAATATTTTTAGTTTATCTTTGTGTTTGTATTTCATTCATGGCTCCTGGCACATAGTAGGCAATCAATGAATATCCAAATACCTATTATTTTACAAGGGTAAAATGTGTACAGACCACAGAATTTTAGTAGATGCCGAGGGTGTGCACTGAAAAGTATGTCTTCCTCCCATTCCTGACTCCCAGGTCTTCTGGCCACACCAGAATTAGTGTATATTCTCTGAGAGGTAATGCATGTACATGCAAGTGAATTTGTCTGTTTGTTATGTAATTTTTTTTTTACATTTACACAAGCATAGTACACAGCACACATAATTCTATATCCTGCTTAGTTTCACTCAACAATACATTTTAGAAATCTTTCATTTCAGCACATACGGAACAGCCCTATTCATTTTTTTTCTCTTTTTTGAGACAGGGTCTCACCCTGTTGCCCAGACTGGAGTGCAGTGGCTTGATCATGGTTCACTGCAGCCTCAACTTCCTGGCCTCAGGTGATCCTCCCTCCTCAGCCTCCCTGATACCTGGGACTATAGGTGCACACTACCACACCCAGCTAATTTTTTGAAGAGAAGGGATATTACTAGGTTGCCCAGCCTGGTCTCAGACTCCTGAACTCCACCCACCTGGGTCTCCCAAAGTCCTGAGATTACAGGTGTGAGCCCTGCACCTGGCCAACAGTCATTTTTAACAGCTGCAGAGTATTCCATTGTGTGGACATAGTGTAATTTGTTTAGTCAGTGTCCTATTGATGGATGTTTAGGTTGTTTGCATTTCAATTGCAAATAATACTGCAGTGTAGATTCTTTCTCACATGTGTTTGTGCCGTTTGCGTGAGCACATTTATTCAAAATAAATTGCTAGAAGTAAAATTTCTCAAACAGTATGTGCCTTAAATATTGACAGATTTTCTAAATTGTCTTATACAGAAGTTGTTCCAAGTTACACCCTTCCTACAAAGTCAGAGTGATTGCTTCTTTGTGTCATAGTCAACAAAGTGTGCTAGACATTTGATATTGCCAATATGTTGACTGGAAAATGGCATCTCATATTTAATTTCTCCTATTATGAAAAAAATGTGATTATCTTTCCATATATTTAAACTTTTAGGGATATATGGATTAATTCTCAACAGTTTTAAGTTGCTAAACTCAGCATGCTGGAGAAAGAATGCCAGATTAGGTAAAATCTAAAACTGTTTAGAATTAATCTATATATCCCTAAAAAGTTTAACTATATGAAAAGATGGTCAAATTTTTTTCATAATAGGAAAAATTAAATTAAATATGGTGAGATGCCATTTCCCACTAAAGTGTCACCATGCATGCTTAAGTGTTGAGGATAATGATAGCACTCTGAAATCAAACCATTTTAATGGCATTTTTCTTGAAAGTAAGATAATTCATGTTTGGTTGCTCATGTTGGAGCTATCTAAAATAGGTTTTGAATTATGAATAAATGTATGTTAATTTTCCAAATCCAGAAAACACAGATATGCTTTCCCCACTAAAGAAGTTAACCGCTGGGAATAGCTTGGTGCATATCTTCTAGGTGGTTCTTTTTTTGAGATGGAGTCTTCACTCTGTTGCCCAGGCTGGAGTGCAGTGGTACAATCTCTGCTCACTGCAGCCTCCGCCTTCTGGGTTCGAGGAATTCTCTTGCCTCAGCCTCCTGAGTAGCTGGGACTACAGGTGCTCACCACTATGCCTGGCTAATGGTTAATGGAAAATGGTTAATAGCTTGTGCTTTAGTATTCTTTCTGTAGGTCTAGGAATTGAATTTGCTGTTCCCGTAAGTTGAATTTGTCGCGCCCTAGTTATCACTAGCCTCTACCCCTGGGGTAACTGAATTCACTTTCTTGGGTTTGGTGTGTATATGTCATGGCCAGAATTCATCATCGAATATGAAGATGCGATGCACGAGCCAGGGCTGTGGCACCACCAAACCGAAGTTTCTGGAACACAGACCACAGCCCAGCTGAAGCTGTCTCCTTATGTGAACTACTCCTTCCGTGTGACAGCCATGAACAGCATTGGGAAGAGCTTGCCCAGTGAGGCATCTGAGCAGTATATGACGAAGGCCTCAGGTAAAGCAGGAAAGCTGGACTTCTGGGGTATAAAATGAAATAAAAAAGTTTTCCACTGTTTGCAAAAGACCAAAGCTTAAGCATATATGGCTGCTTAACTTCTAGAACCAGATAAAAACCCCACGGCTGTGGAAGGACTGGGATCAGAGCCTGATAATTTGGTGATTACTTGGAAGGTGAGCTATGATGCCTTTAAATTTATTCGCTATTTTTTAGAGTGAAAAAAAGTTGTTTGAAAATAATGTCTACATTAAAATCCCATTTCACCCATTTCCGGGGGAAAAGTATATGTATGTGTGTGTGTGTGTGTGTGTGTGTGTGTGTGTGTGTGTGTGTGTAAAGAGGTAGTATTGTGTAGTTGTTAAAAGCTTGAGCTCTGGAGCCAGAATGATAGGGTGTAAATCCTAGCTCTGCCACTAACTCTGTGACCTCAGGCCTGTTGTTTAACATCTCTGTCAGGCATCTGTATGATGGAAATGGTAATTGAACCGATTTCATACTATTAAAGGGGCTAATATATATAAAGCACCTAGAATAGTGCCTAGCATATACTTGCGCTCAAAAAAATGCTAGCTATTATCTTAAAGAACCACCTGCAGCCAGATGTGGTGGCTCACATCTATAATCCCAGCACTTTGGGAGGCCGAGGTAGGCGGATCACGAGGTCAGGAGTTCAGAACCAGCCTGACCAACATGATAAAACCCTGTCTCTACTAAAAATAAGAAAATTAGCCAGGCGTAGTGGCACGCCCCTGTAATCCCAGCTACTCGGGAGGCTGAGGCAGGAGAATAGCTTGAACCCGGGAGCTGGAGATTGCAGTGAGCTGAGATTGTGCCACTGCACTTTAGCCTGCATGACAGAGCCAGACCCAGTCTCAAAAAAAAAGAACCACTGAAAGACAATCACCAAGCTATTCCCAGCAGTCAACTTCTTTAGTGAGGAACCTTATGTGTGTTTTGTAATTTGGAAAATTAGCATATATTTACTCATAATTCAAAACCTATTTTAGATGGATCCATACATGCATACTTACATGTATACATATATGTACATACTTATATTCATACAAACATGCAGGAACAACAGAATGGCAGGGTAGCCTTTTTTTTTTTAATAAAGAGGAAAACAGTCCATAGGTTTCCATCTGAAAGTAAAATGGACAATGATGTACTGTTGCACAAACAGGAATATATAAAGGATTCCATGTGACTGAAATGCCATAAGAATCACCTACCCTGGACTAGAGCCAGAATTTGAAAGGCTTATGTGGTATTTATTGCTTCAAGATAGTAATCTACAACCTTTGAAATGCTGATCCCAAACAAGCTTTGAATCTCATTGTAAATGCGCAATTGATAAAAGGTCCCTGAAGAAAATGGTTAATAGCTTGTTTTAGTATTTCAGTGATCACTTAGATCCGGGAATTGAATTTGCTGTTCCTGTAAAAGACTGTGCAGTCGATCTGTGTTCTAAGCTCTGGTCATTTGGCTTTTCTTGCAGCCCTTGAATGGTTTTGAATCTAATGGGCCAGGCCTTCAGTACAAAGTTAGCTGGCGCCAGAAAGATGGTGATGATGAATGGACGTCTGTGGTTGTGGCAAACGTGTCCAAATATATTGTCTCAGGCACGCCAACCTTTGTTCCATACCTGATCAAAGTTCAGGCCCTGAATGACGTGGGGTTTGCCCCCGAGCCAGCCGTAGTTATGGGACATTCTGGAGAAGACCGTAAGTGATGCCGTTTCATTTCTACTTTTCCCAGCAAAACAGACTTAACCAAGGTGCAAGCCAACACCATTTCCAGAGGTGCTCAGTTTGCAAGGCAGGGAGGTCGCGATTAGTCTGCCTGACTTCTCGTGAGTTTAAACAGCCTGCTGTGTAAGAAAGAAACGTTCACAACGTTCACGGTGATTACAGTATAGTTGTCCCTTGGTATCCACAGGGGATTGGTTCCAGAACACCCCACCTTGGATACCCAAATCTGCAAATACTCAAATCCCACAGATGGCCCTATGGAACCCGCCTATATGAAAAGTCAGCCCTCCATATCCGTGGGGTTTGCACCTAGGAATACCATGTTTTCCATCTTCTTTGGCTGTAGATGCAGAACCCGCAGATGTGGAGGGCTGACTGTATTTGTGGGGGAAAAAAATCCACATGTAAGTGGACCCATGCAGTTCAAACCCGTGTTGTTCAAGGGTTAATTGTACTTTTTTAAAAATCTTGTTTTCCCACTCAGGACGCTGAGGTAGGAGGATCCTTTGAGCCAAGGAATTTAAGTCTAGCCTGGGCAACACAGCAAAACCCCATCTTTAAAAAAAAAAAAAAAAAAAAAAAAAAAAAACTCTCTCACAAAGTCATTTACCCCAAAATCTGTATTCAAGCCTTAATAATCCATGGAATAGGACTGGAATATGCTTTAATCCAAAATTGTTGGAGATAGTGATATTTATGGATGAAATTCAAAATAACATTGATACTTCTACCACTTCCCTGTCCTTCTCCTAGTCCCAATGGTGGCTCCCGGGAATGTGCGGGTGAATGTGGTGAACAGCACCTTAGCCGAAGTGCACTGGGACCCAGTACCTCTGAAAAGCATCCGAGGACACCTACAAGGCTATCGGGCAAGTGGAGGGGGACCTTTCATGGCTTTCTTTAGTAAGAGGAGCAGTGAATGCCACATGTCACGCACACCACATGAGGAAGGATGTAATTGGTTCATTGCTTTATGAACTTGGGGACTGGAGAGTTCATTTGGCTTACTGCCTCAGGCAGGGCCATGGCCAGAGTTGGCTTGAAATCTCACTGAATCCAAAATAAGAAAAAAAAAAAAGTTTTCTCTATTTTTCCCACTGATGATCTAACATTCTGCCAAGTAAGTATGTATACAAAATGGGGGAACTAATTTTTTAAAGACCTAGACTATTACGAACCGTAGCTAGCTTTAAAGCAATATGGACCACATGGGTTAAACATACAAAATTATCCTGATAATAATGTAGGCATTTAAAAAATAATTCAGAATATACTTTAAGACCATATGTTCTCATCGAGGTCATCCTTATAAATATCCATTATCTTTGTTCTTGAGAAGCACTGATTCATAGAGATTCTTAGCTGATAGGCAGCCAAGCATACAGTCATTACTTTGATTTGTTAAGCCTGACCCCTAGAGGTCACTTTTTGTACTACATCACATTCAACATTTTTTTTTACTCCCCTAGTATTGCCAGATTTCATATAAATGTTGACTTCTCTTGAAAATGCCTTTAAATTCCTAAGAATTTAAGAGGAGTTAATAAACAATTATGGATTTGTGACCAAAATTAATCAACACTTTTTTATCCATCTCTTCAAAACCTGTGCCTGCAATTGAATACCAAAAAAAAAAAAAAAAAAGTATTTTAAACTAGTTTGATTTAGCAGAAAAATTCTAGACTTTCAGTGGAGGATCCCCTGTAGCTTTTGATATCACTGTGGCTGTGAAAGTCATTTAATAGCCACACGCTCATCTGCACCGTATGAGTAACTAATAAAAGCCCCACTGTAGGGTTTAGGATTAAACTAAATGATAGATTGTACATGAACGTGTATTAATTCTGGAAAAGTATGTAAACATTGGGCAGTGATTTTTATTTTTAGAATATTTTATACAAGTAAAAGACTTAAATCCTCTTGTCCTCCATTTGCCTCATGTTCTAGAGAAAACCATATGGGTCTCATGCTGTTCCATTTTGCTTAGACTCCTATGACAAAATAGCGTAGCCCAGCTTTGTCATGTGGCTGTAATTTGATTTCCCGCATCATCTATGGGCTTCTATCTCTTGCCTCAGAATCAATATCCATCAGTTTTGCTAGTAATTTTCTTCTAAAATGTACCAAGGGAATTTTCTGGAGAAACAACAATTTCAATTTGGTGGGCATAAGGAATATTGTTTGCTCCTTTGTGCCTTCCTGACTTTCATTCTTGCTGTTTCAGATTTACTACTGGAAGACACAGAATTCACCTAAAAGAAACAGACGTCACATTGAGAAAAAGATCCTCACCTTCCAAGGCAGCAAGACGCATGGCATGTTGCCGGGGCTGGAGCCCTTTAGCCACTACACACTGAACGTCCGAGTGGTCAATGGGAAGGGGGAGGGCCCAGCCAGCCCTGACAGAGTCTTTAATACTCCAGAAGGAGGTATGGAACGGATGCATCCCTAAGATCCCAGGAACATATGGCATGACCTGAGAGGTTTGGCCTGAGAGAAGGGCTACTGATCAAAATACATTCTGGAAGGCAAATGTGATTGAAATTTCCATCGATGAGTACAGCACACACAAAGCTGCCAGAATGTCAGATCATATGTGGCCTAAGTGTACGTAGAAGGCTTCGGAACCCAAAGTGCTGCTCTGAAACGCCCTCTCCCTTGACTTAAAATTTTTCTCCACACACACTGTCCGAAACCTTGCTACTCTGACATTTATTTGAATCATTAACTTTCTGACCTGAAAGAGGTTCTTTAACTTCTCTGTCAGGAGCCTCATCTGAAAAGCATGAGAACCAAATTAGATAACCTAACAAAAACACCTTGGAAGGAAACTGTTTCTATAAGTTATAGTTTACTTCTACAGCTTCTTTCTTAGGGCACTTTTATAATTTATTAGAAAGTGAAACCGAGTTAGAAGGTTGCAGGTGTTGACCAAGTGGATTGGGAAGAGGAGGGAAAAGTCGTTGCAGATATGGGCAATTGCAAAGGAGGGAATGAGGGAGGATCACATCTATATTAATCCTGGAGTTGGGGGAGAAGGAGTTTGGACACAGGGATGAGGGAGCCTTGTGGGTGAGGGAGAGAGGGGGCCAGGTAGTAAAAATGATGAGGATTTGAAAAGGCACTAAAATGGGCTTTACCTATTTTAAATTTTGCAACGATGCTGCTGTGACAATGGCTAGATAGCTTCTGTAGATTGCTTAGCTCTGATAGAAGAAGGTCACAGAAGATGCACCCCACCCTGGCTCCTGGTTGAAAGATTCATGATGTGGGCAGCTGCGAATCTGAGAATCACCCTGTGTCCCAGCTCCCGTCCCATTGTAAGTTTTTGTCCTCAGTCTCACTGTCCCTTAGAGTCAAGGCTCTTCCTACTCGAGGCTGTCACAAGCAAGGCCTCACACTGGTACTTTAGATGGTTCAGGGAAAAGTGTCATAGAGGAGATGATCAGATGGTTGAAGAATAAAGAAGAGAGGAAGAAGTATGTCTGAAGACACAGACGTAGGAAATAGCCTGGCTCCTTCAGAAAAGTTGTGTGGCCAGAACTGGTGAGAAAAGGGATGAAGGTCAGCTAGGGAAGGCTCATGTCATGGATGATTTTGGGTTCCGTTGACCAACCTGCAGGCCACAGGCTGTTAACCTGGGGACTGTAGCCCCTTAGGGAGTCAATGAATGGGCTCAACGAGCTCCATGAAACTCCTAAAATTGTATGCAAGATATGTGTATGTTTTTCAGAGAGTGCTTATGGCTATCATCAGATTCTCAAAAGGGTCTGTGACTTACTGGGTTGGGGAAGCTTGGAAGCCTGGAATGATGTGCCAGGCGTGGTTTTAGGTCAGACAAAGACATCTGAGGGGCTAAAGCAGGGAGGTGGCAAAGATGGGGAGAAGAACACATGGACATTGTTTAAGGAAGGGAGTGGAGTGGACAGGATTTAGTGTCTGAGGAGATGTTG
Organism: Saimiri boliviensis; assembly: GCF_048565385.1. Lineage (NCBI taxonomy): Eukaryota > Metazoa > Chordata > Mammalia > Primates > Cebidae > Saimiri > Saimiri boliviensis. The sequence goes on from NC_133458.1 coordinate 48,497,722, forward strand.
GAAATGATGCAGATGGGAGAGTACAGGTTGACTCTCTGGGTTTTGGCTAGAGTGACAGCAGGGAGAGTGTCCCATTACTTAGTTTCCAGGGACAGTGGTAGGGGAGGTAACCATTGTGAAAGAGAGCTGCCCTAGCCATCACCCTCATGAGGAAGTGAATAAAAGATGACCAGAGATCCTTTCTCTGGTGATTTGCCAGCTTCTGCCACAGAGAACCTGACACCCCTCAGCCCTTCCCCAGAGCCAGGGGTGAGCCAGGATTGGGCTTTTGTCCATTCACCACCAGATCCGGGGCAGCTGTCAGCTCTCAGGATAAGAACGTCTCTGCACCTGGGCACACTGGCCCAAAGCCCACCAGGCAGGGAATTGTGACTGTTTGGAGACACCTGGTTTGCTGGAGAAAACAGTCCTTAATGGTCCAGAACACAGCTGCTTCCACTCACAGATCCGGTTAGAATAGTTTTTCTTGGTAGCTAGTTTGCTTCTATTTAGACACCATTCATGTATCAAATAAGGACTGCCTCCTTTTAAAAGATTAGGTTTCAGTCCATCTGAAGGCAAAGTCATTGCGTGTTTTGAGAGGATGCTTTTAATGAATATAGATGTAAATGACAAGAGAGAAGGAGGAAGAGAATAACTAAATGAGCACCTGTCACAGGTTTGTATGCACGTATTTTCAGCTGAATCAGGAATGAGTTACTGAAACCCAAAGTTTTGAACTGTGTGAGCACGGTGACATATTATTTTAATACATGTTGAAACATTCAGAAACCTTTGTGTTGACTCTAAGTTCTCATTGTAAGTCCCCAGTGCTCCCTCGTCTTTGAAGATTGTGAATCCGACACTGGACTCTCTCACTTTGGAATGGGATCCACCGAGCCACCCGAATGGCATTTTGACAGAGTACACCTTAAAGTATCAGCCAAGTAAGCTGTTTGGAGGAGGAGAAAGAAAATGTGTCTGTTTTTTTCCATTTTATTTGTTATTTTAATTGACAAATAATTGTACCTCTTCGTGGGATACATAGTGACGTTTTGATACATACAGTGATCGGACCAGGGGAATTTGCATATTCATCATCTCAAATATTTACCATTTCTTTGTGTTGGAAACACTTAATATCCTCCTCGTGGCTGCGTACGGAACACTAGAACTTAGTCTTTATATCTAGCCATCACTTTGTATCCTTTAACCGATCTCTCCCCATCTTGCCTTCCCCTCATCCTTCCCGGCCTCTGGGATCCTCTGTTCTACTTTTTACTTCTGTGACATGAACTTTCTAGCTTCCACCTATGAATTAGAACATGTGTTTAACTTTTTGTTAGAAATATAGTTTTAGGCCAGGCACGGTGGCTCATGCCTGTAATCCCAGAACTTTGGGAGGCCAAGGTGGGTGGATCACCTGAGGTCAGGAGTTTGAGATCAGCCTGACCAACATGGAGAAACCCCATCTCTACTCAAAATACAAAATTAGCTGGGCGTGGTGGCACGTGCCTGTAATCCCAGCTACTCAGTTGGCTGATGCACGAGAATTGCTTGAACCCTGGAGGCAGAGGTTGCAGTGACCCGAGATCACGCCATCGTGCTCCAGTCTGGGAAACACGAGTGAAACTTGTCTCAATAAAAAGAAATACAGTTTTAAAAATACTTAACTGTTATCAGAAAATACAAGCTAGTTTTTATTTATATCTGTAGGATATATACATGTACCTTCAAGCATTATTCCAAAAAGAACTTCAGATCTTACTTTTTAAAGAAAAACGATTTGTATGTTATTAAAAATTAACCGATCTGTAGAATAATACAGACCTTTAGGGGTGGGGTTTAGGTGAGTGCTGTCATTAAATTAGATATGCATTTTCTGTAAATAGAAAATAGTTTCTTTGGCACAGGCCTCTGAAGAAAAATGTTTGGGGTTATTTAACAATACAACTCTACCTGTGAGAATACAGGGGAAAAAGTTCTTCTAGTTTATTAGCCAGTAAAGAACATATTCCCCCTTGTGATATGATGTGATGATATGATATAATATAACATAGTATAGAAACTGTTAAAAGGTTATCACTTAGTTATGCTGGGCGAAGAGTGAATAGTATTATAAAAGTCAATGAACGCCAGGTTTAACATTTTTAGTTGGTGCATTTATTTATAATAGTATTCCTACAGCAATTAATGGAGAATACACTTGTTTGTGTTTTCTTATTGACAGTTAACAGCACACATGAATTAGGCCCTCTGGTAGATTTGAAAATTCCTGCCAATAAGACGCAGTGGACCTTAAAAAATTTAAATTTCAGCACTCGATATAAGTTTTATTTCTATGCACAAACATCAGCAGGATCAGGAAGTCAGATTACAGAGGAAGCAGTAACAACTGTGGATGAAGGTAAGATGGGTATGTATAAAATCCATATAATTATCAGCATCATGAAATAAAAAGCTTTAATTTCATGCTTTTTCCTTCCTGCTATGGAGTATCTATCTTACCTAATTAACACAAACACTTATTTGTAATTTCTCATTCTGATTAGCTGATTAGCTATTTAGCTCATATTGGACTAACTGATATTTTTCAACTCTGAAACTTTTTAAAACTTATATTAAAATCTTAGGGTGGGTGTGAATAAGCATAATATTTGCTATGCTTGAATTTGAAGTTCAAGGCAATGTGTTTCCTATTAACAACTTTATATATCATATATATACATGCACATACATATGTACACATACATATAATACACACATATATGCATACACAGACATACACACCTGTATACACACAAATATATGTAACTCTAGTTCTAGTCCTGATTTACTAGAAATAATTTTCTAGTTCACGTATCGATTCAGGTTTTCTAGCAAAGAAATGAGAACAGTTAAATAGTGCATTTATTTTGTGTTTGAGCAAAAGATTTTCTATTTTGGTATGTACAAAGAAAGCAAAATAACCCATCACAGTATTTAGAAAAAGAAATTAACACTTCATACTTTAGAAAGTTATTCTGAAATCTTTAGATTTGATGAAAATTATCAAAAATATTGTAAAAGATTTTCTGGTTTTGCATGTCTCTAAATTGTAGAGTTGCTTAAGGTTTATTCATTTGAGTATCTTTGATAGCCTGAGAAATTTACCATTTCTATCCCAAAATTGGTTTGAAATATCCCAAGCCTTCTTACATAATAAACAAGTATGAATAATGCACCTTAAGTAATGTGTGAATTTGAATATTGAGTCACTTTGGGGACACCAACATATCTTTGTCCCCTGTGCCTGGTGTGGTACATTTCATTCTTCTTGCATGCTTTAGCATTTTAATATGTGTTTTTATATCGCTATACATGCTCATGGGTGTGTTACATCTAACTATATAGTGTCCTATTTCTGTTTCCCTTCATTAAAGCTGGTATTCTTCCACCTGATGTAGGTGCAGGCAAAGGTAAAATAATTCATCTGCATGACTTTATACATGTGTGAAATTTGCAATGTGAAACATGGGGAAGTGCAGCATGGGTAAAACAGAAAATAAAATACGCTTTGATCCACCAAAAGAAGAGAATATCTCATCCAATCTTGGCTTTAAAATTAATTTCTAGTCCTTTCTTTATAAGTAGAAAGCCACATACTGAATTCTCCTGAAATTTTTTCTTGAGACTTATCCCTGGTACAAATCCTAATCTTAGCATTTAATACTGTGATTTTGGCTGGATCAGACAGGACCAAACTGTGGATTTGTCACAGATCCTCTATGTGGCCATACCACATTATTAGGAGTTCAGAAATATTAGCCCTGTGATGAAAACAGCCTGTTAGAAATGAGATCAACCAAGCTTCCTGTTCTATTCCGATTTAGCTGCTCTCTTTGTAGATACAGTGTACACTCGGCTCCCACCGCACAGAACCGTCCATTTGGAATTGCAGTGTAACAGTGCCCTCCAACTGGTTTGGGACTAAGTCCCCCCAAGCTTAGGGTTCCCTACAAGTGAGTCTTCCAGGTGCTCTTCTTAAATGTGTTGTCCCATCCTGTCTTCACACAGCTACTTAAGTCTCTTCCTCCTGAGTAATACCAACAATCCACAATGGATTACTTTTGTTCTCCTTTATTTCTGACAGCTCTCTGGGTCAAAAAGATTTGTTGGGAGAACGGTGCTTGAATAAGTTGCAATATGTCTTCCATCTGTGGCAATGCCAAAGATGCCCCAGTCTTTGACCCCTGGCTGCTGGTTGACCAGTCAGCTTCTTAGAGAGCAGTGGAGCACCTGCCACTGGGCACTGTTTTCACATGGTGTGCCTACCGTCAGGGGTTTTCCTGGGCTTTCACAGATCAGATGAGTACAAACAGGAATGAAGAAAAGGAAGACCAAGAGAAAAAAGTGCTTTGCCCTATATTATTCAGATCTTGCGAGCTTAGACTTGAGAGATTTATTCTATTTGCTTAGAAATTTGCTTATATTCAGAGTCTTGGTAAATTACAATACTGATCAGATAGATTTGGAGTTATTGAATAAGAACTATGGTCATTTTCAGTAATCTTAAGAGTGTCACATTTGTGTTTTTAGACTTGAGAGGATGAAGTAAAAATTCAAAATTTCTGTAATATCATAGAAAGATGTAAGCTGGCCAGGCACAGTGGCTAACACCTGTAATCCAAGTACTTTGGGAGGCCGAGGCAGGCAGATCAAAAGGTCAGGAGTTCGAGACCAGCCTGGTCAACATGGTGAAACTCTATCTCAACTAAACATACAAAAAATTAGCTGGGCATGGTAGCACGTGCCTGTAATCCCAGCTACTCGAGAGACTGAGGCAGGAGAATCACTTGAACCAGGTAGGTGGAAGTTGCACTGAGCTGAGATCTTGCCACTGTACTCCAGTCTTGCAGTCTGGGTAAAAGAGCAAGACCCTGTCAAAAAGAAAGAAAGAAAGAAAAAAGAAAGATGTAAGCTGTTTATTTGTATACTTCCTTCCTGTGATAATTAGATATTAATTTAAATTGTTAGTTGTTTTACAATAATATACTGCTTTATAACTTCAATTGGACCATTTCACTAAAAGCCTGGCATTTCTCCTATGCAGAGGACATGTCATTATGGCTATGCCTAGAGTTGATAGTAGAGAAACTGTGCCTCAGTTGGATTGTCTGTGAAGCAAGTCTGAATTTTCAATGGACTTGTCATGTTAGAACTTGTCATGTTAGAAGTAGATATCTACTCCACTGAAAAAGAAATCACCCCTCTGTTTTTAATAAATTAAAACTAAAGGAAATCCTTATTTAAAGAGTTTTGGTTTTACCATTTTGTGTTACTAATTTGAATTGTGAGTTACTTATGATTAAAGAGACAAGCAAAAATGCAGTGTCTGAAAGTTCATTAAGCCTCCAGTATTAAAATCTGACAGATCTCAGATAAGAAAAGGAATAATGTTTAAATAAGCAGGAAAAAAGCTAAATCTGACCTTAATTTTAATATGGTTTATTTAAATAGTATAGCAGTAGTTAAGTATGGCTTACATAAGATGATATTTTTACCATGGTGAGACTTTAAACCACTCAAGCATAATTTGTGATCCTGGGTTTTCCTTCCTTAAAAATATTTCTTTTTATCAGTCTGAAAATGAATCCTATCCTATTCTCCATTTTCCTTCTCTATGTGGAGTTTAGTTTCTCTGTGACAGGAGAAAAATTAAAGTTCTCCAAGATCCTTCCAAATTTTAATTTTTAAATGTATCTTTTAAATTTTTATTTAAATTAGGAGAAAAGGGAATAAATAAGATGAATAAAGAGAAAACGTGATATCCTTAGCTATAGAAGCATCAACATGGCCAGGCATGGTGGGTGGCTCATGCCTATAATCCCAACACTTTGGGAGGCTGAGGTAGGCAGATCACCTGAAGTCAGGAGTTCAAGACCAGCCTGGCCAACATCCTGAAACCCTGTCTCTACTAAAAGTACAATAATTAGCTGGGCATGGTGGCGGGCAGCTATAATCCCAATTACTCAGGAGGCTGAGGCAGGAGAATCACTTGAACTTGGGAGGCGGAGGTTGCAGTGAGCCAAGATCGCACCATTGCAGTCCAGCCTGGATGACAAGAGGGAAACTCTGTCTCAAAAAAAAAGCATCAACATCTAATATAATTTTATTATGAATTATAATTTCATGAAAAGTGGTTTTAATTTGTTTCTGGTCAAAGAGGGGAAAAGAAATGCATCTGAGTTTAATTTTTAAATTTTCTTACAGATTTTAAGAGATGTTAATGAAACCTAAGTTTTTAAATGTATAATTACAAGATGATTATAAACCTGAAGGAAAACTCAGGATAATTCAATTAACTATTTGATGCCATACTGACCCTTCTTCTTAGGATTCTCCTTACTATAATTAAGTAATCAAGATCTTTGAGTCATTTATTTTTATACTTTTCCTTGTTGGGTTAAAGCTCTCAATATTTGTGTAGGAATTATAGTTGATTGGCATATTTGTTTAATTTCTATGTCTTTAAATGAGGATGAGTGTGGTGGCTCATGCCTGTAATCCCAGCACTTTGGGAGGCTGAGGCAGGCACATCACTTGAGATTAGGAGTTCAAGACCAGCCTGGCCAATGTAGCAAAACCTTGTCTCTACTAAAAATACCAAAATTAGCTGGGCATAGTGGTGTACACCTGTAGTCCTAGCTACTCGGGAGGCAGAGGCAGGAGAATTGTTTGAACCCGGGTTGTGGAGGCTACAGTAAGCTAAAATTATGCCACTGCACCCCAACCCGGGTGACAGAACAAGACTCCATCTCATAAATAAATAAATACATGATTTCAGGGTCTGGAATTCTAGGAAGTAGTCCTGTGAAGGCATGTATAGAAATGAACCAAAAATGTGCAAACCCAAAAAGATTTGAGTTATGTTGGTATTGTTGATGATCCGCAGTGCCTTATGCATTGCATTTAGTCTGGCACTCTGGAGACCAAACATCAAAATACTATTATAGGGTGACTAGTTGGAATACAGAAACAGGGAGAAACTAACTGGCAAGGCAGAAATCTGCATTCTTGGGCTAACTTGAAGCCTACTCTGGTCAACCAGTTAGGAATTAGCAGAGAAGAGCATTGAGGATCAGCTAGTGGTGAATCCCTTCTGTGATCTGACTCTTACTATATTATTTTGCCAGAGTAAAGAACCAGTAAATAAAAAACTAAAATTCCTTTTTTGGCCTAAATGAAAACAAAACAAGATATACCTCGAAGCATAGAGGATTCAGTCAGTTCAACAGTGAATGTCTCTCTGGCACATAAAATGGACCCGCCTTTGTTTAAGAAGCTGGGTGTAAAGACATTCTTGACCTAACTTGCAGCCTACTATGGTCAAATCCTGCCCTTGACATGCTTAAAATCTGGCAGGTAAGACCAACACATTGAAAGAGTAATAAATAGGTCCTAAACTAGAAATTGGAGCACAATATTATCTAAACATAGAGGCATGAACCGTTTATTTTGCCAAGTAGGATCAGAAAAAGTTTCACAAAGAAAATAATATTGAACTGGGCCTTGAAGCCCAGTTTTTGTTTTGTTTAGTTTTGGGCAGATGAATTAGGGAGTTGTAGTGTGTAAAGTCTTGGTAGGGGGTATAAGCAAAGGCATGGGATTTGAAAGCACACCAGATGTGTGGGTTATACCAAGCAGTCCACTTAGGCTGAAATGTAGAGTGTGTGTGGAAAGGAGAAGGCCCTGAGTTGATACTGGATTGCTGGATAGAGCCAGATGGTAACAGCTCTGAATAGCCATGAATGCCTTGCTAAGGAATTTGTATTTACCTATAGGCAGAGTTTTAAACAGAGAGGTGGCTAGATTAGAGGTGTAGTTTTGGCAGCTAAAATGTAGGTTAACTATGCTAGTGGTATCTACAGAGGAAGACCTACAGTTGGGAGAGGCACACCAGAAGCAGCCCAGAAAAAGGGGACACTAGAGCTCCCCTGGCTGGGTACAACACAGGAACTTTGTGAGTGAGAAAGTGGATGAGTGGGGATTAAAGGAAGGAAGAGTTAAAATTCTCCATGATAAAATTGGCCAAACAGCAAACTTTAGGAAATTGTGGTATCTTTTCTGGGTACCCTTAAGAATAAGCTAAATGCAGATTTCCAGTGTATCATACTTTCTTATTAACTGTAATTAATAATATGATGCTGTACATTAGATCTCTAGAACTTGTTCATCTTATAACTGAAAGTTTGTACCCTTTGACCAACATCTCCCCATTTCCCCAACCCACACCCCACCCCTAGCCCCTGGCAACCACTATTCTACACTCTGTTTCTCTAAGTATAACTTTTTAGATTCCACAAGTGAACCCCAAAAATGTGAGACAGATTTCAGTTAATTTAGAAAGTTTGTTTTGCCAAGATTGAGGACATGTGCCCGTGACATAGCCCGTGACATTTTAGACACATAGAAGATATGTGCCCAAGGTGCCCAGAGCATAGTTTGGTTTCATACACGTTAGGGAGATGTGAGACATCAATCAGCATATGTAAGATGAACATTGGTGTGGTCTGGAAAGGTGGAGCAACTGGAAGCAGGGAGTTTCCAGGTCACAGGTAGGTGAGAGACAAACAGTTGCCTTCTTTCTGAGTTTCTGATTGGCCTCTCCAAAGGAGGCAATCAGATATGCATTTATCTCGGTGAGCGGAGGGATGACTTTGAAAAGAATGGGAGGCAGGTTTGTCCTAAGCAGTACTCAGGAAAAGCTTGACTTTTCCCTTTAGCTTAGTGATTTGGGGGCCCAAAGATTTATTTTCTTTTCACACACATTTAAGTGAGATCACGCAATATTTGTCTTTCTGTGTCTAGATTATTTCACTTAGCATAGTATCCTCTGGGCTCATCCATGTTGTTGCAAATGGCAGGATTTCCTTCTCTTTAAAGTCTGAATAATATCCCATTGTGTATATATATGGTAATTTCTTTATCCATTCATCTGTCAATGGATATTTAGGTTGTTTTCATATCTTGACTACTGTGAATAATGCTGCAATGAACACAGGAGAGTAGATACCTTGTAGAGATACTGATTTCATTTCAATAAGACTGGAAACAAAATAATAATGAAAACAGTTTGGGGAAGAAACTCTGAGAAGGGAGCACCCATAGAAACCAATGTAAAAAATAACAGGAAGCTAAATGCTCTTCTGTTAGAAGTATTTTGCTCTTCTGTTAGTAAATGCTCTGTGTTAGAAGTATTACAGTTCTGCCTTGAACATCTTCCATAATTACTCCAAGATTAAATTCCTCAGTTTCAGTATTCCAGAATATTTTAAGAAAATTGATGTTTTTCCATAATGATTGCCATCAATGTTTTACACACATATGCATATTCAGTGTCACTGATTGATCATATTCCTATTATTTTTTCCTATAAGAAGAAAATTTCAGAAAACTAAAATTAATTAGGTCCACAGAAGAACTCTGCGTAATTCAGTAATCAGTTTTGCCCTCTGCTGTTTCCCCATGCTTAGCATAAAGATACAAAATTTGCATGTGTTGTTGAATTATATTTCAGAAGTCACGAGCATTATTTAACTGCTTTAATATCTTTCTTTTCTCAATTCTAAGATATGTAATTTTTTACATTTATTTGAACAAAGGTCTTGAGCATCTAAATTTTATAAACATACCTTAGAATAAAATTTTAGTGTCTTTGTAAACCCATTGATGCTGTCTGATTTACTATCCTAGTCAATTTTATGTGGGATAATAAATTAATCTTATTTTTTAACTACCCAAGTTAACACATCTGTAAATATTTCATTTTTAGTTTAAGCTATTGAGGTAGGACTGACAGAATTGCTAGCCTTAGGTATTCAAATAACATTTTTTAATGACTTTAGATGTCTTTACCCAGTAGCAAGCATGTAGCATCATCTGGTCTCCATAATTTGGATTTTTAAGAACCTATTTAGGTTGCACTATCATTTTTCAGAAAATGCTTTGTAACAAACAGTTAACAGGTAAGATTGTCTTGCTCTCTGGGATATGTTACATTAAATAGTTTTTACTTATTTATTTTTTCTTAACTTCTGATAGAACATATCTGGCAATTCCTTTTGCAGCTTCCCTTCCAACATCATTCTCTAAAGCAGGGGTTCTTTACCTAGGGTCCCTGAGTTCCCCAGAGTTTGATACTCAAAGAAGTTTGCTTTTTAAAACAGATCAAAAGCCACTGTTCAAAGGGGCATTCTCTGTCACACCAACACAGATTTTTCAGAGACCTGCATGGAGATGGCACCTAGAATTGAAAAGTAGCCACATAGTGTTGGGTTTTATGATGACTTCTGTCCCTGGGATTGTTCAGCAATCCCCCTCTCCATCACACATTAGTAAATGAAGACAGTGACATTTCCCGGGACTGTATCTAATGGACAACAGTTTACTTTGTTCAGAACCCATATAATAGAACTTATAAATTTTAACATTATGCATCATTATTTCTGATTATTAATTTATCTTCTAATGCTGTCATTAAGAGGCAAAAAATCTTTCTGTGTAATGAAAGTGAAGCATGAGTGAATCCTAAGTTTTAACAGTAAATTCTTATTCTTTTTGCACAATTTCAGAGTATTTAAACTTATTTTATATTTGTGTGTATGGTGCTGCAATGTGATTGTTTGTCTGTTTTATTTTTCTATTGTATATTTAGTTCAAGCAGTAAATCCCAGGATCAGCAATCTTACTGCTGCAGCTGCTGAGACCTATGCCAATATCAGTTGGGAATATGAGGGACCAGAGCATGTCATCTTTTATGTTGAATATGGTGTAGCAGGCAGTAAGAAACCATTTCATTACCCGATTTTTAATTTGGGGGATACATTTTAAAAGATTAAGAACTTTCTTAAGAATTTACTATGGATCATCTTGAAAAATAATTTGGTCCAATTAGATGAATGAGTTACCTTAAAAAATTATAGTGAACCATCAACATACCACATATTTTATGCATAACCAGGAAGCACTTTTTATGTTATTAATAATAGAGGGCATGTGTTCCATTATGTATGTTATTTTCATATCATAGTACTTAAAACTGGCTCTATGCCCACAACACATAAAAAAGAGTAATAAAGAATAATTACATTAGCAAGTACTAGTACTAGGAAAGAACAGGTTTGTTGCAAATTGGACTTTGAAGTAGCAGAAATCAAACTGAATTGGAAGTATTCATTTTGCCCTAACTAGCCAAACAGAATTTTGTAAAAAAAACTGCATAAAATTAATACTTTGGGAGAGCATTCAATATGTTTTAATGTTTGATATATTCTCAAGTCAGGCACTCTTCTTAGATCTGGTCACATCTGCTAGGAGATGGGGCAGCTTTTACTTTCAGCGGTTAATGAAAACGCAATGCCCCCCTCCTAAATGCAGTGTGCTCTACGTAGGAAAAATGAGGTGGCCAATAAATGTTTGTGACAAAATGTTGAACAGAGTCCAACTTTCTGTTTAAGCCTTTAATCATGCAAATAAATATTTTTAGAAATAATGATCCCTTTAGAAAAACCAATACTTGGGAAAGGTTGAATTGTGAATTGGAAACATTGGAAGGCATTTAAATTTACAGAAAGATTCATCTTGTGAATCTTAAAAAATAATTCTTCCCGTAGTTCACTTAAGCTATTTAATGTATAACAGTTCTTTTGATAAACATCTTTAGAGAAACTCAACAGTTTCATAAGGCAAGGTGCAGATAAAGAACCTTCCTTCGTGGTAAAGAGGAGAATTAATACAATGGGAATATATAAAATTAATAAGCAATCTAGATATTCAGTCTATTTTTCTTTGAGGATATTTTCCTGTAGGTCATTTTAATTGATATATTGGACATGACTACGTTTATAATAATCTAAAATGGTAAACCTAAGCATCCTACATTTTGTCTTGAGCTTATAAAGAATTTTCCTTTCTTGAAGCATTAAGTGACTTCTGGTCCGTTAAAATATTCAAATTTGTTGTTTTTGCAAAATTTCCATAGGCAAAGAAGAATGGAGAAAAGAAATTGTAAATGGTTCTCGGAGCTTCTTTGGGTTAAAGGGTCTAATGCCAGGAACAGCATACAAAGTTCGAGTTGGTGCAGTGGGGGACTCTGGTTTTGTGAGTTCAGAGGCTGTGTTTGAGACGGGCCCAGGTGAGGCATACACCACACCTGTTGAGGCTCCCGCTCAGAGGTGGAGGCCGCCAGGTGCTCCAGCTGGAGGTGGGGGCTGGTGGAGCTGTGTTATGGGTAGGGCATGAATGTCTTTCTATGGGGCCCTGTTGGGTTGGGAGTTTTGGTTTTTGACTTTGGTTCTTTATATCAAATGAATTACAGAATTTAGCAAATCATCTTCTAGCCACATAATTACCAAAAAAATCACAAAAATAGTCTTAAATATGATTTTAATTTATATTATTTAAAGAATTCAATTGTTAATATCACATGTCTAAACTTTCCTTCACAGTTAAACTGAAATTTTTAAAATGCTTTTGAAGATGAAACAACTTATAAGAAAGTCACAATTCTGGCCGGGTATGGTGGCTCACGCCTGTAATCCCAGTACTTAGGGAGGCCGAGGCAGGCGGATCACCTCAGGCAGGAGTTTAAGACCAGCCTGGCCAACATGGTGAAACCCTGTCTCTACAAAAAAAATACAAAAATTAGCTGGGTGTGGTGGTGGGCACCTGTAATCCTAGCTACACAGGAGGCTGAGGCAGGAGAATCACTTGAACCCAGGAGGCAAAGTTTGTGGTAAGCCGAGATTGCGCCATTACACTCCAGCCTGGGCAACAGAGTAAGACTCCGTCTCAAAAAAGAAAAAAAAAAGTCACAATTCTTTATTTCAAAATGGCCTACAACCCAGCAGAACCCTGCAGTCTGCTTAGACAACTGATACAGATATTATTACATTTGTGTGAAACAAGAACTTATACAATTCATATGCTACATTATTTTATCACACCAAATTTTACTGCCTGTATATATTTACTTAAATGAATATTATCAAAATACACAAGGGAAAAATAAAGTTTCCAAAATAAAGAAAAATGTTCACGTGAAATACGAGAACATTCGTATTTGCTCACTAGATGGAGAACAATCCCTGCTACTTACATTTAAACAAGGGTTGTTTGTGGTACCTGTTCACTCTGTGGTTCATACCTCCATGTTATTTTCAGTCACTCCATGCATTCTTAAAGAAATGTGCATATCCTGTAGAATACATTACACAATGTATTTTTTGTGACTTTCATTAATGAAGCATTATGATTTTTAAAGTCAGTTTTTACAGTTTAGAAAAACATACGATTAAGTGGTTTTAAAAAAGAAACCAACAATAATGTATTAAACTATATTTTAAAGATATTCATTTGCTAAAATCATAATGTTTTAAGAAAACAACACATTTTCTGTTATTCCATTCTTTGTATTTTATATCCATTTATGTACATAGTACTAGGAAACCAGTGTGTTAAACTTAGAAGGGGAGTATCTAATCAATTCATAGCTAGTTTACAAGATACCTGTTTGTTGTTATTGATAACTTTGATTTTCAAAATACTAAAAGCGCAAGTACATATTCTCTTCATATATAGCTGGAAGGCTAGTAGTAGTAACAGGACTAACATTTAGTCAGCTCTCCTATACAGCAGGCTTTCTCATAAGTTGTAAGTTCTCATAAGTCTCAATAAGTGTTTTTCTCATTCAGTCCTTACAACAATCCTGTGATGCAGGCACCATTATTACTCCATTTACCTCTCAAGTCAGAGAGGTGCAGTACCTTCCAGGTTGCTCAGCAGGAACGTGGTGTAGCTGGGATTAGAAGCTTGTCCTTCTCTCTGCAGAAGAAAGGTCCTCGCTATACCCACTGTACAAGGTCACAAACATCCACAGGCCAAGGAGGGAGGGGGCAGGCTGTCTCTGAAAGGGCAGCTTCTGTCAACACTTGGTGAATCCAATCAGTGATTCTGGATCCCCGTGGGCTGCACATGGATACTGGTTCTGGACTATTTATGAAGAATCTATGTTGAAAGTGACCTGTTAAAATTGTTAGAAATGTTTAGGAAAGGAAAAAGTGACTTAAGCTGAAGTTAGATTCACCCTTAAAATCAAGTGGCAGCATTTTTTGTCCTTTTACAGGACAAAAGACAACCCTTTGGAAAGTTATTTTTCACTCAGCAGTGTAATGCCTACAATTCCAGCAGCAACTGCTAGATAGTTTGAGGCGAGGAACTGTGATAGGTGGGCCTTCTTGTGTGCCAGTGATGGAGAGACAGGACAAGGTCCCAACCAGTTCTTGTCACTTTTTACATCTAAATGTATTAAAAAGAACAAATATTGATTAAACTCATGACCCTTAGTTAACACATTACCTGTAAGAGCAAATGCTGCCAGCATTCTAGAATGCCTCAGTTTACCATTATGCTGCCTTCTTTTCCCAGTTCACAACGCTCTGTACTTTGGGGCTGCTGGGTTAACTCTGGTGTGAACGCCCTGCCTTCCACTGCTCCTGCCCCTCCTCTCTTCCTGCTGGGTTCCGCGGTGTAAGGATGTCAGTATTTGGCATGAAATCGTATCATTGGCTACTTTTTGAACTCTGCATTCATGAGCTGCTTCTCTCTTTCCCTGAGTTCTGCTGATTTTAGGACCTTACACTCAACTTTCATCTACAGTTGTTTCATGAATCTTCCTACCATTATACCATCTCTCCCTTCTAGAGTCTGGATTTTTAAGGTATATTTCTTAATTTTTTTCCTATGGCACAAGCTGAACAACAATCAAGACACGTAGTGTCCCAATGCTGTGCTTCCTCCCCGTACTACTGGGATGACCTTTCATTACCGCCACCCCGCCTGGTATGACCACTCATTAGCCCCACTCCCCACCCCCGTTTGACCTCTCATTAGTGCCACCCCATCTGGTATGGCCAGGTATGACCTCTCATTAACGCCATCCACCTCCTCTCCTTCCTCTTTTACCTCTGTCCCTCAATTACCCAGCCTCTGTTGTCATCACAAAGGGTTTAAAACATTGGTTTTCACTAGACCCAACAGTTTTTTTGTCAATTGTCTCCAAATATTGGTTAAGGTCACAGTTTGCTCTTCCTAAACATTTCTAAGCATTTGAACAGGACATTTTCATCCATAGTGCATTCTTCATAAATGGTATAGAACAAATAACCATTTCCCTCACCCTGCCTCTTCCATGTTGATTCTGCGGTTCTGAGGACTCAAGAGCGTTTTCCTCAGAGACCTCCTACCACAGAGCACAGAGTATCCATGACAGCAAGCAACGCCAGAGCAGAAGACTGTTGTAAATCCGACTTCCAGTAAACAAAGCAAATCTCATTCTTCTGCCTGATTTTCTATTTTCATATTCTTTATACGTGTTTATCATTTTGTGGATTACTCAAATAATACATGAATATAATTTTATTATTAAAAAATTCAGATAATGAAGATACTCTTTTACTCTACTACCCAGCCCTACCCAGCCCTTCAATGGGTGATACCCACCAATTGAAACTGATTCTAGAAGGAAAAGCCCCATAGGTTTAATTCTCTCTCTCTCTCTCTCTCTCTCTCTCTCTGTGTGTGTGTGTGTGTGTGTGTGTGTGTGTGTGTGTGTGTGTGTGGGTATGTTATGCACAATGGTGGTTATGGCTTGGATTTGTATGTCCCAGATGATTTTAGATCTTCCTGAGAAAGCTTGAAGCCTCTTTTAATCATTCTGCAATTTAAATATTTTCTTTCATTGATGGAAAGTAGATAGAAATTGTTATTTATATTTACACAATTTCTGTTTTATGTCAATTTCTGGTGCACTTGTGTGTGTCTGAATGTGACTGTGTGTGTGCACACATGTACCTATTACCATATTGTGCCTGCCTGTTTTAGATAATAGGGCAGTGAAATATTCGATAGTATTTTTCTTTAGGCGTAGAGGCAGAAATTCAAAGTCAGTTTGGATGTTTGTTTACCACCCATCAAACATCCATCCATTTTTTCATGGTTGCCTAGCAGCAAGCTGCCTGTCAATTTTGGCAGTCACCATCCTTGTAGAGCAATATCTGCGCTAGTACCTGAGTATCTTATTTTTCCCCTTTTAGTTGCATTTAATTAGATGAAAAATGTAAATGCTGAATCTTTTTATGACAAGCACACTAAAAACAAGAACTCTAACTTTAGTCAAATGCTTAAGAGACTTAATGCCATGTGGTATTTGGTTCAGTTTTGGAGAAAAAGCACAGAAAGACCAGGCATTAATTGAAAGAAACATACTGCCAAAGAGGATGTAATGATGGAGTTTTAATACCTTTTTGCCTGTCTCGGAATAGGAAGTTTCTCTGGCGTTTTATTCTTTAACTTAAGACTTGTGCAGGTTTGATGTCTGGATTGTTTTCAGGAATGCGTGACAGCAATATAATATAATGGCTTGTAGCATATTCTCTGGAGTCGGTCAGACACAGGTTGCTCCAACTCTTGGGCAAGTTCTTTGTCTTCCTTGGGCATGGATTTATTCCTGATGCCTATCTCGGAGAATTGTTGTAAAGATTAAATGAGATATACCTTCAGCACAGTGCCTAGCCTATGGTAAGGGTCCACAAATGTTAGCTGTCAGTGTTATTACCATTGTCTTCATCTTCATCATCATGACTATGGCATGTGTATGGAAAGGGGGAATCTACGTAACCTGGTGCTTTACTTGTGTGTGGCTTTGAAGCAGCTCAAAACTTCTCTAACTAATGAGGCACAAGGACCGATTGGGAAAAGGCTACCAGCTTTTGACTTGTTTTTCAAATAATGTATTTTTGCTTCTCATTTTATTTCTTCTACATATGTCCATTTTTTTTTACCTTCCTCTTCACATTTAATTTTTAGCATTTCCTTTTTTCTCCCTAAATTTCATATGGAGAAAAAAAGGCAATGAGATGCTATTTTTGCAACTAGCAGAACCTGGGATATGCGTAGTCATGTTTATTTCTGCATCCAGAGATCACACACACCTAACTCAACCATGTAAAATATATTCAGAAGAAATTCAACCAAATTAAAAGCATGATATAAACCTGCTTATGGAGTCAAAAGAAGAAAATGTTTTATATGGATTATGGTCAAAAGAGAGAAAATAAAAGTCTTTTAAAAAAAGAATTTATACCAGTTAATTTAAGCAAATCCTCATGGGCATGTCTGAATAGCCATTGATGCTGCACTTTTTCCCATAAGATTGATACTTTTAAATAATAGCCAAAATGCTAGTTATTCTGTGGTTTTCTTAGAAGTTTTGCATATTGTGACTGATGGAATAAGGGGCTTCACATTTATTTACTCAAGCAGAATAGATGCAAACTGAAAGGATATGTATACACATAAGTGAGTACCTTCTTTTCAAACTGGTCACTTAGGCAAATAATGATTTCACTGACCAAGAGATACTCCAGTCTTTTGAATGGATCCTTAGCCATAACAATTATTGATTCTTTGAGGGTGAATTTGGTTTTTCAGAAATTTCCACTCAGAACCAACTCTTGTGAATGAGATGAATAGCAAATCTAAGTAATATTTTGGGTGCCAATTGAGATGTTTTATAAAACAATACAGTTGTTTTCCTGATCTGGAAATGTTTCTTGTATGGACCATTTTATTTTTTAACAGATTTTTTTAAAATATTGAAAATGGCAATAGCCTTGCAATGACAGTTTTAGAGTGCAAAGGCACTCTAAAAGCAGTGTCTTTGAAGAGAAGATACTCACTTAGATGTATATATTCTGTTCTGTTTAAAGCTCAGTTTTATATTTTTCTCAATGTAGTTTATGTAAAATGTATCCTGTAAACAGTGAATACTTTAATCGGTTTAGGAATATGTTTTTATTGAGAATATTTAGTGAGAATAAAAATGCAATGTTCACCAGAGTTTGTTAGCATTTAATATTATTATTCGGCTTTCTCTATTTGAATTTTTTAATGAATGAAGATTTTTCAAAGTTAAATATTTATATAATTCCCAATTAATAATTGGCAGATCCTACTTTGAGGCCACATGTAAAATACATGAAAGCTCACATAATGTGACAATTTTTACTCTAAGAGACTGCAGTAGTTCCCATCTCCCCTTAACCTATTGCCACCAACACCGTCGATTTGTTTTCCAGCGATGGCAAGCCGGCAGGTGGATATTGCAACTCAGGGCTGGTTCATTGGTCTCATGTGTGCTGTGGCTCTCCTTATCTTAATTTTGCTGATTGTTTGCTTCATCAGAAGAAACAAGGGTGGTAAATATCCAGGTAAGAAAGAAACATTAAAACTGCTTTGTAATGCTACGTAATAATCCATTAAACTAAAAAGAAATCCCGAGGCAGGTGGATCACGAGGTCAAGAGATCGAGACCATCCTGGTCAACATCCTGAAACCCCGACTCTACTAAAAATACAAAACATTAGCTGGGCATGGTGGCGCGTGCCTGTAATCCCAGCTACTCAGGAGGCTGAGGCAGGAGAATTGCCTGAACCCAGGAGGCGGAGGTTGCGGTGAGCCGAGACCACACCATTGCACTCCAGCCTGGGTAACAAGAGTGAAACTCCGTCTAAAAAAAAAAAAAAAAAAAAAAAAAAAAACTAAAAAGAAATCATGAGGATAATCATGTAGATTGTAATATCATGTCTTCTCAGAGCCATGAGTTTGGACTTTCTCTTCAAATGACTTTTGATCCCACTTTATATAATGGCAGTTTAACATTGTCAACGATCATAAGGCATTTGGAGAAGTAAATCAATCTGTTCTTTGAAAACATTAGTGAGTCTACTGTTAGACTGCACGTAAGTTATGGATGCCTAAGTAATACCTAAAACCATCTGTTAGTGAGTCTACTGTTAGACTGCACGTAAGTTATGGATGCCTAAGTAATACCTAAAACCATCTGTCAAGAGGAGAGTTGGGGGGAAGGTGCGTAGAGAGTTTTTCAGAGGAAGTAATACATGAACTAAGTCCTGATAGTCTTGATATTGTGATGTGTAACATTGCTTTCCCTATAAGGTTAATGTTTTATTCAATTTAGTGGGTCCATTAAATTTATATTTTCTTTACCTGACCATTTTCCCTTCAGTGACAAGAAAAAAAATCTGTGAAAGAATAAACTTACAAAAACAACTTGCAACCATTAATATAGCTACTAAATAGATTGATAAAGTAGGGGAAAATCTTAGAAACTTAAATATTATTTCTTTATCAAGTGAGAGACTAGTCAACTTTATGTATTAAGAAATGTACATTCTATTGGGCTGCCTCAAAAATCACTAAAACACCAGAATATATGCATGGCCACTATATATGATTTTACAACATCTACTTGTGTATAGAATTATTTTTCACTGCTGTATATATCTCAAAGAATACTCTCATGGACTTTGAATAAGAAAAAACAAGATCAATAGATAATAATATCTTTTTGAAATTTTTAGTTAAAGAAAAGGAAGATGCCCATGCTGACCCTGAAATCCAGCCTATGAAGGAAGACGATGGGACGTTTGGAGAATACAGGTGAGTCCCTGCTTCTCTGCTCTTCATCTTCTCTGCCCACATCACCACAGTCCCAAGAATGGAACTTAGCCAGGACATGCTCTGCCTGGCATCTCATATTTTCCTCAAATGTATGTTTAGGGATACTTCCATGTCTCAGTGTTTACGTGTCCCTCATGGTCAAACATTTTCATTTTTCATTAAAAAAATAAATTTTGATTTTAGTCATGATTTTGGAGGTGGAACGTCTCCCACTTTGTCACATTTTCCATAGGCCCATGCTATGCTGATCAATCAAGCAAAGCCAGTGTGTTACTATGAGCATTAAAACAACAGAGAAGACCCTCCAAAGCCTGCATTGTAAAGAAAACTTGTCATTTTCTAAACACGCTGTAATAAAACCAGTGTGAACAGACTTTCTCATCTAGAATTTGAAGCTAGTTTTCCTAAACAATACCCTTGCCCATTAATCATGAAATGGTGACTAGATTGTTTTAGAAGCTGTTAATTATTAAGAAATATCATAGTCCTCTGGGCAATGTGTTACTCACAGAACTTTGATAATAGGTTCTGGCTTGACTCCATCATTAAGGGAAAATGTTAATATAACCTATGTGCTAAATTTTTAAAAAAATTTTTTTAAACAAAGATATATCTTTTCAATTGAAAGAAAAGATTATTTTAGATTTGTTTAAAAACAAAATATGTATTTATTAGAATAAAATGTGGGGATTCTGTTATTTTAAAAGTATGCCTTTTAAAAATACCTTTTGTACTTTGTTTTTTTTTTCTTTTTAGAAGCCTCTTGCTTACATAAAATCTCTTATATTATGCATTAGCTCATTTTGAGACATTGTTTGCAAGATGAAGAGGCTTTAGGTGAAATGAAATATTTCACTATTGTGATTACAAGGCAACATTTGTGGAGAAGATATTTATGTTAAGTTTTACTTGTCTGTAGAGCTCATTTTTGGTTTTTCCATGTCACTATCATGTCAGTATCATAGAATATCATACTTTCATGTGACATAATGCTAAGGATAAAAAATAGAGAACTGATTGAGAAAAAGACATATATTTTCAATAAAATTATTTTCATATCAATTTCCATGCAGATACCTGTATTTTTTCTTTATTATCTCAGCCCCTAAGTTTTTATATTTTGATCTCTTAAAGAGAGATAACTATAGTTTCAGAAAGTCCTCAGAATTTCTGTATCTCATGGTACAGAAAAATGCCTAGTGAGGGTTGTCTTGATGTCAGAATTTGGTTCTGGAGCTGAAAGTGCATAAAAACCTCATGTAGTATCCACAGTCATTCACCCAAGAGGTTTTTGTAACACATTAGAGCAGCCTACAGAAGCCCATAGCCTAGGGTATCTGGATGAGTAGAGCTTTGCTGAAATAATTCACCCTTATACATGTTTCTCCTGTAAAGCAGGTAAGCTGACAATTACTAAATAATTTCTTATTTTTAGAGTTCTTGTGGCTATAATTCTCTACAGGATATGCAAACCACTCCCTTATTTATTGTGATGAAGCAAAATCTTTAACATGGCCTGAAAAAAACATGTATTTGCATGAATTGGAAATAAGCCATTGTTCTTCATACATTCTCCATGGTGATGGGTTCCTATTCTACATTATCATGCGTCAATGAATCTGGCAATGTACTGCTCACCACGTGGGAATCAAACATCAACTTGCTATTATAGCAATGTGAAACCATGATCTGAGGTCATGTGACTTTCCCAGAAAACTGCTGCCTACTCCATTAAAACTTGATTAAAATCAAGGTCGATATTTGGGTGATGGTATACTAGAAGCCCAAACCCCACCACTACACGATGTATCCACATAACAAACTTGCACATGAACCCCCATGGAACTATTTAAAAAAAAAAAATGGAGGTTGACTTTTATGAACAAGCTTGGAATTAAAAGACTGTTAGTTTTACTTTCAACTCAGCCATTGCCTGTGATTCATAGTTCTGTGATTTGTATTTTCTTCTACAAGCCATCTGCTAACAACTTTAATATAATTTTCTGTCTGGAGCAGTACATAGCAAGTATTTGGTTACTAGCCTCATAATCACTGTGTTTACATCTATTTGGTCATATTTCTTTGTCTTAGTGTTAATTTATATGTACTGTGTTGGTGAAGTGTTTTCAAGTAGCTGTCTTTAGCTTAGGCCTTAGTTTCTCAGGAAAGAAAGACTTTTTGTTTGGGCTTATTGAGTGCAAACCCAACTGACAGGAAGACAGAAACACCTGTAAACTTGTCATACATGTAATGATGTAAATTTGGGAGGTGCCAAAGGAAATAAGGTTCTGATGGGTGTCTTCAACTCGAAACATAACTCAATGATGTCATTTTTAAAATGAAACTAAAAGTTCATAAGGACAATCCCACAAGCAAAATCACTTCCCCAAAATTCCAACCAGTTTTTTTACTTTGATTTACAAAGACAGGGCTTTGTCCTTCGATTTCCTGACACTAGCTCAGAATGTTTTTCCTTTGGTTTATTTTTTATTTAAAGAAATTAAAAAATGTTTATCTTAGAGGCTGTGATTAATGAAAACAGTTCCAACTATTTATTAACAGAATCTTACATTTTTAATAATACATTTAAGTGTCATTCACTTCCTGAAATCACCAGGGTCCTGTCTCTACTTTGCACCTTCTGTAAGTTTTGAGCTCTGTATTATTTATTGATTCTTACTGTCTTTCATTCCAAGAGCGATTATTATGCCAATCAGACATACACAAAATTAGGACTATTGCCTAAGTGTTAATTAATTCCCATTTCTGATTTGCTGATTCTCTAGTCTGAGGATGAAACCTTTTCTACATGGCTGGCTCTGAGCCAGATGATATTATTTTAGAGTGCAAAGGGGGATAGAACCTCACTGGTGGCCAAATGTGATTATATGCTATAACCCTGTGCCCTTACTCTGACACCCACCCCCAAGCAGTTACCCTCTGGTGGAAGCCTGCAGCTTTCTTTGTTTGTTTCTTTAATTATACAGACAGTAGGATCTGCATCCTTACTAGCATATAGAAAAATCAGAGAAACAATGCAACCAACAGTGTAAGTATTTTTTTATTCTTTAGATCCATTTTCCTTAAGACCAGAATAAACCTAGGTCATAAACCATATGCCCATGTTACTTGAACTCATAACTTACTACATAATAGGTGGCTCTTGCCACACGAATCTTGTCATTCATGTGAACATGGGCTTGTGGCAAGCATGCTAACCCATGCTTATAAGGCTTGAATGATACCAAGATGTGGCACATTTGTTACATACATTAGAGTTATTTTGCTCACAAAACATGAACTGGTTTGTGAGAAGAATAATAATGGACTTTCAGAGAGTAGGTAGGAAAGAGTATTCGGGTCATGAATGTCACTAGAGGTGCAATGTGGTTTGGCCGTGGGAGGGTGGTAACAACAGGAAAATCAGACAGAATTATCAGAGATTTACCTGCTGTTGCCAAATTGTACTCAGTAGGATTTAATGGATGTGCACACTTCTGAACAAATTGCTGTTGAAAAACGGTTTGGACTCCCTAAAAATTTATTCTTAGGGTAAGAGAAAGGAAAGGATATATTCCAGTGCTTTGTCTGCCATCATGAAACTAAGAGGGAATGAAATTATGTTCAAATTTTTCTTTAGTTTCTAAAATGCCCACTGTCTCTTTTATTATTTTACAGTGAACTCATTCTGCCAGTATTTATTGAGTGCCTACTGTATGCCAGGCTTTTGGAATATTCAAACCAATAGGATTTGGTTCCATACTGGGCATTTATAGCCTAGTGATGGGTGCAGGGAAGTAAAGGAACAATGACCAGTGTGAAAAGTGCCATAGAAGAGATATAACTAAGGTACCAAGAGAACAGGAGCAGGAAGCTGAAGCCAGGTGGGCAGCATAGAAGGAGGGTGGCACAGGGAGTCTTCCCATGGGAAGTCATGCAGTGTTAGCATTGTGATAGGAACATTTCTTTCCACTGCAAAATTGATCTTGATTCATGAATGTAAGTATCAAGAATATACTGGATATTGTATCAATACTTATATACTGGATATGTTGTAGCTATATATATCTTATTTTGAAATCCATTCAACCTTTGATATCCAGAACTAATAGTTGATATCTGATACACACCATCCTTAAACATTCTCATTAAAATGTGAATGAATTTTTACTTGTTTTGTAAAGCTTTGACTGCTACACTGCTAAATATGAGAGAGAGAGAGAGAGAGAGAGAGAGAGTCATATATATCTATATGACTTTTAAATCATCTGTGACTTATTGATTCATCTCATTTGGGAAACTCCCCTTTCATATTGAAACTTGACATGGCAATTTTACTGAATACAATGTCAAAAGCAGAATATTATTTACTATTTCATCACAAAATTCATCTTGGAGTTGAAAAAGGCAAGCCCTAATACAGTGTGTCACACAGAGTTGTAACCACGTAACACATCTGGAAAGCTCTGTGTGTGTGTTACACAAGATATTTCTTGGAAAAAACAAATCTCTGAAGTAGGGGCCTAGAGTAGAGAGAAGAGGTTGATGGAGATGGACGCTTATACTTGTTGAACACAAACCATGTGCCAGCACTGTGCCTATGACTTATATAATTTTTTCTCATTTAATCAGATTCTAATTATTACAGTAAGATATTATATCACGACACTTAATAAAGACTGGACTTAAAAAGATCTCGCTGACTTTGAATGGCTTTTTCTGGAAAGACCATTAGAGGAGGGAGCATCCCAGTTTCTTCTCTTCTTTCAAGCACAGCCGGTGTTGCTGGTGATTCTCTCCTCTGCCACAACCGTTAAGCTGTAATGAACGGATGCTTCGGGGGAGCCCCTTCTTCGCTGGTCATTAACCATAACTGATATGATTTTGTATGTAAAAACCCAAATGAATCAAAAAGCAAATATTATAATAAGAGAGTTTAGTAATGTTGCTTGACACAAAATTAACGTAAAAGTCTATTATATTTCTAGGTACCAACCAGCAAGCAATTGGAAAATAAGATTTTAAAAATTATTCTTGTTACGATAGCATAAAAATATGACGTAGGAATAAAGCCAACGAAAAGATCTTCCACCGGTTTCAAGACCCTGTATTCCATTCCACTGGCCAATCTGTCTATCTCTGCACCAAAACAATATTGTCTTAATAATGTAGGTTTTAATAAGTCTTGATATGTGCTAGGTTCAGTTCTCTAACCTTACTTGTCTTCTTCAAGAGCCTTTTAGATATTCTTAGCCCTTTTCTTTTATTTGTACATCTTAGAATCAGCCTGCCAAGATCCACATAAAAACCAGCTGAGCTTTTACCAGAAATAAATTGCAGCTAAAGGGCAATATAGGGAAGGTTAACATATTTGCTGTATCTGAGTCTCCCATCCATGGATGTGGAATGTTCCTCCATTCATTCAGATCGTTAATAACTCTGAATAAAACTTTTATTTTCTTTGGAGGTCTTCCACATATGTTTGTTGGATTTGTCTTTATATACTTCATATTTATGGTATTAGAAATGGAATAATATTTGAAATTTTATTTCCTAATTGTTTGCAAGAGCAGAAGTAAAATGGACTCTTATGCTAATCTTGTATCAAGCAACATTACTAAACTCTCTTTTTATTCTAACATTTACCTATAGATTCTTCTGGCTTTTCTACATACACAGTCTTATCAGTTATGAATAATGATAGCTTCCTTTCATCTATTTCTTTTTCTTATCAAATTGCTTAGGACTTTTAATGCAGTTTTGATTAGAAGTGGTGGCAGCAGCCATCATTATTATTATTTCTGATTTTAAGCAAAGTTTCCAATGTTTACCATTAAGGATGATGTTTACTTTAGGTTTCTTATAGCTACCCTTAATCAGGTTAATGAAGGATTCTCTTTCTTCATGTTAAAAATAAATATGTTTCTAATGTTAGGAATAAAAATACATTCTATTCCTAATGTTTTTATCATGAATGGGTATTGAATTTTTTCATATACCTCTTTCTAAATTTGCTGAGATTATCATAGATATTTTTATTTTCTTCTGCTAAAATGATGAATTATATGAATTGATTTTTTTTTTTTTTTTTTTTTTTTTTTTTGAGACGGAGTTTTGCTCTTGTTACCCAGGCTGGAGTGCAATGGCGCGATCTCGGCTCACCGCAACCTCCGCCTCCTGGGTTCAGGCATTTCTCCTGCCTCAGCCTCCTAAGTAGCTGGGATTACAGGCACCTGCCACCATGCCCAGCTAATTTTTTGTATTTTTAGTAGAGACGGGGTTTCACCATGTTGACCAGGATGGTTTCGATCTCTTGACCTTGTGATCCACCCGCCTCGGCCTCCCAAAGTGCTGGGATTACAGGTTTGAGCCACCGCACCCGGCCTGAATTGATGTTTTAATGCTAAAATAAGCCTGCATTCCTGAAATAAACTCAACCTGGATATGAAATATTATCTTTTTAGTAGATTGCTAAATTTAATTGGTCATAGTTTGTTTGTGGTTTTTTCATCTATGTTCATGAATGAGATTAGCCTGTAATTTTACTTTGTTAGAGTGTTCTTGTTGGTTTTAGATATCAGTGTTATACTAGCCTCATAAAATGATTAAAGGAGTAGTTCTCATGATATATTTAAACTTTAATATGCCCAAAACTGAACCATTGATTTTTCCCTGTCAACATGCTTCACTCCATAGTAACAGTACTTCCAAGCTTACTGTTGCTCAAACCAAAAATCCTGGCGCCATCTTTTTCTCT
This sequence comes from Saimiri boliviensis, assembly GCF_048565385.1. Classification (NCBI taxonomy): domain Eukaryota; kingdom Metazoa; phylum Chordata; class Mammalia; order Primates; family Cebidae; genus Saimiri; species Saimiri boliviensis. Next base: position 48,524,039 of record NC_133458.1, read on the forward strand.
GTTATTCCATATCTAATCCATCAGGAAATCCTGTTGGGTCTACCTTCAAAATGTGTTCATAATCTGTGCGTTTTATACCACCTCCAATGTTCCACTCTGATCCAAATCACAGTCATCTTACTCCTGGATCGTTGTAATATTCTCCCCTGACTCTCTAGAGCAGAGGTTGGCCAACTAAATATTTTAGACTTCACAGGCCACATAGTCTCTGCTGCAACTCTGCAATTCTGCTATTGTAGCGCAAAAGCAGCCATAGACATTATGTAATAAATGGGCATGGCCTAATTTTGCTATAGTTTACTAACCCCAGCCCTCTAAGGTAGGCTATTCTCAACACTGATAACAGAGTAGTGCTTTTAAAATGTAAGCCAGAGCATGTCACTTATTCTTTGAAAACCCTCCCAGGGCTTCCTATCTCAGAGATGAAGGCAGCATTGTTACAATGTCCCACAGGCCCTGGTGTAGCCCTGCCACCCCCGCTTACCTTAACTCCTACTTCTCTCTCTGTCTCTCTCTCTCTCTCTATCTCTCTCTCTCTCTCTCTCTTCCTTCCTCTCACTCTGTCTCTCTCTCTCTGTCTCTCTCTGTCTCTCTCTCTCTCTCTTTTCCTCTCTCTCTCTCTCTTTCTCTCTCTCTCGATTCAGTCACACCAAGCTCCTTAGTGTTGGAACATGCCAGGCTTGCCCTCACCTCATGGCATTTATACTGCTTGTTACTCCTGCAGGAACTGCTCTCCCTCCAGCTATCCACTCTGCTAAATCTACTCTTTTAAAGTTGTTGACCATATATCACTGCTTGTTGAGGCCTTCCTGGACATCCTATTTAAATGCCAACTTTTCATCCCTTCTCCAACACTTTCTGTCATCTTTACTTAGCTCTCTACTTTGCATGGTGATAATCATCTCCTAACATAAAATACACATAATTTGTATTATGTTGATTGTTAATTGTATTTTCCTCCCTAAAAATAAGGTCAGGGTTTTAGTCTATTTTGTTTGCTGCTATATTCCCAGTGCCTAGAATAGTCTGTCTTAGAGTAGGCACTCAGTAAGCACTTATTGGATGAAGGGATGGGTGGATAGATGGCTAGACCAAAGAAATGCCACAGATGGCAACTTCCAGTAGTGTATTCCTTGGGATGCTAGTTCTGCAGAGCAGAATACGACTAACCATTGGAATCCAGGTGACAAAATTCTGCCTATTACTGAACTCTTCAGCTGACTTAACAGTCACACCAGAACAGGACCTATATTTCACAGGAAGTACTTAATAACTAAACTCAGGGATGCTGTGTCAGCTATTTTCATAACAGATTAGACACTCAGTGCTTTGTCCTCTGAAATTCCCCCAAACACAGCCCACCCCAAGATGATACCTCTCCAGTTGTTTGTTAGCAGTAGTGACATTATAGCTAATTCAGTTTGCAGCAAGTAATCATCTATTACTGAAACAGGTTGTTTTCAATGGCATACGCCACTGCTACATCATGCCAGCATTTTTTCTCAGTCTTGAGATTTTCTTCTTGGAGAAAAATTGAAATCCCTAGTAAAAGTTATTGTCAAAGGAGCCAATATACTTATAGATCTTGAAATATTTGTATCTTGGCTAGAAAAAAAAAAGTCACTGAAACAGAGGGAGCAGTAAAGACTTAGCACAAATTGCTAGATTAAATACTGCAGCCAGTGATGCCTTTTGTATATTAAGGCTTTTCCATTTTTACTAATGCTATATATATTTCCTATTTTGCCTTGCATTTTCATTTTTTGAAAGAAAACAAAATGTTGGATACTGTCATTGACTTTTTCTATGTTTTTTCCCCAAATGTTACCTATTAACAAATAGGTCAATGTGCACAACTAGTCATTTCACATGGGTGAACAGTCTAAAACATAATGATTACTCTTTGACTTCAGAAATTGTGCTTAGGGGTTCAACAGAGAAATAAGCAAAAAAGAATAATAATGGAATCTTATAAAGTCATATTAAGGTACACTCCTCAGATTCCCATCCAACACGGTCAGGCTACATAACACACATGGGAGGAGGGAGCTGGGGGGTGAACATGAGCCTAGGAAGGGTTTGCTATTACATGTTTGGAATCATTCACATTCTTTAGAATATATTGGCATGCCATTCATAGTACAAATGTAGTGCTTTTAAGTTAAAATGTGTCTCTTTCCAGATTAATAAATATTTACTCATTAACTAAAATTCTTACCAAAAAAAAATACTGTGTACTATCAGTATAAGGATTTTGCTTTTCTTCTTAGGCTATTTTCATTTGTTTCTTCTGCATCCTTTTAATGGGATTTGTAGGTCTCTTGAAAGGTAAGGTTGAAGTTTACCAGTCTGGCCTGCATTGATAACAAAATTATTTGAAATGCAGGATTTTGCTTCTCCTTCTGTCTCAGAAAAAAAATATATATCCATATTTCACACTTAACCAAAATCATGCTCCATTCACATCCAGGGAATCAGAGATAGTTTGCAGTTTAACATACTAACTTCTTTATTTGCCATAAGCTTTTGCCTTTTTGAATTCAAAATAGTGATGGTGTTTCTACTTTTCTCAATTCTTTCTTATTTAATGCTTGTGATTATTTCTGGATTGCTTTCAACTCAGGAATCAGAATTTGTCATTGAAATTAACATGCACAATTGGGAGCCATCCACTCTACTGAGGACTTCATTATTCAACCATTTCTGCTCCTAATTTCCATTCCAACTCACCCTCTTCATTGGTCAGAGAAGCCCAGGACTCCAAACGCTTTCTCATAATTTGCATGCATGATCTTTAAAAACAGAAAATGTTACCAAAGGCCAATCTTGACAAAAATGTTTTCTCTTTCTTCCAGTGACGCGGAAGACCACAAGCCTTTGAAAAAAGGAAGTCGAACTCCTTCAGACAGGACTGTGAAAAAAGAAGACAGTGATGACAGCCTGGTTGACTATGGAGAAGGGGTGAACGGCCAGTTCAATGAGGATGGTTCCTTTATTGGACAATACAGTGGTAAGAAAGAGAAAGAACCGGCTGAAGGAAACGAAAGCTCAGAGGCACCTTCTCCTGTCAATGCCATGAATTCCTTTGTTTAATTTTTAAGCTCTTTGCCAATATCCCATTTCTCTAGAATGTTTATCCTAGGCACTTGTTCGTCAGCCCTCTCATACTATGAACATATGGGTAGAGAGTGTGTTTTCTGCTGTATGTTAATATTATGAGAATACTTAGAGCAAAAACGTAACCCAGTCAAATGATATGTTAATGTGAACTGGAATGCAAAGTGCATACTTTTTCATTCAAAATGGGTATTCTTGATTTCCTCAGAACTGAGAAAAAATAATGCAACATCACCAACAGATCCTGTTCTTTCCTCTTCAGGATACAGCTCAATATGATGCATGAAAAATGCTCCACATTTAAAGGACATCCCCGTGTATGTTATGAAAACATGGTTTGATACTTTGTTTATACTATCCTCAGCTGAACCCCTAAATATGAATTCCGTTTTCATTGTCAGGAGTGTTACTGTAGTATTCTCTAGGACTTCAATGTCTTTGTGGACATTGTTGTGAAATTGGTGACTCTATGTCTAGCTGTCGTTAGTCTTTTTGGGAGACTGTTAGGAACAGTATGTACAGTATATATTTGCTAAATGAGTTCATTATGACAGTCGCATTGCTGATGCTTACTGAGAACTATTACCTGCTCTTGGCTCCTGTTACTCCATAGGCTTCTTAATCGTCCAGGCATTACAGCAGCACAGTGTTCTACTTTGTACATCCTTTCTGTGTTCCGTTGTTTTTAGGCATAAACAATGTGTATTGCAATGCATTTCGGCATTTGTGCCATACTGAAAGAATCAAAAACAAGTCATTCAAATTAAATTTCAAACATTACTCCAGAGGACACAGGGCAAGACACATACAGTGCCTTCAGACATTAAGCATTCCATAACGTACTGCATTCTGTATTAGCTGCTGCGGTCCCTTCTGAGTCCTAGATTACTGTCATTGTCTAAAAGTAACTTTTAAAAAGCAGAGTTCATGAAAACTGCAATGCTGGGAAAAGAAGGAAACATGAAAAATAAAAATAATGAGACAGTTTATTTGAAATAGCATTTCCTCATAAGCATAAAAAGAAAAGCTTTGTCACCAGCTGAAGCACATAATGATTTTGTGGTCCTTTATGGCTTCTGCTGCATTCAGTAAGAAAGGTGTCTACATGCTAGAAAATTAATTTTAAAAATTAAGTTATTCTAACGCCAAAAGCATACAATAGCATGCCAACAGTAATATATTATTCTCCAAGACTTTACCTATGTGAGTTCAAAACTCTGCAGCATTAAGCAGTGTGTATGCAAATTGCTACAGACACATTTCAGAATCTAAGAAATCTGACAAGTGCTTAAAAGGCCAATGGTCCAAGGGATTACATCTGCAGTTTAAAAAGTAAGTGTATCTTCTATCATATTCATAAACAATATCTATCAAATGGGTTGCCTCCAAATATGAAAATCTATAACAACCTATGGTTGAAGGAATGCTCAGTTTCATTTGCCAATAAATTGGTTTCTCATAACTTGCATCAAGTTTAATTTTAAGTAAAGCTTTTTATATGTAGATATTTTGTTGAATTTGTAAATACACTTAAAGTGTAGATGCTATATGCTTATAGGTGTTACATACAAATAAAACTGCAATGATTATGTTGTACTGTATAAGAAGTAAGCTAATTGATGCAGTGAATGGGATTGGAAAGCATCTACTTAAATAACTGTTGGGTTCCCCTCTCCCCCTGCCTTTTTTGCTGTGAAACTGAAATAGTGAATTTTTCTACATATCGACAGCAGATTTCTAGATGAAATCGTCAGAGCTTTGCCTATGGGGCACAGTAGGCCTAGTCACTGGGCGTCTTCGATATATGTAGGTGAAGCATAGTTTAAAGTGATCCCAGGTAAAGATGGCCCTAATACTTTCATGTCTCTATATTTACTTTTCACAGATCACCTTGTCTACTGAAAATACAAAAAGACAAAACAGTTTGCTTTGGCATCAGAGAGCACAAAGATTAAAAGTTACTTTAAATTTGCCAATATTTTGGGAGAACAATAAAAATACAGTTTTTCCTCTTCCAGACTGGTAGATACTAAATTTATCTGTGCATGAAAGGGTCACTTCTGTAATAGTGCAACAGATTTTGTATTAAAAATTAAATGTGGTTTTAAAAGTTCCTCTCTCTTTTGTAATTTATCATGTTCCCAGTGGAGTGTGAATGTCCAAGTAATGGTGTATGTACGGTACAGGCAAATGTGACTGGATTTCCCTCAAAAAAAAGTAACTATTAAACAGTCTTGATCTCTTTGTGATTTTTAACTTTTTCAAACATATATTGCCTAAGGTTTTAAAATGGTGAACATTTTGATTTCTACTTTCAGAAGGCTGTTCTATGCAGAGAAAATTAAATATAAAACAGATATAATAAAATAGGACGTACCAAAAACATTTGAATGAAAAACAGGACTAGATATTCCCAGGCTTTTGAGAAAGGTTCAAGAAATCAGGCACCACGTCCTTTCCCAAAGCCTGGTTCCTGGTGCCTGCGACTTGGATTTCTTAACTCTCCCTTCTGAAGAGACAGTTTGGACACTACAGGTATCAGAAGTATGCCATCCTCTCCCTTCTCTCCACCCTCATTCTTCTAATCTTCTCAAACTTGTTGGGCTCTGCAAACAGCCACGGCCCCGCATGTTCCCGTGTTCCACCACCTGCCCCTTATTCTCCAGCCCCCTGGTCCCAGCCTCACACCTAAGAGACCTCCTGCTGGTTCAGAGCTGCCCTCCTCCATGGTGATTAGGATCACATGTTATACCAGTGAACTATAAAGTGCTATACAGAGCTTGGTGTTTCCACCCATAGGGCAGGCATGTCTGTCACTCACTTCAGAACAACACATCAGGGCCTCTCCTCCCCTCTCCAACATGCGCCAAATTCACAGTCCATAGCTTTGTTCACATCATGAGTCCTGGGGATTTTTAGCAAAAGCATAGCTGAAGAAATGCAATCTTGACCCCAAAAAGCATCGGTCCATTGATAGTATGAACCTTCTTGTTCAGATGGCTTACAACAGGCATGGCTTACCTCTAATGGCTGATTTTGTTTTGTTTGTTTCATTTTGAGACAGAGTCTCACTCTGCCACCCAGGCTGGAATGCAGAAGCACTCACTGCAGCCTTTGCCTCCCAGGTTGGCTCAAGCGATTCTCGTGCCTCAGCCTCCCAAGTATCTGGGATTACAGGCATACACTACCACACGCAACCAATTTTTGTATTTTTAGTAGAGACAGGGGTTTTGCCATGTTAGCCATGCTGTTCTCAAACTCCTGACCTTAAGTGATCCACCCGCCTTGGCCTCCCAAAATGCTGTGATTACAGGCATGAGCCACTGTGCCAGGACCTAATGGCTGATTTTGGAAAAAGGCTTGTGGAGGCAAGGGAAAAGAATAAAAAGAATTCTCACCCAAATTAAGCATATCCCTCCTGCTCAGGAGATTTTCCTACAGATTACCACCAGAGGGCTCCCCTGCTCCATTAAGTGGAAGAGAAACCTGCTTGCAGGAAAAAGCAGCCTCTGGACACAGGGCAAATCTGTTTTATAATCAGCTTGTGATCTGATCATGCAAAAATAATTGCCTGCTGCAACAGGAGGAAATGGGATTTGCAGCTTTCTCTGACGAGTCCACAGCTTCCAGAGAGCAAGCACGTGTCCCTGTGAGGCTTGTTAATCTTCCTCTTAATGCCTGTGGCTGGGGAGGTTCTGTAGGGGCAGAGGAAGGAGGAGTGTGCCTTCTAGGTCCTATTAGGCATCTCTATCACTGCTGCAAGTCGGTAGGGATGAGGCGAGGCACATCCTTAAAATGGCATCTCCCTCTGCTCCAGAGTGTGCTCTTTTATCTGTCAATGGCTTGATGCTTTGTGATGGTATAGCAACCCCCCAAAAAAGCACAGTTTAAGCATAGACACCTCTTATTTTTCCTTAAAAAAAAGAGAGAAAGAGAGAATACTACTAGAGTATCTATACTAAATAAATAAATAGTTCCTAGGTGGAGGCGGAAAATTCACTGGACCAGAAGGAGATGGGGATTTGTCATGGCAACATAACCCCAATTACTTCAGAATCCTCAAAACCTGTGAAATTAACCTGTGCTCGAAGCTGTGCTTGCTTACAGAAAGGGAGGCTGGATGCCTATAACCACGAACCAGCTCAGCAGTGCTGCCCCGACCTGAATTCTTGCTTCATTACCATGCTAAGACCGCCGCCTAGAGGGCAGAAATGTACCTTGCCAGGCACAAAAAATGCTGAGTACAAAAGACGAGGCTGTGCACACTCCGGTGCATCCTGGAAGAACCCATCTTTTTTTAGGAATCCTGCCCCGGTCTTCACCTACCTGCCCTAAGAGCCTTTCACATCCTCTTTTACTTGCCATCCCGCCATCCTGCCCCCTAGAATATGCTTTGAGGACGAGCTTCCCTTCTGCATTTCTTCATTAACAAAGTTTCTGCTCTGCTTTACTAAGCTTGGTTTTGTTCTATTGGCAAAAACAGCACCAGGCATGAAAATGACCCATTAGGGTCAGCCAACCTCTCTGGAGGGTGGGTAGCAGATTCGCATTCCAGCTCTGCCATCGACTAGCTGTGTGATGGTGTATAAATGAACCGCCTAATCTCCCACCTTGCCTGGCCTCTGCTTTTTCAACTTCAAAATGACAGCAGATGTTTTCTAAGGTACCTTTCTGCTTAGATCTTATGGTTCTTATAACAAACCCACACACACACAAAAAAATCCGAGCACCTTCTACGTAGTACATTAAACCAAAACGTGCATAACTTATCGATGAACATGCTTACAAGCAAGAACTCTAATTCCACAGAGGACTATAATACATGAAAATCTAATCTCCCATTAAATCATACAGCACACGAACATCATCTAGCAATGTAGTTCATTGATCGTACATCCATACATTAAGTCATTGATCGGACTTAATGCATACGTTCCTCTTAAATAAGACATCACGATGGTGTAGCGCTATCACCCTCTTAACCACGTCACTGGATGCATTTAGTGCCTGGGTGGGGAAAGACGTGGGGCAGGGAAATCCTCAGCATTGCCATAGGCTCCGGTAGGAGTCCCGCCCCCCGTCCTGTGGGACCTGTCTGTGCCTTGCCAGACTTTATGCTATCATCGCACCTAAATTGAATGTCTTGGCCCCCAACCCACCCACTGAGGTGTTATTCAGTCAATGGTTACAGGACATAATAAGTAATTGACTAGAATTTGTTCAATTAACTTCACACAATAACCTTCTACTGCCAGGTATTTTGCTAATTGGGGAAGATACAAGATGAGCAAAACCAGATGTGGTTTCTGTTCTTACGGAGGTTGGAGGCTGGTGTGAACAGACAGCTCACTTAGGTGGTTGTCAAATAATCACCTAAGTGAATGTGCAATTCCAAACTGAGGTAAGAGCTGTAGAGGGAGGCCATGCCATTCCAAGAGAGCAAATGATGGCAGAACACAGCCTGGTCAAGGTTGTCAGGAAGGCATCCCTGAAGACGCGTGAGCTGAGAGCTGGGGCAAGTTGGAACCGAGGAGGAGGCGGCAGGCCTGAGCTGCTGCACGGAAAGGCCAGTGTGCCTGGAGCGGATGCAGCCCAGACCATGCCCGGGCTTGATGACGAGCTTTTGTATTTATTCAAGGAGCAGCAGCAACTGGAAAGTCACTGCAGGGGGCTTAAGTCGAGGGCTGTATGATCCAATTTGTGTTTGTTGGAGGTGGGGGGTTATGAGATTTTGTGTGGGGAAGGGACTGGAAGGCAGTTAGGGAGGAAGCTAAGAGGCCTTTGGGAAGCTGAGCAGTAGTTTAGACAAGAGATGACAGAGAGTGGATCTGGTCCTAGCTCTGGAGGTGGAGAGAAGTGAGTGAATTCTAAGGATATTTAAGAAGCAAAACTGATGGGAACAGTGGATTAGGTGTGGGCAGTTGAGGAAAAGAGAGGTAATCAAGGATGGTGTTTAGTTTTCCGACTTGCCTAACCAGACATGAGGTTCACTCAGGTGGGAGTGTCAGGCAAGAATTTGATTTGGGGACACATTATAAATTCAGATTAATAAATGAGGAGTTTGAAAACCTGAGACATCCAAGTGGAAGTGACTAGTAGGAATTGGATATTTGAGCTTACAGCTCCAGAGAAACTTCTAAGATGATGAGGAACAATTGAAGCCATGAGACATGGATAAGATTGCCTAGGAAGAGAGTATAGACACGAAGGCTGAGGACTACACCCTACTCAGAAGCTTCCAAATATAACAGACAGGAAGAGAAACACAGACCTCTCAAGGAGACCAGCAAACAGGAGCCTGAAGTCAGGAAGAAATAAAGACAATGTGTTGTCCTGGAAGCCAGTGAAAGAGACCATTTCAAGACCAGAGAATGGTTTACAGTGTCACATTATACTGAAAAGTCAAACAAAATGAAGACTGAAAACTATGTCTTGGATTTGAAAACATAAAGGTCATCTGAGCCCTTAGGAAAAGTAACCACCTGGAGTGTGGTTCAAATCGGAATGAGCTGAAGCATGAGTAGGTGAGGAAATGGAGACAAGTTCTGCCGTTACTCACATGGGGAACCCATCAGTGCCTGGGTACAGTTGGCAGCTCTCCCTCCATAACTGTGCAGTCTGCATATCTCACCCTGCCCACAGCCTCTCCACCGCCCATCTGATTTCCATCGACCCTTTTCTCCATCCCTCCTCCAGAACGTATAGTCCATACGTGAATCACTCCTGCTTTACATTCAAGTCCTTCGGCCTTCTGTCTTTTCTAAATACTTGCAGAGAAATTATGTGACTCAGGAGCAAATCTACTGTCTGCTTTCTCCTGCCTGCCCCTAAGGGCTGAGAGATAGCGTGAAAAGATCAGTGTCACTACACTTCCGTAAGTTTCTTCAAATGGTTCAACTCCCAACACTGCCTAGTGGCCCTGCTATTTTTCTCTCACACTCAACAATGAGTATGTCAAATCTTCTTCACTCTCCTCAAGGATTCAACCCTGCCCCCTAACCCTACTTCACCCTACTTACCCTCACAAACCACTTTCTTTGTGTGTGTGTGTGTGAGACAGAGTCTCACTCTGTCGCCCAGGCTGGAGTGCAGTGGCATGATCTCAGTTCACAGCAATTTCTGCCTCCCGGGTTCTAGTGATTCTCCTGCCTCATCCTACTGAGTAACTGGGACTACAAGCATGCGCCACCACACCTGGCTAACTTTTGTATTTTTAATAGAGATGGGGTTTCCCCATGTTGGCCCGGCTGGTCTTGAACTCCTGACCTCAAGTGATCCACCCGCCTCGGCCTCGCAAAGTGCTGGGATTACAGGCATGAGCCACACTGCTCACCCTCACAAATCACTTTCTACAGAATGACCTTACATCATAATTCACTGAAAAGGGGGGTGGGAAGCATAGATGGGAATTCCCTCATCTTCCTGCTGGTAAGCCAAAATGTTTGCCTCAATATTTTCTCATTCTCTACCTCTACCTCCTGTTAAGTCCCTTGGTCAATTCTAGAAGTCTATTTCCCAAATATATGTTGAACACACTGCATTCTTCACCTCCAGTTTCCCAGCTGTATGCCTGCTTCTCTTGCCCTCCTGTAAGCCACACTTCATACAACGCAACAGAGTTGGCAGTCTTTTTCTTTAAAAAACCATACAAAATGTTTGCCTCAATATTTTCTCATTTTCTACCTCTACCTCCTGTCAAGACAGAGGAGCCATCCTTCCTCCTAATGAGGGCCAGTCTCTCTACCTGAGCTGGCGTCTCTCCCCGCTTTGGTGGGTTCTTACCCATCAGTTATTTCTTCTCCTGTTTAACTGGAGTGTCTATCGACATTCATATGGTTCAGGTCTCTCCCATCTAAAACAAATAGACCTTTGAAACCTTTGATTCCCCACCCCATTTATCCGCTTCAGTTACCATCCTCCCTCCTCCACTTCGTGGTTGGAATAATACTGGAAAACGTATATGAAGATAGTCACAAAAGCCACTGTTTGCCAGACAGTGCATCCTTTGTTCCCTCTACAGCCACAAAACTTCTCCAGTCTCAGTGTGTCCTATAGACACTGTCTGTCTTCAGCTGTAACTATTTAGCTCATTATCTTGGTGAATGACTTGACAAACTTTTTTTTTTTTTTTTTTTAACATAAGAGCTTCTCAGCCTGCACACTGAAATCAACTGGGGAGTTTTAAAACCCTAATACCTGCCCAGCCACCCTCGCAGCATCTTTACTGTAACTGTCTGAGATGTGGCTTGGACATCACGACTTGTTAAACTCCCCCAGATGCTTCTCATGTGCAGCCAAGATTGAAACCAGTATAGAGAAACAACTTGTTCCCGCCCTATTGTGTGAAAGTATTTAATGAACAGTATTTTGAATACGTTTCTTCCCACAGCACATGTTTGATTTCAAATTCTCTCATATTCCTCTCATTAAAAACATATCTAGAGTAAATAGGTCCCTCACACATTGCTGGTAGGAATATAACCATTTGATGACTTCTTAAAATGTTAAATGTAGGGTTACCATATGACCTAGCAAGCAATTCCACTCCTAGGTATATGCCTGAGAAAAATGGAAACACGTGTCCACACATAGACTTGTACAGGAATGTTCGGAGGAGCATGAATCAGAATTGCCCCCCAAAAAACAAATGCCCATCAACAGATGAATGGATAAACAAAATGCAGCCTATCCTCACAATTAAATGGCATATCTGTACAAATAAATAGAATACTATTCAGCAATTTTTTGAAAAGCACTAACACATGCCCAAATGTGAAGGACCATCAAAAACATTATGCTGAGCTCAAGAAGCCACACACAAAAACCACGTACCACATGATTCCATTTGCTTGAAATGTTCAGAAAATGCAAAGTTCTAAAGACAGCGGGGATTAGTGATTATCTGGAACTGGGAATGGGAACAAGGATTAACTGTAAATCGGCGTGAGACATCTTGCCGGGGTGACGGAGATGTCCTAAAACTGGATTGTGTTGATAACCGCACAGGCTGTCAATTTACTAAAAGCCGTTACATTTTATGCTTGAAGCAAGTGAATTTATAATGTGTAAGTTACGCCTCAATAAAGCTGTTGGGAGAAACCATCGCTAGGCTGATGTTTGTCTGAGAAGTGAAGAGGGATACGCATCCATGAGGCTTCTGATGCGTACACCGGATTGTGGGGCGCAGCCTGTCCCAGTCCTCCCGTTCCCTCAATGAAACAAGAGCAATGGTTCTCAAAGTGTGTGCTCCCTGGAACAGCAGCGTCAGCACCCCTGGTCAGAAATGCACATTCTTGGCCTGTCCCAGATCTACTGAATCACAAACTCTGAGGCTGGTGGCCAGCACTGTGCTTTAACAAGCCGTCTGGGTGATGCCGCTTCACACGGGCCTGTGAGAAACAACCTAAGACAGCTGCTCTCCTTTCGCACCCCTAGGAATAGGATGATTTTTCTGTTGAGATTAAAAGAAGAGACTAGGCTTTTTCATTCTAGCCATAAAAGTTGAAATAACATAAATGCTCATCAACAGGTAAATGGATAAACAGATTTTAGGGACTGGGTGCTGTGGCTCACACGTATAATCCCAGCCCTTTGGGAGGCCGAGGCAGGTGGATCACCTGATGTCGGGAGTGAGTTTGAGAGCAGGCTGACCAACATGGAGAAACCCTGTCTCTACTAAAATTACAAAATTAACCGGGTGTGGCGGCGCATGCCTGTAATCCCAGCTACTCAGGAGGCTGAGACAAGAGAATTGCTTGATCCCGGGACACAGAGGTTGTGGTGAGCTGAGAACGTGCCACTGCACTCCAGCCTGGGCAGCAGGAGCAAGACTCCATCTCAAAAACAAACAAACAAGCTTTAGGGTGTCGTAGCAATATTTATACCTATGAAATACTAGTCAGCAGTAAAAAGGAATGAACTACCAACATAGGTAACTGGTTCTGCTGAATGGAAGAAGCCCAACACAGAAGTTCTGTTTATATGAAACACTGGAACAGGTGAAACAAATTTATAATAACAGAAAGCGGATCAGTCATTGCCAGGGGCCGGAGGAGGAGAGGGATTTACTACAAAAAGGCAGAGGGAACATTTAGAGATGACGGAAGTGATCTATATCTTGATTATGGTGGTGGCTGCAGGGGTCATTTCATCTGTTAGGGCTCTTAAAAATACATACTTTAGGCCAGGCGTGGTGGCTCACGCCTGTAATCCCAGCACTTTGGGAGGCCGAGGCGGGTGGATCACGAGGTCAAGAGATCGAGACCACCCCGGTCAACATGGTGAAACCCCGTCTCTACTAAAAATACAAAAATTAGCTGGGCACGGTGGCGCGTGCCTGTAATCCCAGCTACTAGGGAGGCTGAGGCAGGAGAATTGCCTGAACCCAGGAGGCGGAGGTTGCGGTGAGCCGAGATCGCGCCATTGCACTCCAGCCTGGGTAACAAGAGTGAAACTCCGTCTCAAAAAAAAAAAAAAAAATATATATATATATATATATATATATATATACTTTAAATGGGTGTGCTTTATTGTATGTAAGAACAGCTCAATAAGGTTGAGAGGGAAAAAATAGCAACTAGGCATAAATGACTCCTTTCCTTCTTGGTTCTCTCTTTGGTCGGCTTGCCAACAGAGCAGGATTGGGGAAAGAAGCAGGAGCTTTCAGCTCTGCCCTGTCCCCCTGTAGTAAATGCAAAGGGTCAGGACCCAGGCCTGCCTTCTAGAGAAAGGTCTGTGGGAAGCCATCTCTCTCCCGCCCACGCAGTAGTGGAGTTGACAACTGTCTGTCAGGCATCTGAGGCACACACCCAGACCAAATCAAATGGGTAGCCCCAAACTCCGGAAGTACGGGAAACCTAATTAGGACTGCCCATCAAATCCAGTCTCGCGGCCCATTTTAGAAGCTGTCACTTAGAAGTAATATTTGATCTCCATCTGTCAGATTTCTACATTTCTCTTCTGAAACTGCCTCCAAACTCAGAGGCCTCTAAACTCTGACACCCTTGGCTGGAGCTATGTCTATTCCATCTCTTCATCCGCAGGGATGATGACAAGCAGAGAAAGCCCAACACAGGGAGACAGTCCTCCCTAAGTTATGTCTCTGCTCGCTGACCTGTGACAAGGCCACCTTGAGGCTTTTCTGAAGCCCTAGCTGTTTGGTGCCACCAGCTTGGCATCGTGTGCCATCCTGTTCCTCTTATTTTTCCCTCCTGAGTTTTTACTACCTGTCTTACTCCTTCCTGATACCTCTCTCATTTTTGCTCTCCAGGTCTTAACAGCATTCTGTATTCTAGCTTTCAAGGGGCAAGGGCGTTCTCTGAGGTCCCTTTTATGAGGAGACTAATACCGGTTCATGAGGGCTCATGACCTAATCATCTCCCAAAGGCCCTACCTCCCAATACTATCACACTGGGGTTAGGATTTAATATGTGAATTTGGAAGAACATAAATATTCAGTCCACAGCAGTGCCCAGTCTCAAGGAATGGCACCACTCTGGCTCAAGGCAGAACACCCAGGGGTCATCTTTTAAGCTCTCCCACCATACCCCCCAAACGAGTCCACTGGTCAGTTCCAGAAGTCTGTTTCCTAAATATATGTTGCACACATCACATTCTTCACCTCCAGTCTCCCAGCTGTATGCCTTCTTCTCTTGCCCTCCTGTAAGCCGTACTTCACACAACACAACAGGGTTGGCAGTCTTTTTCTTTAAAAAACCAGATAGGCCGGGCACAGTAGCTCGCATCTTTAATCCTTAGGCCGAGGCAGGAAGATTGCTTGAGCCCAGGAGTTTCAGACCCCCATCTCTACAAAAAAAATTAAAAATTAGCCAGGTGTGATGGCTGGGACCTGTGGCCCCAGCTACTTTGCAGGATTGCTTGAGCCTAGGAGATCAAGGCTGCAGTGATCACTATTCATGTCACAGCACTCCAGCCTAGGTGACAGAGTGAGACCCTGACTCCAAACATAATAATGGTAATAATAAATTAGATAGTAAATAACTTAGGCTTTGCAGGCCATTTGTTCTGTGTTGCAGCTGCTGGCCCTGCCATTGTACAGCAAAAGCAGCCCTAGATAGTATGTAAATGAATGGGTGTGACTATGACTAGCCAGATTCACCCGTGGGCCATAGTTTGCTAATCTCTGCAATAGAGAGATTATGTAACTTTCTGCCTAAGATACCTCAAAGACTTCCTACTCCACTTAGAAGAAAATCCAAATTTCTGACCAGGGACCCTTGCTCCCTTCCTTCTTCCCACTCTGCTCTAGCCACACTGGCTCCCTTTCTTTCCTTCACACAAAAACTGTGGCCTTTCCCACCCAGAGGCTTTGCATTTGCTGTTCCATCTACCTGGAGGTTCCTCCTGCAGGTCTCTGCATGGTTCGCTCCTCATTCTCCAGGCAGTAGAATAATGCCTCCCTTCACATCCTGTCTACAAAGAGCCCCTCCCTCTGTTACTCTCTATCACAAACATGTCATGCTTTCTTTTCCTTATGGCAGTTATTGTGATCTGAAATTTGCTTTTGTATTTATTTATTCACTCATTGCACCTCTGCATTCCCAAACCGGAGCTCTAGGAAGGCAGGGGCCTGACTTGTGTCCACTGCCGTCTCCCTCCTTCCTAGAATCAAATCCCTAAAACTTGTGTATTCTCTTCATGCGAGGATGCTTGCTGAGGGCCTCATGTGTACCAGATGCTCTCTAGGCTCACAGTTGATAATCAATACATATTGCTGGAGTGAATTAAAGAGAGATTACAACCATTCCCAGATTCTTTTTATATTAAATTTAAGTCTCACTGGGGTATGCGTGCAACCAGTTTTTCTACAAACTTCAGCATTTTTAAAGCAATTCCTTCGACAACAAACTTCCCCAGACCACCAAGGCAGATGAGATGTCTTTCCCTTAGTACCTGCTTTTGTCACCCCTGTTCGTGGTTTCCCCTTCAAACCTGTTCTTTTCTATTTTCTCTGGCAAAAAAATAAATAAATAAATAAATAAACAATGTTCTCAGTCCCTTGAAAAGAAAAGCCATAGTTTTATATAATACCGCTGGATACTATGAATAAAAATATAGGCATGTAGCAGCTTTGCACAAAAACACTCTGGCCAAATGCTTTTCCAGAGTAAGGCATTGCTGCATTGAGTGGAGATAAAGAGAAACCAGAATAAGCCATGAAAATAAATGCAGCAGCAACTGGCATCTCGATGCATTCAACGAACAAACTGATCCAGGAGGAGAAATAGGGAAGGCGTGATGTGTGGAGAGACCGCATTGTCTTTGGAGGGGAGGGGACTCTAAGGGCAATTCTGGTAACTAAGGTAGCATGAGAAGCCTGTTTCATCGGCAGTGAACCACAGGAACTCTCACTGGGCAGGTGCGTCACGGGACCTGCAAAAAGACCCCACTCATCTTTAGTAGGGAAAGAAGCATTCTTCTAAATCTTAATGCAATTTAAAATGCCCATGGTAAAATGTAAAATGAAAGAAAGTCCCAAGTGTAAACATGACCTTGAAATCTGTATGAACTGGATATTTGTGTCGCCCTCCACCCCAAATTCATATGTTGAAACCCTCAACTCCCAGTGTGACTGTGTTTGCAGATGGGGCCTTTATGGAGGTAACTAAGGCTAAATGTAATTATGAGAGTGAGGTCCTGCTCCAATGGGAGTAGTGTCTTTATGATAAGAGACAACACAGAGCTTGTTTTCTCTCTCTCTCTCTCTCTCTCTCTCTCCCCCATGTGAGGACAGAGAGAAGGTTGTCAGCTACAAACCAAAAAGGGCATCCTCACCAGGAGTTGAGCTGGCTGGCGCCCTGCTCTGGGATATGTAGCCTCCAGAACTGTAAGACAATAAACTTCTGCTGTAGAAGCTGCCCAGGGTGTGTATTGTTATGACAGTCCAAGCAGACTAAGACATAATCCTTTGCGAATTATTTTACATTCTTTCACATCCTGTCACCCAAATACAAACAATCCTTGTGTTTTCCCACTTTATATGTGTTTCCAGCATTTCATCCTCTTCATTTAGCAAGGAATTTCTGGATTAAAATGAAGAGGAAGAAGAAGATAACCCAACTTCACTGCCCATTAAATGCCAAGTATTATACAAGGCCATGTGTACATCATTCCCATCTAATATTCTCACCAATCCTGTGAGGTGGCTTCACTTTTCTTTCCAAAGATTACACAGCTGTAGAGAAGATCTAGTCTGTGAACTCAAGGGTATCTGACTCCAAAATACAAGCTCGCTCTCTAAATTATTTCTTCTTATATCTAAACTAAGTAAAAGTCTGATATCCAAAATGAGAGGAGCGTAGGCCTATAAGTCTGTCCAGTTGTGAAAGTCTCATATTTAAAAATGAAAAATTAGCCTGTTGTTTTTAAAGGCCAGGAGCCCCTTGGTCCAAAAGCTATGGAAAGGAAAGGCATGGCTGTCTCTGGATACACAGGTTTGGAGCTGACTACATACGTTTGGACCTACTTTTGCAGAAGAGCCGAGACCCAAATCTTTCTCTTTTTAGATTTTAGCATATAGAGCATGGCATGAGGGCAACCAGCTTTCAAGAATCATCCAAGCTCTGATGGTTGTGAGGCTGCCAGATGCTTCAGAAGACACAGCCAAGGTTTCCTCGACTTTTCCTCTTCTTATGATTTGCTTCATCAAGTCCCCTCAACCTTGTTGGGACTGGTTAGAGGTTGTCAGGGTTGTGTCATGATACTTACTTTCCACAGAGATGGGAAGGACACAACAAGAATACGAAAGTCATGCCTAACTGCTTAACCAGCTGTAATTGGGAGAGCTTGCTCATGGGTAGACAATGGCTTAGGATCTGAGCTCTCTACTCTGCTCAGCCAAGTTCAGTCTTACTTCCATCACATGTGGCCACAGGAAGAAGAGAGGGCCAATCTAGAGGGCCGGATTTACCCCTCCGCATCTAGTTACTCCGAAAAAAGTGAATCCTTCCATCGAGCAACTTTATACATCTTTGGGCCCATAGCTAATGTCCTGGACTCCAAGAGAACAGGAAGAATAAAAACTGATCTCTGCCCTTCAGGCACCTTCCCTTCAGAGCGTTTGCAGAACTAGGTAACTTTATGCCCAACAATTGGAGAGTGAGGACCAAGCCCTGTGGTGGTGTATAGACTGCAATTACAAAGACAGATGCCACTGTGGGCTGAAGTCGAGGGATACCAGAAGAGCACTCTGGAAAATGAATGGAATAAGGAAATAGATGGAAAGAGGGTATAGCAGAGAGAATAATGCCCCCCACCAAGATGTGCATAGCCTAATTAATCCCTGGAGCCTGTAACTATATGACATGGCAATAATGACTTTGCAAATGTGATTAAGAATATAGAGACAGAGAGATCCTGGATAATCCTAGAGGGCACAATGAAGTCACAGCAGTCCCTGTAAGAGAAAGGCAGAAGGATCCACCTTAGTAACAAGAGACATGACAGTGGAAGTAAGAGGTTTCAGTGATACCAGGAAGGAGCCACAGAAACTTCTGGAAGCTGAAACAGGCAAGGGAATGGATTCTCCTCTCAGAGCCTCCAGAAGGCACTGGACCTGCCCACCCTTGATTTAGCTTAATGAGACTGATTCCAAAATTCTGACCTTCTTAACTTCTTCTTAACTGTAAGGTAAAAAAATTGTGGTGTTTTCAGCCACCAAGTTTGTGGCAATGTTGTTACAGCAGCAAGAGGGAACTAATACAAGGGAAATATTCCATTTGGAAAAGCAGAAAGTTCAGCAATCAAATGGCAATGGCTTCTAAGTGATAACAAACCCGCAATTCAGTATTGGGGTTAGGAAGAAGAAAGATTGAAAGTGTGATGCTATGCTGTGTTAGTCGGCAAGGTACTTCCATAACAATGAACTGAGTGGTTTAAACAATAGAATTTTGCTGGGCATGGTGGCTCATGCCTGTAATCCCAGCACTTTGGGAGGCCAAGGCAGGTGGATCCAGAGTTCAAGACTGGCATGACCAATGTGGCAAATCCCAATCTCTATTAAAAAATACACACACACACACACAAATCACCCAAGTGTAGTGGCACGTGCCTGTGGCCCCAGCTACCCAGGAGGCTGAGGCTGCCACTCACTTGAATCTGGGTGGCAGCGAGTCAAGATCATGCCACTGCACTCCAGTCTGGGCAACAGAGCAAGACTCCCTCTCAAATTTAAAAACAAACAAACAAACAAACAAAAAAACAATTTTATCTTCTCACTGTTCTGGAGCTAGAAATCCAAGATCCAGGTGCCAGCAGGGCCGTGCTTCCTCTGAAGGCGCTGGGAAAGGCACTGTTCCAGGCCTCTCTCCTGGCATCTGTTTCCTTGGCTTGTGGCAGCAGAACTCCAGTCTTCACATGGTATTTTCCTTATGTGCATGTCTCTGTATTTCCAAATTCCCCTTCTTGTATGTGAAAGGGAACACCAGTCATATTGGATTAGGGGCCCACCCTACTTCAGTGTGACCTCATCTTAACTTCAATTACATCTGCAATGACCCCATTCTTTTTTTTTTTTTTTTTGAGACAGAGTCTTGCTCTGTTGCCAGGCTGGAGTGCAGTGGCACAATCTTAGCTCACTGCAACCTCTGACTCCCTGGTTCAAGCAATTCTCCTGCCTCAGCCTTCTAAGTAGCTGGGACTACAGGTGCATGCCACCACACCAAGCTAATTTTTGTGTTTTAGTAGGGATGGGGTTTCACCATATTGGCCAGGATGGTCTCCATCTCTTGACCTCATGATCCACCTGCCTCAACCTCCCAAAGTGCTGGGATTGACCCCATTCTTAAATAAGTTCACATTCTGAGGTACTAGGAATTAGGACTTCCTTATATGAATTCAGGGGGAGAGATAGAGTGCACAATTCAACCCATTACACATGGGAAATGGAAATGTGATCTTATCAATGCCAATATCTCCTGTAGCTTCTATAACATACCAGATGTGGGAGGGCTGCAAAGGGAACAGAAGGAAGGTCACTGCCTTTGAGGAACTGATATTTGTGCTTAGTCCTATGGTAGGCAGAGGAGGTATAAGACACCATATGCTTTCAGGTCTGAGACCAGAGGATTCCTAGGTCATCCAAGTGCTGACAAATCCTGTAGCAGGACAAGGCAGGGAACCACACCTGAAGACTGGCATTCAGAAAAGCACTGATGCCAGCTGGAGGAGCACTTGTAATCGTCCATGGTACGATGCTTAGTTCTGTAAGAGCGCTTAGAGTTTTCCAAAAATCGTGTTCCTAACCATGTTTTCATTCTCTCGGCTATTTTAATCACCTAAATCCTGTATTTATTACTGAACGTGACATGACCCCTTGGCTTTCCTCACCAATGATGCCTCTGGAAGTGAAAATTTGGAGCAGCTCAAAGAGCTGCCTGAGAAAGCAGAACCGGACTCCGGAGAGGTGTTCGGGTCAAACACGTGGAGTGATACAGGAAGCCACAAGAGTGAGGTGAAAGCTTCTTGAAGAGACAAGAAGGGCAAAGCAGAAAAACCACAGAACTAATGGAGATGGAAAGACAAGCGGAAGGGACTTTGAAACCCATTGTTAAGTAGGTAAGTGGAAAACAGTGAGAAAGCTACTCCCAGAGGCTTTCTCCCTGCCTCAGCTGGACATTGGTTAGAACTGGGCAGCCTCCTTAAGATGTTTGAAGCCTGTGCTCTCATCCAGGCGCACTCCGCCTTCTCAGAGCACAGTGACCCTTGCCAAGCCCCAGCAAGCTGGTCTTCACTGCCTCTACCCCCATCCTTCCTTGCTGTATCATTTCATTTCTGGGGATTAAGATAAATATTGATTTCTGTCATTTTACCTTAAAAATAAGATTGAGCCAGGCGCAGTGGCTCAAGCCTGTAATCCCAGCACTTTGGGAGGCTGAGGCGGGTGGATCACAAGGTCAAGAGATCAAGACCATCCTGGTCAACATGGTGAAACCCCGTCTCTACTAAAAATACAAAAAATTAGCTGGGCATGGTGGCGCGTGCCTGTAATCCCAGCTACTCAGGAGGCTGAGGCAGGAGAATTGCCTGAACCCAGGAGGTGGAGGTTGCGGTGAGCCAAGATCGAGCCATTGCACTCCAGCCTGGGTAACAAGAGCGAAACTCCATCTCAAAAAAATAAAAATAAAAAAAATAAGGTTAATACCCAGCCAGTTGTTAAATACCTATTCAGAATACCACGGTATGCAAATGCCCTCGTTATCCAGTACAAGAGTAGAAGCATTCATTCAACAGATTTTGAGCGCAAATTATGTGCCATTCACTGTCCTAGGCACTGGGGATGGAAGGGTGAATCAGACACAACCCGTGTCCTCGAGGGCTTTACAGGCCAGGTATGGAGGTTTAAGAAGAAAGGCAGCGACACAGCAGGAATGGCAACTGCTGGAGCCGACAGACACACAGGGCATTCTATGCATCAGGAAGGGAATCCCAGCCCAGAATGGAGCAATAGGTAACATTCCCCGGAGGTGATGCCGAGACTCTTAGCAGCATTAACTAGATCAGTGCTTAACCAGCTTTTTCTGTAAAGGATCAGCTAGTAGATGTTTTTGGCTTTGTAGGTGGTGTGGTCTCTCACAACTACCCAACTCTGTCACTGTAGCATAAACAAGGCAGCTGTGGACAATATGTAGAAAATCCACTGGACTGTTCCAACTAATCTTATTTGTGAATGCAAAAAATGTGTATTTCATATCATTGTTACATGCCACAAAATACTAATTTTAAAAGTTTTCTTACTATTAAAAAATGTAAAAGCCATTCTTTAGTTTGCAGGTCCTATAAAAGTAGGCAGTGGCCAGCCGGGGCCTGTGGGTTGTAGAGTGCTGATCCTTGATGTAGATGAAGTGGGAAAACATTACTGCAGGAGGAACCGCATATGACACCCAGGCACACTCAGGAATGCCAAGCAGATGGTAAAGGTTACTATTTCTTTTTTTTTTTTTTTTTTTTTTTTTTTTTTTTTTTTTTGAGATGGAGTTTCACTCTTGTTAACCAGGCTAGAGTGCAATGGCGCGATCTCGGCTCACCGCAACCTCCGCCTCCTGGGTTCAGGCAATTCTCCTGCCTCAGCCTCCTGAGTAGCTGGGATTACAGGCACGCACCACCATGCCCAGCTAATTTTTTGTATTTTTAGTAGAGATGGGGTTTCACCATGTTGACCAGGATGGTCTTGATCTCTTGACCTCGTGATCCACTCGCCTCGGCCTCCCAAAGTGCTGGGATTACAGGCATGAGCCACCGCACCCGGCCAAGGTTAATATTTCTTAAAGGCAAAATCATGGCTCTTATACAAACATAAAGCAAACATATACCCTTGCTGGGTCTCACACTCTAAGACTGGGTTAATTTTTGCATAGAAATTGCACAGCTTGGGCCAGGCACAGTGGTTTATGCCTGTAATCCCAGCACTTTGGAAGGGCAAGGCAGGTGCATCACCTGAGGTCAGGAGTTCGAGACCAGCCCGACTAACATGGTGAAACCCTGCCTCTACTAAAAATACAAAAATTAGCCAGCATCGTGGCGCATGCCTGTAATCCCAGCTACTCGGGAGGCTGAGACAGGAGAATCGCTTGAACCCAGGAAGCAGAGGTTGTGGTGAGCCAAGATCACATTGCACTCCAGCCTGGCCAACAAGAGTGAAACTCCATCTCAAAAAAAAAAAAGGAAAGAAATGACACCACTTTTACATATTTATCAACAACTTTAAAATGCGGTACATTTTAGCACTTTCCTATGCATGTTGCAATGCATTTTTAGATTCTTACAGGGATTATAAGAGCAGTCAATGCACCTGAGTCCCCTCCTCTCCTAAAGGGCCTGGGAGCTCCATCCACCTCAGTCTCTGTAATTAGAGCACGCCAAGGTGGATTCTGAGGTGAAGGAGGCCCAGGCTGGGTGGGTCTTCCTGCTACGAGAAGAACTGGGAGAGTTGGTTAGAAGGGAAGCCAAATGGTAAGGCCACTGAGGTTGTCTCCAGGTGCCCATGAGCTCTCTGTCCGGGGTGGCTCTGGGGTGGTACAAAGGGGCGGACATGGGGCTGTCAGGGAGGGTTTGCCACTCCCTCCCGCCTCAGGGCGTCGCAGGCAGCCCACACCCTCCTGGCCTTTCAGAGCTTTGGCAGCCAGCCGCAGCTGCCTGAAGCTCTAGAATCTTCGCTTCACTCAGGTTCACGGAACCTAATTAAAGGCTGATTCGCTGTTTCGAGGTCGGCGACTGAGCGGTCCTCCCCGCTTCGTGTCAGGACTCGCAAGGCTCGCTGTGCCCAGGGAAGACGCTTTAGCCCTCGTGGCATCCTGACGCTTGGCAGGTCTCTGTAGGAACAGCCTCCTCAGCGCCGCCGCTGGGGGGGCCACCGGGGGGGAAGGACGGGCCGGGCCACGGCCCGCGAAGGCCCACCACGCAGTCCTGCTGGGGACGAGGCCACACAGGCGATGTCTTCTGAGGAAATCCCTTGTCCTGAGGAAGAGGTGAAATGTTCACCGCTCTCACACTGCGGTTCAACTGAAGGCACTGATGGGTACACTTACAACAAGTGAGTTCTGACAGGTCGGTTGTGTTTAACAGAATGCGCTGGTTTTTAAGGTTCTGTGAGTAAAGAAACAGAGCTAGGATCCCACGCTGCTGCGTGCTGGTACTTGGTCCTGCTCTATCTCTTAGAGCAAGCCAGAACCAGAGAATGAGGAGGAGGATCTGGAAAGAGAGTTACCAAAACATTGTAAGCTTTCAAGCGATTTTTTACTTTGTTTTTCCTTTGAATTTTTATATTGTCTAATTTTTGGGTAAATGAGCATACGTTTTCAGGAAAAGCAATAAAGCTATTTTTCTTTTGGAAAAAAAAAAGATATCAAGACTTGAAGAAGAGCTATACCAAGAGATTGCTGCTGATTAACTGACAGACTGATCTTTTAGTTGCATGGGAAAATTATTTTTCTTGAAAATATCTCCTGTCTGGCAGCTTCTAGCTCTAAACCTAATCCTAAGAGGTAAATAGTTAAGTCATTCCGAGATGAAAGCAGATATCCCAAGACAGGGCATCAGTTTACAGGAACACAGCCTATGATAACCTACTCATGATTGTTTAAAGGGAAATTTTTGAAATTTGAACCACGTAACTTCGATTCTTATAATAAAACTGAAGATACATATATCAGGGGAAAACCCTCAAGATACAATCTAGTCATTCAAGAATGCAATAAGCTTTTAAAATTTACATATCTCAGAAGGCAAAAAAGACTATGAAATTCCAATGTTCGAAATAAGTTTAAAATATATATAAATACTTAACACCTAGAGTTTATGCTTTGCACTATAATTTAAGAGTCTAAAGGGAAAATAGTATTGATCTAATAAAACAGATCACAAACCCATCAATTGAACAAACTGAAAAGCCCCTTAATATCACTCAAATTCTTTGCTGAAGTATTTACCTAAAAACCAAATACTGCTCTTTGGTCTCCTGCTACCTGGTACTTTGTGGAAGCTGTTGGCTTGTAAAAATAAAACAAGTTAGTTTAGCAACTACTGACTACAAGCTGCTTCTATATTTCATCCTAAAATGCAAATGACACGTTCCTGCGGTCTTAGAGTTTGCTTTCTGGTACATCAGAAGTGGGCAAATGAACCTGACCTATAGGGAACAAAATGAAAACAGTGGCATTGATTGAAAATAAAGCAATAAATTAAAACACAAGTAACAGGTAAGAACCATTGAAAAACACTCTTGAAAAAGCTTAAAGGCCAGTAAGAGTGGTATTTGATGAATGTTTGTGGAATCTATTTCCTGATTTGTAAATGTTGTGAAAAATGAGCATCTCATCTTGGCTCAGTTCACAATCATTCTCCCATGAGAGTATTTTCCATGAGCTTCTAGAAATCCGAAATGTTTTTTCAAGTAACCAATAAACTACCATTGAAATTGCAGAGATTTGAAATGGAGCTATTAATATACTGACAGGTGAACAAAATTTAAGACTGCTGTAGGTTCATTTGTATCCTTTAAACCTTCCTCATAGGAGAATGAAATTTCATACCACGTGGATTCCCAAACTACTTAAACCTGCTGTTCCTACAATGGTTAGTTGTACTTGCTGAACCACCGGGTAAACAGAAATCTATGAGCCATTTAAGATGATCTTGGGCGAGTTAGGACTGGTCAGAGCCTTGAGAACCCAGCTGAAGCTATTCCACCTGGTTCCCCTGGAAGTAGATTGGGGTGGTGTCAGAGGTTTCACATTTCTAAGAAACAGTCCCATCTAATTTTGCACATTTTATAGCTGGTAAGTCTCAAGCTGTCTGCAAATGACCACTAAAACATGAACCAGAAAAAAATAAATAAAACAGGGAACAAAATTGTCCCTGGCAATTAAAACTGGTTTTGGAGAAAACAAAAATATTTGCTGTAAAATTGAGCTCTATTTCCCTCTATGTGTGTGTGTGTGTGTATAAGTGAAAACGTAAGTGACTTCACAAATCACATTTTTGACAGGTGTCAGGATACCTCTCATCTTTTTTTCCCCTACTTTTAGGTGCCTCGGGGAGAATGTTTTCTGCATAAACTGGCTCTAACTTCTAGGTGTGTCTTCACATGCCCCATTTGCTGCCTGCGCCTCTTCATAAAGAGTGGAGGTAAGTCTTTCCTGCTCTCTTACTGGCAAATTGGCATTTTTATGGATTAAATGAAGGTATCAGAATTGAGGTGGGGGGATAAATGGAGTTGGCATAAAGTAAGAAATGGAGTATAAAAGTGCATGGATTATTATTTTTACAGAATGATAATCCAATGACACTTACACATAAGGTTATTGTATCATAAAACAGTATTCAGTGGGAAAACTGATGTTAGTGTGTTGTGAGATGAAGCCAGCAACTTGAGCCTTACTGTACCTTGAAGGAAGCTTTAAATGATGTAGTGTTGAAATGCACCATTTTATTGGTTGTGTTTTCAGCAAATGTTTGTTTTTGTTACGGTCATAAAACTTACGACAATTTATAGAAGGTTTAAATGCATTAGAACTGACTGTATTTTCAACATATTTTGTTAATGTTCTGGATATGTGTAAATATTGTTTTAAGAAAAGCATGTCTGCTATAACTAAAAGAAAAGTAAACTTGGCCGGGCATGGTGGCTCATGCCTGTAGTCCCAGCACTCTGGGAGGCTCAGGAGTTCCAGACCAGCCTAAGCAACATGGCAAAATCCCATCTCTACAAAAATTATCCAGCCATGGTGGCACATGCCTGTAATCCCAGCTACTGAGGAAGTTGAGGTGGGAGGACTGCTTAAGCATGGGAGGCTGAGGTTGCAGTGAACCAAGATTGCACCACTGACTGTATTCCAGCCTTGGCAACACAGCGAGAATCTGTCTTTAAAAAAAAAAGAAGTAAAGGTTACAGTTCTGTATTCTGCATTCCTTACTATGATGAAATGTAGGCAAAATGGTTGAAATATCTAATGAGTCCTGATATAACATTTTTTCCATGATATAACATGGAAAAAAATTAGACAAGGGGAAGTTAAATATCAGATTTCTGAGAACTGTCACTTTAAATGCCTAAAATTATTTGTGTGCAAGAAAAAGTCTTAAGGACTAATCTAAATGTATTTATAATTATCTTCTGTGTTATAAATTACTGTACAATTTGCAGAAGAAAGGCGCTGTAGTAGAAACAGGAGCAGAATCCATGTCTTTCCTGCAGAGAGGCTCTTATTAAACACAATCCACCTGTGGGTCTAAGAGCTGGGCAATTGGGCATCACATGCCCCTTTTCTCTTCATCTGTCTCATCTAAATTGTTCTGACAAAAAAAGAGTAAACTCTTTGACAAGATGTTGGACAGGATGCAGCCTTCAAGTGAGAACGGATGACATGTAAATGGTCAGTAAATTAAATCAATTAGCAATGCCAGAAAGTTGTCAGTCTAATGTATTTCACTGTTGACTGCAACACGTAATACATTTTAAGCCCAATGTCATCTAGCAGCATTCATTAGTTACCAAAGTGCATCCAGTGCCTTTAGAAATACATTGGTACACATCTCATCCAAAGAAGGGATAATATTTTAGTAGTACAAATGACTTTTACATATATTACTAAAACTCACTAATAAATTTAACAAGAAAAAAGTGCCATGTAGCCCCTGAGAGGCTTTACAATGTCAGCTTTGGTAAACCAACCAGAAGAGCAGTGCCCATTAAACTTATAGTTTGATGAAGGAAGGTATGGATGGAGTTACCACATTTGCTGAAATTGTGCTATATGTGCAGCTGTGGGCTTTATAATGACTGGGTAGGTGACTTCAGATAACAGGACTTCTAGAAGTTGCCAGATTCATTATAATACTTATCTGGTTTGGAGCTTAGCTCACCTAAAATTGGAAATAGAAAATGGGGAGGAAGACTAGAGGTGAGTGATTTTGGGAAATAAAGGCTGAGATAATCAGGCCCATGGTCAAGGGCACTGAAGCCACTAGAAAGTTTCTCAAGCTCAGCGCTATTGATATTTTAGGATGCTTCATTCTTTGTTGTGGGGGCCAGGACTGTCCCATGCATTGCAGAATATTTAGCAGCATGCCTGGCCTCTCACACTCAATACCAGTAGCATCTGTTGTGCCAGAATCCTGTTGACTTCAGTAGGGACGGCACCATGTTTGAGAAGCCAAAGAAGGGACCTGGAGCCAGTGAACAAGACAGAGGGTTTATTGAGGGAATTCACATACAGGGCAGACTAGTGTCTGCATGTAAGGCTGAACTGGAGAACCACTCCCACTTGTAAAATAACATGCAGTTCATATAGCATTTTCACTGAGCACCCTCCCTCTAACAACCTCCACCTGGCAACCTTCGTTTAAACCAAAACAAAAGGCCCCAACCCCCTGGATGGCATGTGTCCATGGAATGGGCCACGGGTTCAGACATCCCTGAGAGAAAAGGAATGAATCTTTACGTTGGCTGTTCCCAGATTCCTTAGCTTGGAACTCCAAACACATTCCTTTTAGACCACAGGTCACTCTCAGGGTCTGCTTAAGTTATTGCTGTCAGCTGTGTCTGCCTTGCAGCATCTTCCTCTCTTATTATGACAGCCAAAAGTGTCTGCACACAGTGCCAGATGTCCTGTACTCACCCCAACACCACAGCCTGCAGTTTCTGACTGAGGAACCGTCAGACCACATGGACCATGCAGGCAGAAATGCACCCCACCCACTGTGGAGCATGTTCTCATTAAGTGTTAGCTGTCATCCCTAGTAGCACCAGCAACTCCAATCTTTATACTGCAAACACTTGGGAGTTGCTTAGGACTGTGGTTCTCAAATCTAAGTGTTCCTCAGACTCACCTGGAGGGCACGTGGCAGCATGCTGAGCCCCATCCCAGAGTCTATGACTCAATAGGTCCCTGGCTAGGTCCTGATCACTGGCATTTCCATGTGATGTTGATGCTCCTCATCTGGTAAGGTGACCAAACATGTAGCTTTGCCTGGGACTGAGGGAGATTCCAGAACCTGGGGATTTGCAATAAGAAAATCAGAAAAGTTCCAGGCAAATCGGGATGAATTGGTAACCTTATTAAGTCCATGGACCACACTTGGAGAACCACAGTGTAAGGAGATAAGATCAAATGGGCTTGATGAGAGTTTAGATCTGAAGGGTGAGAAAAGGAGGAATCAAAGATATCCCTCAAGTTTCTAGCCTGAGACTATTGATCCATGGTTATGCCGTGGGTTTCAGATTTGGAATCACGTGGAATCTTCAAAATACTGATGCTAGGACCTTACCCCAGATATTGTGGCTTAACTGGTATGGAGTGTGACCCAGAAGCAGAATTAAAAAAAAAAAAAAACCTGGTGATTTAAATGTGCAGTAAAGTTTGGAAACCACTGAATTATGCACTTCTCTTAGAAGGGAATCCAGGAGC
This sequence comes from Saimiri boliviensis, assembly GCF_048565385.1. Classification (NCBI taxonomy): domain Eukaryota; kingdom Metazoa; phylum Chordata; class Mammalia; order Primates; family Cebidae; genus Saimiri; species Saimiri boliviensis. The sequence continues at coordinate 48,553,078 of NC_133458.1, forward strand.
AGAGCCAGTGTGAGGGACAAATTAATGAGTTTGAGGTGTTTGCAAGCCATCAGTGGTTCTCAACATTGGCTACATCTCAGAATCCCCTAGGGAGCGTCTTACACACACACACACACACACACACACACACAGACACCTGGGTTCCACCCCCCAAGATTCTGACTTAATTAGTCTGGGTTGGGCCTGAGCATTCATTGGTGGTTTTAAATCCCTCAGATATATAGAGTGACATATTATTCAGCCTTAAAAGGGAAAGAAATTCTGATACATTCTACAACATGGGTGAAACTTTAGGACATTATGCTATGTGAAATAGGCCAGTCACAAAAAAAGACAAATATTGTATGATTCTACATATATTACATACTTAGAGTAGTCAAATCCATAGAGACAGAAAGTAGAATGGACACTGCCAGGGGATTGGGGGAGACAGGAAGACTTCTTGTTTCATGGATAGAGTTTCAGTTTTGCAAGATGAAAAATGTTCTGGAGATTGGTTGCACACAATGTAAATGTAATTAACACTACTGAACTGTACAGGTAAAAGGGATTAAGATGGTCAATTTTCTGTTAGGTGTATTTCTGCCACAATGAAAAATAAATACTTCAAAAAGGAAGTCATTAAAAATATCTTCTCAAATGTTTCTCAGTTGCATCCAGGGCTGTGGCTTGCTGATCTCATGGACTTATTGGCAAGCTGTGTGATTCTATCAGTTATCTCTTCACAGAGCGACTGTGATAATCCTTAACCAGTTATCGATAAGGGAATGGTATCTCTTCTAGTTCAATTTGGGATCTGCTTCTGACTCCTCCTCCTGCTCCTTTGGGGCAGGTCATTTTTAAACCTGGCTGATGTATACTGGGAAGTCTGTTTCTTGTACCATGCCCTTTATTGTTGCTTGAAGAGAATTCCCATACGGACTGAGGAAATTTTCAGCAGTTCATTTTTTTCATAGAAATGTGGTGAGCTGTGATACTAAGGAAGCTTTGTTCCCCGAATGCTCTGCAAAAGGCACTCCACTTGTTCTTTACTCCTGCACTCAGCATTACAGTGCCACTTCCTTCCTTTCTTTTCTTTTTTTTTTTTTTTGATACAGAGTTTCACTCTTGCTGCCCAGGCTGGAGTGCAATGGCGCTGTATTGGCTCATTGCAACCTCCGCCTTCCCAGTTCAAACGATTCTCCTTCCTCAGCCTCCTGAGTAGCTGGGATTACAGGCATGTGCCACCACGCCCAACTAATTTTGTATTTTTAGTAGAGATGGAGTTTCACCATGTTGCCCAGGCCGGTCTGGAACTCCTGACCTCAGGTGACCCGCCCACCTCGGCCTCCCAAAGTGTTGGAATTACAGGTGTGAGCCACTGTGCCCAGCCCACCTCCTTTCTTTCTAAATCTGAGTCCAGTGAATTCTGCTCTCTGCTTCCCTCCCACCTGTCCAGTATGGGAAGAGATTAGCCCATGATTTGTAGCTGGAAACAATCTTTTGCTTTGGACTCTGCCCTGTGAATGGGTTCTCCACTGGAGAGAAGTAGGAATGCTGTATTTCCTATGTAGCACTTCACCCCAGCAACTCAGAGCCTAGATTATTATAAACCCTGAATCATTATCTCACTGAATTTAGTTTCTTTGGTTATAGAGAACCATATTTTCAAACTTTGCTAATACTGCCCATTCTTATTAAATAAATGAACATATTGCCAATCATTCTGCATTTCCAGACAGAATGAAGTACATGGGCAGGAGTTCTAAATCCAGGACAGCATCGGGATTAGAGATTTCGTTTATCAAAAGTGTAGCTGGGTGGCCGACCAGAAGCCAAGCTCCTGGCTTGCCTGTGAGAAAAAAGCAATAATAAAGTACTACCTAGAAAAAGTGCCTATACAGGTTCAGATGACCTATACAGAATGGACTTTCCTACAGCTGCCACCTGGATTCTCCTATAGGTCTTCACAGGGTTTTAACAAGGCCATTAGCCCAAGATTGCAGATTTTTCTGCAATTGTAGAGCTCATTCTGATGGAGATACTGTGGGAGGACTTTCTCAGTGAGTCATTTGCTGGCATTGGACTGCCAAAGTGAACCCTTGGCTTCTTAAAGACCCTGAATCACAGAATGGAATATTTGCCTAAAATCAGGTACTGCAGAACACCCCAAAAAGAATTCATAGGGGCCAGGAGTGGTGGCTCATGCCTATAATCCCAGCACTTTGGGAGGCCGAGGCAGGCATATCACCTGAGGTTGAGAGTTCCAGACCAGTCTGACCAACATGGAGAAACCCTGTCTCTACTAAAAATACAAAATTAGGCAGGCTTGGTGGCTCAGGCCTGCAATCCCAGGTACTTAGGAGGCTGAGGCAGGAGAATTGCTTGAACCTGGGAGGCAGAGGTTGTGGTGAGCCAAGATTGCGCCATTGCACTCTAGCCCGCGCAACACTAGCAAAACTCCGTCTAAAAAAAAAAAAAAAATACTTCATAAGGAGGCTGACATTTGAGTTTAGGAGGTTGACATTCAAGGCAAAGGAAACAGCTTGAGAAGAAGGTTCAGAAAACGAAGTGGAGTGCTAAGGTGGGAGAGCAGGGACTGTGCACATGGAGGGATTGGGGATATGGGAGTAGGAGGATAAACAAAGGATTCACCAGGAAAAGACTTGAAGGATAGAATGTGAAAAATAGTCTCACTTGAAAATACATGGAAGAAAATTTTATACTTCCTATGATTCAAATAAAATTATAATGAGGCTTTTTTTTTTTTTTTTTTTTTTTTTGCATTTTAAACTGACAAAGATTTAAAAATAATACCCCATGTTGATAAGGGCTCATGTTAGCAGTTCTCGCAGGCTGTTGTAAGAATGTAAATTGGGACAAACTTTCTGCATGGTAGTTTGACAGTGACCTCAAAAGCTTTATACACACATATGTATGTAGTATATATATTTGTATACATGCATGTGTATGTGCATATATATGCATGTGTATGTGCATATATACCATCTTTGTGTATACAGATGGTTATATACACACAGACACATACACTCTTTGGCCCATTATTACACTCTTTGGCCCACTCTTTGCTATATCCTAGTGAATAATTAAGGTTATAAGAAAGCATTTAGCAGAAATATTTATAATAGGAAAATACTATAAACCAAGTACACATCAACCAATAGAGAATTCATTTAATAAATTCTAGTTTCTACATTCAGAGTAATACTATGCAGTAATTAAAGATACTGACGTCCATCTTGGACAACACAGTGAGAGTCCCTCTGTACAAAAAATAAAAATTAGCTGGGTATGCTGGCACATGCCTATAGTCTTAGCTTCTGGGGTGACTGAGGCAGGAGGATCGGCTTGAGCCCAAGAGGCCGAGACTGCAGTGGACCACCATTGTGCCACTGCACTCCAGCCTGGGCAACAGAATGAGAAATTATCTCAAAAAAAGAAAAAAAAATGTAGTTTACCTTCTTTTCTCCTGACCCACTGAGGTGCATGTATACACCACTCCAGATCAGAACTCTCTTCAATGGTAAGTTGGGGATGGAGCGAGGCCTCTCTCTCAAAAGCCACGGCCAAATCTACAAAGAAAACCACAAGTTTGTTTTATAGGAGACAGCAGGTGATCTCAATCTTGATAAAATATCACCAATTACAAATGCATTTGTTAGTACAGAAAGATGTCTGGAATGTGTTGATTGAAATAAGCAAACAATGTGGTATTATTTTTGAAAATTATTCATACAAGGAAAAAATATGAAGAAAAGGCCCTTGAGAGAGGGGCCTCCCTCCATCCCCAGTGTCTTGCTTTGCTGCCCACGCTGGAGTACAATGGCGTAATCATGGCCCACTGGGGGTGGTACTATAGGTGATATTTTTCTTTATTTTGCCTGTCTGAATAGTCTACTTTTTCTATAATGAGTATGTATTAACTGTGTGATTTTTAGAATAAAAAGTTTCTAAATAAGAATGGGCCAAAAGCAGGTTAAACTTAAAATATGCAAAGGAAATTATATTTCCTCTTATTTCCCACAAGCCATTGAATTATGTGATTTCAAAAACTGGCAAACATGAAGCGCAAACAACTGCTTGTTAAAATGTTTATGCACTCTTATTTTTTGAGGAACTGGACAGTGTGGATATTTGGTATCTCTAGAGAGTAAGAACCATTCGATAATATTGAGCACTTTTATATAACATGATGTTGGCAATTATTTCTTCTATCAGTGATTGGCTTTCACCTTTTTCTTAGCCCAGCAGAATTGAATTTAATCATATCCTCACAAGAGAATGCAACTTCAACTGACCCTATTTTTGCACCTTGGTGAGTATTCATTGTCAAAATCTATTTTCTGCTTGTATTGTCCTAAAATTTTTAGTAGAAATCATTTTTAAATATATTTACTTCTTTCTTCTGTAGCGCTAACTGCTTGTGTAGCTTTTCCGTTGTGTAATTGTGTCAAGCAACTGAAAAATTCCACTCCAACATGTTTAGTATCCACATACAGCTGCTTCGATCACTTTTTAATGGAATGTTACCAACTGCAGATAAGTAAGGAAAGTAAAATATTAAGGAACAGAGAAAAGTTTCAGAGTCTTAATTTACAAATACAGTGGATGTAATCTTCTTTTAAATAGCTATGCTTTCAATGTAACACTTGTCCAAGAAATGAAGTCTTACAAAGAAGTTACAGGCAAAATTCCCTCTTCTAAGTAAGCAGCAGCTCTAAGCTAAAAGGCTAAATTCTCCATGCTTCTGCTCTCTTTAATAAACTGAGAATAATTTGCATTAATCATAGAGATGTTTCCAACTCTTTGATCTGACTTTTCTACATCAAAAACAGACCTGCCTTTGGTTACTCAGCACTAACTAAATTGCTTAGAATCTTCACTTCAAAGATTTATGCTGAATTTCTTCATGACAGCAAACTTTCAGAATCTCACCTTTTTTTTGCTTTACAATTTTCTAACCCTGAGGTAATTTCCCAGTTAGATTTGCTGATATTGGTCGGGATGGTAAGCACTCTGTTGTTCTCTATTGAAAATCCCGTGCCTTGGAGAGGTGAGCCTCAGGCCACTGGGAACAGAAATTTGTGATTCATCTGGAACCCTCAGTTCATCTTCCACATCCCAGAACTGTGAGGCTTCGATATGGTCTCAGTCAGAAAAATAGTTATTTTAACCTGTATCTGCCTTACATGGTCTCTTTAAAACTAAACCTATATCCAAAATCAGAAGGGACCACTGAGGATCACTCCACCTTCTCTTCAGCCTTTATATAGAATAGCTTATTGACATCTTGCTAAAGTTCAAAAGTGCTCTACAGTTGCTGAGAGAGCTCTCCTCAATTCGGGGATCCCTCTCTCTGGAGAAGGAATCTTCTAAACTAAATTAGCTTGGGCAGAAAAGGCCTCACTGTAATCAGTCATACATTTCTGTATCTAAGCTTGCCCTGACCTAAGCCAAACCTCTAGAGTTGCCTATAGTCAAACTCCCAAACAGTTTAGCTGCATATCATCAACTTGGGCATTTTCCCATTGATAGTTTGAACGTGGACATTTATATAAATACTGCAGCCCATTTAAACAGTTTTCCTTCTGACTGAGCAATGTAAGGAGAAATACTCATAAAAAGTGCATGGCCCTACAGGTGTTGGGAACCTCAGGCAAAGTGCAAACTTTATCTACATGCATTCTTAGTATTTTTCTCACCCATTATAATCTGCATGAGCATATAAACACGGGCTTACATCCTCTGAAGCTCTGATGTAAACTCTAAAGTATGAGAAAGCATCTCATGTGTTTGAGAAAATTATGACATGCAGAAATACTAGAGAAATTATATAGTAATAGTAATTTCTACAAAACAATCCTTTACAGAAAATTTACCGTATATTTTCTTTAAATGACCAGATCTCCTAAATTCATTTTGAATTACATTCTGCTTTCAGGTTGTGTCATTTTTGAGGAACGTGTTGATTGTCAAAAGATATAAACATTTTTATTCTCTGAATTAATTCCAACTCATTGCTAATGTGATTTGGCATTTGGAAACTTCAGTCCAGGAAGGATATTGCTCAGGCTATGTTCAGGCATGAAACTTTAACTATTTACATTTCTAGTCACTTTTTGCCAAATATTTTAGACAAAAAGTTTATATTCACACTTATAATACTGCAGAAATAATAGTTCAATTTTCCTAAGTCCTGGAATATATTTTTTGAAAAAAAATTCTGATCAAAATAAGTTTGGCCAAGTCAGGTTATAAAAACATGTTAAATCTCTAAGGCAACAATTCCAATTAAATATGATTCAGGATGGAACTTGTCTAAAAGAATAAATCCCTGGAAGGGAAGTCTTAGTTTATTCATATGTAACATCAACGGAAATGTTACACCTGACCTTGTCTTTAAAAATCTTTGGTCTGCCGGGCGCGGTGGCTCAAGCCTGTAATCCCAGCACTTTGGGAGGCCGAGGTGGGTGGATCACGAGGTCGAGAGATCGAGACCATCCTGGTCAACATGGTGAAACCCTGTCTCTACCAAAAATACAAAAAATTAGCTGGGCATGGTGGTGCGTGCCTGTAATCCCAGCTACTCAGGAGGCTGAGGCAGGAGAATTGCCTGACCCCAGGAGGCGGAGGTTGCGGTGAGCCGAGATCGCGCCATTGCACTCCAGCCTGGGTAACAAGGGCGAAACTCCGTCTCAACAAAAAAAAAAAAAAAAAAAAATCTTTGGTCTATTGGAGTCCAAACTTCTGAATAGCTATTTATCCTAGATACCAATTCCAGAAAATAAAAATAAACATGAATGTGGATTGCTGGGTAAATTAAAGTCTGTGTTAACCATTTATTATATCACAAAAAAGCAGGTGTCCGATGGAGCTAGCTTTCTTCACATAGCTATCCCAGAGAAAGGGAAAGAAATATTGTGCCTTTGCTTTAGAATAATAATCTTTGCAATGAGGTTGAGAATAGAAAATTTTCTGTTCAAAGTGTCATTTAGTGACTTGTGTGGGTGGAGACATTATCATATTCTTAGCTGTAGAACTTATGATCTATGTATGTTTCATGCCTGATAATCACAAAATGAACGGATTAATAGAATAGTTCATATGAATAATGTGTACATAAGAGAAAGAACATGGTTTTTTCAATAAACATGTAGGCTATTTTGGAGGTCAAATTGAAGGAAAGAAACCCATTAAGTGTAAAATAAGTTCATGAAAAGATTATTTTATTATGTTTTTTAAATGGAGAAAACTGAGAAGAAACCAAGCTCATTTCACTGTATGGTAATTATTTTTTATTATAGGCCCATCCCTCTCACTCCTGTCTACTGAAATAAGGCTTGACAACAATTTTCATGTCTCAAGAATAAAGCATGTAAGAGCAGCTAGAACATGTCATGTGTGTGTTTTTAGAGTCTGTGATTTGCTTGGTTTACCATCCAGAGGCTGATGAAGTTGGGGATTGTTTGCCTCTTTTACTTTTTATTTTGAAATAATTGTAAGGTTACACACAGTTGTAAGAAATAACACAGAGAGAGACTGTATACCCTTCACTCAATTTCTCTCAGTCATGCATTCTATATAACTACAGCACAATATCACAACCAGGAAATCAACATTGATGTTATTCACAGGCCTTATTCAGATTTCACCAGTTACACATGTATTCATATATGTGTGTATTTGACTCTACGTCATTTCATCACCAAGATCAGAACAGTTCCACCACCTCAAGGATTCCTAGTACTACCCTTTTATAGCCACATCCACCTTCCTCCCTCCCTGCCTTCCTAACCCTTGACAACCACTAATCTGTTCTCTATCTCTATAATTTTGTCATTTAATACTGTGATACAAATAGAATTATGCAGTATATAACCTTTTCTTCACTCCGTACCATTCCTTTGAGATACATCCAAGTTGTAGCTTATATCAGTGTTTCACTACTTTTTTTTGCTAGGTTCCGTGGTACAGATGTACCTACCACACTTGATTTAACCCTTCACCCAATGAAGGATGTTGGGTTGTTTCCAGTTTTTGATTATTACAGATAATGATGCTGTGGATATTTGTATGTGGTTTTTTTGTGAACATAAGTTGTAATTTCTGTGGGATAAATATTCAAGAGTTTCCTTGCTGAGTTGCATGATTAGCACCTGCTTAGTTTTGTAAGAAACTACCATACTCTTCCTGGGAGTGCCTGTACCATTCTTCATTCCCACCAGCAATGTATGCCAGATCTTCACATCATTTCCAGCATCTGGTGTTATCACTATTTTTATCTGCTATTCTGATCAGTGTGTAGTGATATCTCATTGCGGTTTGATTTGCGTTTCCCCAGTGGCTAATGATGATGAACCTCCTTTCATGTGTTTATTTGCCATCTGTGTATCTTCTTCAGTGAAATGTTTCATTCATGTCGCTTGCCATTTGCTCATTTGATCGTTTTTTTTTTTTTTAAATGTTGAGTTTTGAAAGCTCTTATTAAATTTTGAGTATAAGAGCTTTGTTGGATATGTGGTTTGCAAGTATTTTGACAAGGTCCAATTTTCTAAATTCTCCTTGTATGGATCATGTTTTTCTTGATAGAAAATTCTAAGAATTATTCACCCAGACCTAAATGCAAGATTTCCTCCTATGTTTTATAAGAGTTTTATAGCTCTATAGTTTCACATTTTACATTTAAGTCTATGCTCAATTTTTAATTAATATTAATATAAGATGTGAGGTTTTGCTTGCAGTTTATTTTTTCTTTTTCTTTCTTTTTTTCTTTTTTTGTCTGTGGATCCAATTGCTCCAGCACTATTTATTGACAAGGCTATTCTTCCCCCATTGAGTTGCATTTGCACCTCCAAAATCCATTGGACATATTTGTGTTCGTCTATTTCTAGGTTCTCCTTTCTGTTCTATTGATCTATGTATTTATTCCTCTGCCAGTAACACAGTTTCTTCTACATTGTAGCATAGTAAGCCTTCATATTGGGAAGAGCTATTCTTTCGCCTTTATTTCTCTTTTTCAAAATGTTCTGGCCATTCTAGGTCCTCTGCCCTTTCATCTAGAGGCTATTTTACATCTACAAAATTATGACTATCATTTTGAATTGCAATAAAGAGAAAACTAGTGCTTAGATTTGGCCTCCAGAATCAAACAGGATTCTCATGCTTTAATTGAATTAACAATAAAACTATACTGTCCTTTTATGTAGTTTTAAAAAAAGAAATAAAACTATTTCTGTAAATATCAGAGGCATGTGAACCAGAACAACTCCATCTTGAACAGGAGCTGGGTAAAATGAGGCTGAAACCTACTGGGCTGCATTCCCAGATGGTTAAGGCATTGTAAGTCACAGGATGAGATAGGAGGTCAGCATGAGATACAGGTCATAAACACCTTGCTGATAAAACAGGCTGCAGTAAAGAAGCCAGCCAAAACCCATCAAAACCAAGATGGCTACAACAGTGACCTCTAGTCACCCTCACTGCTACACTCGCATCAGCGCCGTGACAGTTTACAAATGCCATGGCAACATCAGGAACTTACCCTATATGGTCTAAAAAGGGGAGGCATGAATAATCCACTCTTGTTTAGCATACCGTCAAGAAAGAACTGTAAAAACGGACAACCAGCAGCCCTCCGGGTTGCTCTGTTTAGGGAGTAGCCATTCTCTTATTCCTTTACTTTCCTGATAAACTTGCTTTCACTATACGGTATGGACTCACCCTGATTCTTCCTTGCACAAGGTTCAAGAACCCTCACTTGAGGTCTGGATCTGGACCCCTTTCCTGTAACTTAAGTAGCTACCCACAAAATAACTACAGTAAAGTCTCATTACATATATGTTTAACTTTGTGTATGTTAACTTTAGATCTTAACCCCCAGTAAGATTCACTTTGTTTTATTCAGTCTTCCCAACAATTAACAAATCCATTAATAAATTATTGCTTACCAAAGTGTAATAGTTAACATGATGGAACAAACTCTGCAGGGAAGAAATATTTCAGATGACCCTACTCACCCCTCATGCCCATACAGATGTTTAACAGTTATCTTAACTCAGAATGATTGGCATGCTTGCTCATTTGCATGTAATGTTTCCTTTGTTTCCTTCTTTAACTTGATGGTTCTCAAATGTTATGTTAGGATTTGTCTATACAAAACCATGTATACTGTACTATATAGGTAATTTATGAAAATTTCTGGAGTATATGGATTTATAACTTAATTCCTGAGATTTAACTTTAAATTCAGTCTCTAGTAAGACATGTTGACCTCCCCACTTCCAAAATTATAGGATTGTTTTTGGTTTTGCTTATGAAATAGGGTCTCGCTCTGTTGCCCAGGCTGGAGTGCAATGGCACAATTATAGCTCACTACAGGTTCGAATTCCTGGGCTCAAGTGATCCTCTTGCCTCAGCCTCCTGAGTAGCTGGGACTACAAGCATGCACCACCACGCCTGGCTAATTTCTTTTAATTTTTTGTAGAGATGGAGTCTCACTATGTTGAGGAGGCTGGTCTTGAACTCCTGATATCCAGCAGTCCTCCCACCTCAGTCTCCTAAGCACCAAGATTTACAGGCATAAGCCAGTTTGCCCTGGCAAAATTCAGAGGGTTTCTAATACTGGAAGACACTTAAAGGAAATCGAATTTAGCATTTCCCAAGTGTTTTCCTCGTATTGCACAAAATGTTAACCTGATTTGAATGAACAGTGCCTTTTATGGTGAAATAACTTAGGGAAATGCTAAACTAAGCAACTCTAAAGAGGTTTGATTTGTTCATTTTATTTTTTTCATGGAAGCATTTCTCAGACTTTCATATGCGGGTGTCCACTGTAATATCTAGGAGAGCAATATAGAATGCGGTATCTTTCAAAGGTATTGTTTTCGTCATCTCTTTTTCATGGAGAATCCTGCTGATATGGAATTCAGTTCAACACATTTTAGTATTTATCTTTAATCCAAATCTGTATTTTGAAAAAACTGAGACTCCAAGAGTTACTACACCTCATGCCACCTAGCAAGCAAAGTAGGGACCATTTATCATCTATTAATAAACGTAAAAAGTCTGATACATCTTTGGTCAGTGCTAAATAAATAACATAACTTACCACTTTAACCAGTTGTTTCTGCAGGCCCTGTGCTATTCTGAGACTGCCTTCTGTGTAAGCTGTTTCTGTTGTGTTCAAGGGTGGCTCAGTTACTCGGAAGCTCAAGATGACTGCAACAGGGGTGCCTGTCATCCCACGACTGGCGATCTCCTGGTGGGCCGCAACATGCAGCTTACGGCTTCTTCTACCTGTGGGCTGAGCAGAGCCCAGAAATACTGCATTCTCAGTTACTTGGAGGTAGGTTGGCACCTTGTTTATTTGATTGGTCATTACTTAATCGAGAATGTAGATTTGTTCAGGTACATCTGGGGCTACTCAGACATTAAAGAAGAAGACAACATTCCTTCCTAAACAATGGAGACACTGGTGCAGTTGTCCCTCAGTATCCAAGGGAGATTGGTGCCAGGACCCTTCCCCACAACACCAAAATCCATGTATGCTCAAGTCCCTGCTCCAAAATGGCATAGTACTGATATGTATCCTCCCCTGTACTTTAAATAATTTTTAGATTAATTATACTACCTAATATAATATAAATATTCTATAAATAATTGTTACACTACATCTTAAAATTTGTGTTATTTTTATCGTTTTATTGTTATTTATCTTATTTTTATTTTTTATTTCATTAGGGGCAGGGCTATTGCCCAGGCTGGAGTGTACCTCAGCCTCTGAAGCAGCTAAAAATACAGGCATGTACCACCACACCTGGCTAATTTTACTTTTTTTTTTTTTTAGAGACAGGGTTTCACTGTGTTGCCCAGGCTGGTCTCGAACTCCTGGCCTCACCCTATTGCCCAGGCTGGAGTGTACCTCAGCCTCTGAAGCAGCTAAAAATACAGGCATGTACCACCACACCTGGCTAATTTTACTTTTTTTTTTTTTTAGAGACAGGGTTTCACTGTGTTGCCCAGGCTGGTCTCGAACTCCTGGCCTCAAGCAATCTTTCCACCTCAGCCTCCTGAGTTGTTGGGATTACAGGCAAAGCCACCAGGCCTAGCCTGTTGTTGTTTTATTTATTTATTTTCCCCAAATATGTTCAATCCTTGGTTGGTTGAATCCACAAACATGGAACCCACAGATAAGGAAGGCTAACTCTCATATAATTCAAAGTCCAGGAAACCTTGACTAATCAAAATAAGAAAGATCTGCTTAACTTCCATTTCTTGTTACTCTCAGAATGAAACATAAAGTCTTTTTGGTTCAGTCTTTGTAGGGCATTGCTATAAATTTACTGGTATACTTGGTTACCTTAGTCGCTCCCATAGAACAAACATATTTGACTCATTTAATGAAGATTAGGGATCACCAGGGTCTGCTGCCATTGTGCTGAACACGAGTCCTCATTGCTCTGCCTTAGCTAGAGATAGAGGAGGTGAAGAACTGAGTTGATGGTACAGCAACATCATAATACCACTTGGAAGTTGTACTGTCTAAAAATCACAAATTCCCAAAGTGGACATATTTTTGAGCATTTTCCCCTTAAAGATCAGTTTTATAAAAGGATCAGCGGCTTTTCAGGTGTATTTTCCTCTCCATGTACTGGCAACAGAACAAGCATTCAAGGTCATCTGAGTATCGTCCCTACCGAAAACCCTGAGGTAATCACGTCCACCCCTTAAATGGGAGGATGTGCAGGAAGGAAGTTGGACATAAGCCTAATGTTAGTGGTCCAGGCTTTTCCATGTATTGTTCACTTAAAGCAACTTGTTTAAGTCTCTGGGAAATGCTTTGTATTCAAATTGGTTTCTAGTAAAAGGTGATTATTATAAATAAGTGGAGACAATACTTGCCTGTGTAGCACTGTTCTAAGTTTGGGAAGTACTTGTGTAAGAAAGCAAATTATCTTCAGGTGCAAGGAAATTACATGGTGGAAGTTCTGCTCAACTCTGGGCAGGTGACTAAGTCTAGGTGCTCTGGACAAAGAAGTCGTTCTCAACTCTTTATTTATTTTCGAGATAGAGTCTCACTCTGTCGCCTAGGCTGGCGTGAGTAGCACGTTCACAGCTCACTGCAGCCCCAACCTCCCAGGCAGGTGATCTTCTCACCTCTGCCTCCACCTACTGGTGGAGTAGGCAAGCACCACCATGCCCTGCTAATTTTTGGTATGTTTATAGAGACCACATGTTGCCCAAGCTGGTCTCGAACTCTTGGGCTCAAGCAATTTGCCTGCCTCAGGCTCCCAAAATGTCAGGATTACAGGCATGAGACACCACCACTTTGCAACACAAGTGCCACCATCCTGTTCTCCAGCCACTGGCATTTGCTTATTGTTGCCTGAGCCAACATACTCTGATGATAATTAGAAACTGGTATTCCTTTCTTTTTTTTTTTTTTTTTTTAAGACAGAGTCTTGCTCTATCACCAGGCTGGAGTGCAGTGGTGTGATCTCGGCTCACTGTAACCTCCGCCTCCTGGGTTTAAGCGATTCCCCTGGTTCACCCTCCCAAGCAGCTGGGACTACAGGCATGCACTACCATGCCTGGCTAATTTTTTGTATTTTAGTAAAGATGGGGTTTCACCATGTTGGCCAGGATGGTCTCGATCCTGACCTTGTGATCTGCGCACCTCAGCCTCCCAAAGTGCCGGGATTATAGGCATGAGCCGCCTCGCCCTGCCAGAAATTGGTGTTCTTACATCTCAAAGTTATACCACCAAAAATCGAAGTAACTCCAACTGTGGAGGCTTCTATTGTCTAGAGAATTACAGAGATCTTAGAAAGCTTAGAGCTGGAAAAAAATCTCAAAATATTTCAGGCTGACAAAGTGTATTATAGGAAGAGCTATGACCACTAGTCTAGACAAACATTCATGCAGTGTGGAGGATGATTTTTTTTCACCATCTGTTATCTAAGAAAGAGCTACCAAGCAAAACATTTTGTTCAGGAGCTTTCAGTCGACTTTGACCTATCAAGCTATCCAAGATGGAACTCACATTTGGTGGCCACAACGAAGCATCCTTTGAAGCCAACCTTATCAAAGATTATATCTCTAAAATGTTAATCAAAAAATGGCCCACAGCCCTGAAATTAAACATTTTCTTCTTAAGTAATTTCCATAGTATTATTGGAAATTATTTGAATTTTTATCACTTTTGATAAAATCACAAAGTTTCTACTGGTCACTAGGATGAGCCTACCCCTATGCAAAATTTATTTAGCATTAATTTTGCCTTAATTTTCAAAGGGCATTTTGGCTTTCTTCAACAATAAGGCCTGTAGTGACCAATGATGCTGAAATATACTCATTATATCTATCTCTTTAAGGGGTGATTTGTTTTGACAGACTGTAGCTGAAATAATCCTTGAAATCATCCTGCATTTATTCAATACATTTTATTGAACATCTGTGTACCACACACTATTCTAGGTAATGGAGATACAGCAATAAACAAAACCAAGTCCTTGCCTCATTCGGTTTTGATTCTCATCATGGAGAAAGACAATAAACCAACAACTGTATAATGTAGTCTCAAGTAGTGATAAGGGCTTAGGAAATATAGAAAGTAGGACAAAAAATAGAGAGTGGCAGAGGGCCATGGGGGTGAAAAGGTGGTGGCATTTTAGATAGGGTAGTCGGGGAAAGGCTCTTTGAAGTGAAGGCATTTAAGCAGAGGCCTGAAAGAAGGGAAGGAGCCAGGAGGTAAGAATAGCTGGGAGGAAGAACAGTTTGAACTCTTCTGACTCTAAGTGCTTAAAAAACAGCAAGAAGCAAGTGTAGCCAGAGTTGAGTGAAAATCCAGGTGGACATAAAAGCAAAGAGGTGGCCATAGCCAAATTATACTGGGCTTTGCGAACCATGATGAACACATACGAGCAACGTGCGCCGAGTAACACCCACTGAGCTCCTATGCTGTGGTAGGCAATTTCCTGCACAGAAGCTTATAATGATCAGCCCCCACTTCTTGGAAGCTTTGCACAATTGCTCCTGCAGAGTCCCGTGAGTATTAGCCAGGAATAACTGCAGGCCGCTGACGGGCCTTTGGAAATCCTTGTAGAGCCCCTTAGGAGTTTCAGGTATGGCTATAAGTAGATGCATTAAATTAAGCAAGCTCAAAGGCCAGTCTTTGCTGTTGTAACCTTCAAAAATCTATTCGAAGCAGGCTGGGCGTGATGGCTCACACCTATAATCCCACTGCTTTGGGAGGCTGAAGCGGGCAGATCACCTGAAGCCAAGAGTTCAAGACCAGCCTGGCCAACATGGTGAAACACTGTCTCTACAAACAATACAAAAAAATAGCCAAGTGTGGTGGTGCGTGTCTGTAATCATAGCTCCTTGGGAGACTGAGGCACAAGAACCTCTTGAACCCAGGAGATTGCAACACTGTACTCCAGCCTCAGTGACAGAGTGAGATTGTCTTAAAAAAAAAAAAAATCCATCCTGAGCAAAACTAGTTCTGATTCACTAAGACCTTTTAAGAGGACTATATCCAATTTTTTATTTCTTCATATTATTTATGTATAGTTTAAAATAACTTCCAGACCCTTTGCCTCTTATATAACAGAAAATTAGTTTTACATAAATTTGCATTTTAAGTCCAAATGTATGAATTTATAAAATTTTAGGTAATAGTTTAGTTTGTTGTTGTACTTAGGCATCTATTGATGGAAATTTTGATGTCTTGTTATTTCCTCTGCTTTTTATTTTTAGCCAGTTCGGAAGACAAATATAGTAAGTACAGCTTGCCTTTAACTTAGACTAACAATAAGTAATTCCAGTTTTTATTTTTAATTTTAATGATGGTGTTTTCCAGGGGGAACAAAAATGCTTCATCTGTGACTCTAGATTTCCATATGATCCGTATGCACAACCCAACAGCCACACCATTGAGAATGTCATTGTAAGTTTTGAAGCAGACAGAGAAAAGAAATGGTGGCAATCTGAAAACGGTATGATTTAAGTTCCTTTCCAGTTGTTTATTTCTTCAATATTTTAATATGACATTCTCTTCCTTGTATGGTTTTAATAATGTCACAGTAAAGCATTATATTGGAATGGAACAGTGGCTTCCAAGAATGTAGGGTCCCATAGAAGAATAAATTTTTTTTTTCATTTTAACAAGAATACTTTCTTTTACAGGAAAATTAAAATGTACTTTAAGCACATAACTCAGAATTTTTCACTCTTTCCATGTGGGGGAAGAAAATATCTCTGCATCCTTTTGTTCTTTGTAAAAAAAAAAAATAAAGTTTATAAAGCATTGGTAAATTAAGCCTAATACAAAACACACTGATGTAACCCGAATGAATAATGCCGGTGGAAGTCTGAGAGTTAGCGCCAAGTGCTTTTTCCTTCAACACAGGAAGGGAAAGAGAAAAAGAACGTTTTGCTTCTTACTGTAAGCCAAAGTAAAATCTCTGAATTGAAAGGAGAGCTGGCTGCAGACTGAAGTTCTTTCTTTCCTGGATGTATGCCCTTCTCTCTTTGTGAATAGTTGTGATATTGAGCCTACAATGGCGCCGACCCTCTGGATTCCTAGATGCTCGCTGTAAAAGTGGACCTGATCAGGGATCCTCATGTCCCACCCCTGGCCATGGGCCTCATGTGCGCAAATGTACATCCATCCAGGCTGGCCTTGTCTAACGCAGGCTTGCCTACTCTTGATGACCCCTCTTTAACACTAGTCTAGAATTCTTCAGTTTTCCTTAGCCCCACAAATGATTTCATTCACTACATTGCTATGTGTTGCACTTTGGACCTTTGGACTGTAATTCCTCTATTCTCTATAGACACCTGTAGAGAATAGATAATATGTATTTCCTTTAGGAGATTTTAGACCATTAGAAGGGAGTGTGGGAATACTCGTAATATATAAGACAGTTTCAGGCAAGTATAATATGAGGCTGTTTTATTTATGTCATCCACTTGACCAATGATTGACTGTTGTCTACTAAATGCCATGTCATTTTGGATCCTCATTATTGATGTCAAGCTGGAATCTCCTTAATGAGGGTGAGGCATTTTTTTTTTCCATAGCCACCTGTCCTCCTGATGAATGGTGCCATTTTTGCTTAAGGGCTGTTTTGACCCTCACATCTAACATTTGTTCCATATCTCCTCACAAAGGCAATGTCCCTCTGTCCAAGCCAATGACATAGAGCAAGGATTTTGAACCAAGCACCTTAGAGAGAGTGACAGATATCCTTTCTAGAAAGGGTTAGGACCCTTGACACTCAGCCTGCAATGTGGCTGCCACTTAGCAGCAAACACATCCCTGAGCTTTTCACCCTAGAACTCTAGGCTGAGTCCGGATTCACTGCAGTCCAGCCACTGTCGTCTGAAGCCACACTGTCCAATGTGAGCACTTGAAATGTATCTAATCCAAACTGAGATGGGCTGGAAGTATAAAAGCATCCCAGACTTCTTTCTAAGATATAATTTTGGGAGAAAATGTATAATAAAGAATCATTAATTATCTGGCATTGTGTGGTGGCTTACACCTGTAATCCTAGCACTTTGGGAGGCCAAGGCGGGCAGATCACTTGAGCTCAGGAGTTTGAGACCAACCTGGCCAACATGGCAAAGCCCTGTCTCTACTAAAAATACAAAAATTAGCCGGGCATGTTGGAGCAAGCCTGTAGTCCCAGCTACTCGGGAGACTAAGGCAGGAGAATCCCTTGAACCTGGGAGGCAGAGGTTGCAGTGAGCCAAGATCCTTGCCACTGCACTCCAGGCTTGGGAACAGAGCAAGACTCTGTCTTTAAAAAAATCACTAATTTTTACAATGTTGATTATATGTTGAAATAACTTTAAAATATGTGAGTTTAAGTATATTATTACAAATAAATTTATCTGTTTCTTTTCACTTTTTAAAATGGCTGCTAAAAAATTTAAAATTACATACATGACTCACATTCTATTTCTGTTGGACAGTGCTGCTCTAGAGAGATCTGGGCTGCTTTTGTGTACAGGTTAGGGCCGATACCCCACATCTGTGCTGGAGATGGATCACAAATAGCTCAGTGCAAAGCCCTGACCAGGATATCTCTGCCACCTCCTCAGCCACAGAGGAGCCCACAGGTCCCTACTCCGAGAGGAATATTCCAAGCTGTATTGTATGCCAGGTGACAATGAAATTCTAGTTCAAAGACTGTTAGCAGCTCTTGCAAGAAACAGGTGCATTGATTTTTACTACCCTCTGGCTAGCTAGCTCATGTTTATGTGTAGTGAAGATTTCAGCACAAGGAAGTGAACCCTCACTTTCTCTCTTTCCATCTAGGGCAAATGTCCCAAAACTCTCTTGGTCGTATGTAATGCTGCCACATAGTGGCCATGTGTGTTGGCACTAAAACATGGATGTGGGCCCAGTCAGCGTGAAACCTATCCTACTTTCCAGACCTCCTGGCCTTGGAGTGGCATGAGACACCACTCCAGCAGACTGGGAAGAGTGACCACCAGCCTCGTGGCATCAAAGGGATTTTATTACAGATCAGCCACAGTGGGGAATTAACATGATAAGCAGGAGTCTCTCAAAATCACTGATTTTCTTCTTTCTGGATTTTTCTTTAGGTCTTGATCATGTCAGCATCAGACTGGACTTAGAGGCATTATTTCGGTTCAGCCACCTAATCTTGACCTTTAAGGTAAGATGAATAGGCCTGCTGCGCCTCCTTTATCTATTCCCCAGATGCTCAGTGTTTATCTGGAATTTTACTTCCTTGCTTCCTTGCAGTGAACAAAAACAGAGTAAGTTCAGACTTGAGCTTTGCCACCTGAGCTTTGACTCTTACATGAAGAAAAAAAAAATCAATGACCATGACTATATGATTAAAAAAAAATAGAAGGCACAGAGGAAAGGAAAACTCCCAGAACTGGGGTAATAAGAACCACAAGAACTATAAAGATAATTTTTAGGAGAGAAGGGCAGGATTTGGAAATTATTTAGGCGAATATGGAAAGGTTGTGATCAAGAGCAAAAGAAAAATTAAAGAGTCTTAACTAAGATTAGTCAGGTGCCAGATAAAATCATTATCTGTGCTTCTTTAGTTGTTCAGGAAAATTCTAATTTTGATGTCAGATTTTATGCTGGTTCTGGTAAGAAAAAATGAATATGAAGTTTAAAAAGTGAAATACCAGTCTTTGTCTCCAAAGAACTTACATGTAGTCATGGATACGAACATATAAATATAATAGAAAATTATAATACAGGCCAGGTGCAGTGGCTTATGCCTGTAATCCCAGAACTTTGGGAGGCCAAGGCAGGTGGAACACCTGAGGTCAGGAGTTTGAGACCAGCCTGACCAACCTGGAGAAACCCCATCACTACTAAAAATACAAAATTAGCCGGGCATGGTGGCACATGCCTGTAATCCCAACTACTTGGGAGGCTGAGGCAGGAGAATAGCTTGAACCCAGGAGGCGAAGTTTGCAGTGAGCTGAGATCACGTCACTACACTCCAGCCTGGGTCATAGAGTGAGACTCAGTCTCAAAAAGAAAAAGAAAAAGAAAACAGAAAATTTTAACACAAAGTGATAAGTACTGAATTAGCAGTATGATTGATTTAAAATGCTGGGGAATTTAAGAGGCTAAATCTGCTCTGGGGAACCAAGGTAAATTTCACGGATAGGGTTTGAAGGATGTATAAGAGTTTGCCAGAGGAAAAGCATACTTAGCAAAGAGAATCACAACAAATTGCTGTAAAATATTAACTATGTTAGCTTTTCCATTTATATGCCATGTTTCTTCCATTAATAATTCACACTGCCATAAACATTTTCACAGTGTAATTAGATTATGAGGACAAAGTGCATACTCATAAATATTGAAAAAAGACCATGGTGTGTGTATTGTGTAGTAGATTTTAAAAGATAGACTTGGCCAAGCGCAGTGACTCACACCTATAATCCCAGCATTTTGGGAGGCAGGTGGGCATTTGAGCCCAGGAGATAGAGAACAGCCTGGGCAACATGGCAAAACTCTGGCTCTATCAACAACTTATCTGGGCATGGTGACATGTACCTGTGGTCCCAGCTACTCAAGAGGCTGAGGTGAGAAAATCACCTAGGCCTGGGAAGTTGAGGCTGCAGTGGGCCGAGATCATGCCGCTGCACTCCACCTGGGTGACAGAGTGAGATCCTTTCTCAAAAACAAAGCAAACAGCAAAAAAGAAAAAAGAACGTTTATAAAAATAGAATTAGAAAATACAAATATTCAATCTTAAGTTGGTAATAAAATCTGCCTTCGTGAAACATGTCCACTCTTACTCATTTTTCCTAGACTTTTCGGCCAGCTGCAATGTTAGTTGAACGTTCCACAGACTATGGACACACCTGGAAAGTGTTCAAATATTTTGCAAAAGACTGTGCCACCTCCTTTCCTAATATCGCATCTGGCCAGGCCCAGGGAGTGGGAGACATCATTTGTGACTCCAAATATTCGGATATTGAACCCTCAACTGGTGGAGAGGTAGCATTTCCTTCCTTGTATTTATTTTACATAAATTAAACTTTTAAAATGTGTAATTAACTTACATGGAAAAAAATTGTAGATAATGTTTCCTGCAATGTAAGTTGGGCTGTTGCTGTTTAAAAAATGAAAGTGTCTAAATTGAAGTGAGTCCCAAATAATAAACACTAAATACGTTTTTTAGATGCAATCCTGCACACAAGTGCTCAGCTGAAGGTGAGCATGGGATAAAACTTAAATGGGACACCATGGCCCCAAGCACCCAGAAGAAGAAGCACCCATTTCTAACCCTTGCAAAGCCACGTAAGCTAGCAGCAGCCTGGCATTAGCTATCTCATCCCCGTGCTCTGTAAATCACCACCCCAGGGGAATCTGCCAGGAACATCCCTCTGAGCAAAGCTGGTGCCTGGCAGAAAGTTGGAGTGAATGGGATTGAACAGGTATAATTTTATCTGGTAGAACAGAAAGAATTAGTGGGAGAAGACAGCTCCAGAATTCCCCGCTAGACAGAAATTGATCATGGCTTGCCAACTGTCCATCACTACATCCCAACCCAGCATAAGCACTCTCTTTGCCATTTCTGCCTGTTATGAACCACTTGTACATAAAGAGCCAGAAATGACTGAAGAATACCTTTAATTTATGTTTGCTCTTGGTACTTCTGTTCCTATGGTAACCCAAATGATAATCTGTATTCTATGCCAGCTGGGAAGCAATGCTTCAGCCTTCTTGTAAGATCAGGGTCTCTTCTATAAGAGTGCATTTGATGGCCAGGTGTGATGGCTCACATCTATAGTTCCAGCACTTTAGGGGGCCAAGGCAGGAGGATCACTTGAGACTGGGAGTTCGAGACCAGCCTGGGCAACATAGGGAGAACTGCCACTCTACAAAAAAAAAAACTTTACAAATTAGCCGGGTGTGGTGATGCATGTCTGTGGTCTCAGATACTTGGGAGGCTGAAGTGGTAACATTGAGCCTGGGAGGTTAAAGAGTGTATTTGACAGTTACATTTTCAGGTAATATACTATAAATTTATCTACATTTGTTTTACAGGTTGTTTTAAAGGTTTTGGATCCTGGTTTTGAAATTGAAAACCCTTACAGCCGCTACATTCAAGGTATGAATTCTTTTATATTTTTCCTATCAGCTTTTTAAAAATTTCACATTTGGCATATTCCTTGTAAATACTTCTCTGGGTTTTTTTTTTCCGTTTTCTCAAGACAATGTCTTGTTCTGTCACCCAAGCTAGAGTGCAGTGGCACAATCTCAGCTCTCTGCAACCTCCACCTCCTGGGTTCAAGCAACTCTTGTGCCTCAGCCTCCTGAGTAGCTGGGATTATAGGCATGCGCCACCATGCCTGGCTAATTTTTGTATTTTATGTAGAGATGGGGTCTCACCATGTTGCCCAGTCTGGTCTCGAACTCTTGAGCTCAATGAATCCTCCTGCCTTGGCCTCCCAAAGTACTGGGATTATAGGCACAAGCCGCCACACCAGGCCTGTAATCGCTTTTCTATGGTATAATAAGGGTATATCAGTATGTCAGTCAAGGAGAATGCCTTGAACTGATGCACCTCAAATTCATTTTGATTCATTATTTTCATTTCTTTAGACCTTGTGACACTGACAAACCTGAGGATAAACTTTACCAAGCTCCACACCCTTGGGGATACTTTGCTTGGAAGGAGGCAAAATGATTCCCTTAATAAATACTACTATGCTCTGTACGAGATGGTTGTTCGGGGAAGCTGCTTTTGCAATGGCCATGCTAGCGAATGTGGCCCTATGCAGAAGGTGCGGGGAGATGTTTTCAGCCCTCCTGGAATGGTGAGTTATTAATCCCAAAGAACAGTGGGCTGTCCTACCTGCCTTTCACTGTCCTGGTGCTGAATGTAGGTGAGACACTCCACATGGAGATCAACAAATCTAAGTGCCAGTTTTGTGCTCAAGTGGATACCATAGAACCTACCCTGATAGCCCACCTAGGGCCCTCCAGTTTCTCTACCCAGAGGCGCTTGTGGATTCTGGACATCACTGCCAGTGGACATCACTGAACTAGTGAGCAGAATTTATACTTTAGGATTTCAAGAGGCTTCATCTTGCCCTCTTTTCATTTGTTTTGTAGAGCATGGAGATTAGATGGGGAGGGATCATATCAGGTTGGTGCAAAAGTGCTGTTCTTGCACCACTTGTAATTGCAAAAACAGCAATTTCTGTTGCACCCACCTAATAATTTCACATTCATTCTCTCACAGAAACTCTGCTGAAGGACTTTTGTATACAAGACCCTGTAGTCAATACTAAGGCATTTCAGCAATATCTGATATTGTAATCCAAGCAGCCTTCTTATACTGGAAATGGCTGTGATCGCTCTCATCTGGGGAGACTCGCCTTAAAAGACACTGTAGACACGTTGTAGTTTTATGCAGAGCCCTAGAAAGTGTGTCTACTAAATAATTGTAAACTGTTTATTAGGCATAATCATACAAGGCTTCATGTTGAGCTAGTGTGCCTTCCCATTCGGCTGCCTCTGTTTCACTGGAAATAGAGCTTCTCTCTCTACATATGGGCCATTTCGAGCATTTGGGGAAAATCCAGGAGAATCATATGCCTTTCTTCAGCTTTGTTCCCTTTTCTAACTCCCTCTTTTCTCTTATGCTCCTAAACCACCCCACATACCACTCCCCTCCAACTCCCCACAAGTCCCCCAGCTATCCTGTCCCTTTTTTATTGAGGGCCACAAGGTGCTGTCCTGAAACTAGAACCCAGAAAAGCTTTAAAAAAAAAAGATTGTATTTTATAAGTTCACTGAACTTTTAAAATTTTTATAAAGTTTAAAGCTAGTTCAGAAAATAATGGAAGATAGTCAAGATTGGTACTATAATTAACATGTGGAAAACTAAGAATCAGAGAGGTACCATTACTTGGTATTTCATTTCCCATTTAAGGATCCCCAACCTCCCCAAGGAGAAGCCTTCTTTTAACGCTGTATTTGTTGCACAATGCAGGTTCACAGTCAGTGTGTCTGTCAGCACAACACAGATGGTCCGAACTGTGAGAGATGCAAGGACTTCTTCCAGGATGCTCCTTGGAGGCCAGCTGCAGGCTTCCAGGACAACGCTTGCAGATGTGGGTGAAACTCAGTTCTCTGCATAGACTCAGTGTGCTCTGGGTTTCCTTATTTTAAAGAACACTTGGTTCACTTCTCTGGGCCTGCAGGCACCAAAGTGGGGAGCTGTCCTTCCAGCTCCTATAGTGCGATACACTGATGTTCCCAATTATCTCGCACAGAAGAATCACCAATGTCTCCAACCCTCACACAATGAATTAAGTTTAATTTTAAAAATGAGAGAGTAAGCATGTTTCATGGCACCATTCCAGTGGAGCATCGGGGCCACGGAATGGCCGTGTCAGCAGGGACAACGCAACTCCAAGAATTTGGTGAACACTAGATTTAGTTCAGAGATCTGTACTGTCATCCTGAATAGTCATACATTCCATGAACATGACCTTAAACCCATCTGTAGGATAATAGGAGAAATGAGGTCCAGGATTGAGTTTGACAGGCTATTGTATTGTTTTAAATAAAACATTCAGGCTAATAAGATGCTGGTTTTGTTTTGGCTAACATGTTTGCTGCCTCTGAATTTTAATGAACTTCCAAACAAATCTGTTATTCAATTTCTTTTCCCAGACTAGGGAAAGAAGAATATGAGGGAATGAAATGTCTCTAGAAGAGCTCTAAAAAAAAAAAAAAAAAAAAAACCCACATTCGTGAGAGTCACAGTATACAAGACCCAGGAAGATGCAGCCTGACCTTAGTCTGTTTACAGGAAAAGAACCAAAAAGACAAACAGTGTAGACATGACCGTGAAGACAAATTCCCCCAAACAGCCTGCCTTTCTTTCCAGGCCTTTGGCCGAGCCTCAGATGAGATAAAACGGAACGCAGCCCTTGCAGGGCTCTGCCCATGCGGAAGGAGAGGCCGGGCCGGCTGAGCTCTGCCATCTTTTCTCAGAATCTCAGAGCATGCAGAACATTTCATGTAGACATTTCAATTGCACAAAGTATAAGTCCGTAAAAGTATCTTTTAATGAACACCACAAATATTGCACTCTGTGGCTTTAGATCACTGAAATGATTTACTTCTGTTCACTTGATTTTTAAAAACTACCTATTTCACGTGTGGGGAGCACGTTTTATGGAACGCGTAGGAGCAGAATCCGAGTGCTGGAAAGCTGCTCTGAGAGCACACGTTTTGGGCCTTTGTTCACTTCATGCATCTATACAAATGGCACGTAGTGGCCGGAGGACCCGGAGCACGAGCGGGGGCGCTGACCAGTGCGGGGGCGCGGGCTGCGCCACCCGAGGCCTTGGCCCACCTCTCTGCCTCTCTTCTCCCCTCAGCATGCAGCTGTAACGGCCACTCCAGCCGCTGCCACTTCGACAGGACTGCGTACGTGGCAAGCGGCGGCCTCAGCGGGGGCGTGTGTGAGGACTGCCAGCACAACACCGAGGGGCAGCACTGCCACCGCTGCAGGCCCCTCTTCTACAGGGACCCCCTCAAGGCCATCTCGGACCCCTACGCGTGCATCCGTGAGTCCCGGGCTCTGCCTGGCTCCTACCCACTGTCTGAGCAAAGTCCAGCTCACCGCACCCCCTCTGCTTAGCGGCGTCTCCAAACTACCCTATTCTCGGGGAGGGGAGGATTGCAAAAATACCTCAGCTTTAAAGAGCTCGTCTTTATGCAAACGAGTTGATCCAAATAATCTGCGTCTCTGCTGGTAGTTGAGGTAATTATGCAGGATTCCACCAGGAGGGGCAGACACCTTGCTCACTGCTGGGGAGGAACCAAAGGGGTGAAATTGACTAAAACGTTTGACTGGCTGTAGACAATTCAATTTTGCTCTTAAGATTCGTAAGCTAGCATGTTACTTAACTTACGCTTTAAAAACCCTTTAAAAATATTTTCTCTGGAATCTCAACTTCTTAAATGAAATATTTCAAGCATGTACAAAATAATAGAGAATAATGTAATGAACACCTTTATACCCCAGCATCAGCTTTCTCTAAACAGTCTTAACCTATTACCCTTGGGACTTTCTTTAATAAAACACTACAGGCACGATTGATGTCTCAGGCGCACAACTGTCCCATTTGTCTACCCCTCCTTGCTAGGAGTAAATTTCATATATTTGGCATTATCATGTTTGTTTTTCACACTTTCACATGTGTTTTTATCTGCAAACAATATATATTGACATGTTTTCAAAGTTTAGATAGATGATGTCATTTTCTATGTATCTTTCAGCAACTTGGGTATTTCCTTCAACATTATATTTTTGAGATTTTTCCATATCCCGTAGCCTTAGTTCTTCCACTTTCATTTCTTAAAGAATTAACAAAACTTATTCATTTTCTTTGGATGCTGCAGTAAACATTCTTGTGTATGTAGCCTTGTACATATATGCAAACACTGTCCTTAGGAGGCATACCTAGCAGTGGAATTTCTGGGTCATGGAGTATGGACTTCCTCGAATTGATTTAATAATACTGCATTGTCCCCTAAGTGAGTATGCCAATGGCACCTCACACCAATAGTAAATGGGAGTTTCCCTGGCTCTGTACCCTTGTCAACATTTGGTTTTGTCAAACTTCGATTTTTGCCATCTTGGTTTTACTACATTTTAATTTTTGCTAATCAAGTGGTATCTCATCATTGTTTTAATTTGCATTTTCCTGCAGGTCTGAGACTAGAGTGAGGCAAGGAAAGCACCTAAGTTCCAACATGCAAGGAAGAACTCACCATCAGGGGGGTGGAAGTGCAGGGCTGACACTTGCTGCTTGCACAAACCTGAGACAGGTGCCTCCTTAAATGTTGCACCCCAGCCACCTTGCCTGCTCACTCTCATCCCATCACTGCTGTGCATTTTTGCCTACATAAATACTCCAAACTGATTTCAAATACCCAGTGTCAGTAACTGTCTGAAAGCTTACTCTACTTGCAAACTAACAAGTTAGCCTGTTACTATTTCATGGGTACTAGCAGAAGACACGAAACTCTTAGGCCAAAGACAAAAGACTTTATAACTCATGGCATAGCAAGCAACAAGCTCCTTGTATTGGCCTGAATTTTCATGTCCCCAAGTCCCATGGGTGGGACACAAAGGATACCATGTGAATAGTGTATATCTAGTGAGTTTATGATACAGCCAAGGAACACTGAGCTTGAAGAATTCATTGCTTTATAGCAAGTGGAAGTGAGCCTATTTTTTAATCCGGGGAAGATGCCATTCCATCCCTCAAGGTTGCTTGTTGCAAGCACAACCCTGAGAAGTGTCCGGGGTAAAGAGCCAGTGGGGACTTGCATGGTTGGCACACTTAGCAAGAACGCTCATGGTACCAGCAGCCATGGAGGATTGCCTCTCCCAGTACTCAGGGCTCCTGCCTCTTAGGCTATATCCATATATTGTTAAGGTGGGGGCAGGGAAGCTGCTGTAAACTCTAACTTCAACCTTTATATAATCATAATACATAAAATGAAGTCTTATACTGTGTATTTCAGTGGCAACCTGAAAATATTCAATGTCCTAGATTTCAGACTTTAAGTGGTCACAATATAGAAAAAGCTTCAATAAAATGTTTTAGCTCAGATTACTCAGTAGGCACCTGACTATAAAATTTACCTTATGCAACCTGTTCAACGTTGTTAAAAAGGACTAGATTCTCAGAAAATATATTTCTTTAGAGCAATTTTCTAAGTATCCTACAGTTTTTATCACAATCTGTAATCATGCACACACATAAGTTTTATTGTTTTAAAAGCTATGTATTTATAAAAGAAGATTAAATTGCTCTGTTGGGTAGAATCAAGGAAATACAGTGATTGAAACAGATAAGCTAGGAATCTGGAAATAGATTTAGAAATAACAAACCAAATATTTTGAGCATATCAATCACTCTTATTCCTTAAGAACCACTGAGTATTAACTTGATAGTGCTTTTGAAAGAAACTGGGGAAAGAAAACTAGTGCTCCTGGTATGAAACTAAGAAGTCATTCTTTATAAAGAAGGAATTTTTCTATAAAAGGTAGATGAGAAGCTTGTAACAAACTACTATCATGAGATACCCCAGTTTACCTAAACAAATGTTTATGTGTATATATACAAATGATGTGTATTTGAAGATTGATTAGCATTCTCATATAAATTTTCTCTAAGTTGTCCTTGTTTGAACCTAAATATTTATATAAACAGATTCCAGGCATAAGAGTTGACTAATTTTAAGTTTTCTGCAATTAAGATGCCGTTAAATTTGATACAGAAAAACCAAGATTTGGTAGACTCAGCTAGTGACAATAAAAGTTTACTATAATTATATGATACCAAGATGTTTGATTAGACTTCTAAAGGTCGTGACATAAGGTTATTTCAAAGAACATTTACTATCCATCGTCCCACATCCCTTACACAAAAGGATGCTTTTGTGTATAATTAAATTATTATCTGGAACTCAATACTGATTCTTTGGAGTGTCTCCCAAAGAAATTAGCTTTTTCCTTTTGGCCACTTCTAAGATGAATCCAGTTTGTTCCTTTCTTTCTAGAAGCAACTGGCTTTAATTAGAAGAAAATTGTGGTTTTTCCAAACTAAACAGAACTCAAAGCTATTTTTTCATAGTAAGATTTTATCACCAGTCACAAAACAATAACAAATGATTGAAATTTGAAAGATTGTGTCAGCAAACACCAGTTGCTTCAATAATGTAAAACAACTGGTTTGACTGAATTGTTTCCATTAAACTCACTAACCTAAATGGTGATTATATAGGCATAATTTTAGACTTGATAGTTTTGTTTTTAGTAATCTGAAGAAAGCATTCATAAGTGTGAACATGACTGCTCCTTAAAATCATGATATTCATATGTTTTGTTTGTATCGCACCCCTTAAAAGTGGAATCCCTTGGAAACACAGAACCACAAAGGTACGCGAGAACTTGGTGGTCATCTAATCCCCAACAGCACACTTGTCATCCGTACCAAAGCCCCAAGCGCTGTTTCAACATCTGCCTGGACACCTCCAGTGATGAGGGGGTTCACTGCAGTATTGGGCAGCCCTAAGTATTCGAGAGTTCTTCCTTCTGCTCTATCAAGTGCTACCTTTTGTGATTTCTACTCTCTAGTCCTGGGTCTACCCTCTGGAATTATTCAAACGGTCAGCATTCTTTTTCATAGCACACCCCTTCCTCGAGTTGTTCAAATGTCTACAACAACAACAAAAAGGTTTGCTACCTTTGTGGCTCCTTTGCTACAAGTGACTTTTTACCTTATTTTTCAGAATCTCTTTAATTAACCTCTTGCCCTGTCAGCAGATATCGCCCCAAAAAACCAAGGATATGAGTACTTTTCACTATTTCCTCCCTTTCCTTCTTTTTTTTTTTTTTAAAGCCAGTCAAATTTAGCAGTGGGGAGTTGTATACCAACTTCAGTGACACTAATGTTAATAAGTTCTGATAACCCACTACCATTGGACCAGCCTCTCCCTTTCCTTCTTATAGGTGTTCCTTCCAGGAAAAAAAATAAATAAAGTGTCACTTTTTCATGTGACATATTTTTCTGTGATAGAGAAGGAGAGACTTACTTTTTTAACCAGGTTTCAGAGATTTTGACCTTATTCTCACTTTTAGAGTCTTTTTCTTTTTTTAAATCTATTTTTTAGATGAAATTCACATAACATAAAATATTAACCATTTTTAAATGAACAACAGTTCACCTGCACAGTGTTGTGCAGCCATCACATCTACCTAATTCCAAAATGTTCTCATCATCCCCAGAAGAATCAATCTATTCTTAACGTAATCTATTCTTAATTTTCACAGTAGCAATCTTCCTCTGGTCCTCTGACTTTCAAATCATTTCAAAGTCTTTTACAAATATAGATATGGATTTATTTAATGTTTTCCAGTGCTAGAGATCTGGGAGACGTTTCTGAATAGCTCTTGCTGAGTGGTCTAATTATTTAAACATTTAATTATTTAAACAAAGCAAGATAGTTCTAGCCTGGGTAAAATTCTATGATTATATTTCAGACTTCTCACAATTTGCAGTTAACTAAAACAATGAATGTCTGTGTCCCCAGCTTGTGAATGTGACCCTGATGGAACCATATCTGGTGGCATTTGTGTGAGCCACTCTGATCCTGCCTTAGAGTCTGTGGCCGGCCAGTGCCTGTGTAAGGAGAACGTGAAAGGAGTCAAATGTGACCAGTGTAAGGCCAACCACTACGGACTGAGCGCCACTGACCCCCTGGGCTGCCAGCGTAAGTCCATGGTTGGCGAGGGGGAGGCCATCAATCCCTACGTGTGTGATTTTTTTTTTTAATGTATGTCTGTGTATGTATGTGTGTTTTTGAGATGGAGTCTCGCTCTGTCACCCAGGCTGGAGTGCAGTGGCACAATCTCGGCTCACTGCAACCTCTGCCTCCCAGGTTCAAGCCATTCTCCTGACTCAGTCTCCTGAGTAGCTGGGATTACAAGCATCCACCACCACGCCCAGCTAATTTTTGTATTTTTGGTAGAGACGGGGTTTCACCATGTTGGCCAGGCTGATTTCAAACTCCTGACTTCAAGTGATCCGCCCATCTCAGCCCCTATGTGTTTTAAAGCTTAGGGCTGTCTCTGTCTGCCCTAAAAACTGGTGATTGTGAATACCTAAGAGTCCTGCCAACCTCTGGATTTTAAAAAGTAACATAATGGTTCCCATAAATTCTTAGAGGTTAGTAGAGAACTTTTCTCTGTGGTTTGCTGGGTTTATCATAAAGGACCAGCAGAGGGCATTCACATTTTCCCCACTGGAACAAACACAGGGAAATGCCAATAAGTGTAACGCCGAGTTGCAAAATCGTTTTTGGTTTCCAATCGTTTTTGGTCTTATGTAGACCTCTACATAAGAATCCATTAAATTACGTAATGCGTTTCTGCAAGATTGATGTCATCTTGGGCAATTTTCAAGTGGTGGTTTGTTTTTATTTTTTAAATTATGTTCAACTTTCTCCTCACATCCCTCCTAATATTGGTCCATATGTTCTCTGATAAAAGAAAAAAAAATTAAAGGAAGGCAGGGAGGGGAAATAGAAAAAAAACTAAGCCATTTTCTGAGGCCAAATGGGCAGACCCTCAGCTGGAGGATCACAGAAATTCTGGGCTGCTCAGAGCTTCCATAGAGCTACAGATGCCTCAGGAAACCTGGGTAAATAATTTCCATTTGCTCACAGCCTCATGCTCTGTATTTTGCCCATAGAAGGAACTGTGGATTATTTGCATGTTTAGAGAACACTGGGCTGGATCTTTCTGTAATAAAATGCTCTTCTTGGGTTTGATGGCAAAATTAAATGTCATGATGATGAATTATATAGTCAAACCAATTTCCCATCAGACTTTTCCGCATTCCACATGTTTCCCTAACTCTCTGATTAAACTGATGTCCTCCAAGAACAGGCTGAACATTATTTTGGTGTGTGTGGGTCTATAACAGCTTTACTTTTTTTTTTCTTTTTTCTTTTTTTTTTTTTTTTTGAAAGAGAGTCTTGTTCTGTCATCAAGGCTGGAGTACAGGGGCACAGTCATAGCTCACTGCAGTCTTAAACTCCTGGGCTCAAGCAACTTTCCCACCTCAGCCTCCAAGTAGCTAAGACTGTAAGTGTGTGCCACCACAGCCATCTAATTTATTTTTTCTAGGAGATGGAGTCTCACTATGTTGCCTAGGATGGTCTTGAGCTCCTGATCCCAAGCAATCTTTCCACCTCAACTTCCCAAAGTTCCGGGGTTCTAGACGTAAGCCACTGTGCCCAGTCCATAACAGCTTTATTGAATATAATTTACATACCATGCAATTCATCCTGTAAACAATTCAGTAATTTTTAGTGTATTGGAAGTTGTGTAATCATCACCACAATAAGTTTTATAACATCATACCCCAACAAAAGAAATCCCACCTCTGGATATGTACCCAAAAGAAGTGAAAGCGGAGGTTTGAAGGGATATTTGTATTTCCAAGTTCATAGCAACACAAGCCAAAAGGTGGAAGTAACACAACTATCCATTGCTGAGTGAGTGGATAAGTAAAATGTGGTATTTACATACAAGGGAATGTTCTTCTTCCTTAAATATGAAGAAAATTCTGATACATCCTTCAACATGGATGATCCTTAAGGACATCATGCAAAGTAAAAGAAGGCAGTCACAAAATGACAAAGACTATATAATTCCACTTATACGAGGTACCCAGAGTAATCAAAATCAGACAGAAAGCAGAATGGTGGTTGCTGGTTGCTAGGGCTTAGAGGGGAGAAGGAAAGGGGAGTTATTTTATAAAGGGCATTGAGTTTCAGTTTTGCAGGATGAAAGTGTTCCGGAGCTTGTTTATGCAGCAGGGTTAATGTACTTAACACAACTGAACTTCTGCTTAAAATGGTTAAGATGGTACCGTTAGTAGTGTGTTCAGGTTTTACCCATACTGCAGATTGTATTGGTCTTTATTTCTTGTTGCTAAATAATATGTGATTATACAGATATACCACTTTTATTTATCCATTCATTAGTCGATGGGCATTTGGGTTATTTCCATGAACATTGGTGTTTGCTGCAAGTGTATTCCTTGCTCTGGTAGCATGACGTCTTAGCCTTTGCAACATATGCAGGACTCAGAAATGTCTAGGGGTAGAAGAGAAGAAGGAGGGGGGAATTAAGAAAAAAAGTCATGACGTACTAAGAAAGAAAAGAGAAAGCGGGATTCCAGATACATCTGCCAAAGAAGGAGCCATCATTACTAACCACGATACCCAGAAACTCCTGCGTCTGAGTCACGCAGCCCGGTCAGCTTCACTCAGAATTACTGTGCTGATACTGCAGCATGTACAACTTGCTGCACCTACTTGTCTCCTCCTAATTGCCATCCGGTAAAACCACAGAGGGCTCTGGAAGTGTCTGACACAGGATTTCCTCTGTGAGGTTATATGCAGTGCAGTCATCACGCAGCCAGGCACACGGTAAACCTGGCAGAGCAGGCTTCTGCATTCTTACGGTTATGCTTTTCGCTTTGTTTGAGCTATTAAGGACACTCACAAGAGTGGAGGAATTAAGAATGAGAATAATGGCGTATGCTGTGCTTTCAGCCTGCAACTGTAACCCCCTTGGGAGTCTGCCACTCTCGACCTGTGATGTGGATACAGGCCAATGCTTGTGCCTGTCATATGTCACCGGAGCACACTGCGAAGAATGCATCGTATGTATTTGCCTGTAGTTTCCCTTTTATATAGTGATGCAGATTTCTATTGCCATTGCCTAGCTGAGACTTGGTCTTGCTAATCTCTTTCCTTGTCCTATTGTATTTTAATATTCCAGCGACATGGGTATTTCCGCTGCAGAAATCAGCGAACACTATCAGCCTCCCCTCACCCCTGCAGAGAGCTGCCTGTTAAAACATTTACCAGCACACCCCTGGACTGGACTAAACCAACCCAGGCACAGATGTTACTAGGTTTATCCACTGTATCCTGAAAATGCCAAGCAGTAGAATAGAAGAACATTAATCTGCCCATGTTTTGGGCCACCAGATCATGGGGCTTTGCTTCTATCTCTTGCACACAATCCCCTTGTCCCTATCACTCCCTGCCTAAAAATATTTTGGATAAGGTCTTATATTAAAAAAAAAAAAAAAAAAAACTTAGGTTTAATGTATTTTAGATTCCTGTGGGAAATAAACTCTTGGATTTTTCACAGGCTCTACTAAACATACAAATATGTATGATCTAAAATTAGTAAAAATAAAACATATTCACTCCATAAGAAATGCATCATGCAATGGGGGAGTTCAAACTCAACTCTTTTCTTTGTTCTCCAATCTTGGCAGCTCACCATGACATTTCAGAAAGAAAAAAAGAAAAACTTAACCTAATAAAAGAACAGTGACCTTGATGTGTCTAATGAATAAGAAACATATGCCTATGAGGACAAGGTTTTGTGCTCATATTTTAAGTCATTTTATTGAAAACAGGATGGGGCAGAGGGGGTGGGGGAAAGAAACAAGGAACTAGGAACAGAGGGTTCTGTAAGACGAATCAGAAAATCTGAAAATTGTACATTAAAGAGAAAGGTCAGCTACGCCAGTCTCCATCACCATAAGTTTGTAACACAAGAAAAGGAGCACAGTTGGTTACAGGATCAACAAATCCTGAAAATATGTGATCAACCAAATTATATAATTCCAGACAATGCTTAAGCTCAGGATGGCTTTTTTCACTGGCTGGTTGACTGCTACATGTGCAGTACAGACACATTTTGCTTGCAGGACAAGCAAGCAAAATAACTGAACGGGGACCAGCCGTGGGGGAGCTGTTCATCGTGGCTGAGCCCATGCGCCCAGCAGCTTCGCCATATCCACATCTGTCCGATGGTGCCCTGGCTCTGCCCTGAGGTGGCCAGCATGGCAGCATTCCCTGTCCTACAGGGAGTTTTCGCAACCACATCCTGTGGGAAGCAGCTCCTGTCACATTATTTTTTTTTTCTTAAACTGAAATTTTGGTTTGGGGAAAAATATCAAGTCCTTTGTTGCGTTGTGTTCAAAGACATCAATGTTTAATATCTAAAAGACATCTTCTTGAGTAAAATTATGCATGAAATTGTACCAGGATAACAAAAAATATGGTTGCTTCACAAGACCATTTCCAGCAAGAATTTCATACCTACTGAAATCTAAGTTTTATCCAAGCATGTTCAATTGTGATTTGTGGGAGAATTTTTTTGAGCATTTTATACTAAATATTGTAACACTTAGAAAATAGTTATTTCCATCTCACCAGCTGTTTATTTTGAACAAAGGTCAAGATGTTGCAATGATGAAAAAGTCTGGAACAGGGTTGACTCTTACATGGATTCACATTATTATGCCAAAACAATGAATTTCTAAACAAATGCCTATACGAAAGTGTGATATTCATGTAATATCTCAAAGTTAGCTTGAATGATTTTTTTACTGCAAACATTTCAATATTGTATGGGTAAAATACCCAGGGATTGTTGTAGTAAGGGACCCTAACAGTTTTATTAAAAGCAGTTACATGGCCGGGCATGGTGGCTCATGCCTGTAATCCCAGCACTTTGGTAGGCCAAGGTGGATGGATCACGAGATCAGGAGTTCAAGACCAGCCTGGCTAGCATGGTGAACCCTCATCTCTACTAAAAATACAAAAATTAGCCAGGCGTGGTGGCGGGTGCCTATAAGCCCAGCTGTTCAGGAGGCTGAGGCAGGATAATTGCTTCAACCTGGGAGGCAGAAGTTGTAGTGAACCGAGATCACACCACTGCACTAGAAAGACTCCATCTGTGAGGAGGTGGGGGGCACAGGGGAAGCAGTTACACGAAGTTGGTAGAAGAACTTCTCTTCGACAGGACTTAAATAACCCAGGTTGAGCATAAACTGGTGATATTAGAGGAATTGGATGGCTCCCATTGCTTTTCCACTTGACATAATACATGGACAACCTTCCTGTCCCCTTACTTCATTTTTTTAATTTTAATTTTTATTTTTTTGAGATGCTGTCTCACTCTGTCACCCAGGCTGGAGTGCAGTGGCATGATCTCAGCTCACTGCAGCTTCTGCCTCCCAGGTTGAAGCAATTCTCCTACCTTGGCCTCCCAAGTAGAGGCTGGTCTCAAACCCCTGGCCTCAAGTGATCCACTCGCCTCCGCCTCCCAAAGTGCTGGCGTTACAGGTGTGAGCCACCGCGCCCAGTCCTGTCCCCTACTTCAAATCTTGCAGATGGGAGATGTGTCAGTGGAGATCATTAGCCAAGTGCATAGGTCAGAAAGGCTCCTCGGGGATGGTGCAGGCTGTTTGGCTATTTGATGTGTGGCAATTGCATTGTAGTGATTTCAATATTGCACTTCAGAACAATATCTTTATAGCTGGAATCAGCTAAGCCTTTTTTCCCTGTAGGTTGGATACTGGGGTCTGGGAAATCATCTCCATGGGTGCTCGCCCTGTGACTGTGATATTGGAGGTGCTTATTCTAATGTGTAAGTCAGTCAAATGAGTAAGTTGTATAGCAGTATTCCTTCTTTACACATAAAAGCATATTTTATTCTGATATGCTCATAGTCATAGGTGAAAAATTTTATTCCATGACAAGCAATGATCTTGAGACATTAACTACGACCCACTGATTTCTTTCACTTCAAGTATTTCCAACGGTGAGATAAACAATCCTTCTGCAGGGTATCCCACAAGCTAGTGGGATGGATACCCGAATATGTGTGACATGCTTAAAGCACCAGCTTTTTGCCATCTTATAAAGAGAGGTCCTAATGCCACACTTTTGCCAGATTTTAGAGTGGAACCAGGAAAGAAAAAAAGTGTCCACCTGGGCTCCATGGCTCCAGATTGACCATTCAAAACCAGTTGTGTTAAACCAATGGCCTTTCTACATCTGGCCACAGGACTATTGATTGATGGATTCTGAGTATTGGTCCAAACTCAGGGAGCACTAGCCCAGCACCCCTACACCTTCATTTTACACTCACCGACTTTATATTTTTTCATGATTTGCTTTTTCCTCAGGTGCTCACCCACGGATGGGCAGTGTGAATGCCGCCCACACGTCACCGGCCGCAGCTGCTCTGAACCAGCCCCTGGCTACTTCTTTCCTCCTTTGAATGTCTATCTCTATGAGGCAGAGGAAGCCACACCACTCCAAGGACTGGCACCTTGGGTTCGTATTTCATTTACTGTCCCTGTAGACTGTGTTGGGATGATGCGTCAGTAAACAGCGCACACCTGAGATCGTGGTTAAGATACCTGGAAAAAAAATGCTTTTGCCCAAAGATGCAGATCAGAGTTTATATAACCTGCAATTGCAAATTATATAAACTCTTGAGAGCAGAGTCTCTGTTTAATTCATTTTTGTATCCCAGTTGTAGCACAGGGTCTGGCACATAAACATGAATGGATCAAATTATGATGAAAATTATCAAATTTTGCTCTTTCAAGGTACCCATCAGGTAAAATGTGTTTATTGAGCCTCTATTTATCTATCTCCCCATGATATTATAAACTAT
Organism: Saimiri boliviensis; assembly: GCF_048565385.1. Classification (NCBI taxonomy): domain Eukaryota; kingdom Metazoa; phylum Chordata; class Mammalia; order Primates; family Cebidae; genus Saimiri; species Saimiri boliviensis. The sequence continues at coordinate 48,589,701 of NC_133458.1, forward strand.
AAAAGTGTAAGGGGGATGTGTGTAGCATTCATCATTGTTGCTCTAGTGCCTTGCACAGTGCCTGACACACTGTAGAATCTTTATCAATATCTTCTAATGAATGAGTGACAAAGGTATACAAGTTCTCAAGAGTGTGACTCTAGGTAGGAATATGATAAAGGAAAGGTAATTAAAAGTGACAGTCTTTAAGGAAAGAGAGCAAGTGAAAGTTGATCCCAAAGACAGAATTTAGATAGATAAAGAAAATAAGGGGAACTAATTCTAGGTTCCAGTAACCAAGGCATTCCTGGAATCTCTTTCTTATCTGTAAGGACAAAGAGGGAGGGATGAGAATGCTCCTTAGGAGGCTTGGAATTTACTCTTTTACTGACTAGAATCAAGGCAAGAGCATGAGACTTTCCTTGTCCCTATTTAGATGTAACAACTGTGGTAGGTGGAATCCAAATGAAACAATCCTACATCTGGGTTCTTCTTCTGGTCTTGAATATTGCATGTTTATGATGGTGACTGATTGGGAAAAAAAAGTTGGAAAGAAGTATCAGTATTTCTATTTAGGCTATAACTAAGTCCCACTTTCTAGATAAGAAAATAGAGCAAACATAATTATCTAAAATGAATGAATGCAGCACCTTCAACACGGCACATACTGAACAAATGTTTATCCTATTACCAATACATAGAATAATATCTGGTGTGCCAATACAGCTCTGAGCCAGGGGTTGTGAGTAAAATGTCTGAAACAATGCTGATTTCATTTGTGAAGCGGTGAGGTGGTGGGTGGTTTATATCATGCATGATATGAACCTTTACTACTCCCTCCATGGCTTAAGAAAAAATATCCAGGACATGGGATAGGTTTAAAGGGCAAATAACATTTTCTTAAAAGGATAGAAAGTAGGCCGGGCGCGGTGGCTCAAGCCTGTAATCCCAGCACTCTGGGAGGCCGAGGCGGGTGGATCACGAGGTCAAGAGATCGAGACCATCCTGGTCAACATAGTGAAACCCCGTCTCTACTAAAAATACTAAAAATTAGCTGGGCATGGTGGCGTGTGCCTGTAATCCCAGCCACTCAGGAGGCTGAGGCAGGAGAATTGCCTGAACCCAGGAGGCGGAGGTTGCGGTGAGCCGAGATCGCGCCATTGCACTCCAGCCTGGGTAACAAGAGCGAAACTCTGTCTCAAAAAAAAAAAAAAAAAAAAAAAGGATAGAAAGTAATAACTATGATAAAAGAAAAAGCTTTCAAGGTGGAACTGACATTAAGAGTTTAAAGGGCAATAATGTGAATAATTTTCTTTCCCTGCTGAGGGTATGATCTTTTCTTGTAGTAGAAAAGATTTAAGTTGGGTACCATTTAATTCTTTGCACATTCATTAACAAATTTTTGTAGTATGCTTGCTATGCTGTTACTGTTGCTGTATTATTAACATTATTGCATTTTTAATGCACTGTGCTTTGCACTTTACATACATTATCTCATTTAACCTTCCAAGCAACCTATTACTCCTAATTCCCATGTGAGAAAAAAACATTAGCGAGGTTAAGTAATTCATTCAAAGTTATACACCTAGTAGATGGTGGGGTTTGGGAGAAACCGAATTGAAACCCTGGTGCATCTGGTTTCAAAACTCTTACCCTTGGCCTGGTGCGATATCTCACATCTGTAACTCCAGCACTTTGGGAAGCCAAGACTGGAGGATCACTTGAGTCCAGGAGTTCAAGACCAACCTGGACAACATAGTGAGATCCCATCTCTACAAAAACAGTGATAAAAAATAGCTTGGTATGGTGGCACATGCCTGTAATCCCAACTACTCAGGAGGCTGAGGTGAAAGGATAGTTTGGGCCTGGGAGGCTGAGGCTACAGTGAGCTGTGGTCGCACCACTGCACTCCACCCTGGGCAACAGAGCAAGACCATGTCTCAAAAAAACAAACACAACTCTTACTCTTAACCCCTTAAAATGTGGTACAACATTCACAGAAAGCTGAGCTCCAGGCTAAGGACACATAGATAAAGATTAGTAAGGGTCCCTCGCCCCAGGAGTTTTTACTACAGCCTATACGTTTATATAGACCACTTAGGATGGGGCAGTGACAGATGATAAGGAGAACCAGTAAGTGTGTTAGGATTTCTGAGCCACGAATCAGCCCTTCTGAGAAGACAGTCTAGACAGGTCAAGTAATAAATAATAGTTCAGAGGAAAACCAAGGCAGGTATAGTCACAGGTACAGCAGGGAGTATAAATAGAGAAGAACTATTGTAAAACACAATTATAGGCTCCTGCTAAGGAGGCTAAACTTTATTTTTTGGGCAATGAGAAATCATTGAAACCTTCTGTCATGCTGGGCCCCTATTAACTTCAGTAGATAATGGCACCATGTTCAAGAGGCCGAAGAAGTCACCCAGAGTCATCAAATGAGACATATGGTTTATTGAGGGAACTTACACACAGGGGTCCAATGGCAGCAGGCTAGACAGGAGGACTGCTATAAAAAAAACATGTCGTTTCTATAGCATTTTCACTTAGCAGCCTCCCCCCAGCAACCTCCTTCATGCAACCTTCATTTAATCCAAAACAAAGGGCCTCAAACCTCTGTATGCCCTGTGTTCCACAGGATGGGCCAGAGGTTCAGATATTCCTCAGAGATAAGGAATGAATTTCCAGGTTGGCTACCCCCAGATTCCTTAGCTGGGAACTCTAAACACACATTTGTTTTAGACCATAGGGTCATTCTCTGGGTATGCTTAAGTGATTGCTGTCAGATGTATTCACCATACACCTTCTTTGCAAGGGAATGATGTGACGGGGGCTGTCCTCAGTGTTCTTACAAACTTGATCTAACAGAAGTGAAGCCCATTTCTGGACAGACTGCCCTAGTCCATACAGGAACAAATAAGGACCTAGGTTAAGAGGTAGCAGAGGGAAGAGAAAGTTGGAGATGGAAATATGCATGAAGGCAAACCCAACCGCCTCTTATGAAGAATTGTTTCAATATTCTAATTGGAGAACTCAGAAGAATTACAATTATCTTTCTCCATGGCTCACCAAACAGTTATGTATATGTGCTTGTAACTCAAAATGTGATCTGCAGACCAGTAACATTCCAGTATCTGGGAGCTCACTAGAAGCTTATACTACCCTAGACTACTGAGTCTTGTCTGCTTTATCCCCCAGGTGACTCCTGCGCAGCTTGGTAAGCACTTGTTTGTTTTCTTATGGAAGTGACTTGTGCAGAAAACCTGCTTTAAAGTCACAATAGGCTAATATTGTTTGAATTTAGTATAGTATAGAGTTTAATATAGCATAGAAGAGATTTAACATTAATTCTTTAATACATGTTTTCTGTATAAAATTAGTAAAATAGTTTGTGACATTATGTTACAAGATGAAAACAGTTGGTGAAGAAGGAGAAAAAGAGCAAATAGATACAATCTCAGTGTGGCCTGTCTAAAGGGATCTGATCACAGAGGCCCAGGAGCTTGTCAGAAAGTATGGCTGAATCTGAATCATGAATGCTAGAATCAGTGGGGCTCCTGACTCTGGCTATGGCTGACCTCAGGGCTTTCAGCTCATGATGAACAATCAGGACACCTGTGAAAATTTTTTATTATATTTTATTACTTTCCTTTTTTTCCGAAACAGACTCTCACTGTGTCACCCAGGCTGGAGTGCGGTGGCGTGATCTCGGCTCTCTGCAACTTCTGCCTCCTGGGTTCAAACAATTCCTGCCTCAGCCTCCCAAGTAGGTGGGATTACAGGCGCCTGCTATCACACCTGCATAATTTTTGTATTTTTTGGTAGAGATAGGGTTTTGCCATGTTGGCCAAGCTCCTCTTCAAATCCTGACCTCAGGTGATCCACTGACCTCAGCCTTCCGAAGTGCTGGGATTACAGGTATGAGCCACCATGCCCAGTCCTCACCTGTGAAATTAAAAGTCTTGCCTGTAAAACCAACAATGAAATATCCAACAGGCAAACACCGATATCTAGGGTGCAGGGAAAATTGGGAAACATGAAACAATTGGAGATTTAACTGGGTTAGCAGCTGAACTACTAAAGAGATGACATGAATGAGAAAACCATAAAAACCAAGTTTTTAAGGAAGCTGGAGTTGCACGCATGTGAGTTTCCTCTTTTAGTTTGGCCAGTGGAATTTGACTATTCTGATCTAACCTCTCATGAAAACTTAAAAGACAAAAATCTACAAACTGGAAGAACAAAGAACAACTGGGCTGAAGAATGTCAAAAGTTACAATAGCTAATCATTTTTAAAATTTCTATTCCATGCCTATTATTGATTTTCTTCAACTTTCTTCATGAAACCTAACCTTAAAACCTAGTATTTATACTTTTTTTTTAACAGCACAAAGCTAGTATATAATTAAATATTTTTCCACTTTAGGCTTTCACTAATACAGCATCCTTTAAAAAGAAAATCCAACATGTGGTCTTAGGACTACCAAAATTTTTCCATCTTCACAGAAAACCAAAAAAATTATAAACTGTATCTGCATTACTTTTTCTGAAGCAATCAAATAAGAATCATGCCTACCTGTTAAATGTTGGAACAATCTGAACCTCATGGTCCATGGTATAATTACTACTTCTGATGGGCACTTAAACTGTCATTTATTTTTAAGATTTTAGGCTGGGCATGGTGGCTCATGCCTGTAATCCCAGCACTTTGGGAGGCTGAAGCAGGCAGATCACCTGAGGTCAGGAGTTCGAGACCAACCACAGTGAAACCCCATCTCTACTAAAAATACAAATATTAGTTGGGTGTGGTGGCACATACCTGTAGTCCTGGCTACTTTGAACACTGAGACACAAGAATCACTTGAACCTGGGAGGCAGAGATTGCAGTGAGCTGAGATCACGCCATTGCACTCCAGCCTGGGCAACAGAGTAAGGCTCTGTCTCAAAAAAATAAAAAAAATTTAAAAAAGGATTTTAGCAACAACTTTGTCTGAATGTGATATGTATTTCCAGCAACAAGGAAGTGATTTCATAATTGACAAAGGAAATTTAATACTGAAGAGGGCATTTATTCAAAATCCAGATTCCACATCCGGGAATCCGAGGTTGTCCAAGAAACCTGCATGTCTGCCATGTGCCCCAAGGTGATTCTGATATAGATGGTTCATGACAACAATCTGAGACACCCTGCTTTAATCATCCACTACGGACTCCTCTCTTGCTTGAAACGACCACCTCTGTGTTATTGATTGGGAAAACTCCTGATCCCTTAAAGCCCAACTCAGATTTCTTTTTCTCTGACATTTCCTACCCTGACATCTGGACATAATTGCTTCCATCTCTGAGTTTCCAAAGAGCTATAATTTTTGAAACTGCAGGCCATGCCAGTTAATAAGTAGGCCATGGAATCAGTTTAGTGGGTCAGTTTAGTACAACAGAAGAATAAAAAATAGTCATATTTTTGTGAAATTTTTTCAATTTTATATCAATGTATGTGTACATGTGTACAGTGTCACTGTCTTAGGTTAGGAAAACGGGGATTCAGGTGCATATGTTTTATTGAGAGAATGCATGTCAGGAAAATCCTATAATGGAGTGAGGGAAGTAGGCTAGGAAATGAGAAAGGGGGAGGGAGGTATGGGGTCGAGGGTAAAGTGTAGCTTTGGGTCTCATCCCCCAGGGAAGCTCTGAAGCATAAATTGCATCACAGAGCTGTCCTCGACTGAGGCACAGGGCTGGCCTGTTGTGTTCCTGCATCAGTCAGTGGTGGTGGACTGCCGAGGTAGATGTGGGTAACCTTCCAGGTGAGGTGGCTTCACAAGCCAAGGGCAAGGTCCAAGAGAGGAGGGCAGTCGGGAGCCATAGCAACAACAGTCCTAGGAGCTGGCAGCTACATGCGCTGGCCCAGGAAAGGGGATCTGGCAGCAGAACAGCACCTACAACACTTCAAACACCTACTCACTGCATGCTCAGACCACCTGCAGGGCCCAGTGCAAAACACAAATGCAGAGCCCGTGTTCTAAAATCAGGAGGAAAAAAAAGGGCCATTGAAAGTACTAAAATATCAAGCTTTATGCTTTCTTTCATAGTCTTTCTCTATTTTTCAGAGCATTTCTTTTTACTTGCTGTTTGATGTCATTCTATGTAAAGATATATTAAAATGCAAAATGATTAGCATGAACTGTACCATTCATCTTTGTAGAGTGCAGTGCCAATTTTAACTGTAAACCTAAGAGCATTTCAACTCACACATAGAATCACTGGAATTACAAAATTTGTATTCATAGCCACATTGTCCATTTGTAGTCGTATATACATATGTATTTCATTCTTACCAGAACTGTGAGAACACTGCACAAAACTAAGTCAGCTGTTTTCATTTCACCTCCTGCTATGTGTTAAACCAATAGTCTACCTTCAGCATACTGATGAGTAAGGAAGGACAGAAAGGAAATGAAACTGTGGGTTGTCCTGTCTTTCTCTTTCCTTCTAGTCATCCTTTTCGGTGGAAGTAGTTGGCTAATGCAGGGAAGTCAAATGAATAAGAAAATATATGGGGCTTGGCATGGTGGCTCACATTTGTGATCCCAACACTTTGGGAGGCTGAGATGGGAGGATTACTTGAGTCCAGGAGTTTAAGACCAGACTGGATTTGAGACCCCATCTCTGCAAAAAAAAATTAAAAGTTAGCTGGGTGTGATGACGTGTGCTGGTGGTCCCAACTACTCAGGAGGCTGAGGTGGGAGGATCACTCGAACCCAGGAGGTCAGGGCTGCAGAGAGCCACGATTGTGCCACTGCACACCAGCCTGGGTGACAGAATGAGACCCTGTTTCAATAATAATAATAATAATAATAATAATAATAATAGGATTCTTTGGTTGTTTATGTTTCCTTGAATGCCTTTTTTTCTGCTTTCAAAACAAGTCTGGTTCCAACAGAAAGCTTGCCTTCTTGGAGCTATCGGCAGGCACTCTTGCTAACTCAATCACATTAGTAACGCAGTTAGCTTGCACTCACTTTGAGTCTCACTGAACTCTCAGGCATAGTAGGTCCACCAGAATTCTGTGTTCATCAGCCGTGATGTGCACTATCTGCAAATGGGGCAACAAGGAAGCAGACACACATGATGTGCATATCTCTTCTGCTCATGTGCATGCTCCACTGTCCCAAGAGACTTATAGAGCACGGTCAAAGAAATAAAATTATTAACTGTATCAAGATGGTGACAGCAAAGCATCAAATCAAGCATGGGGGCTTTCTTGAGGGACAGGTGGTCCTAGGCAACCATGAAACTGGCCCTGCCTATTTGCTTCTTACGTTAAGTTCACTCCATGCAGGCACAGCTTCTCCAGGATTCTGATTGGTCATAATTCCTGGGGAAATTTACAGAATGACGCTAGTGAGACAAACTACAACCTCTAGCTGCAGTAGGTCCCAAGGCTATAACTGATGCCATCTCCCTCCCTCCTCTCTACACATTCTAGATTCCCATCATCCTCAACTGGCACTTCTGGGTGAGATGACTCACACCCTCATCCCTCAGGGGCTGGAACCCCTGCATGGCATACCTTATCAGACCACATGTATGGGAGCATCAAACGTGCCCCAGTGGATCACCTCAGTGCCGTACATACTCCTGATGTCCCCATTATATAGCCACGGCTCTAATAGTTATGGTAATTCCTTCTCATGACTACTGGTTTGCTGATATGAAGAGCCCAAGAGACCATGCAGCAGCCGTAGCTTTAAGATTAGCAGAAGGAACTCTTTGTCTCCCTCCAAAAACCAAAACCTCTAGATCCACAGAGCCTAAAGTTACAGTGACAAGAAGCCCAGATTCCCATGGTTACTGGGAGTGATAGTGGGCACGGCTAATGCTATTTGATTCTCCCAAGCCCATGTATTCTACCTGTTAGGGACACAGCATCCCACAAATGCCTTGATTTAAGGAGTACATAACATCCCAAAGAACACTGGCCCATCTCCTGGGGTTTCATTTCCAAGTCTGTGAAGCTAATGCTTCAGCTGCATCTTTAAGGGGCTCCATTCCACTGCCATCTCAGGTCAGCATCTTCTGGGTAGTATGGTTTGTGTAGGGGCAGTGACTCCCAGAATCACATGAGCACTGCTGAACTTCTTTTGCTGGAAAATGGATCTATTGTGCAGAGGAGATGTTATGTTTTCCCTCCTTGGCAAATCACGGCCCTCAGGAAAAGTGAGGGCCAAGGCCATAGAAAGACTAGTTCTCACTGTGGGAAACCATGTAGTATCACCTTGGGCCAAGGCACATACTTCACTAGCCTTGATGTAGTGGATTAATGAATATTTCATAGGATATATGGATGGCCCAGATCCTTTGGGGGTGTATTGTGACAGAGACCAGTATAATTAAAATAGCCTTGGAGTAAGATGTGAACACACACTCTTGCCCTTTCCAAGTGTTCTCCTCAGCACTCTCAGACTACAGAAGGAACCCACTTGCCCTTGTTGCAACATAGAGCCCCGCCATTCTATGCCACCACATTTGCAGGCAGTGTAGAAATATCTACTGATATTCCTTTTTCCTTACACGTATGGAAGAGAAAACATTTTTGCATATCAATATCTGCATAGCATGTTCCAGAGGCTGTATTAATCTGCCCTAGTAAAGACACTTCATCCAACCCAACAGCTGCACATGGGACTATAACTTGGTTAAATTTGCGGTGACTTCCATCTGCCAGTGATCCATCCAATGACTGCAGAAACAAGTTTGGTGCCTTAAAGGGGGATATGATGGGAAACAGCACTCATTCATCCTTTAAGGCTTGAGAGTGGCACTCTGAGGATGCCCCTGATTTGCAGTAGTGTTTTTATGTACTGTCTTGGCTTTGAGCTGGGGTAGGGGGCTCATTTTACAGGATTTTACCAGCTTTTTCTATGACAAGAGCTCTTAGCCCACAGGTCAAAGAATGAGGGCCAACTGCAAAGCAGGTTCATTCCATTATATATTCAAGAACTGAAGAAAATTATCTTTCTGTAAATACAGGTGGTTCTGTAAATACAGTGAACTCACTATGAAAGGCACCTGGCCAGCAGTCTATTTATTAGCTGACCCACATATGGCCCTGTTCTAACAAGGAGACCATGGTGACATTTTGGATACCTGGTTATCAGCATAAGCTCAGATCCTGTATCCACTAATACTGAAAGATTATGGGTATATTCCCTTCCCCAATAGACAGTTATGTTTTCATAAGTAATTTACCTAGGCTACTAATTCAGCCTCTTCTCTGAACTTCTGCAACTCTTATAATTCAATGCTTTTCAATAATCTTCAGCTCTTCTTGCTCTCTAGTTTAAGGAGATGAGAGTCTCTTTAAACATATCTGCAGGGAGGTTCTCTGATTCTCACACTTTGCTTTACATTGATGATTGTCCTGACCCTGTCATGTTCTCTCATCAAAGACATCCAACAACAGCCACTCATTTTCACAGTTCTTACTGGAACATCAAAGGATACAGATGCCTCCCATATCTTTTAATGCCAGAAATACTGCTCAAGTCAGTGCCTGCCATTCCTTGCCTTTATTCCATCCCATTTCTCCATAGGTGACAGTTTTAGCAATTGTATCAGCACTTCATGCCAGGATCTTCAGTACATGTCACCCACCAGGGTCCTCATTGCCAGCCAAACAGTAAATTATCCACCTCCAGAATTCCATCTTAGGATCTACTTTCAGATAAACTGTCTGACATTACCTATCTCAAGTCAGGTGCCCTAGGAGAGCCTAAGATGGGATTCAGCTGCATGTGAAAATCACATGAATTAAGGAAATGTTCTTCAGAACTACTCTTAAGAGAGTGAAGGAGAAAAGAGAAAAGGAAAGAGCAAAGTGAGATGTGGTCTCAGGTAAAACAATCCTTGAATTGATCCTCAGAGGAGCTCAGGGGCATACACCACAGGCAAAGTTGTCCTGGCCCTTGAGACAACCCGGCCAGCCTTGTACCAGTCAGTCATTGACTGTGAGCTCCCAGAGGTTGTGTTGGGGGGTTATCAAGGGAGGTATGAAACAGCGGTTCTCCAGAGCAAAGGTCAACTGTCAGCTGTCAGCAGCCACACATACAGCAACTGGGGGATGGGTGCACCAAACAGCTAAAGGAAATCTGGGAGATGCACTTACAGTGTCTACTACAATTGCAAGGATACACACACACACATATAAATATAGACATAGATATAGATATATAGAGGTAAATATATATATATATATATATATATATATATATATAAAATATTTATTTATTTATTTATTTATTTATTTGAGAAAGAGTCTTGGTGTATCACCCAGGCTAGAGTACAGTGAGCCTCCCGGGTTCAAGAGATTCTCATGCCTTGGCCTTCTGAGTAGCTGGGACTACAAGTGTACACCCCCACACCAGGCTAATTTTTGCAATTTTAGTAGAGATGGGATTTCACCATGCTGGCCAGGCTGGTCTCTAACTCCTGACCTTGTGATCCACTTGCCTCAGCCTCCAAAATTGCTGGGATTACAGGTGTGAGCCACCACACCTGGCCTTACAAGGGAATTTTTTTTAATGTTTGAAAAACATTGCATATAGACAACTTTACATATCTCTTGTCTATTAAAACCCAACCTGATACTATAGTTTCTTATTTACATTTCTGTCTCAAATGCAAGATTCTAAACCCTCTGTGGCAGGAGATCTGTCCTATTTATTTTGCATTCTTAATTCAGGAGCTGGCACTTAATGGTCACTAAACATTTATCAAATGGCGGGTAGTTTGAGGTAGATCACAGAGCAACCAGAACCCCAGGCTAAGTAAGTTGGGCGTTATTCTTTTGGCAGTTAGGAAGAGTTTGAAATGCTTGGTTGGCAGCAGGACGTGGTATGTATTGGACCAGAGAGAGCAAAGAGGGCAGCGCCAAGAGATTGTTGCAGCAACACAGGCAAAAGTAGCAAGAGGGGGAATTGGAGCAGAGGCTGTGAGTGTGGAGAGGCCAGTGCGAAAGTAATTAAGGAGGATTATCTACAGGGTCCAGATGGCCTCAGGCTGACATCCAGTATACAGACCGTCGGGGATTCTAATTAATCACATTTGAGTTTTATACTTATATACTCTTAAGCAGATAGAAGAGGAGCATTTCTCATTTTGCATGGAAGAAATACCTAGAAAATATTTTTTAGGTATTTCTTCCATGCAAAATGAGAAATATCCATGTGGGTTTTCTCATTGTCATGCCCAATTAGGCAAAATCCGTAAAGAGTACATGGAAATAGCCTCCATATTTTGGGCAGAACTCTGCAGTCATATCCAAGAAAATCCAAACTCATCAATGTGGAATTTGCTCAGTTCATTAACCCAAAGGGTACTTAAAAATTAAAGTGGCTTCTCAGGACACAGCTTTCAAATCAATCATTCTATATAGTAATATATGTTCCAAAGCTGCAGTATCAACACATTATTCTCATCTGGATTCTGGACTGTATCCTGCTTAGAATAATTTATCTGTGACTCATATGAATCATATACACAGCAGGAAATACAGGGGGTGGTGCGGTGCGGGGACTGGTTTTCTTGAGCTCTGTCAGGCCTTGATTGCAGGCAAAGCTATTTACATTCCTCTCCCATTTTAGGGCTCAGGAACTTTTGGCCAGAGTCCTGCTGTTCACGTTGTTTTAGGAGAGACAGTTCCTGAGAACCCTGTTACATGGACTGGACCTGGATTTGCCAGGGTTCTCCCTGGGGCTGGCTTGAGATTTGCTGTCAACAACATTCCATTTCCCATGGACTTCACCATTGCCATTTCCTATAGAACCCAGGTATCCTTCAACTCTCCAACTTCTTCCATGGTGAAAAGCTGACAGAAATACATTCTTGAACTGTTTCCATTTCAGCCTTGTTAGAATAGGCTCATCATCAAAGGATCTGCAAAAAGCGAACATCTGGGGGGCATTAGAAACCCAAGGGTTTCCTAAAGATATTGATGCAGCACAGTGAGCCTTATGCATGCATGCTGTG